>NC_090437.1:538353512-538963967 GCF_031143425.1 Pleurodeles waltl
ACTTTCTTTTCTTCTTAAAGGTGTCCTGGTTCTTGTGTGGGTCCTCCTGGCTGGTTTCTGGTCTGCTGTCATCTTCCTGGGGTCTGTAGTGGCATCTGGGATCCATTTTGGCTCTCCTCTGGTGATATGGCTGTGTTCGCTGTGTTTTTTTACGCTATTGCGTAAAAAAAAACGGCGCATATCCAGTTTGCGGTGTCGTAAATCGACCCACAGTCATTTCCGCCGCGTTAACGTCATTTTCCTTTACGACTTGACGCCGCGGTGTGGGTCAATAATAATGACTCCCACCTTTTGTTTGCGCCGCCGTGCGTCAAAGTATAAATACGTCGCCCGCACAGTGCACCAAAATGGCGTTAGCCGGCGGTAATATCTTTGACGCAAAACTGCGCCGGCGCAGTTTCGCGTCAAAAAGTATAAATATGGGCCTTATTCTTTTGAAAATTCATAACTTGACTTGTGTATGTTGGATGTTTGTCATTTTGGTCTTGTTTGATTTAGATAAATATTGCATATTTTTCTAAGATGGTGTGGTGTCCATTTTGTAGTGTTTTCACTGTATTACTGTGTGTGCTGGTACAAATATTTACACATTGCTTCTGGGATAAGCCTTCCTGCTCGTGCCCAGCTACCAAGGGAGTGAGTAGGATTTAACCAGGTGTGTTTCTCCTTTGCCCTGACTAGAGTGTGGGTCTTTGTTTGGACAGGGGGTAACCTGACTGCCAACTAAAGACCCCATTTCTAACACTATGCATCTATAAGCCAACTGTAACCAGAAGGCACAATTGAAAAAAATACAAAATTAGAATAGGATCCCCTGCAATTTTTCTCGCATCACATATCACACACTTCAAACATTTTTTCCAGGCACATTCATTTGCATTTCCAAAATTCACAAACTCATTGTCACCTGTTAATTCCTATCCTTTCCCTTAGCACAAATTTGTCACCCCCAGAAAAATCCCAGTTTCACTGACGATGACTTAAGGGTCATGGTGAATGAAATCATAAGAGTAGAGCCACATGTATTTGGAGCAGAAGTCCAGCACACTACTATCACCAGGGAAATGGAAATGTGGCACACATAAGAGATGACATCAGAAAGAGGTGTAACGACCTCAGGGGGACGTCCATTCCATGGCATGGTTCCCCACTTACTCCCTTACAACTCACATCCTGGGAGGGGAAGGTCTTGGCTATTCTGCATCCTGAGGGCTTGACAGGAATACCTGGGGGAGTGTAGTCGGTAAGCCACAACACTAAAATATGATACACAAATGTACTGTCAAGCATGCTCACTGCTCCCCTGGGGGGAAAATAGCTGTGTACATTGTGTGTAGTACAGGGATTGAGAGTGCTACAATTTCCAGCAGACACTGTTCTACAATTCCAAAACCATAACATGTACCATACTCAAGTTTACCTTATTTGGCAAATCCCTAGTGAAGTGTACGAACCTGAGAGGATGACAATTGTATATGGTGTGGGTAGTACAGGCAATAACAGGACTGCTAAAACCAGGAGGTACAGATACTGTCACTCTACTTAGCCACCACATTGTCCTCAGCTCCAATGACCCTTGTTTCTGAACTTAGCATTGAAGGGTACTCACCTGAGAGGTTAATATCTGCATAGTATGTAGGCAGCACAATCACTGAAAGGACTGCTAAGGCCAGGAAGCACTGCTACTGTCACTCCACTCAGCCACCACAGTGTCATCTGCTCCAATGACCTTTGTCCCTGAACTCAGAATTGAAGGGTATTCACCTGAGATGTCGTTCTCTGGACAGTGTGTGGGTAGTACAAGCACTGACAGGACTGCTAAGGCCAGGAAGCACCACTACTGTCACTACAAACACCAGACCAGTGTCCCATTCCCTGAAGACAACAGTATGTCAAAGCTCATATGTTGTGTGCTCACTGGGTTAGGTGGCAGCTGTCAGGTAGAGAGTAACAGGACTGTAACTCAAAGCAGGTACTGCTCCCCCAAATCAAGACCCCAAAATACCAATGAGTACCAAACCTCAGTGAAGTGTACTCACTTGGGAGGAAACCATCAGTATAGTGTGTGTAATACTGGGAGTTACATCGCTGCAACTCTCCCTTACTGTCACTCCATACACCAGTCCAGTGTACACTTGCCAAAACACCTTCGTTTGGGAATTCACATATAAAGGCCCTTATTAAAACCCTGGCGGTAAAGTCCGCTGACCGCCGTGCTGACGGCCGCCAACATACCGTGTCCATGCCGGAAATCCGCTACGGGTATTATGACCCAGACTTAGAAATCCTCCACAATACAGTCACCCACACAAGTCCGCCAAACCAAGGGTCAGTGATAAACTGGTGGTACCAAAACCCACACTGTCACGACCCACGAATCAACCCGGCGGTCATTCATCTGCGGTAAACTATAGGTGGCACACACCGCCGCGCTCAACATACACATACATTTACAAAACACAACCACATTGGACAATTCAAAATACACACACCTGACACACATACACACACCACACCCACACACTCACACCACTATAAAACACACACCAACATTACCCACAACCCTTTACAACAAAATTTTTGGAAAAGCAGAGAGAGAGAAAAGCAAAGACAACACCAGCATCCAGAAGCACACAACACCATCACTCATACACCATCCACGCACCTCAAAGAACACACCCAACACATCACATCACATATCACCTCACAGATCACTCACACCACATTATGGCACCTCAAAGACACCCCAGGTTTTCTGAGGAGGATCTCAGGGTCATGGTGGAGGAAATCATCCGGATAGAGC
This sequence comes from Pleurodeles waltl, assembly GCF_031143425.1. Lineage (NCBI taxonomy): Eukaryota > Metazoa > Chordata > Amphibia > Caudata > Salamandridae > Pleurodeles > Pleurodeles waltl. The sequence goes on from NC_090437.1 coordinate 538,356,316, forward strand.
CATAGGTATTCTGATCAGGGGTGCAGCAGACATCCATTGCAAGGAAGATTGAGCTATGGCAGAGAATTGTCGACAGGGTCAACGAAGTGGGACAGCATCCAAGAACTAGGGATGACATCAGAAAGAGGTGGAACGACCTACGGGGGAAGGTACCCCCCACAACTAACAACATTGGAGGAGCAAGTCTTAGCAATAATGCATCCTGAGGGCCTCGCAGGAGTAGCAGGAGGACTGCACTCTGGTAAGTCATATCTTTATTATTATATCTCCCCCACACTACCTGCATGCCATCACAAACCTTAACCCCTACCCTCACACTTATCACTCCAACACCTCGCAAATACCCCACTAGCACAACCCAAACATCCCAATACCAAGCCCTGCTTGTGACAACAATGCATGGACAACCATCACAGACCTGTACGGACACCTATCATAGACCTGCATGGACACCCATCACCAAAGCATGTCCAAGGGAGAGACTCACCCAGGGCACACAATCACCACTCACACAAGGGCCAAGGTGATAGTGCAAGCACAGTAGTAGAGTGAAACACACCCATTGAACAAGAGGGCACACACAGATACAATAATAGTGCATTTACACCCCAACAGGACCCCTACCCAACGTCACCGGACAGGAGGTGCCAGCCTTATCCAGTCCCCCCAGAGAAGAGGCCCACAGTGACGACAGCAGCTCTGCACGTCTGGATCAAGATGACCAGCCCAGCCCATCAGGGACCTCTGGACAGTCGGTTCCTCTGCCACAGTCCCAAACCACCACTGAACCTCCCCCCTCAGGAAACACCACCACAGCACCCAACCAGCGGGCCCATGCCACTGCCCCCAGGACACGTCAATCAGCAGTGTGTCCACCACTACAGGGACCCCAGGCAACCCCACTAACACAGGACGATCAGGGACCTGGGGTCAGTGGCAGTGGGAACACGGTTCAGGGGACAGAGGCACACAATAAGCTTGGAGGACTGCTGTGTGACAGGAGGAGGACAGGCCCAGGGAACCCACTCTCCACGAGGCACTCTCCAACATCATGGGAGCATACCACCATTCCCAGGAGACCATGGGCACGGTACTGGCCAAGTTTCAGGAGACTCAGCGGCTGCAGGAGGAACAGTACCTGGGGATCATGAAGTCCATTAACACCACCCTGGTCACCATTGCAGGGGTGCTGGCAGACATGGCCAACACCATGAGGGAGACAGTGGCATACCACTGGGCCCCTGACACCAGCCCGAACGATGAACAGCCATCCACGTCTGCCGGCGCTAGTGGACAGGAGGTCCCGCCACAGGACCAACAGGCCACCAGCACCCCACCCCCTGCAGGAGGAGACCCACCCCGCAAACGGTCCCTGTGAACCAGGCACAAGACAGAGAACATTGCCAAGACCCCCGCCAGGAAATAAGACTCTCCTGATTGTCAACCTTCTGTCCAACTATGTCACCCTGTCCACCATCACCCCAGCCCATTGCACATCACCCTCTACTCATTAGCACTTAAATAAACACCCTTGAATCACCAAACAATCTGGAGTCAGTCTGTACTTTTACAAATGTATTTTTTCAAATTCTTCGACAAATATCAATGTTAATGTTCATTTGCACATACCAATGTATGACAGTTGTTAGGCAGCAGTAAACATAGCAGTAGGCAGAATGAGGCACCCAGATCTGTGAAAAGAAAAGCCAAAGTGAACTGTCAGGATCCATACAGAGAGGTTAGGAGGCTGACTTATACAATGCCCTACAGTAGTCAGATATGAGATGAGCAGTGCCAGTCTCTTACATGTGCCTCACTGGAAGTACTGCATGATGATGTTGTTTCTGTTGTCAATATCTTCTTCCTCTGCCTCCTCTTCCTCACTGTCCACAGGCTCCACAGCTTCCACAAGACCATCATCAGACCCTTCCTCATGCAGAAAAGGCACCTGGCGTCGCAAAGCCAGGTTGTGCAACATGCAGCATGCCACGATTATTTGGCACACCTTCTTCAGTGAGTAGTATAGGGAGCCACCTGGTAGATGGAGGCACCGGAATCTGGCCTTCAGGAGACCAAAAGTCTGCTCAATAATACGCCTAGTTCGCCCATGTGCCTCATTGTAGCATTCCTCTGCCCTTGTCCTGGCATTCCTCACTGGGGTCAGTAGCATGAGAAGCTGGGGTAACAAGAGTCACCTGCAAATGTCGATGGATATCTGTTAGACACACACTAACCCTTTGGGACTACCCCATACCCAGACACCTATTCATACTGTGTGGGGACCTTGGGCTCACCTATTAGCCATACCCGGTGCCTCTGGAGTTGCCACATCACATAAGGGATGCTGCTATTCCTCAAAATGTAAGCGCCATGCACAGAGCCAGGATACTTGGCATTCACATGAGAGATGTACTGGTCTGCCAGACACACCATCTGCACATTCATTGAATGGTAGCTTTTTCAATTTCTGTACACCTGCTCATTCCTGCGGGGGGGACAAATGCCACATGTGTACCATCAATGGCACCAATTATGTTGGGGATATGTCCCAGGGCATAGAAGTCAGCTTTCACTGTGGCCAAATCCTCTACCTGGCGGAAAACAATGTAGCTGCACATTTGTTTCAGCAGGGCAGATAAACCTCTGGTCAACACGTTAGAGAACATGGCTGAGGCATCCCTGATGCCATGGCCACTGTTGTTTGGAAGGAACCACTTACCAGGAAATGGAGCACTGACAGGACCTGAACTAGAGGGGGGATACCTGTGGGATAACGGATAGCTGACATCAGGTGAGGCTCCAATTGGGCACACAGTTCTTGTATTGTGGCACAGTGAAGTCTGTAGGTGAAAATGATGTGTTTGTTTTCCATTGTCGACAGGTCCACCAGTGGTCTGTACACAGGAGGATGAAGCCATTTCAACATCTGCCCCAGCGGATGTGCCCTATGGAGTAGAATGGTGAGCAGAGGGTCATGTACCACATAGGTTGCACAAGTAAATCCGTGTGTGGCGTTGTCAGCCCATATTTCTGCCCAAATGTGCTGTGACGCAGTTAGGTGCCATGACGTGTGCCACCCTGAAATGGCGACTGCTTGACCTGTAAGGAGGGACAAGGGGAAATGAGGTAACTGCCCTGGTGTTGTGCAGCGTCGCGGTAGGCGGTCAAACACCGCTGCACTATTCTGCATTGGTTATCATTGGGCCCTAAGGGTTCCAGTACGCCGGCGGTGATGGTATGCACCGCCGTGGACGTAACTGCCATTTTCTATCTGTTCACTCACTTGATACCTGACCTTCAACAGGAGAGAACCTACACTGCAAGTGCTGCTGTGACCTGTGTCTGGAAGCGACAATGGCTCGAGTGTCTGGGGAAAGGGCCCCTGCCTTCACTTCGGAGGAGTTGGAGAGACTAGTGGATAGTGTCCTCCCCCAGTACATGCTACTCTACAGTCCTCCAGACAAACAGGTAAGTACACTGTGAGCATGATGAGTGGGACATGAATGTATGGAGTGGTGTGGATGGAAGATATATGTGGGGTTGGGGGCTGAGGCCTGCATTAGAGGATGGTGGGTGTATGTGTGTCAGGGCATGGGTGGGAAGTGGTGGGCAATGACTATGATGATCTGGACGGGGAAGTAATTTCCTGTCATCCTACACCTTTCCTATAGGTCATCGCCCTCCAGAAGAAGGGTATTTGGCGTGCCATCACCAAGCAAGTGCGGACCCTGGGGGTCTTTCATAGACAGAGCACCCACTGCTGCAAGAGATGGGAGGACCTGCGCCGCTGGAGCAAGAAGACGGCAGAGGCCCAGCTGGGGATGGCCTCCCAACGTGGAAGGGGTGCCTGTCGCACCATGACCCCCCCTGATGTTCCGGATCCTGGCGGTGGCATATCCGGAGTTGGATGGACACTTGAGGGCATCACAGAAGCCACAAGGGGGTGAGAACAGTCTCAATCAGCTGACTCTGCATGCTTTACGAGGTGTCTGGGTGGGAGATGTGGGCTGTGGGTCCCCCTAGGCCAGGGCGAACTTAGAAGGGTAGGTCCCTTGTTAGGCAGGCTCTGTGGCACTCCAACCCCAATAGTGTTAGTGCCATCTACAAGTAGTCAGCCTCCTGTGGGTTCCAGGTGTGCAGCAAATGGGGTTAGGCATAGTTGGGCAGGTGTTTTTCATACTATCTGCTAGTGCATGGCCTAGTGCATTGAGCTGCTCCCTGTGTGTTGTGTCCGCCAACGCTAGTGGTGTTGCTGGCATTGACCATGTGTCTCCTCTTTCTCCCCCCCATCTTGTTTTGTCACCCTGTCCTTGTGTGCATTAGCATCATCTGGCGGAGGAGCAGAGGAACCGGAGACGGAGGAAGCTGCATACCACATGGCCCAGGACGGTGAATCTACAGAGTCTGAAGGCACCAGTGGGACGGTGGGCTAGGGGATCTCCACGACGGGGACAGGAGGGGACACCAGCGACAGCGACTCCTCCTCTGATGTGAGCTCCCTTGCGGTGGCTGGCACCTCAGTGCCCATCGCAACAACACGTACAGCCGCCACCCCACCTACCAGCACCGCCCTCCCAGCAGCCCCTCAGCATGTTTCCCGTGCCTGCTCACCCAGGAGGGTGGGCATCACCTTCGCCCCAGGCACCTCAGTCCCTGCCCCAGTCAGCCCTGCTGCCCTCAGTGAGGAGGCTATTGACCTCCTGAGATCCCTCACTGTTGGGATGTCAACCATTTTGAATGCCATTAAGTGTGTCGAGAGGCAATTGCAGCAAACAAATGCATACCTGGAGGGCATTCATTCTGGCGTGGCGGCCCAACAGAGAGCATTTCAGGCTCTAGCCTCAGCACTGATGGCAGCCATTGCCCCTGTGTCAAGCCTCCCCCCTCCAAATTCCTCTAACCAGACCCAAACCCCTCTACCTCAGCCTATCCCAAGCACACCATCAGACCAGCATGCACACATATCAACACACAAAAGTGGCTCAGGCAAACGTAAGCACCACACATCCTACAAGCACTCACACAAGCACCATACCCACGCAGACACACCAACATCCACATCCTCCACTGTGTCCCCCTCCTCCATGTCCTCCACCTCCCTCCCTGTCTCATCTCCACTCACACCTGCATGCACAACATCCTCAGCCACTGCCTCCATCACCATCACGCCCATCACATCACACCTCTCATGAGCAATCACCACCCCACAACCATGCACACGTCCCCTGTGCCTCTCCCAGTGTGTCTGTGAGCCCTCCTACTGAAGTACACAAACACAGGCACACACCCAGCCAACAGCCATCCACCTCACAACAGCCTCCAGCCCATGCACCTTCACCCAAACTCAGCAGACGTACACCTCCTACAACCACTACCTCTTCCTCTACTCCCAAACCCCCTCCATCTTCCCATCCCAGAGTTTCAAAGAAACTTTTCCTGGCTAACATTGACCTCTTCTCTACACCTCCCCACTATCCTTCCCCTAGGGCCAGGATGTCTAGAGCCCAGACCAGCACCTCAGCCACCAAATCGGCATCCACTGTGGTCCCAGCCATTCATGGCTGAGGACTTTATCTTCCAGAAGCCACATAGGTGTGATGTATCTCATGGTGTTTCTGATCTCTGTCAGATTGCTAGATCATGTCCCACAAGATATCATTTGACCTCACTAGTCAGTGCAGGGACTGAGTTGGGTGGTGGGTAGGGTTGCATATTGTGAAGTGTTTGTAGTCATCTCCCTGTTTTCAATGAATGCTATGTGCCAGCCTTGGGAAAGACAGGATGTTCTCATCTTGGTATGCTGACATGTATGTGTCTCAGTCTTTTTGGATGGGGCTTGTTGACATAATTTTGTGTCTTGTGTTTTTGCCCCATACAGGTCAACACCCATCAGAAGAAAAGGATTTGGAGAGACACTGTTAAGATGGCCCTGGGCATCCACAGCCGGTGGAGCACCCACTGTCCAAGAGGTGGGAGGATCTGAGACACTGGGCCTGGAAGATCATAGAGGCCCAGCTGGGGCTGTCCCCCCAGCGTGAGCGGGGTGCCTGTCACACCATGATCCCCCTAATGGCCTGCATTCTGGTTTTGGCCTACCCCGAGTTGGATGAGCAACTGAGGGCAGCACAACAACCACAAGGGGGTGATTACATAGCAAATTGCGGCCTGTCCCATTGCAAGGTGATTGAGTGAGGTACTGACTGCTCCATGTGCCACATGGTAGATGGTAGATTGTTTGTGTTGACATGTCACATGTAGCAAACTGGTGTGCCTTGCCTTTTGGACCTGGGACCGAGAACAAAACTGGGGGGAATACTCAGACCATTTGCTCAGCAGGGACCACAAATGACTGTGTTACAGTGATCATTCAATTACTGATTGTTATTCTAGTTGGTGTAATTTCTATCCAACAGATCACACTTCCTATATATTACATACCAAAGGTAAGTAGGTTGTGGATCACTGTACTCTGCCATGTGTCTCAGTATATGTGTATGTAGATATCTCCTACCCGGAAGCTAGGTATCTTCAATGTATGATGGATGCTGGTGTCTCACTGTAGTGATATGTAGGTGTCCATCATACATATGACATGGTTTGCATAGCTATTTGTTTGCAGCTGAAGCATACTACTTTCCCTTGGTAAGTGGGGAATGTCTCTTGACATGAATGAGGTGCCATCACTGTTGCAACATTCCTTGTGCCTACATGTCAAGCATGTGTCCTTTCCTCTTTAGGAAACATTTCTATGCTGCAGTTCCATGCATTTCCTACCTATGTTGATGGGATGATATCTGTATTCCCTTACATATGTGTACATGGGAACCTGTTAGTGGTATAGTAAATCTACACTGCGCATCCATTTCATGTGGTGCCACAGACAGGAGTGTGTCATCATTGTTCATTGTTTGACATATACCTTCAAGCATCAAAGTATCTCATTTGCATGTAGAATTGGAGTAGCTATGAGGGAGATGACAGGTAGACCCAAAGTTTAGAACCACTTTGTGTTTATCTGTGTTCTTGATGTTGAATCATTTGGAAAAGTGTACTGCACATGTGTAGTGGTTGAGGATTGTGCCCTGATTGTTGCCATGCATCATGGAGTGAGTTGCAGTGATGTTGACATCACATGTGTTTAGGTACAGGCATTCATCTACAGACAGGCATCATAATTGGAATGTCCAAGATGTGGTTAGTGATGTTGGTGCTCATTGGGCAACAGGTTGAGGGCCTTCTAATATTCTTTTAAAGTTCTTTGTCTCTTTAACATGCAAGGGACAGATGTCTACTACAGAAACACTCAGAGGATGTCATTGTAATGGTGTCAGACATTAGTGGTGACTATCCTGGGGTTATGCTAATTGGTTGTTTTGTTTATTCTGGAGACATCTCTCCCTGACATATTGCCCCTGACATCAACAGTGCTCCTTTTAATGCCATATGTGAGGCCTATCTGAGTTACATTGATCCTACCTGCTTGTATCTATTGTGACAGATGTCACTTGGTGTTGTGTACTTTGTTAAAATGTTTCCCTTGTGACATGGTTATTTCCATGTCACATACCCCAGGATATTGAACTTTTGGGATCCACATAGCAGGATTTCATGGCCTCATTTCTAATTGTTGGTTCATTTTGTATGTGGCAAATAGATGTGTGCATGACACTGTGTGGGATATATGGGAATGGAATTTCGATGGGATACTGTTGTTTGGCATTAGTTGACTCAGGTCTGCTGCATGTGGGATAGCTTTGAGGATGAAGAGGACTCCTAGTTGTTGTATGGTTAGTGTGGTTCCAAGACTTCACCCATGCAATTGTAGTTGTTTGAGATCCTGATTGAATTGTGGACCACTGTAGTAAATCCAGATGGCTTGCATGCATATTTCATGGCACATGTATGGACCATTTAGATGAGTAGTTTTGATGGAGACTACCAGAAATGATCTTATTGTTATTCAATCTGAGTTGTGGTTCAGGTGTTATCATGGACATGTGATGACCATATTTCTCTTTGACCTTGCAGCTTCAGCACAGGCAATCAGAGGAGATGGGTCTGACCCAATTGGGGACGCATCTGGCCATGGGACCGCGGGTCAAGAGACAACTGACAAGGAAGGACCCAGTGGCCCTGGGGGGCAAGGGGAGTGCTGCGGGGGAGACCAGATCTACATCATCATCATTCTCAGATTCCTCTTTCAGTGGCGACTCCCTAGTGGTTGCAGACCCATCGGGGAGCCCCCAGTACCATCCTTGTCCACCACCCCTGTACTTCCACTGCATTCCCTGTTACTCCTGACCTGGTTGGCCGTGCCCGCTCAACCAAGAGGATAGGCATCTCCTTTGCCACAGGCACCTCCGCCCTAGCCCCTATTACCCAGGCTGCCATCAGTGAGGAGGCTATTGACCTCCTAAGAAGTATCTCAGAGGGTCAGGCAGCCAAAGTGAATTACATCCAGGGATTGGCAGATCAACTCCAACAGACAAATGTAATCCTAAAAGACATTAATTGTGTAATATCTGGCCTACAGAGACCTATTCAGGCTCTGGCCTCCACACTCATGGCAGACAGACACCCCCACCTTTTGTCCCTCCTCCAACTCCCTCTTCCAGTCCAAATCCCCCACCACTGCCTACCCAAAGCACACAAACAGATCCGCAGACATCCACTTCAACAGACAAACAGAGCACCCACAAACACAAGCACCACAAGACACCCTGGCATGTACAAAAATAATATCAAGCTACAGGCATGACAAAAGTACCAACTTCCCCTGACATCCCCACACCCCCAGCATTACACCCACAACATAAAGCATACCTATAGACACCAACACAACAGTCACTGACACAGCCAAAGCCACCAAACCCATCCTACCCACATACACCACCCCAGCAGACCCACAGACTTCCACCACAACCACCACATCCACAGACACCACAGCTACAGACACACATACATCCAGCACATCCACCATACCTGCAGTCACCAACCCAAGAGACACCCACCCACCCACCATGGCATCCCCAGAACCTCCACCCTCCATAATCCCAAGACACAAAAACACCCTCAAACACCCACCCACTACACACAAGCATACCTCCCATAAGCACACCCCTACGACATCCACACCTACACATCAGACAACCACTCCCACAATCTCCAAATCCCGACCTCCTTCTGATTATCATCCCCATGTATCAAAAAACTGTTCATCTGTGAGCTTGACCTTACCCCTGTTCTCCCCCCATACCACAGCCAGAAGGACCCCAACCAGCTCCAAGACTGTCCCTTCCACCTCCTAGGCTTCCCCTGCCCCCGACAAACCCCTGATTCCCCTCCCTTGCAAAGAAGAATCTCAACCCTCCCAAGAAGAATCCCAGCCCTCCCAAGAAGACCACCCCTCCAAAGCCCAACCCCAGAATGTTTCCAAGTTAATAAACCTAAACAATTTGTTTAGGTACACATTTGTCCTGCAATTCCTTTAACACTATTATGTTGTTCTTGATTAATTTTTATTGTTTGCCTGCAGTTCTGTGTGTTTGAGCCTGCTTGCTGCTCTATGTGCTGTTGTTTCCAGTATGTGAATTTGTGGACAGTGCTGGTGTCCCCCGAGAGAAGGGTATATGTTGTGTGTAGAGATATGTGTATGTAAATGCAATATTGGTGTCATGGCATTGTGTAGTAATTGGTATGGTAAGAATTTATTTTGTGTTGTGCAATGTGGGCATGAATGGTGTTGGACTGGCATCTGTATGTATCTGATTGTTTGTGCAGAGATGGAGTGTTTTCAGTTGTGCTTGCTGTGTTTGAATTTGCCTGTGCATGTGCTATTTAGGTGTCTGTCTCTTGCAGCTACTTCCTGTAGGGGTATGTCCCCTGCAGTAGGAGTTGTGTAGTGCTTTGTTGACTTGCCCTTTTCCATTGTACAAATGTGCATGACATTTGGGTTTAATATTGTTTGTCCCTGGGACCCATGTAGGGCATTTCCTGTGCACATTTTGTTTGAGGGGCCTGTTTGAGGTGATGTATGTCCTAGTGCAGTCCCCTTCTATAGGTGTTCCAGATGCCCCTCCCCCAATTTGTTCAGGTATAGTTGTCATGTTGTCTTTGCTTCTTTGTGTTTAGTGCATGCCATTGCACTTCCATTGTACTGTGATGTGTGCGTCCACTGCAGGGTTGTTTCATGGTTTTGTTGTGTTCCATGGCACTTTGATACATATGAATGTTGTATGTGTTAACAGTCCCTGGCCAGTGGTGTGATAATGTTCCATAGCCTTCACTTTCCCTGTGCCTGATCTGTGTGGTTGTGTGTATTTGTATAGTGTTGAGGTGCAGTGTGTGTGCAGTCCAAAAGTGATTGTGTGGGTGTCCGTGTTGATTTATGTTTGTGGGTGTATGTGGGTTGAGACCTGTACCTGCGGCCGTGTTGTGCTCCCCTACGATGTGCAAGCAGGTGCAACATGCTGTTTTGAAGGTTAATAATACAAGTAGGTGTGTATACTTATGCTTGTTGGCATCCACGTAGGCGTGGATTTCGTTGGAAGCACTGTGACATTTTTGTAGGGCTCCATGGCAGCACCAAAACGTGTAAGTCTGTCTGCAGGTGAGTGTCTCCCTTTATACTGACAGTTTCCAATTCTGATATGTGGTGGTTGGACTGCCACAGTCGCATTGGCGGTGTGCAACCTCATAATGAGTCCAGCGGCAACACAGGCTCCACAGGCCTGTTTGCGCTTCCTCGTGACCAGGGCAGTCAGTCTTTCCTGCTAGTGCCAGCAGATCACTGGCAGTCTTCTGTTGTTACGACTGACATACTCGTACTACGGCAGTCCAACCACCATATCCATGGCATGCGGCCTGCGGAATGACAAACTCATAATCAGGCCATTAATCAGTGTACAGGAATCCATATCTCAACAAACACAATGGCCCTCATTACAACCCTGGCGTTCAGTGAAAAAGTGGCGGTAATGCCGCCAACAGGCTGGTGGTAACTACAGCCAAATTATGACCATGGCGGTGAGAACTCAGATAGACAGCCACTTTACCACACCGACCGCCAGGACGGAAACAACAGCCACCACGGCGGTAGCCGTCTACAGCCAGGCGGAAGTCAATGTTCCGCCCACCATATTAAGACCCTGGAAATCACCACCTTTTCCGGAGCTGTACCAATGACATCAAAACCCTGGTGGAAACAGAGCACAAAAGTCAAAGGACTCACCTTTGGAGACACAGGGAACAACCACACCGCCATGGAACCCGAACTGCAAATATTTCCAATGATTTTCTACGTCCTGCTCCACCATGAATACCAATGACGGCGAAGATGAGCACTGTGAGTATAGCCTCCAAGCACATAGGGGACGGGGGAGGAAAAAGAGAGTGACACACACACGCAACACACACACCCGACACCATATACACAATCAGCTACAGTAATAAAACATATATACCCTGTACCCCTGAGGAATAATCCAAGGACAACAGGAATGTGCCAAAGTGAGTGTAATAATATCAACATAGCAGAAATACAAAAATGCAATGTAACTGGTAAATACATATGTGCACTTCAAGGGACACTGCCCAGTCCTCATTGTGCGTGGGCCACATAGACACAGACCAAAATCCAAGGCCCCACTTGTCACCTGCACCAACACGGAGAGAGCACTGCAGGGGCATCAGTTGGAAAATAGGCAGGGACCTCAGGGGGACAGGGAACGGTGGGCACCTCAGCCAGCAGATGGAACAACACTATTGGTTCTGGAGGGGGCAACATGCCCTGTGCTTGGTCGTGGGGAGGCTGGGGTTTGTGGGTGTCTTACCCACTGGTTCTGGAGGTGGCATCGTGCCCTGTGCTCTTGATCCTGGGGAGGCTGAGGTTGGTGGGTGTATTACCCACTGGTTCTGGAGGGGGCATCATGCCCTGTGCTCTTGATCCTGGGGAGTGCAAAGTCACAGTCTCAAAGGTGGGTGTCATACCCTATGGAATTGCAGGGGCTAGGCTGCACAGCAGCCCATGGAGGCAGGACTACATACCGTCCGTCTGGTGGTGATGGCTACTCAGTGGTGGTAGTGGTGCTGGTGCTGCTGCTGCTGGTGGTCGTGGGGGGAAGTACCAGCCCATCTGCTGCAGCCTCGGATGGCTGCCCACTGGTGGTGGTGGTGGGGGTGCTGCTGCTGCTGGTGATGGGGGGAAGCTCTAGCCCATCTCCGGCAGCCTCGGATGACTGCCCACTGGTGGTGGTGGTGCTGCTGCTGATGGTGGGGGGAGGCTCCAGCCCATCCCCTGCAGCCTTGGATGGCAGCCCACTGGTGGTGGTGCTGCTGCTGCTGGTGGTGGGGGGAGGCTCCAGCCCATCCCCTGCAGCCTTGGATGGTAGCCCACTGGTGGTGGCGATACTGCTGCTGCTGGTGATGGTGGGGGGAAACTCCAGTCCATCCCCTGCAGCCTCAGATGGCTGCCCACTGGTGGTGGTGGTGGTGGTGCTGCTGCTGCTTGTGGTGGTGGGGGGAAGCTCCAGCCCATCCCCTGCAGCCTTGGATGACTGTAAAACCATGGTTGGTGGTGCGGGCTCTCACTGAGTCCCTGCACCAGGCTGTTGTGGAGGTGTCTGCCAGTGAGATGTGTGTTCTGCTAGTTGTGGTGGTGATGCTGGCAGTGGATGAGGATGTAATGTAGGCAGGTGTGAGTGTAGACGGAACTGGGAGGGAGCTGGAGGAGGAGGAGGAGGAGGGGGAAACAGTGGAAATTGTGGATCTTGGTATGTCTACATCTTGATGGTGTTTGTGTGAGTGCCTGTGGGATGATGTGTGATGCTTGTGTTTACCTGTGCCACTCTTGTGTGTTGTCTTGTGTTCATGCTCATCTGCTTGTGTGTTTGGGATAGATTGGGGTTGAGGGGAATGGGATTGGGAAGAGGAAGTTGGATAGGGGAGGGTGGAAACAGGGACAATGGCTGCCATCAGAAAGGAGGCCAGAGCCTGGATTGATTTCTGTTGGGAAGCCAAGCCAGTGTGAATGCCCTCCAGGAATGCATTAGTCTGTTGCATCTGGGAAGCCAGCCCTTGGGTGGAATTCAGAATGGTTGGCTGCCCTACAGAGATGGATCTCAGGAGGTCAATAGCCTCCTCACTCAGGGCAGCAGGGCTAACTGTGGCAGGGCCTGAAATGCCTAGGGCGAAGGAGATGCCCACCCTCTTGGGTAAGCGGGCACAGGCAACTCGATGAGGGGCTGCTGGGAGGGCGGTGCTGGTACAGGGGGTGGTGGCTGTAGCTGGGCTGGGCACAAAGATGTCCACCACCACCAGGGCACTTCCATTAGAGGAGGTATCTGTGTCTGAACTGTCCCCTTCTGTCTCCGCCGTGGTACTCCCCTCGCCCTCTGTCCCACTGGTACCTTCACCATAGGTGGACTCTGCCTCCTGGGTCCTGTGGGATGCAACTCCCTCCGTCACCAGTGCATCTGCTCCTCTGCCAGAGATTATGCTAATGAACATAAGGACAGGATGACAAAACAAAAAAGAGGGGGGAAGAGACAAAGGATACACTGGGTCAATGGCTTCACCAACACCACCATTGGTGTACACACCACCGTCACACACAGGGAACAGTCCTATATACTATACATCGTACTACCAATTATAATGCTAGCCACCAAGGCATGGGGAGGGGCACATACCACCAAATGCAGCACAACTGGGACCCACACAGCCCTGACCAGTTGTGGATCCCTGCAAGCTAGGTAGCAGGATTATCACTTCAGAACCCTGGCCAACATGCAATGTCAGGCCTGGCCTAGGGACATCCACTGACACACATCCCCCACCTGGTACCCCCCTACCATGCATAAGTTGCAATGATGGGCACTGTACTCACCCCCTTGTGGCTGCTGTGATGCCCTCAAGTGCCCATCCAGCTCCAGATATGCCACCGGCAGTATGCGGGCCATCAGGGTGGTCAGAGTTCGACGGGCATCCCTTCCTCGTTGGGAGACCATCCCCAGCTGGACCTCCGCCGTCTTCCATGCCAGGCGTCTCAGGTCCTCCCACCGTTTCCGACAATGTCCGCACGTCCTTGACCATGGCACACCATATACCCTTCTTTTGATGGACGCTGACCTGCTGTCGCGCCGCGCGGTGCGGCGCGAGCCGAGAGCTCGACTTCGGCCGGGCGTTCGGCTCGGGCCGCGCACCGCGTTATTAAGACGCGGCGCGCCCCCAGCCTCTCCTGCGCGTTTCGAGGCCCCAGATTTGCTTGGGGCCTCGTTCTTCCTTCTGCCTTTCACTGTCCCAGGGGTCTCTGAACCCTCTTACCTGTTTTTCTTCGTTTCTTTGTCCTTTCTTCTGTTTGCAGTCTGTTGTGTGCCTTTCTTTATGTCTTTTCCTCCTTCCCAGATTCCTGTGCTTTCCCAGCATTCCTTGTTCCCTATTCTCTATGGTTCCTCTACTATTCTGTTCTATATATTGTTTCCCTATCTAAGATGGTGTCCTTTTACTTCCTGTGGGTCACTTCCTGTTTGTTGGTATATAAGGGCTGTGTTTTTCCTCTTTCCTTGCGCTGCAACACTTTCTGCTCAGTTGGTGTCTTCGCTCCTGATTTCCTTGCCTTTTGGTTTTGGACTCAGCATTCTGTATTTTCTGATTTTTGCTCCTTTTGGATTCCTGTTTGTTGTTCTTGTTTTTCTCCAGGACTTTTCCTGTTTGGAGGTTTTTCCCCTTTGGAAGGGGTTTTTCCCTCTGGCGCTACTTTCTGGAGGGCACGGTCTGTTCTTGGTGTCTCCATTGCCTACAGCACCGTGGCTACCAGAAAGAGTCGCCCCTTTTTGGGCCAAAGCCGAACATTGAAGATTCACGCCACCAGATCTGCAAATTCCAGGCGCAAGCAGCACATGAGTCGTGACAGATTGCAGCGCCTAACCATTCCGACGTCCTCAAACACCATGGATAATACAGTGGCGGCTGCTGCAGATCCGGAGCAATCTCTGTTAACCACGATTCAGCAACAAGCCCAGGAGTTGCAAGAACTACGTAATGAAAATGCTGCGTTACGACAGGCTTTGGCCCTCCGCACCAGTGATGTTCCGACAATCTCCGCTTCTACCCCTTGTTTCTCTGGTGAACCAACCAAGCTTCGCGAGTTCTTGGATGCTTTAACGGTGTATTTCGCCTTCCGACCTACTCAATTCTCCCACGACAGGACCAAGGTGGGTTATCTTATCAGTGCCTTATCCGGCCCAGCCTTGGCCTGGGCAACCCCGATGGTGTCCTCCGACGACCCTGTATTGTCAGACTATTCCGCCTTTGTGAGTCGCTTCAAACAAATGTTTAGCCGTCCTGGATTGGAAGCCTCCGCTGAAGAAGCCTTGTGCGACATCCAACAAGGCTCCCAAGACGTCCTGCAATATATAACCCGTTTTCGTCAGCTGGCGGCAGAGACCACTTGGGTGGAACGTACTCTGGTAACATTATTTCGTAGAGGACTCAAAGAAGAAATAAAGGATGAACTAGTGCATTCTACCAGAGCGGAAGATCTTCGTGGCCTGATGGATCAAGCACTGTCCATCGAATATCGTCTTCAGGAACGGAGATCGGAAAAGAAAAGGAGTAGAGGGTTTACCCAACCAAGTAGCTCCCGTGCATACCTGCAGCGTTCCGAGGAACCTCGCACTCCTGCTAGAGACATCGAAGGGGAACCCATGCAGGTGGATACTACCCGAGGTCCGCTCTCTGCTAGTGAACGAGAAGACAGACGCAAGAGAGGGTTGTGCCTGTATTGTGGTTCTGCTGGTCACATACTCCGTACCTGTCCAGTACGTCCGTCCAGACCTTCGGGAAACGCCACCTCCCGTCCTCTGTAAGAAGGGAGGGGACGGGATCTACAGCTATACCTTCCATCAGCTCCTTTAATGACAATACAACTGCCTTGTTCATCTTTCCTGTCCTGTTACAACTTCCTGACGGTCGTCAAGAAAAGACTATGGCATTACTAGACTGTGGTGCTAGTGGTATATACATGGACAAGACATGGGCTGCTGCTAACCTAGTTCCTACTCAAGCAAAAGAAGTACCCGAACAGGTACACACTGTGGATGGATCTTTGATATCCTCTGGTCCTGTAGACACCACTACCCTGATGTTAAGTCTACAGGTGGGAAACCATCAAGAACACATCTCCTTCGATCTTATTACGTCCCCTAACCATACCATCATTCTTGGAATTCCGTGGCTCATTAGACATAACCCATATATAAATTGGGTTACCCGGACAGTCTCTTTGTCTTCGCAATTTTGTCACGAGAACTGTTTTACTTCCGACAAGTATTGGTCTCCGAAACGATCCTTAGCTACTGAAGGTGCCACTGGTATGTCCATTAATACGGTCCAAGGGGTCCCAGACCACTATTTGGAGTTTCAGGATATTTTCCAAAAACCGTGAAAACCTGTGCTACCTCCACATCGAGAATATGATTGTGCAATTCCATTAGAACCCGGCACAATTGTTCCTTTTGGGAGGATGTACTCCCTCACGGAACCCGAAAGGGAAGTTCTAAAGGAGTATCTGGACGAAAATATACAGAGTGGTCTTATTGTTCCATCGTCGTCTCCGGCTGGGGCCCCTCTCTTTTTTGTGCCCAAGAAGACTAAGGATCTTCGTCCGTGCCTGGATTTTCGAGGTCTGAATAAAATCACCATTAAAGATCGTTATCCTTTGCCTCTCATCAGGGACATACTGGAAGCAATCAGAGGGGCCCAACGTTTTACTAAATTGGATTTACGAGGAGCCTACCACCTTTTACGCATAAGAGAAGGCGACGAATGGAAGACAGCATTCAGGACCCCATTTGGCCATTTTGAATATAGGGTTATGCCGTTTGGTCTTACTAACGCCCCGGCAATCTTCCAGAGATTTATGGACTCAGTGTTTTCAGACCTACTTAATCAGACAGTCGTGATCTACCTAGATGACATTCTTATTTATTCTAGAAATCCTGAACTCCATACTTCCCATGTGAAACAAGTTCTTCAAAGACTTCGTGATCATCAACTATTTTGCAAACCAGAGAAATGTGAGTTCGACATAACGGAAGTCAAATATCTGGGCTATCATTTAAGTCCCACCGGCATAGCTATGGACCAAGAAAAGGTACAAGCTATCCTAGAGTGGCCTTCTCCTTCTACCATAAAAGAAACACAATGTTTCCTAGGTTTAGCAAACTTCTATCGACAATTCATTCTAGACTTTGCCAGACAGACTAGCCACATAACTCACACCTTAAAGAAGGACAATTTAAAGAAGGGGTTTGTCTGGACTGAGGCTGCTGAAGCAGCCTTTCAAAGCTTAAAGAGAGCCTTCACCCAAGCCCCCATCTTAAGACATCCAGATACCACCAAGCAATTTATAGTAGTAACTGATGCTTCTGAGAGAGCCATCGGAGCTGTCTTACTCCAACGACAAGAGGATGATGGCCTTGAACATCCTGTTTTCTATTTGTCTCATATCCTTTCCACAGCTGAACAACATTATTCCGTACTTGAAAGGGAATTATTGGCTCTGAAAACAGCCTGCCTTGAGTGGAGGCAGTTTCTGATGGGTTCCAAGGAACCATTTGAGGTGAGGACAGACCACCGTAATTTACAATGTTTAAGAAATTTTGTATGCCAGAATAGTCGTCAGGCCCGCTGGGCCTTTTTCTTCAGTCAGTACGATTTTTATATTACATATATTCCAGGATCCCAAAACATTCTGGCTGATGCTCTGTCTCGCCGATATCCAGAGTGTTCTCCTTCCTCATCCCAGTATCTTCTAGAACCCAGTAAGATCATTGGAGTGGCTCAGTCTTTCCTGGAAGAAGTACAACAAGAATACGCCAACCTATCGGACCATGACATAGAAGAACTAAGACCATTATTGTACAAGAAACAAGGATATTTTTATTACCAAGACCTGATATTCCTCCCTACAAACAAGGTGCAAAAGAAAGCATTACAAATGTGCCATGATTCCCCTGTAGCTGGTCACAGAGGCATCAAAGCCACACAAGAATTACTTTCACGATTTTTTTGGTGGCCTACCTGGAAACTGGATGTGGAAAGATACGTTCAGGCCTGTCCCATATGTGCCCAAGTCAAAATACCTCACACCAGACCGGCAGGATTACTACAACCTTTGCCTGTTCCATCGGCCCCATGGCATACTATCTCTACTGATTTTATGTGTTCGCTCCCACCATCAGCAGGAAACCGGGTTATCATGGTCACAGTGGATTCTTTCACAAAGATGGCTCATTTCACTGGCCTAAAAAAGCTGCCTACTTCCCAAGAACTAGGTCAAATATTCATAGATCATGTCTTCCGTCTCCATGGACTTCCACATACCATAATCTCTGATAGAGGACCTCAGTACATCTCCCGATTTTGGAAGCATTTTTGTAAAACACTGAATATGAATAGAGCCCTGTCTTCAGGGTTCCATCCTCAGACCAACGGACAGACTGAGCGTCTGAACCAAGGACTAGAGCAATATCTTCGATGCTTTTGCAATTCTACCCAAAGTAACTGGAGCACTTACCTCTCTTTAGCTGAATTTTCCTACAATAACTCAGTCCATAGTGCCTCCAAGGTCACTCCCTTTTTCTGTTCCTATGGTTTTCATCCTACCTCTTTCCCTACTTCTCCACAATCCAACTCTCCTCTACCTGCTATTAACTATTTCTCCAAACGCCTTCTCCAACTCCATAAACTAATTCGATCTAATTTGTTACATACCAAGAGGTATATGAAGAAGGCTGCAGACAAGAGACGTACAACCAATCCAAATTATCATCTGCAAGATAAAGTCTGGCTCTCCTCCAAATTCTTGCCCTCACGTCTCTCTCAAAACAAGTTCACACCTCGTTACTATGGGCCTTTCCGTATTCTCCAGTTGGTCAATCCTGTCACTGTCCGTCTTCACTTACCCCATACATGGAAGATCCATCCGGTTTTTCATGTTTCTCAGCTTAAACCTTATGTGCCTGATCCTTACTCACGTCAGTTTCCTTGTCCACCTCCTGTCCTTGTGAATGATGCTCCTGAATATGAAGTGCAGGAAATCTGTGACTCTCGTCTTTTTCATAAACGACTTCAGTATCTGATTCATTGGAAGGGTTATCCTCTCAGTGAATGTTCATGGGAAGATGCCTCTTCCGTTCACGCTCCTCTCCTGACTCAACGCTTTCACTGTTTATTCCCTCTTAAACCTGGGCCTTCGGGAGGGGGACCTACTGTCGCGCCGCGCGGTGCGGCGCGAGCCGAGAGCTCGACTTCGGCCGGGCGTTCGGCTCGGGCCGCGCACCGCGTTATTAAGACGCGGCGCGCCCCCAGCCTCTCCTGCGCGTTTCGAGGCCCCAGATTTGCTTGGGGCCTCGTTCTTCCTTCTGCCTTTCACTGTCCCAGGGGTCTCTGAACCCTCTTACCTGTTTTTCTTCGTTTCTTTGTCCTTTCTTCTGTTTGCAGTCTGTTGTGTGCCTTTCTTTATGTCTTTTCCTCCTTCCCAGATTCCTGTGCTTTCCCAGCATTCCTTGTTCCCTATTCTCTATGGTTCCTCTACTATTCTGTTC
This sequence comes from Pleurodeles waltl, assembly GCF_031143425.1. NCBI lineage: Eukaryota > Metazoa > Chordata > Amphibia > Caudata > Salamandridae > Pleurodeles > Pleurodeles waltl. The sequence continues at coordinate 538,375,923 of NC_090437.1, forward strand.
TATATATTGTTTCCCTATCTAAGATGGTGTCCTTTTACTTCCTGTGGGTCACTTCCTGTTTGTTGGTATATAAGGGCTGTGTTTTTCCTCTTTCCTTGCGCTGCAACACTTTCTGCTCAGTTGGTGTCTTCGCTCCTGATTTCCTTGCCTTTTGGTTTTGGACTCAGCATTCTGTATTTTCTGATTTTTGCTCCTTTTGGATTCCTGTTTGTTGTTCTTGTTTTTCTCCAGGACTTTTCCTGTTTGGAGGTTTTTCCCCTTTGGAAGGGGTTTTTCCCTCTGGCGCTACTTTCTGAAGGGCACGGTCTGTTCTTGGTGTCTCCATTGCCTACAGCACCGTGGCTACCAGAAAGAGTCGCCCCTTTTTGGGCCAAAGCCGAACATTGAAGATTCACGCCACCAGATCTGCAAATTCCAGGCGCAAGCAGCACATGAGTCGTCACACCTGCAGAGAAATACACACAGGAAATGGTATTAGTCAGACCATCCAGGCTGTTACACTTATGGCCCAACATACCCCTTCACATCACCATTTACACATACATGGCCCAGCACACAAGTTGTACGCTGCCCCGGGGACATCCAACCACCCTCCCTACATGAGGCCTTCACACACATCACTCCATGCATTCCTGCCACATGCATCGTGCTCGCAGTGTACTCACCTGTTGGTCTGGAGGCTAATACAGCAGTCCGTATTGGGTTAGGAACCCATCTACCAGTTGCTCCACCTCTGCCGAGATGAAGTCAGGGGCCCTTTCCCCAGTCACACGAGCCTTGGTAGGTTACAGACACAGGTCACAGCAGCACACTGAGTGGGTCCTCTCCTGTGGAAGGTCAGGTACGAAGTGAGTGGTCAGATAGAAAATGGCGGTTACGTCCGAGGCAGTGCATACCGTCACCACCTGCGTAGATCACTATTGGCCACTGTACCCATAGAGCCCAATGTTAACCAATGAGGAGTTGCATGGCGGTTTCCGACCACGTACCCTAACAGCACACACCGTCAGTGGAATTACCTCACTTCCACCTGTCCCTCCACACAGGACAGGTGGACACCATTTCAGTGGGGGGAGATGCAGGCCCTGGATAATAACTGCATCACAGTTAAAAATAGGACATACAGGACACATACCATATAACCATTACAAATTAATATCATGCATTGTACTGTTGTGGCTCCCATGTTCAGTTTGTGACCGGCTCCTCACTCTTTTGTCCCTTAGACTGCAACCACTGTGGATGAATAGGAGATGGAGACATACCCCCATGTACAGATCCCTGGTGGACTTGGCAACAATGGACGACAGGCACATTATCCTCACCTATAGACTGGACAGGGCCACAATCACAGAGCTGTGTGTCCAACCGGAGCCTGACCTGTGATCTGCTATCCGTCACCCCACTGGGATCCCCCCTCTTGTGCAAGTCCTATCTGTGCTCCATTTCTTGGCAACTGGTTCTTTCCAAGTGACAGTGGGCTTTGCAGCAGGAATATCACAGCCAATGTTCTCAATAGTACTGACAAGAGTGTTGTCTGACCTGATTAAACACATGTGCAGCTACATTGTTTTCCACCAAGTGGAGGATTTGGCCACAGTGAAGGCTGACTTCTATTCAATGGGACATATCCCCAACATAATTGGGGCGACTGATGGAACTCATATTGCATTTGTTCCCCCCCGTAAAAATGGACAGGTGTTCAGAAATGGTAAGAGTTTCCACTCCATGAATGTACAGATGGTGTGCTTGGCGGACCAGTACATCTCCCATGTCAATGCTAAGTATCCTGGGTCGGTGCATGATGCCTTTACCCTGAGGACTAGCAGCATCCCAAACGTGATGGCCCAACTACAGAGGCACTGGGTGTGGCTAATAGGTGAGCCCTGGTTCCCACCCAGTAGATGTTGGTGTATGGGTATAGTGTGGGCCATATAGGATACTGTGTGCCTAATTTTTTCCCCGATATTTGCAGGTGACTCAGGTTACCCCAACCTATCATACCCACTGACCCTTGTGAGGAATGCCAGGACCAGGGCAGAAGAACGTTACAATGAGGCACATGGGCAAACAAGAAGGATAATTGAAAGAACCTTTGGCCTCCTGAAGGCCAGGTTCAGTTGCCTCCATCTAACAGGTGGATCCCCGTGCTTCTCACCCAAGAGGGTCTGGCAGATAATCGTGGCATGCTGCATGTTGCACAACCTTGCCCTGAGACGCCATGTGCCTTTTCTGCAGGAGGAAGAGGCTGGAGATGGCTTTGTGGCTGCAGTGGACCCTGTGGACAGTGAGGATGAGGAGGATGAGGACAACAGAACAGCAGTGATATGACAATACTTCCAATGACACACAGGTAAGACAGTGTTACTTCACATTGTCATTATTTAGATTATCTTTGGCACTGGCATGCTGTTATTTCCCACTTCAAAGCCCACTCACTGTACCCTTTGGCAATTAATTTTGCAGATGTTGGTGCCCCACTGTCGCTCCTGGTGTGATCACTGCAGCCAACTACAGGTCTTTCCTATGTGAAGATTACTGTACAGTTGAATTGCAATGTTTGAACCTGGTTAAACTGATACATACTTTAAAGTTTGACATACCCCATACTTGTATTTTTTCCAAGGGAGTTTATTGAAGTACTAAGAAGAAGAGGAGCAAATGCATTGGGATTTGGTGATGATGGAGGAAAGTCCAGGGTATTGTTCCAGTCTACTTGGTGCACAGGTGCATTGTCCAAGGGGACATAGGAAGGGGAGCAATGGCAGTTCAAGGTGGACAGGGTCACAGAGTGGGACACAAGGGTGACAATCAGGATAGTCTCATTTCCTGGCAGGGGTCTTGGCAATAGTCTCTGGCTTCTGCCTGGATTGCAGGGAACGTTTGCGGGGTGGTTCACCTTCTGCAGGGGGAGGGGTGCTGGTGGCCTGTTGGTGTTTGGTCCTGTGGCGGGCCCCCTGTCCACTAGTGGCAGCGGAGGTGGAAGGCAGTTCAGATGTCTGGCTAGTGGCAGGGGCCCGCTGTTGTGAGACAGCCTCCCTCATAATGTTGACCATGTCTGCCAGCACCCCTGCTATGGAGACCAGGGTGGTGTTGATGGCCTGCAAGTCCTCCCTGATCCCCTGGTACAGTCCCTCCTGAAGCTGCCTATTCGCCTGCACGTTGTACAGGATCTGGCCCAGCATATACTAGGAATGTTGGTAGGCTCCCAGAATCTCTGGAGAAGCGGTTCCCTGGGCATGTCCTCCCCCTGGCGCACAGCGGTCTTCCCAGTTTCCCTGTTGTCCTGTTGTCCTGTGCCTCTGTCCCCTGAACCATGTGCCCACTGCCATTGACCCCCAGGTCCATGATTGTCCATGATTGTCTTGGGTATAAGGAGTGCCCTGGGGTCCCTGTAGTGGTGGATTGACGTGTCCTGGGGACAGAGGTATGGGTACACTGGATGGGGGCTGTGGTGGTGTTTCCAGATGGGGGAGGCTCTGTGGTGGTTTGGGACTGTGCCTGGGTAACCGACTGTCCAGAGGTCCCTGATGGGCCAGGTTGGTCATCCCGATCCAGGCAACCAGGGTTGCTGTCATCACTGTGAGCCTCTTCAATTGGGGGACTGGATAGTGCTGGCACCTCTTCTCTGCTGTCATTGGCTGGGATACCTGTGGGGATGTAAATGCTGTGTTATTGTTTCTGTGTGTGACATATTGTGCATCAGTGGGTTGCCCTCTTTGTTTGTGTTTGCCCTGCCAGCTTTCACTTGTGTATTTTGGTGTATGGTGGGATGATTAGTTCTCTCTAGTGTGCATGCTTTAGTGATAGGTGTCCATGCAGGTCTGTGAGTGGTGTCCATGCATTGGTATGAGTGAGATGTGATGGTGGGGGTATGGTGGTGGTGGAGTGATGGGAGTCATGGTGAGGGTGGGGGTATATGCTGGCATGCAGGTAGGTGGGTGATAGTATTATAGAGTATTATAGAGTTGACTTACCAGAGTCCAGTCCTCCTGCTACTCCGGCCAGGCCCTCAGGATGCATGATTGCCAAGACTAGCTCCTCCCATGTTGTTAACTGTGGGGGAGGAGGTGAGGGTCCACCGGCAGTCCTCTCTACAGCAAGTTGGTGTCTTGTTGCAATGGAACGTACCTTCCCCCGTAGGTCGTTCCACCTCTTTCTGATGTTGTTTCTTGTTCTGGGGTGCTGTCCCAAGGCATTGACCCTGTTTACGATCCTCTGCCATAGCTCCATCTTCCTAAGAATTGATATCTGCTGCACCTGTGCTCCAAATAGCTGAGGCTCTACCCTGATGATTTCCTCTACCATGACCCTTACCTCCTCCTCTGAGAATCTGGGGTGTCTTTGTGGTGCCATGAGTGTTGTGTGAGTTGTGTAGGTGAGGGTGTGTAGTGTGATGTGTTGAGGTGTTGAGGTGTGTGATGTGGGGTGCGTGGGTGGTGTATAGGTGTGGGTGGTGTGTGGCTCTGGTTTTGTCTGTAGACGTGGTGTCTGTCTCGTGCCAATGGTTTGTATTCGTAAGGGGTTACGGATTATGGGTAACATGGGTGTGTGTTTTATAGTGGTGTGGGTGTGTGGGTATGGTGTGTGTATGGGTGTCAGGTGTGTATTATTTAAATTGACCAATGTAGTGTTGTTTTGTATGTGTGTGTGTATTTGGAACACAGCGGTATGTACCGCCAATGGTTTACTGACATTGAATGTCCGCTGTGGTGATTCGTGGGTCATAATGTGATGGGCATAGTTCTGTTGGCGTAACGGTGTGGGTTTTGATACCGCCAGTTTAACACTGACCTTTGGTGTGGCGGACTTGCGTCTGTGGCTGAATAGTGATGGATTGGTGTGTATGTGTCATAATATGGTGAACGGATATCTGCTGTGGCGGGGGTATGTTGGCGGCAGTCAGCATGGCAGTAAGTGGGATTTACCACCAATGTCATAATGAGGGCCAAAATGTTCATAAGCATTGATTCTATTAGCATGCCTTTGAAAATGGTCAGCTACTCCTAAATCTACCTCAGTAGGAATGATTTCCTACATATATTCCATTTGCTCGTTCTCAGGCAGAAATTAGAATGAACTAATTCATTCCATCTTTTAACGAGACACATACAACCACAATATATTTTGTGAAGCAAACCTCTTGTGGGACTATTTTGCATGTTGATTTCAATCCCCTTGTTCTTGAGGTTTGCACCTTGTTTCTGACAGAATATTGGATGCAAGATGCAAAAAGGATTTCTGTTTTTTGATAGGAAAGCCTCTCTGATTCAAATGCAAACATTTTGTCCGTGCATGAATAATAATGATTTATTGTTCAGAAACTAAAATTCTTTTCAAAGGTATTTTTAATTGTCTTCTCAAGAAGAGCGTAGGAGGCTGGCCTGGCTTATAGTGGGTACCTGATGGTACTTACACCTTGTGCCAGGTCCAGTTATCCCTTATTAGCAGATTAGTAGTGTTCTAGCAGCTTAGGCTGATAGAGGTAGCTATAGCAGAGCAGCTTAGGCTGAACTAGGAGACATGCTAAGCTCCTACTTTACCACTTATGTCATATAGCTCTATATAAAAAGAAACACAACACTCAGAGTTACTAAAAATAAAGGTTCTTTATTTTAGTGACAATGTGCCAAAAATATCTCAGAGGATATACTCCCTTACGAGGTAAGTAAAATAGACAAAATATACACCCAAACCAAAATCAGGTAAGTAAACAGTTAGCAAAGTAGTGCAAACCCTGTAGAATACAATAGGATGCAATAGGCCTAGGGGCAACACAAACCATATACTAAGAAAGTGGAATGCGAACCACTTAGGGACCCCAGGCCTAGTGTAGTGTGTAGAGGGTCGCTGGGAGTGTAAGAAAACACTAAGGGTGTCCAAGATACCCCACCCCAAGACCCTGAAAAGTAGGAGTAAAGTTACCCTACTTCCCGGAAACACACTAAAGTCATGAGAGGAGATTCTGCAGACAACTGACTCCAAAGCACTGAAGACGGATTCCTGGACCTGATGATCTGAAAAGGAAGGGGACCAAGTCCAAGAGTCACTAAAGTGACCAGGAGGAGCAGGAGCCCACTAAACCCCGGATGAAGGTGCAAAATGGCTGCCTCCGGGTGGAAGAACCTGAAGATTCTGCAACAAAGGAAGATGACAGGGACTTCTCCTTTGCACAGAATATGTCCCACGGTGTGCTGGAGGATGCAGAGTTGTTTCAACGCAGAAAGATTGAAAATAAGCCCGGCTAGCTGCAAAGCTCATGGTTGAAGAAAATGGGTGCTGCCCGGGCCCAGGATGGACCAGAATGTTGCTCCTTGGAGGAGGAGACAGAGGGGGCGCTCAGTAGCACAGAGAGCCCACACAGAAGCAGGCAGCACCCGCAGAAGTACTTGAACAGGCATTCAAGAAATCTGAGAATGGCGGTCATCTCAACACTACAAAGGAGAGTCCCACGAAGTCGGTGGTTAACTCAGCGAGTTGAGCACTTCAGAATGGAGTGTTGGGGACCTGGGCTATGCTGTGCACAAAGGATTTCTTGCAAAAGTGCACAGAAGCCCTAGCAGCTGCAGTTCATGCAGTACACAGGATTACTGTCTGGTGTGGGGAGGCAAGGACTTACCTCCACCAAATTTGGACAGAAGGACCACTGGACTGTCGGGGTCACTTGCATCCAGCTCCTGTATTCCAGGGACCACGCTCATCAAGATGAGAGGGGACCCAGAGGACCTGTGATGCAGAAGTTTGGTGCCTGCGTTAGCAGGGGGAAGATTCCGTCGACCCACAGGAGATTTCTTCTTGACTTCCAGTGCAGGGTGAAGGCAGACAGACCTCAGACACCACCAGGAAACAGTCTAGAAAGCCGTCAGGTAGTCTTCTTGCTACTTTGTTGCGGTTTTGCAGGCGTCCTGGAGCGGTCAGTGGTCAATCCTTGGCAGACGTCAAAGAGGGAGATGCAGAGGAACTCTGGTGAGCTCTTGCATTTGTTATCCGAAGAGAAACCCACAGGAGAGACCCTAAATAGCCCTCAGAGGAGGATTGGCCACCTAACCAGGTAAGCACCTATCAGGAGGGGTCTCTGACATCACCTGCTGGCACTGGCCACTCAGAGGCCTCCATTGTGCCCTCACACCTCTGCATTCAAGATTGCAGAGGCCTGGGACACACTGGAGGAGCTCTGGTCACCACCCCTGGGGTGGTGATGGACAAGGGAGTGATCACTCCCCTTTCCTTTGTCCAGTTTTACACCAGAGCAGGGGCTGGGGGATCCCTGAACCCGTGTAGACTGGCTTATGCAAGGACGGCACCATCTGTGCCCTTCAAAGCATTTCCAGAGGCTGGGGGAGGCTACTCCTCCCCAGCCCTTAACACCTATTTCAAAAGGGAGAGGGCAGATGCCTGTGGGTTGGCAGCAGTGGTAGCTGCAGTGAAAACCCCAGAGAGCTAGTTTAGCAGTACCCGTGGTCCATGTTAGAGCCCCGGGGATGCATGGGATTGGCACCCCAATACCAGATTTGTCATGGGGGACAATTCTATGATCTTAGGCATGTTACATGGCCATATTTGGAGTTACTATTGTGAAGCTACATTTAGATATTGACCTATATGTAGTGCATGCGTGTAATGGTCTCCCCTCACTCACAAAGTCCGGGAAGTTGCCTTGAACAATGTGGGGGCACCTTGGCTAGTGCCAGGGTGCCCTCACACTTAGTAACTTTGCACCTAACCTTCACTAGGTGAAGGTTAGACATATAGGTGTCTTATAAGTTACTTAAGTGCAGTGTAAAATGGCTGTGAAATAACGTGGACGTTATTTCACTCAGGCTGCAGTGGCAGTCCTGTGTAAGAATTTTCTGAGCTCCCTCTGAGTGGCAAAAGAAATGCTGCAGCCCATAGGGATCTCCTGGAACCCCAATACCCTGGGTACCTAGGTACCATATACTAGGGAATTATAAGGGTGTTCCAGTGTGCCAATCAGAATTGGTAAAAACGGTCACTAGCCTGCAGTGACAATTTTAAAAGTAGAGAGAGCATAAGCACTGAGATTCTGGTTAGCAGAGTCTCAGTGGCACAGTTAGGCACCACACAGGGAACACATTTAGGCCACAAACTATGAGCACTGGGCTCCTGGCTAGCAGGATCCCAGTGAGACAGGCAAAAACAAACTGACACACAAGTAAAAATGGGGGTAACATGCCAGGCAAGATGGTAATTTCCTACAAAGAGTCCTGAATGACAACTAAATTTAACATATTGTAACACATTAACATAATATTTTATTTAGTCCAATAAAATGTGTCAACACCCACAATGTGCTTCTGTCATAAATAAATTGATCCATCAAACTCTCAGTGCCCTATCCTTAATTAGAGGTGGGAAGGCCAGTACATTTCTGCTGGTAGATCCTTAATTGTCTCTGCTGGCGATGACCCTTTACCTATAAGACCTTCCACCACAAGACTGCAAGGTCATGTTGGGGCTCAAGTCATCCTGTTATGGACGAAGTGATTATCGTTAATTTTACGTATCTCATTCAGGACATCACTGTACTGTGTAGTGAAATCAAGCAGGGAACCCAATGTGCAGAAACAATTGTGTACACTTTGGATCCATTGTTATTTTGTTTAGCAATAACAAATTAGCACTTTGGGATTTTGCTCTTGGAGAATAGAACATTTTGCCAAGTGGGAACATGAAAGGTGACTTCTGTGTGACCAAGGATCAAGGAAATGAATGGGGCCACTGCAGAGTCAACTAGACTGAAGATAAAGATGTCTGCCATAGAGCTTGAGATCTCTAAATGCAGCTGGTGGTCTGCACTAGGGGAGAGGAGACCACAGTGATCACTGTGATTATGTGCGAAAGGGCCTCCTGGCAGACTTTGCCCACAGTTTTCAAATGTTTATGTGAAGCTCGGATCAGATTTTGGGATTTACACTAAAGTATATTCTGTTGATTGTGAGTACGAAAATTTGGCAGCATCAAAATGAGTGCCATTAGGGTTAACAGCAGCCTAATTACCACTGGAGAGTTTAACACACCAAAGCAGTAGAGAGACAGCAAAGATTTTGCTTGTATAGTAATAGTTAAATAAGACTATAGAAAACAATACCATTGACATACACAAAGAATAGCAAAAAATCTAAAACACAAATGTTAAACAGCATTAGACAGCTACAGAAAACACACAATAATATACTTCGGAAATAAGAACTACAGAAGGACACTGTCACTCTGCTGCATTGTAAACCTACAAAAGAAGACTGCAACAAACTGAGGGCCCAATTAATAGTTTGTCGGTCTGAGAAGTGCCACACCTATAGTCTAACCACCAGATTACGACCCCGGCTTTCAGACTGCCAGGGGACTTCTGCCACCACTAGGATCATGGATCCCGGTGGGGTGGCAGTGGTTGGAGTCATGGTCAGCCACGGCAGCACTACGTTCAGCACCATCTTGCTGATCATGAGTCCTCTTTCCGCCAGCCTTTTCATGGCCCTGCTATGAAAAGGTTAGTGGAAAGCCAGTGCTGGGGGGGTTCATGGCATGGGCTGTGCAGAGTCCTCCGTGCCCGCACCATTGTAATGCACACTGTACACTCTGCACCTTAATGCAACGGAGGCCAATGCCCTGGCACTGTTCCACTGAGCTGACCAGAAGAAACATTGTAATACAATATTTCTGCTAGTGATCCCGGTGGAAACATCATCATACATCTGGGGAGATGACGCTTGCATGACAGCAGCCTGCTATGCCCCTAAAATGAGGCCAGTATGAGCTCACAAGAATAAACGTGAATGCAGTTTAGAAATATTGGTATACCACTCAGCTCTCAGAGACCCCAAAGTGATTGGGTCAATGGGTGAGCCTGAGGGTGGGGCCCGGTCATGCAAGGATGGACACCCGATTGCCAAAAGTAGCATATCACTTGAGGGAAGATGGGGCAAGATCCTCCTACTGTCTTCATGGACAGGCAACAGATTCTTCTGATAAGTGCCACTTTAAGCGGCTTTATAGTCATGCCTGATGTTCCCTGGGCCTTAATGTGATCTGCAGTTCTCGGCAGTGGCTGGGACCCCACTGTGGCACCACTTCTTTCCCTATGACAATGGTACACTTCCTCAGATGTAGAGCAGCCATTGCTGAGTGATGGTGACAATCCTCCCAGGGATAGCGCTGCAGCTCTAAAGGCTGGGCTGTGAACAGGTTTCAAATCAATGCATGCATGCTTCAAGTCTCTTACCAGTCACTTGGATCAAGTGAGGGAGTGGATGGAGCGACATGTGGCCCAACTAGATGGAGCCGAGTAAAGAATTTTGGAGGTAAAGGATGACTCAACTGACTCTCGGAAATGTATGGTGAAGGTGGAACATATTTTTAAGACTGTCATCGCTTAATATGAATATTAGGAGCGTGGCTGAAACCACACATGCCCAGATGTCTTTGTGGAGAACCTCTTGGTTGCACTGCTTGACAGACAAGCTTTTACATGCATATTCATGGTTGAGAGGGTGCACAGATCACTTGGCCCATCACCTGAACCGGGGGCACCTCTATGCCCCATAATAGCATGACTACTCAACTTCCGAGACAGAGATACTGCTCTACACCGTGCCCATGAACGGGGGGCACTAAACTACCAAGACATGACACTTTCCATCTTTCCAGATTTCATGCAAGCTGTATAAGAGAATAGATGTAAGTTTATAGATGTAAAACTAACAATCCAGAAACTTGGTCTCAAATATGGCATGCTTTACCCAGCCGGGCTATGCTTTGAGGCACGTGGTCAGCCCCATATATTCCGGATCCCAGCTGATGCCACTCAATACTGCAAGCAGGGTCAGTGCAGTGCTGCCTCTCTGCCTCATACTCCTCCAGAATGCTCTCCTGGCACAGATGAGGTACATTCTTAGCGCATCTCATCACTTTGACTACCACTAAAGAGACACTCCTTCTGCAACCAGATATTCCTGTTTACCTACTGTAATACCTTGACTCTAAACCTCTACAGTCCTGTCAGGATTTTGAAGCTCAGCCATTGCCTGACTGCAGACTTTCCATCTCCTTACCAATTCTTCTGACAGGAGTTTCCATTGATGGCGTTGCAATACCCCCATGGTTTACACCACCATGTTTGATTGTTTGTTTTGTTGGAGTTATTTTGGAATCCAACAGTTTTCTTTCTTCTGGTGTGGGTGGGATCGTTTTTCTTGATTGTGGTGAATGTTACTTTTTTTTGCACAACCCGTACTCCTTACACCGCACCGTTGCCACTCCGATTAATTCAATTGCACCTACAGGCCTGCACACCATGACTGCGCATAAAGTTAACAAACAGGGTCTCACTCTTCAATGTATGATTTTGAATATTTGAGGCCTCAACAACCCCAGGAAAGGCAAGCAGGTACTCTTCTATCTCAGTAGGCATGGGGTTAAGTTAGCATTTCTGTAGGAGATGCACCTCTCCCTCAACCAGCTTGTCATAAGCACTTTTTCTCACACTATAGCTCCTTCTCGCTAGGTTTGCCTACTTATTCATAAGGGTATTCCCTTTAGGTGTGGAGAATCTCTCATAGATATGTAGGGGAGATACCTATTTGTGTGTGTTTGCTTAGTGGATAAATCAGTATTATTGGTTAATGTATATGCCCCTAATGTGAACTCTCCCAAATTTTATCCTGAACTTTCAGCCTATTTGCACGATTTCAGGCTGACATTATCATTATTGGTAGGGATCTTATTATTAGCTACCACCTAGAAATAGACACCACCAGCTCTATTACAACATCCAAGCCATGCATAGCCTTCTTTAACTGCTTGACACCTTCCAACTAGTCAATACCTGGTGCGACCGAAACCCCCACACCAGAGTGAAACTGTAGCTACAGCACCTCAAATGCACATAGTTGTAAGTAACATTATATTAACGTCCATGTCATTTCAAATAGTTCTATAAGAATGAACTAAGTTGTAAAGCACTTCCCTTGACACAAATAAACCTATGAGGTTACAAGGAAAGAAAAAAACTTTGCTTCAATTTTATTTTGCCTCAAAAACTGTTCTTCTATTACCATATATTCAGTGAATTACCTAAGTTGCTTTATATACTTGTGCTTGAGTGTTGTGGTCCTTACTAAATACTTGTATGTTGTGTATTCTTGTGAGCTAGACATTCTTTGTCTTGAGGTAGTGAAGCAATTTGGTCACATAGCACCACCATATAATCCCCTATCTCAACATTCAGACACTTGTGGGAAGTGAGTTTATGTTACTATAACCACCAATTTTATGTCTATCTTCATGTATATGATATGGTAACTTGGTTCCTGGTCTATCACGCTCAACATAATTACTGTACCTCAGACAACAGGAACCACTAACACATTACGGACATGACATTTTTTGACGACAATACGGATACACTAGCTGCAGAACTTTTTTCCTCCCAACTTTTGCCGAACAAAGGAAGTTTCACCATATACACACACACACACACACACACACACACACACACACACACAAGGGCTTAACACAGAAGTGTATCAGATTGTAATGCCTAAACTAACAAGAACCTTCCAAATGGTGGGAAGCTACAACCTTAAAAAGATGCGTAGAACAGAAACAAGTCCCTCGTTGGCTTCGTGTAATTATCTTTCCCTCATTTGATAATCTTGACCCAGACTTGCTCGGGGAATGGGAACACTTAATCATTATCAATCGGTAGGATTAATATTCTAATTAAACATGCAGACAGAAAGAGGGACAAACTATTGACAGTAGTTGCTGTCCTAGAACAAGAAATCAAAAATATGAATCTGCCAGACGCTACAGACAGAAACTATAACATCCTTAAGGACGTACTTAATGCACACCAACTTTATATTAAGGACAAGAAACTTAAAAAACGTGGGAGAGATGAAAACGACTATCTTAACGGCTGAGTCTATACTTTTTCTTCCAGAATTGATGATGTAAAAAAATGATCCTCAGTGTTGGACTTTTGGCCATACGCATGGTCATCCCTAGTCTTTTTGCCTCCTTCCTCCTGGTTTTTCTGACCTTTCGCTGTTGGCTCTAGGACTCTGAGCACTTTATCAATGCTGACCAGTGCTAAAGTGCAGGTGCTCTCCCATCTAAAGTTGGTATGATTGGCTTATACCTAATTGGCATATTTAATTTACCTATAAGTCCCTTGTACAGTGGTATCTCTATACCCAGGGCCTGTAAATTAAATACTACTAGTGGGCCTGCAGCGCTGCTTGCGCCACCCACTGAAGTAGACTTTCAAACCTGTCTCAGGCCTGCTAGCGCAGGGCCTGTGTGCACAGTTTTCTGCCACAGGGACCTGGCATCTAAATTTACTTGCCAGGCCCAGAACTCCCCTTTTACTACATGTAAGTCACCCCTAAAGTACGCCCTGTGGGCAGGGTGCCATGTATGTAGAAAGGCAGGACATGTGCCATATTGCATGGCCTGTCCTGGTAGTGACAAACAGCCTAACTTGGTGTCTCACTGCTGTGAGTGCTGCCTTCTCATAGGATTGCATTAGAAATGCCCTGCCTTATGTGTAGGGGTATTGTCTGATTTATGAGGGCTAGCGTAGGCGTGTTTGGTATGGTTGTGATGGGGATAATAAATACTGCTTACTGGTGTGGGTGTATTTTTTATTACTATCACAGAAATGCCACTTCTAGAAAGTGCGCATTTATCTGTGCTTATGATTCTGGTGTTTTGCAGCTTGACTCCAATCCACGTCTGGGCAGAGTGACAGTTGGGGCTTTGTGCATACTTTTCAGACAGCCTGTACACAGGGAGGGTGGAGGTGTCACTGAGGTGCATCTACATACTGAATAGTCTTCCTGGGCTGAGAGAAGGGAGAGGCGGGGCACACCTACATTTGTAAAGGCTGTGCCCTGGCCTCACACAATAGGGTCGTTAACCCCCCACTGATGTTTGGAGCCTGTGCTGAAAGGAGAGAGGGGGCACTCCCAGAACCAGTTGTAACTGGCTGGAACCTCCTCTCCCTACCACTGTAAAACACTGTAAGAACTGACTATAAGTACAGGGGAATTTTCCCCACAATTTGAACATTCTTGGAACTTGAAACTGGACACAGAACGCTGATGAATGGACTCACCAGGAAACCGCCATGGACTGCTGCTGCTGTGCTGACCTGTGACCTGCCTGGTCACTAGGAGGAACTGCCACCATCTGCATCCTTTGTGCTGGCCTGTAGCTGGGCCCACCAGCCCTGTACCTTTTCCTTGATTATTGTTCCCAGGGGCAGGGTGCTGTGGCCCCTGACCCCTGCACCGATCTCCTACAGCATTGCCTTAGCGCCTAGGAAAAGCGCTCTTTCTTAAAGCTGCTGCAGAGGATCACCGCCGCAGCCCGGGCGTCAGATTTGGCCTTAACGCTGTGCAGAGCGCTTTATTTTGAGCCCAGATCACCGCCGCAGCCCAGGCTGCATAATTTTCCTAAAGCGCTGTGAAAAGCGCTTCGTGGAGAATCACCGCCGCGGCCCGGGCGCCGCATTGAGAACGGTCGCAAGGACCGCGCTGCTCATTGTGCCCCCGGGGCACTTGCCGGAGTTGCAGAGAGGAGCAGGGCCGCTCCTGTCGTGCTCCCGGGTGACGCGCGCTCTACGGAGCGCCCCCGGGGCACACGCCGGCACCCGCTCCCGAAACTGCCTCCCTCGTGGACGAGGGACGGCAGGGAAGCGGTTCGTGCACCAGGCCGGGTGCAGCTGCCGCAGGAAGCCGGCGAGGGACCTCAACGGAGGTCCCTGCTCCTTATACTTCCTTTTGGGGCAGCCGCACCGCGGACAAGGGCGGCTGCCCCCCTGGCACGCAGGACACGGGGAGGAACGGGAGTTCCCTTCTCCCCGGTCACTGCCCTAGGGGCGCGATCGCCCCCTCCACCATTTCAACTTATTGGGCGACCTGGGCCCCCCTCAGGAGGGCCGGTGGAGGTCCAGGGGGGGCCCCAGTGATTACGGGTCCCAGAAGGGGCCCGTCAAGGAGTCAGAGAGGGTGCGTGCCGCCCCTCTCTATCTGCCATGGTTAAGGAGGCCCCCGTTTTGCGCAGAAGAGCGCCGGGGGCCCCATTATTCGTTTTAGGCACTGGAAGTGCCTCTTCATCAAAACAGGTACTTTCTAAAGGGACCAATATACCGATACTCTAAAGTTCTTTTTACAGACTTTTCTAATTGTGATATATTGCCTACCTGTTCTTTGATGGTTTTACATCTGTGTGCACATGTTCCTTTTATGGGCATGACTTGCTAATATGTTTGCTTAACTTGCCATAGGTTTTCTAATGTTCCTACTATGGGCGTTTTATGATATTCTTATGACAAGTGTGCTAATGTGATAACGTGTTTCCTGACTACTGCTTATGTTGCAGAATACTGAGTAACCTGTGTGTTATGTGTGACTACTGCTAGTTTGCAGAGTAACTAATGTGTAACGTTCTGACAACTGCTAAGGTAGCAGGATAGTACTGTTATGTGATGTTGGTCTAATAATTACGTTGTGTACAATACAGTGTATTTTTATATAATCTGGTGTTGTGTTTCCTTTGTGGTGGGGATATTGCGTCACATGTATGTGTGTGTTGTGCAAACGCTTTACGCATTGCCTCCGGGTTAAGCCTGACTGCTCGTGCCAAACTACCAAGGGGGTGAGCAGGGGTTATCTTGGACGTGTAACTCCCTTGCCCTGACTAGAGTGGGTAAGTTCTGCCTGGCTGAGGTGCATACCCTAGCCAACCAGAAACCCCATTTCTAACACTCAGAATAGACCTCACAAAAGTAATGACACTAATACGTCTGCCTCCAGCAGCACCACTGATGTTTCTAACATCTCAAGTGTGGAAACTGATCCACCTGTGGAAGACACCTCACATATGGGTACAACTTTGGGAGTTAGATGTTCTTTTCTTTTTAGAAGAATTAGTAAGGAACACAACTGAATTACAAGAAACAGAACCCAAACATAAGAAAACCAGGAAGGGGGAGGCACAACAGACATGAACAAAGGAGAAGGTATAACTACGAGATCGGCCTCACAGAATCAGAGAACAGAGTACAAGTTCCATATCATCACCAAATGTTGATTCAAACTCTACTAACAATAGGGATGTTGTACAAGTTATCAATATTCCCACTACCATGTTACACTGTGATGAAATAAATGTACTTAGCAGAGGCATAGGTGTCTGTCCTGTCTCTAGACCTAACTTTACAGACACACATGTGGACCTGTTCAAGTTCATATGTCGCCTCAAACTAAAGAAATATTTCATAGACAAACCTAGTAAGAATCATAACTTAGGAAATATTGTGACCCCAAACTGTAACAGAACCTACAGGAACATACAAGACATACAAACACTGTTTTCTCTTGTCAATACAAGCTCATCAGTACCTAAAATATAGTACATTTTAGAGCACCTTGACATTCAGCCCAACCTAGAGGTAGACAAAGGACTTAAACAAAAATCTATTTTTATGCCAACTCTATCCCTGAAAAATCAACATTGATGTTTTCTACAAAGCAGTGAATAATGACCTATATCACTTGGAGGTTAAACAGAGGTGATGCAGTATTTATAAAAGTAATCTCAAACCCAGTGAACAACAAGCTTTAAGGAAACTTGCCTGAATAGAGATGTTGTGATCAGGGAAGCAGATAAAGGAGGCAATGTGGTGGTGATGAACAGACTAGACTACATGCCAGAAATCGACAGACAACTGGGGGATACAAAAGCGTATGTACCCCTGAATGATAACCCCAAAATGGAGGTCACAAGATTAATAAAGGGCAAACTCTCCGTCTAGAGGGAACTTTGTCTTATCTCTGACTACGAATACAAATACATGTATATCCCGGGACCACGAGCCCCTTGCATCTATATACTCCCTAAAGTTCACAAGCCAGGTATCTTTCCTCCAGGTAGACCCATCATATCTGGGATTGGGTCACCGACAGAACACAGCCTTAAAAAAAGCCTTTAACACTCACCACCAACTCATGAGGACCAACAAGAGAAATGCCTTCCAGTAATGTATCAACAACAACGCACACAACAACAAAGAGCTCTTCGCGATCATCAACGAATTGACCAACCCCAGAGTGAAATCCATCAACACCCCTTCCCTCACAAGAACTCTGCACAAACTCTCCACCTACTTCCACTTTAAGATAGCAGACATCTGCAACAGCTTCCTGACCCAGGACCATCCCATGCCCAACACCGTCATAGCCACCACTGAAGCTCCTCCAACCCCCCACCACCTACTCCGGTGGGCCAACAGATCTGAAGAGGAAACCCTCAACATCATAAACTCCATCCACTCCGGCTCTCCCTATGATCCCTGCCCCCACCACCATCTTCAACAAAGTAAGCAGCACCATCTCATCCAAGCTCCGGCTCATCATCAACCGCTTCTTTGAAACTGCCACCTTCCCAGAAATCTGGAAACACGCCGTAATCAAGCCCTTACTAAAGAAACCAATCACAGACCCAGACGACCTCAAGAACTTCCGACCCATCTCTCTACTCCCCTTCCCAGCCAAGGTAATTGAAAGGCTGTCAACAGACAACTCAAGGAACACATCGAACTCTACAACATCCTTGACCCCTCTCAGTCAGGCTTCAGGAGCAACCACATAACCGAGACTGCCTTCCTCGCTGCCACAGATGCCATTCACATTCTCCTAGATAGGAGTGAGACCACAGCTCTCATCCTCCTCGACCTGTCCGCCACCTTCGACAACATCTACCACCGCATTCTACAGACTCGTCTCCATGACGCCAGCATCCAAGACAAGGCACTAGAATGGATCACCTCCTTCCTCTCCGAGAGGAACTAAAATGTCCGTCTCCCCCCTTCTACTCAGAGGCCACCAAGATCATCTGCAGCATCACACAAGGCTCCTTTCTGAGCCCCACTCTCTTCAACCTCTACATGCCCCCTAAGCATCATCGCCAAACACCACACACTCAACATTGTCTCAGATGCTGATGACACTCAGCTAATTATCTCTCTCACCAACGACCCGCTCACAGCCAAAGCCAACTTCCACAATGGAATGAGGGCAGTCGTCATCATCAGCAACAACCCCTCAGCCTGGGACATCTCTTGGTGGCCCACTGCGCTGAGAAGCGCTCCAGCCCCCACGACCACGCCCACAACCTCGGTTTCATCCTGGACTCAGACTCTCGATGAACCATCAAGTCAGTGCAGTCTCCTCCGCCTGTTTCAACACCATGCGCATGCACTTGAAGATGTTGAAATGGATCCCAAATGAATCCAAAAGAACAGTCACCCAAGCCCTTGTCAGCAGCTACTTGGACTACGGCAACGCACTCTACGCTGAAACCACCACCAAGATACAGAATATACTACAACGCATCCAGAACACCTCCACCCATCTCATCAAGAACGCTCCCAAACACCTCTGCCTTACTGAGAGACCTGCACTGGCACCCAATAGAGAAGAGAATCATATTCAAACTTCTCACCCAGGCATACAAACCCCTCCACAACGCCGGACCAGAATACCTCAACCAAAGACTCCACTTCTACAGGCCCACCAGGCAACTCTGCTCCGCCGCCCTCGTCGCCGTCCCACGCATCCGGAAGGCTACATCCGGAGGAAGTTTCTTCTCACACCACGCCGCCAAGACCTGGAACTCCCTTCCTATCCAACTCAGAAGATCTCCCACTCTATCTCATATTCAGAAAGGACCTCAAAACTTGGCTCTTCACCCTATCCCCTCTGTCCTTCACTTCTACCCCCGCGCCTTGATACCCTCACGGGTAAATAGCTGCATTCTACAAATACATTGATTGATTAATTGATTTCAGAACACATTGATTCCTTTCTACAACCTTTAGTACGTAACTTGCCATCTTACATCCAGGACACTGGAGATTTACTATGTCTTTTAGAAGGTGTTGATTGGACAGATGATTGCAAATTGGTGAGTTTTGATGTAAACTCACTATACACGTCCATTCTTCTAGAAAAGAGTCTAGAAGCACTGACTGCTACAGTTTCTCACAGAGATGCCACCTTATTTGAACACACTAATATGCCTATAGATCTTACGAGATTGGTTTTGGAAAACAATCGGGGTCATTCTGACCCTGGCGGTAGACTACCGCCAGGGCCAACGACTGCGGATGCACCGCCAACAGGCTGGCGGTGCATCCCAGGGCATTCTGACCGCGGCTGTACCGCCGGTTTCCCGCTGCCCTGAGGAATCCTCCATGGCGGTGCTGCAGGCAGCGCCACCATGGGGATTCCAACCCCCTCACCGCCAGCCTGGTTCTGGCGGTTTTGACCGCCAGAACCTGGCTGGCGGTAACGGGTGTCGTGGGGCCCCTGGGGGCCCCTGCAGTGCCCATGCCAATGGCATGGGCACTGCAGGGGCCCCCTAACAGGGCCCCACTAAGATTTTCAGTGTCTGCATAGCAGACACTGAAAATCGCGATGGGTGCAACTGCACCCGTCGCACCCTTCCCACTCCGCCGGTTCCATTCGAAGCCGGCATCCTCGTGGGAAGGGGTTTCCCGCTGGGCTGGCGGGTGGCCTTCTGGCGGTCGCCCGCCAGCCCAGCGGCAAACTCAGAATTACCACGGCGGTCTTCTGACCGCGTAGCGGTATTCTGCCGGCCGCCAAAGTTAGAATCACCCCCAATGTCTTCTTGCATGAAGGTAATTGGTATAAACAAGCCCAAGGAGTGGCCACGGGGACCACATTTTGTCCATCCTATGCAAACCTGTAGATGGGACTTTTTGAGAGATATCATCTTTGGGCAGAGTGCCCAACAAACATCTCGCAACACATTCTATACTGGGGAAGATACATAAATGATATACTTATCATCTGGACAGGTACCATCTCTGATTTGAATATTCTTATATGTCACCTAAACAATAATAGTTACAAAGTAGTTTTTACATACCATGGAGGTACAGATCGCATTGAATTCTTGGATGTTATCTTATATACAGTAAACAATAAGATCTTATCTAGGATATACAGAAAACCAACAGCATGCAAGTCCATTTTGCATTCTCATAGTGCACACCCTAGGGCTCAAATCAATGCAATCCCCTATGGTGAGATCACCAGAATTAGGCGTAACCTCAGTGATGATATAGTTTTCTCACAAGAACTAAACTTATTGGAACAAAGTTTCTGAAACAGGGGGTATTCTGCCTAGGTTATCTCTCAAACAAAAACATGTATAATTTCTAAAGTTCATAGGACTTTACTTATTGGTAGGAAAAACACTAAAAGTAACAAGCAGCTATTTTCCATGATCACTATGTTCAGTCCTGTAAGCACGTCAGTTTATCGTATATACTTAAACTACACTGGAATGTGTTACTGTTGGACACCCATTTAGACAGGACACTGGGTAGGAATCCATCCATAGTACACAGTAAAGGACTCACTTTAAAATATAGTGTGTCCCAGCTATATTGCCCCACTAACACAGGACAAACGTATGACATGGTTGCCCAACAAACGTACAACTGGTATATATCACGCTGAGCCCTGCTTTGGCTTACAGATATCACGCACAAACCCCGCACACTCTCCAAATATGCCCCAATTGCAGTGACACTGATTTTACCTTGCAGAGATCATGAAACTCACCAATGGCGCTTTCCTGAAAATGTGTTGCACAATGAGGTCATCCGTATGGACGTCCGTGAAGTCATCCTAGATTATTTTAAAACCAATGTGTTAGACCTGACAACCTTATGGCGGTCACCCCTAACTTTTTGCCTGCCTCCCTCCACTTTTTAGACACTGTTTTTGCTGATTTTTAGAATATGGGCACTTTACCACTGCTAACCAGTGCTGAACTGCATATGCTCTCTCCCTTTAAACATGGTAACATGGGATCATACCCAATTGGACCATTTAATTCACTTATAAGTCCCTAGTAAAGTGTACTATAGGTGCCCAGGGCCTGTAGATCAAATGCTACTAGTGGGCTGCAGCACTGATTGTGCCACCCACTTAAGTAGCCCCTTAACCTTGTCTCCGGCCTGCCATTGCAAAGCCTGTGTGTGCAGTTTCACTGCCAATTCGACTTGTCATTTAAAAGTACTTGTCAAGTCTAAAACACCCCTTTTTCTACATTTAAGACACCCCTAAGGTATGCCCTAGGCAACCCATAGGGCAGGGTGCTGTGTAGGCAAAAGGCAGGACATGTACCTGTGTAGTTTACATGTCCTGGTAGTGTAAAACTCCTAAATTCGTTTTTACACTGCTGTGAGGCCTGCTCCCTTCATAGGCTAACATTGGGGCTTCCCTCATACAGTGTTTGAGTGGTAGCTGCTGATCTGAAAGGGGTAGGAAGGTCATATTTAGTATGGCCAGAATGGTAGTAGAAAGTCCTGCTGACTGGTGAAGTTGGATTTAATATTACTATTTTAGAAATGCCACTTTTAGAAAGTGAGCATTTCTCTGCACTTAAATCTTTCTGTGCCTTACAATCCAAGTCTGGCTGGGTTTAGTTGACAGCTCCTTGTGCATTCACTCAGACACATCCCAAACACAGGATACTCAGCCTCACTTGCATACATCTACATTTTGAATGGGTCTTCCTGGGCTGGGAGGGTGGAGGGCCTGACACCTACATGACAATGGACAGTAGCCTGCCCTCACACAAAGGACTGCCACACCCCCTACTGGGACCTTGGCAGACAGGATTGAACTGAAAGGGGAACTTGTGCATGTCTGAGCCACTCTTTGTAGTCTCCCCCACTTAAAAGGCACTTTTAGGTATAAAAACAGGGCCCCTGCCCTACCAAGACAGACACTCCCTGGAGAAGAAACCTGAACCAGAACCTACATCCTGCCAAGAAGAACTACCTGGCTGCCCAAAGGACTCATCTGACTGCTTTCTGTGAAGGACTGCTGCCTTGCTGTTGCAATGCTGTCTTGCTGCTCTCTTGCTGTGCTGCAGAAGTGCTCTCAAAGGGCTTGGATTGGGCTTGCCTCCTGTTCCCTGAAGTCTCAGGACCAGAAAAGACTTAGGTGGTCATTACAACCCTGGCAGACGGTGTTAAAGATGCGGTAATACCGCAAACAGTCAGACGGACAAAAAAAGGGAATTCTGACCCTGGCGGAAACCGCCAACAAAGACAGCCACTTTAATACTTCGTCTGTCACGGCGGTACAGACAAGCAGCGCGGCTGTCACCGCCAACAGACAGGCGGGAGACAATGTACCGCCCACAGTATCACAACAGGTCAATCCGCCACCTTTTCCGGGGCGGATTCACCGTGGATAAAAACACGGCGGAAACAGCTTTTGCTATGGGAAAACGCTCACCTTAACATATCCCACGAGGAACGACGACTCCATGGACCCCGAACTCCATATACTACCTGCCCTTGTCTTTCTGCTCCTTCACGACCAACAGCGACGTAGGCGCAGAAGATACCGGTGAGTACAGCACCTACGACACGGGGAGGCGGGAGGCAAAAGTTAGGGGGACACCCACCAAACACCCCCACCCCCACCCTTGCATATTACAACATACACACCAATGCAGTCACAAACATCACAGTAACAACCCACAATTCCCCCGGAAGAATGCAAAGACAATGCGAATTTCGGTCAAACTTTGTAATGTGCCAATATACATGTCATACAAAAATAAACAAATATATGTATACTAAAATCACTCTTATTTACATATATACAATCCGAGAAGTAGTGCAGATATGTACACAACAATGTCCGTGCACAAACAGTCCAAAAATGCATGGGCGAGGTCCACAATAGATACCTGACCAAAATCGGAGAGAACACTGCCGGGGCATCAGATTGAAACACTACAGGCACCTCAGGGGGAAGGGAAGGGGGGGCACCTCAGCCACATAAACGCAAAGCCAGATCCACGACGGGGCTCCATGCCCTTTGATGTATCCTGGGGAGTGCAAAACCACAGTCTCTCAAGTCCATACAGTGGGTGGTTTGCCCACTGTTCAATCCTGGGGAGTGCAAAGCCACAGGCTCACAAGTCTCTACAGTAGGTGGGTTGCCCACTGTTCAATCCTGGGGAGTGCAAAGCCACAGTCTCTCAAGTCCATACAGTGGGAGGTTTGCCAACTGTTCAATCCTGGGGAGTGCAAAGCCACAGTCTCTCAAGTTGATGCAGGTCCATACTGATAATGGGGGGTGACTGGTGCCCAGACTGGATGAGTCTCCCCGTGAATGGTAGTGTCCTGTCACTGTCCCAGCTGCACGTGGGATAAGGAGGCCTGATGTGGTGGGCCATTCATTCCTACCCGGTGCATTGCCCTCTTCAGCGGTGCTTTGACATGGCGGTCTTTGCCCTCTTCAGCGGTGCTATGACATGGCGTTTCAGGACTGTTCAGCGGTGCTTTGACATGGCGGTCTTTGCCCTCTTCAGCGGTGCTTTGACATGGCGGTCTTTGCCCTCTTCAGTGGTGCTATGACATGGCGTTTCAGGACTGTTCAGTGGTGCTTTGACATGGCGGTCTTTGCCCTCTTCAGCAGTGCTTTGACATGGCGGTCTTTGCCCTCTTCAGCGGTGCTATGACATGGCATTCTTTGCCCTCTTCAGCGGTGCTATGACATGGCGGTTCTGATACGGACATTGGTGTGTGGCATGACGATTTCCACACTGGACATTGGTGTGTGGCATGACGATTTCCACACTGGACATTGGTGTGTGGCATGACGTTCCATCATTGCCCAGCGGGGCTGTGGCATCCTGGCCCCGTCTGGGTTTTGACTCCGGCAGTGGTCTCTGGACCAGTTACGATACTTGAGCCCTCCTGGGCTGTGACTCTGGTGGTGGTCTCTAGACCAGTGACGATACTTGAGCCCTCCTGGGCTGTGACTCTGGCGGTGGTCTCTGGACCAGTGACGATACTTGAGCCCTCCTGGGCTGTGACTCTGGCGGTGGTCTCTGGACCACCAGAAATGATGGCGCACTTCTCTGCCGTGACACTCACAACAGGCTGGGCAGACTTCCTCTGGACCTTCCCCACCTTTTTTGGAGTTACAGCTGACTCACCAATCACCTTCGATCCCATTTCACTTGTTGTCCCACCAGGAGTCTTGCCACGGTCCTGTCGTCCACTCTCCAATTTTGGAGCCTTTACAGGGGGTGGGCTGCCTGTGCCTTGACTCCGGGTCCTTCTGCCTGCCCTGGTGGACGGTCCACTCCAAAAACCTTGAACAGGCACCACTGGTCCTGGAGGCTTTTTGGCTGAGGTGCTACGACGGGACTGATGAATTGGGGAGGGGGGGGCAAAAAGGTCAATTTGACAGAGGGACAGTAGTTTCTGACGAACACTGGGATGGGTAGCTGGAGGGGGTCTGGGAGTGGAGGAAGAGGAGGCGGTTGTAGGAGGTGTCACTTTAGCTGTTTTGGGTGCAGGTGCAGGTACTGGAGGCTGTCGTGAGGTGGATGGATGTTGGGTGAGTGATGGTGTGTTGTGCCTCTGTGTGGTGGGGTTGTCTATTGCTGTGCTCTCTCTGTCGCCTTCAACTCAAAATTGTGGTCGTAGGGGTTTATGGGTGATGTGGGTGTGTATTTTATATTGTATTGGGTGTGTGGGAGTGTTGTTTGTATGTGTATCAGGTGTGTGTATATTGAATTGTCCAATGTGGCGGTGTTTTGGAGATGTGTGTGTATTTTGAGCGCGGCGGTGTGTACCGCCAATGGAATACCGCGGTTGAAAGACCGCCGCGTGGATTCGTGGGTCATAATAGCATGGGCGTGTTTCTGTTGGCGTGGAGGTGGAGGATTTGTTTCCACATGTTTATCGCTGACCTTTGGTGTGGTGGTATTGTGTCGGTGTCTGAATTTCGGCAGATTCCGTGATGTGTGTCATAATAGCTGTGGCGGTCTACCGCGGCCGCAGCGGTGTATTGGCAGTCTTCTGCACGGCGGTAAGCACCTTATACCGCCAATGTTGTAATGACCCCCTTAATCTCTGCAAGAAATTCCTTGTGCGTCGAAAAACAATGCACAGCCTGTGAAAAACGACTCACAACCTGCACGTGGTGAAAAATCACCACACACCGAATCCGGAACAACGCTGCCCGACTCCGTAACAGGAAGATTGATGCAGCACCTGCTACGTGACCGGAACTTCAACGCACGGCCCACTGGATCGACGCACAGCCAACCTGGAATGACACAGCCCGACTTCCAGAGAGGAATCAACACTGTGCCTGCAGTGCGGGAGAAATTTCCACGCATCACCCACTGGAATCGACGCAGCGCACTCTGCAACCCGAAGAGGATCTGGGTCCGTGCGGTGAAAATCTACGCACGCCTTCCCTGTGTGGAAAATATCAACGCAAGTCTGTGTGCAAAGGGGCAAAACCGACACACACCTACCTGTTTTCCACACATCTCCTCCTCTGCGGCCCCTTGCGAGGATTTTTCAACGCAAACCAGGTACTTTGCCCTGCAAGAGACACTTGTTGTTTCTAAAAGACTTTAAGACACTTTGGCCCTCATTAGAACCCTGGCGGTCGGTGGTAAAGCGGCGGTAAGACTGCCAACAGGCCGGCGGAAAAAATGGAATCACAACCATGGCGGAAACCTCCAACATAGACAGCCACTTTAACACTCCGACCGCCACGGCAGTACAAACAAACAGCATGTCAGTCACCGCCAACAGACAGGTGGAAGACAATGTACCGCCCACACCATTAGGAGAGGCCAATCCACCACCTTTTTTGGGGTGGATTCAACTCGAACTAAAACACGGCAGAAACAAGAGTTGGAAGGGAAAACGCTCACTTCTACACACCCCACGAGGAACCAGGACACCATGGAGCCAGAACTCCAAATTCTACCTGCCATTCTCTTCCTGCTCCTCTACCAGGAGCACGACCAACGACGGCGCCGACCACGGTGAGTACTGCACCTACAACCCAGGGGAGGGGAGAGGGAAAAGAGAGTGACACACACATGCAACACGCAACACCCCCAACCTCACCCACAACAACATACACACAAATACATGTTGAAACATTACATTTACGACCCCTTTCTCCCCTGGAAGAACACAAGGACAAAAGGAAATGAGTTGAACGATTGTAATCAGGAAAAATCCATTAGTCAAAAATATATATACACTATTAACAAATATGTACACCAAGATTTCAAGTACATGGACTGCACCTACATAATCCGTGGACCACTGGGTCCAAAATGCATGTGCGAGGCCCACACTCAATACCCGATCCAAACAGAGAGAACACTGCAGGGGCATCAGATCGAAATAAAACAGGCACCTCAGGGGGAAGGAAAGGGGGGGCACCTCAGCCGGGACTGAGGTAGTGGATGTCTTTCTTCACTGGTTCTGGAGGGGGCTTGGTGCTCAGAGTGCTTCATCCTGCCAAGGACTGAGGTAGCGGATGCCTTTCTCCACTGGTTCTGGAGGGTGCTTGGTGCCCAGAGTGCTTCATCCTGCCAAGGACTGAGGTAGTAGATTTGATACTCCACTGACAGTGGGCCAACATGGAAGCTGTCCAGGCCCCTGGAACTGACCACCAGCCACGTACGACTGACCACTGGGGATGGCAGCCATGTCTGCGGTGGTGCCACTGGCACAGGATGTGGCGTGGCCGCTGGCGGTGCTGGCGGCAGCCACAGTAGCGGCAGTGCTTTCGGCGCTCATTGAGCAGCGGTGCTGGTGGGTGGCTCAGTGAGCGTCCTGCTGGCGGCTGTGTCCTGGGCAGCGGTGCTGGTGGGTGGCTCAATGAGCGTCCTGCTGGCAGCAGTGTCCTGGGCAGTGGTGCTGGAGGGTGGGTCAGTGAGCGTGCTGCTGGCGGCGGTGTCCTGAGCGGCGGTGCCTGTGGCAGCGGTGCATGTGACGGTCTTGTCCGCCGTGCAGGTTGGCGGCGACTTCCCTTTCTTTCTCTGGGCATTCCCCACCTTGCATGGTGGGGCAGCTGTCTTGCCACTCCCAACTGTAGTCCTGGGAGATCCCTTGATGGCAGGTGTTTTGGCCTTCTCCCTCTGGGCTGTGGCCAACTTCTTTTGTTTTTGAGGTGGGGGAATGTCCTTGGCCTGGCTTCTTGGCACACTGGCTGCCCTGCTGCTTGGTGCACTCCAGAAGCCGGTTATTGCTGGCACCACTGTTCCCGGTGATGTGGTGGCTGAGGAGCTGGGTTGGGACCTGGAAAGGCTGGCCCAAGGGGACGGAAGGGGTGGGGGAGGTATAGGGAAGAGGTCAAGGTTTGACAGGAAATGTTTTTTAGACACACTGGGATGGGCAGATGGAGGGGGTTTGGGAGTGGAGGAAGAGGTAGTGGTTGAAGGGGGTGTTCGTTTGCTGACTTTAGGGGGAAGGTGCATGGGCTGGAAGCTGTTGTGAGGTGGATAGCTGTTGGGTGGGTGTGTGACTGTGTTTGTGTAGTTTCGGAGAAGGGCTCACTGACACACTGGGAGAGGACACAGAGGATGTGTGAATGGTAGTGGGGTGGTGAGTGCACATGAGCGGTGTGTTGTGATGGGCGTGCTGGTGATGGACGTAGTGGCTGAAGATGTAGTGCATGCAGGTGTGAGTGGAGACATGACAGGGAGGGAGGAGGGAGACGTGGGGGAGGGGGACACAGTTGAGGCAGTGGATGTTGGTATATCTGCATGGGTATGATGCTTGTGTTAGTGCCTGTGGGATGTGTGGTGCTTATGTTTGCCAGAGCTACCCTTGTGTGTTGAGGTGTGTGCATGCTGGTCTGATGGTGTGCTTGGGAAAGGCTGAGGTACTGGGGATTGAGTCTGGGTGGAGGAAGTTGGAGGGGGGAGGCTGGACACAGGGACAATGGCTGCCATCAGTGCTGAAGCCAGAGTCTGAAAAGCTCGCTGTTGGGCTGCCTGACCAGAATTAATTCCCTCCAGGTATGCATTTGTCTGTTGCAACTGCCTATCTACACCCTGGATGGCATTCAGAATGGTAGACTGCCCAACAGTGAGGGATCTGAGGAGGTCAATGGCCTCCTCACTGAGGGCAGCAGGGCTGACAGGGGTGGGGGCTGAGGTGCCTGGGGCGAAGGAGATGCCCACCCTCCTGGGTGAGCGGCCACGGGACACATGCTGAGGGGCTGCTGGGAGGGCGGTGCTGGTAGGGGGTGTGGCGGCTGTACCTGTAGATGCGGTGGGCACAAAGGGGCACGCCACCGCAAGGGAGCTCCCATCAGAGGATGAGTCGTGTTGCTGGTCTCAGCTCCTGTCCCTGCCGTGGAGCTCCCCTCACCCTCCCTCCCAGTGGTGAATTCGGAGTCGAAGTCTCGCCCTCCAGGGCCATGTGGGATGCAGCTCCCCCCTGCTCCGGTGGCACTGCTCCTCCGCGTGATGATGCTAATGCACACAAGAACAGCGAGACCACAAAAAGGGGGGGAAAGAAAGTACAAAGACATGTTCAGTGCATGCAATACCGCTACCGTTGGCGGACACTACAGACACAGCAGCCTTCAGCACTACGCCATGCACTTAGAGTTCCCTAATTAATCACAGGGCCAGGGGGTACAAGGCCTATGCCCGATTGCTGCACACATGGAAGTCACAGGAGCCTGACTAGGGGTAGATGGCTCTTAACACTGGTGGGGTGGGGTGCCACATAGCCTGCCTCACGAAGGGACCTTGCCTGAAAAACTCACCCTGGCCTAGGGGAACCCACTGCCTACCTCCCCCACCCAGACACCTCCCATGCGCGCTGAATCAGATGAATGTGACTGTACTCACCCCCTTGTGGCTGCTGTGATGCCCTCAAGCGCCTTTCCAACTCCGGATACACCACCGCCATTATCCGGAGCATCAGGGGGGTCATGGTGCGACGGGCACCCCTGCCACGTTGGGAGGCCATCCGCAGCTGGGCCTCCACCGTCTTCTTGCTCCCGTGGCGAATGTCCTCCCATCTTTTACAGCAGTGGGTGCTCTGTCTGTGGAGGACCCCCAGGGTCCGGACTTCCTTGGTAATGGCACGGCAAATCTCCTTCTTCTGGTGGGCGCTGACCTACAGGAATAGTACAGGGGAAAAGGAGAAAATATAACTGTCCGGACCGTCACAGTCATTGGCCCACGTTCCAACCCTTGCCCTGACGGACATACATTCACTGTCGTTTCATGCACGCCTCATTCCCCCCCATCTCCCAACCACACCAATTCAAACAGGCATTGCCCATACAGCATGCTCACAGTGTACTCACCTGTTTGTCTGGAGGACAGTAGAGTAGCGTGTACTGGGGGAGGACCCACTCCACTAGTTTGGCCAACTCCTCCGATGTGAAGGCAGGGGCACTTTCCCCAGACACTGTAGCCATTGTCGCTTCCAGACTGAGGTCACAGCAGCACTTGCAGTGTAGGTCCTCTCCTGTCGAAGATCAGGTATCAAGTGAGTGAACAGACAGAAAGTGGCGGTCATGTCCGCGGCGGTGCGTACCGTCACCGCCGGTGTACATCGTCATTGGCTCCTGGGACCCATAGGGTCCAATGTTAATCAATGCAGGATTGCGCTGCGGTCTTCGACCGCCTACCGCGACGGTGAACAACGCCAGCGCAGTTACCTCACATCCCATTGTCCCACCTTACAGGTCAGGCAGCCGCCATTTCAGGGGGCCACATGGCATCAATTTTAAATGTGTCACACATGTCTAGGCCTTGCATACACACTAAGACAGGCACATAGCGGATTGACAAATGTGTGCAATAAAGTTGTTTATTTCGTACCTCAGTGTTGGCTGACCCTCTGATCGCTGTTCTCATCCATAGGGCACGTCCGCTGGGGCAGGTGAGGAGATGACGGCATCCTCCAGTGTACAGACCGCTGGTGGACCTGTTGACAATGGAAGAGCGACATGTAATAGTCACCTACAGATTGATCGTGCCACAAACCAGGAACTGTGTGCCCAGTTGGAGCCAGACCTGATGTCAGGTATCCGCCATCCCACAGGTATCCCCCCTCTAGTGCAGGTGCTGTCAGTACTCCATTTCCTGGCAAGTGGGTCTTTTCAAACTACAGTGGCCATAGCATCAGGGATGTCCCAGCCTATGTTTTCAAACGTGTTGTCCAGAGTGTTGTCTGCTCTGCTGAAACACATGCGCAGCTACATCGTGTTCCCTCAGGTGGAGGATTTGCCTACAGTTAAAGGTGACTTCTATGCTCTGGGATATATCCCCAACATCATAGGTGCCATTGATGGGACACATGTGGCCTTGGTCCCCCCCCGCAGGAGTGAATAGGTGTACAGAAGCCCGAAGAGCTACCATTCAATGAATGTGCAGATGGTGTGTTTAGCCAACCAGTACATCTCCCATGTGAACGTCAAGTTTCCTGGCCTAGTGTATGACGCTTACATTCTAAGGAATAGCAGCATCCATTATGTGATGGGGCAACTCCAGAGGCACCGTGTGTGGCTATTAGGTGAGGACATGGACCCTACACAGTGTGAATAGTTGTCTGGGTCTGGGGGTCTGGATTTGTCCCTAAGGGTTAGTGTGTGTCTAACAGTTGTCCCTCGACATTTGCAGGTGACTCTGGGTACCCCAACCTGTCATGGCTATTGACCCCAGTGAGGAATCCCGGGACAAGGGCAGAGGAACGCTACAATGAGGCACATGGGCGAACTGGGAGGGTTATAGAGAGGACCTTCGGCCTCCTGAAGGCTAGGTTCAGGTGCCTCCATATGACAGGTGGTTCCCTATACTACTCACCAAAGAAGGTGTGCCAGATCATCGTGGCCTGCTGTATGCTGCACAACTTGGCTTTGCGACGACAGGTGCCTTTTCTGCAGGAGGATGGTCCAGTTGGAGGTCTTGTGACAGCTGTGGAGCCTGTGGACAGTGAAGAAGAGGAGAAAGAAGAAGAGTACATAAACAACAGAAACACCGTGATCTATCAATACTTCCAGTGAGACACAGGTAAGAAGACCTCACTGCCACCTACATCTGATAAAATTGTTCCACCTCTCATCTGTCTGTCACATTCACCCAGTGTATGGATCCTGATTTGTCACTTTCCATTTCGATTTCACAGATGTGGGCCCCACTGTGTGACCTCTGCTATGTAACCTCATGAACTAGAGCTGTGTGACATAGGTATGTTGACAATACAATGGACATTGGCATTTTCCTTAGTTATAGCTAATACACGTTTGTGAAAGCACAGACTGACTCCAGATTGTTTTGTGATTCAAGGGTGTTTACTTAAGTGCAAATTAGTGGAATGAATTGGAAAATGGTCAGGGGTGATGGTGGAGGTATGTCCATGGCAGAGTCCAGTCTATTTGTCTCAGAGGTGCATTGTTCAAAGGGGCATAGGAAGTGGAGCTAGGGCATTTTAAGGATGGACAGGGTGACAAAGTGGGACAGAAGGATGACAATCTTGGCAGGGGTCTTGGCATGGTTCTCTGTCTTTGTCCTGGATCTCAGGAACCTTTTGCGGGGTGGTTCTCCATCTGCAGGGGGTGGGGTGCTGGTGTTGTGGTCCTGTGGCGGTGTGTCCTGTCCACTAGCGTTGGTGGAGGTTGAGGGCAGTTCATCGTCCAGGCTAGTGTCAGGGGCCCCTTGTTGTGCCACAGTGTCCCTCCTGATGTTCACGAGGTCCTTCAGCACCCCTACAATGGTGCCCAGGGTGGTATTGATGGACTTGAATTCCTCCCCGAACCCCAAATACTGTTCCTCCTGCAGCCGCTGAGTCTCCTGAAACTTGGACAGTATTAGTTGCCATCGTCTCCTGGGAATGATGGTAGGCTCCCATGATGTTGGAGAGGGCCTCGTGGAGAGTGGGTTCCCTGGGCCTGTCCTCCCCCTGTCGCACAGCAGCCCTCCCCGTTCCCCTGTCTTCCTGGGCCTCGGTCCCCTGAACCGTGTGCCCACTACCACTGCCGCCAGGTCCCTGGAATTCTTGGGGTGGTGGGTTAGCCTGGGTTCCCTGCAGTGGCGGACACACTGCAGCTTGACGTGTACTGGGGACAGAGGTATGGGCCCGCTGGGTGGGTGCTGTGCTGGTGTTTCCTGAGGGGGGACGCTTTGTGGTGGCCTGTGCCAGTGTGAGGGGAACCGACTGTCCCGAGGTCCCAGATTGGCCGGGCTGGTCATCTAGATCCAGTTGGACAGAGCTACTGTCATCACTGTGGGCCTCTTCTGTGGGGGGAGTGGACATGTCTGGAACCTCCTGTCCAGTGACGTTGGGTAGGGGTCCTGCAGGGGTGTAAATGCATAGTTTTAGTATCTGTGTGTGCCATGGTGTGCAATGGGTGGGTGGCCCTGTACCCCAGTGCTTCCATTCCCGTGTAGGAGCTTGTGTGATAATTGTTTAGGGGTCTGTGTGGGTATGTGTAGTGGACATGCATTGGTGATGGGTCTCAATGCTTTGTTGTTGCATGCAGGGCTTGGTGTTGGGATGTGTGGTTTGTGCTAGTGGGACATATGTGAGGAGTTAGAGTGATGGGGTGAGGGAGAGGGTGGGGGTATGTGATAGCATGCAGGTAGGGTGGGGGATGAAGTAGTTAAACATTTGACTTACCAGAGTCCACTCCTCCAGCTACTCCTGCGAGGTCCTCAGGATGCAGTATAGCCAAGACCTGCTCCTCCCATGTTGTTAGTTGTGGGGGAGGAGGTGGGGGTCCGACGCCAGTCCTCTGAACCTCAATGTGATGTCTTGAGACCATGGAACGCACCTTCCCCCGTAGGTCGTTCCACATCTTCCTGATGTCATCCTGTGTTCTTGGGTGCTGTCCCACTGCGTTGACCCTGTCCACGATTCTGCGCCATAGTTCCATCTTCCTACCTATGGTGGTGTGCTGCACCTGTGATCCGAATAGCTGTGACTCTACCCGGATGATTTCCTCCACCATGACCCTGAGCTCCTCCTCAGAAAACCTGGGGTGTCTTTGCGGTGCCATGGGGTGGTGTGGGTGATGTGTGAGGTGGTGTGTTTTGTGATGTGTGGGGTGATGTTCAGGGGTGTGTAGTGTATTGTGCGTGGATGTGTATGTGTGATGGTGTTGTGTGCCTCTGTATGCTGGTGTTGTCTTTGCTTTGCTGTCTCTGTGGCCTTCTTCGGATTTTTGGGTACTAAGGGTTTGTGGGTAATGTGGGTGTGTGTTTTATATTGTATCGGGTGTGTTGGAGTGGTGTGTGTATGTGTATCAGGTGTGTGTATTTCAAATTGTCCAATGTGGTCGTGTTTTGTATATGTGTGTGTATTTTGAGCGCGGCGGTGTGTACCGCCAATGGAATACCACAGTTGAAAGACCGCTGCGTGGATTCATGGGTCGTGATAGTGTGGGCGTATTCCTGTTGGCGTGAAAGTGGAGGTTTTGTTATCGCCAGTTTATCACTGACCTTTTGTGTGGCGGACTTGTGTGGGTGTCTAGATTTTGGCGGTTTCTGAGTAGTGGGTCGTAATAGCTGAAGCGGAATGCCGCAGCGGTGTGTTGGCGGTCTTCTGCACAGTGGTAAGCGGCTTTTATCACCAATGTTGTAATGAGGGCCTTTATGTTGCTTTTGCAGTAATATTACAATTCTAAAGACATTTTATATTACTTTTCCAGTAATATTTCAAAGTATATTTATTGCATTCTAATCGTTTTTGACCTGCAATTATTCAGATAAAGATTCTATATTTTTACAAACACTGTGTGGTGTGTTTCTGTGGTACTATATGGTTTTATTGTATGATTTATTTCACAAATACTTTATACATTGCCTTCTAAGTTAAGCCTGACTGCTCAGTGCGAAGCTACCAGAGGGTGGGCACAGGATTATTTGGATTGTGTGTGACTTACCCTGACTAGAGTGAGGGTCCTTGCTTGGACAGGGGGTAACCTGACTGCCAATCAAAGACCCCACTTCTAACACAATGTTGGCTCAGTGGGGAAATATTCCACAGTTTAGGAGGCCTTCAAGGCATATTTCAGAGAGATATTCATAGCCAAAAATGCAGTGGGTCCTACATAGTATCTGTGCCGACTTAGACCTTGTAGAAAGGAAACTACATGACATGGACAAGGCGGTATGACCAGCACAACACTCTCCCAACTCCCTGACCGATCTTGACTCCTGCAAGAGTTCAGATGTCTGGAAGCAAGGGAGGTGGCATAGATGGGCAAATATGTATGCCCAAGTGCACCAAAATGGAGAGGGCAAGAGGCCAGGGCACATATTGTTACAACTTCTCTGCCCCAGTTATCTAGCCAAGTATGTTACGAGCCTTGAGACCAGATACAGCTCTACCGCCACCAACAGTACATCAATTGCAAGCAATTTTTTCACTTATCAGCACTTATATACTACCCATTACACTTTTGAAGACTCAACATTGACTGAATACCAGGTAGAGATCGCTATGATATGGCTCACTCACCTACCTCACCACACACAATACCTTTCCTCCCCGATTTCATGCAAGGAAATTGCTCATTCCATTGATGCCCTGAGTGGCTCTAAGGCTACTAGGCTACACGGATGTACGAGGAATTTTTATAAAACCTATACACATATCCTTGCACCACATCTCTTAGAGGTATATGCTGAGCTTCTAAAAGTGGGCGAGTTGCCCCAACACTCTGTGAGGCTGTCATGCTATTATTAAAATGAGGCAAACCCATTCACCTCTGAACCTCTTACAGGCCACGATTTACTAAACCATAATA
This sequence comes from Pleurodeles waltl, assembly GCF_031143425.1. Classification (NCBI taxonomy): domain Eukaryota; kingdom Metazoa; phylum Chordata; class Amphibia; order Caudata; family Salamandridae; genus Pleurodeles; species Pleurodeles waltl. The sequence goes on from NC_090437.1 coordinate 538,410,611, forward strand.
ACATGATACTAGCTAAAGTTATAGTGGATTGCCTTTCCATTTTAATGGAACACATTATGGGGTTCATTCCGACCCCGGCGGTCAAGGACCGCCGGGGCCGGGGATGCAGGAGCACCGCCAACAGGCTGGCGGTGCCCCGCAGGGCATTCTGACCGTGGCGGTTTGGCCGCGGTCAGACAAGGAAAACTGGCGGTCTCCCGCCGGTTTCACGCTGCCCTGGGAATCCCCCATGGCGGCGCAGCTTGCTGCGCCGCCATGGGGGATTCCGACCCCCTCACTGCCATCCTGTTCCTGGCGGCTCTGACCGCCAGGAACAGGATGGCGGTGAGGGGTGTCGTGGGGCCCCTGGGGGCCCCACTTTGTATTTCAGTGTCTGCTTTGCAGACACTGAAATACGCGACGGGTGCCACTGCACCCGTCGCACATACCCACTCCGCCGGCTCCATTCGGAACCGGCTTCCTCGTGGGGAGGGGTTTTCCGCTGGGCTGGCGGGCGGCCCTCTGGCGGTCGCCCGCCATCCCAGCGGGAAAGCCAGAATGGCCTCCGCGGTCTTTCGACCGCGGAGCGGCCATTTGGCGGCTCCCTCCAGGCAGAATGAGCCCCTATGTCCCCTATGCAATCTGGATGTGTCCCCCACCACACTACATCCTTAAATCTCTGTGCGGTCTTTGATGTTCTAAATCATATATCTCTCATACTACCTGCTGTAGTGGTGCTCCTGGATGCAGAAAGAGTTTGACCTACTGGTAGGGTCATTCCTGTGGTTGACACTTACCATACTATGGATGCCCAAGGGGTTCCGGGATCTGATCCAGCTACTCTATAAAGAAACTATGGCAAGACTAAGGTGGTCATTATGACATTGGCGGTGAGTGATAAAGTGGCGGAAATACCGTCAACAGGCTGGCGGTAATTATCAACAAATTAAGACCATGGTGATGAGAACTCCCATAGGCAGCGAATGTACCACACCATCCGCCAGGGCGTTGACACCTGTCACCACGGCGGTAGCCATCAACAGTCAGGCAAAGACAAGGTACCGCCCAACATATTATGACCCTGAAATCTGCCACAATTTCAGGGGCGGAACCAATGCCATCAAAAGCCTGGCAGAAACACTGCACAGAAGACCAAAGACTCACAATCAGAGACACAGAGAAGAACAACGCAGCCATGGAACCGGAACTGCAAGTCTTCCCGATGCTCTTCAACGCCATGCTCCACCTGAAACACCATCGTCGCCAAAGACGATGACAGTGAGTACAGCTGCCTAGCACACAAGGGAGGTAGGGAGGAAAAGGAGAGTCACACGCACAACACACACCAGACACACACACACCATAGACACAACCAGCTGCAAACAAAAAACTATGGCACACAACATAGCAGAATAATACAAGGACTAGAGTTCGGAAGTACTGAAAATGTATTTGAAAGGCAAAAGCCACCATGTGAACCAATTGGAAAGCAAAGAGATATTTACAATTGTCCACAAAGGGCCAATGCCCTGTCCAAAGTACTTAGGGGCATATTTATACTTTTTGACGCACAACTGCGCCAACGCAGTTGTGCGTCAAAAATTTTACCACCGGCTAAAGCCATTCTAACGCGCCATGCGGGCGCCTTATTTAAGGAATGACGTTAGCCGGCGCTGCGGACTGGTCTGAGTAAAAAAAAAATGACTCACACCAGGCAGCGCCGGCGTAGGGTAAAATGGGGGTTGAGTGTCAAAAAATGGTGCAAGTCAGGTCTGAGGCAAAAATCATGCCTCAAACTGGACTTGCGCCATTTATTTTGGCGCACAATCCCCATTGACATGACTCCTGTCTTAGCAAAGGCAGGAGTCATGCCCCCTTGCCCAATGGCCATGCCCAGGGGACTTCTGTTCCCTGGGCATGGCCATTGGGCATAGTGGCATGTAGGAGGGCCCAAATTAGGCCCCCCATGCCACTTTAAAAAACTTTTTTAAATACTTACCTGAACTTACCTTTACTTACCTGGGAGGGGTCGCCCCATCCATTAGTGTCCTCCAGGGGTGGGAACGCCTACCTTGCATATCATTAACGCAAGGCAGATTCCAGCTCCAAAAAAATTACGCACACAGTGGAATTTTGACGTCCATGGGGTCGGTGTCAGTGTTTAAATATGGGGCAAGGTTTGCGCCAAATGTGCGTCAAAATTTTTGGCGCACATTCTGCGCAAACAGAGTATAAATATGCCCCTAAGGGTTCACATGGCCACAGGGCACAGTCCAAGGCCCAACTTGTTTCCTGGCTGTTTCCAGCAGGGGAAGGGGCCTCCTGGGCAGCCTCTGTTGGAGGCGAGGGCTGCTGTGTCTCAACTGGAGGTGAGAGATTCTTCCCATTCATGGCAGGAGGTGAGGGCTTCTTCCCTTTCATAGCAGGAGGTGAGGGCTTCTTCCCTTTCATGGCAGGAGGGGAGGGCTTCTTCCTTTTCATGGCAGGAGGTGAGAGCTCCTTCCCTTTCATGGCAGGAGGTGAGGGCTAAGTCCCTTACATGGAAGTAGGTGAGGGATTCTGCTGTTTCATGGCAGGAGGTGAGGGCTTCTTCTCTTTCATGGCAGGTGAGGGCTCCTTCCCTTTCATGGCAGGAGGTGAGGGCTAAGTCCCTTACATGGAAGTAGATGAAGGCTTCTGCCGTTTCATGGCAGGAGGTAAGGGCTTCTTCCCTTTCCTGGCAGGACATGAGTGTTCCTTCCCCTTCCTAGCTGGTGGAGTGGGATCCTTCCCTTTCCTGGCAGGTGGAGTGGGATCCTTCACTGTCTTTCGTCCACGACTAGGAGGTGCCTCCACTGTCCCCGTGGACTGCTTGGCAGAGGTGCTGGGCCGGGTTGTTGGGACCCTTGAGCTGGATCACGCTGCAATGTCTGTCCTGGCATTTAGGGGATACCCACCACCTGGAACCCATGCCACCTAACAATTATTGTAGTAAGGCCCACTGTACTCACCCCCTTGTGGCTGCTGTGATGTCCTCTAGCGCCGATCTAGCTCTGGGTATGCCACCGCCAGTATGCCAGCCATCAGGGTAGTCAGGTTCTGACGGGCACGCCTTCTTCATTGGAAGGCCATCCACAGTTGGGCCTCTGCGGTCTTCCATGCGCAGCGACTCAGGTCCTCCCACTGTTTCCTGCAGTGGGTGCTCCACCTGCTGTAGACCCCCAGGGTCCGCACGTCCTTGGAGATGGCACACCACATTCACTTCTTTTGATGGGTGCTGACCTGCAGGGGGAAAGTAGACAGGAGAACACCATTACACATACAATACAGCCTGTCACATATATGGACCACCAATCCTGTTTCCATCACCATTGGCACACATCGTCTGGCGCCCACCACGTACACTACCACCAGACTTTCCCCCCGATGACACGATGCTTGCACACACATCTCCATGCATCCTTTCCACATGCATCGTGCCCAGGGTGTACTCTCCTGTTGGTCTGGAGGCCCATACAGAAGTCCATACTGAGGAAGGACCCCATTTACCAGTGGCTCCAGCTTCTCTAAAGTGAAGGCAGGGGCCCTTTCCCTGGTCACACAGGCCATGGAAGGTTCTAGCCACGGGTCACAGCAGCTCACGAAGTGTAGGTGTTGTCCTGTGGAAAGTCAGGAAACAAGTGAGGATTTAGATAGAAAATGGATGTCATGTATGCAGCGGTGTACACCGTCACCGCCAGCGCTGATCCCCATTGGCCACTGTACTCCATAGAGCCCCATATTAGCCAATGAGGAATTGCATTGTGGTGCAAGACCGCCTTCTGCCACAATGCCGGACGTCAGCGGGCTTACCACACTTCTACCTGTCCCAAGATACAGGACAGCCGGTCGCCATTTCATGGTAGTGGACAACGAACAGATAAACCATAACAGCGTCATTGCCTATAATCACATATACATTGCCATTCCCACTGTTCCATCACATTGATGCTGTATGTACACTGAGGTTGTGGTTCCATTGTTCAAATTGTGATAGCCTACTCACTCTTGTGTCCCTTAGATACCTACCGCTGTGGATGAATACAAGGAGGAGACAAACCCTGTGTACAGACCCCTTGTGGACTTGGCTACACTGGAGGACGGGAACATTATACTCACCTATAGACTGGATAGGGCCAAAATCACAGAGCTGTGTGCCCAATCGGAGTCAGACCTGATATCAGCCATCCGTCATTCCACTGGGATCTCCCCTCTTTTGCAAGTGCTATCAGTGCTCCATTTCCTGGCAACTGGTTCTTCCTAAGTGACAGTGGGCTTGGCCGCAGGAATGTCACAGCCAATGTTCTCAATCGTGCTGGCAAGTGTTTTGTCTGCCATGTGCAGCTACATTGTTTTCCACCAGGTGGAAGATTTGTCCACTGTGAAGGTAAAATTCTATGCAATCGGGCATATCCCCAATATTATTGGGCCGATTGACTGTACACATGTTGCGTATGTCCCTCCTACCAGAATGAACACGTGTTCAAAAATCGTAAGAGTTTCCAGTCAATAAATGTGCAAATGGTGTGCCTGGCAGACCAGTACATCTCCTACGTCACTACCAAGTATCCTGGGTTGGTGCATGACACCCTTGTTCTGAGGAATAGCAGCATCCCAAATGTGATGGCCCAACTACAGAGGCACAGGCTGTGGATAATTGGTGAGTCAGAGTCGCCACCCATTGTATGTCAGTGTATGCCTTCAGGTGTTATCCCCATAACATTGTGTTAGGCTAATGTTTGTCCCTTAATACTTGCAGGTGACTCTGGCTACCCAAACCTATTGTGGCTCCTGACCCCTGTGAGGAATGCCAGGACAGGGTCTGAGAACCGTTATAATGAGGCACTTGGGCGAACCAGAAGAATAATCGAATGGACCTTCGGCCTCCTGAAGGCCAGGTTCAGGTGCCTCCATTTGACAGGTGGATACCTGTGCTACTCACCCGGGAAGGTCTGCCAGATACTAGTGGCATACTGCATGTTGCACAACCTGGCCCTCAGACGACATGTGCCTTTTCTGCAGGAGGAAGAGACTGGAGATGCCCAGATGGCAGCAGTGGGCCATGAGTACAGTGAGGATGAGGATGCAGAGGATGTGGACAACAGAACATCAGTTATGCGTCAATACTTCCAATGATACACCGGTGAGACAGTTGAACTGATCATTGCTCTGACTATTGATTTCAAATGTGTGACTGTAGCATGATGCATTTGCTTCCTTTGCATCTCAAGTTACTATCACCTATGGCTTGTCATTTTACTGATATTGGTAATATGACAACAGTGTCCTGATGTGATTACTACAGACAATTACAGGTCATTAATTGTTTGCTATCACAGTGTTCATATCATTTGCACCTTATGTGACTGTTCCCCTGAATGCACATTCTCAACACATAAAATAACATCAGTCAAGTTGTGTTTAAGGGTGTTTATTGTAGTGCTATAAGAATTAGGGTAAAGTGCAATGGAATGGGGTGATGGTAGATGAAAGTTCAGGGTATTTTTTCAGACTTTTTGTAGCACAGATGCAGTATCCAAGTGGCCATAGAAAGGGGAGCAAAGGCACTTCAAAGTGGACAAGGTGACAGAGTGGGACACAAGGGGGACAATCAGGCGAGTCTCATTTCCTGGGGGTGGTCTTGGTCTTGGCAAGTGTCTCTGGCTTCTGTCTGGGTCGCAGGGAACGTTTACGGGGTAGTTCACCTTCTGCAAGGGGAGGGGTGCTGTGGCCTATGGGTCCTGTGGCGGGCCTCCTGCCCATTAGCTGCAGCAGAAGCGGTGGGCTCGTCAATAGACTGGATAGTGGTAGGGGTCCGCTGGTTCCTGCCCATTCCCTCATGATGTTGGCCGTGTCTGCCAGCACACCTGCTATCGAGATCACGGTGGTGTTGAGGGCCTGCAAGTCCTCCCTGATCTCCTGATGTGTTCCTTATGCAGCCACTTGTTCTCCTGCATGTTGTCAAAGATCTGGCCCATTGTGTCCTGGGACTGTTGGTAAGCACCACGGATCTTGGTGAGTGCCTCCTGGAGAGTCAGTTCCCTGGGCCTGTCCTCCCCCTGGTGCACAGTGGTCCTCCCAGTGTCCTTGTTCCCCTGTGCCCTGGTGTGAACTGGGGTCCCTGTACAGGTGGGTACACTGCTGTCTGACATGTCCTGGGGACAGAGGTGTGGGAATGCTGAGTGGGGGGTGCTGTGGTGTTGGATACTGATGGGGGGGCTCTGTGGTGGGCTGTGAGTGGGCTGGGGTGACCGACTGTCCAGTGGTCCCTGATGGGCCAGGTTGTTGATCCAGATCCTGAAGTCCAGAGTTACTGTCATCACTGGGGGCATCTTCTGTTGGGGGACTGGTTTATCATGGCACCTCCTCTCCGCACACATTGGGTGGGGCACCTGCGGGGATGTATTATGCTTCATGCCTGTGACATATTGTACATCCCTAGCTTCCCCTCTATCATTGCTGTTGCCCTGCCACCTTGGTTTATGTCTGTTGATGTATTGTGGGATTGTTTGTTCCCTTGTGCTGTGCATGCTTTAGTGATGGGTGTCCATGCAGGGCTGGGAGGGCTGTACATGCATTGGTATGGCATGCAGGGATGGGCATTTGGGTTAATCATATGTGCAGGTGCAGTGTGTGGGATGGAGTGCAATGATGGGAGTGAGTGTGAGGGTGTGAAATGGCATGCAGGTATGGGGGTTGATAAGTAATAAATATTTACTCACTACTGTTCAGTCCTGTGGCTACTCCAATGAGTCCCTCAGGATGCAGTATTGCCAAGACTTGCTCCTCCCATGCTGTGACCTGTGGGGGGGAGGAGGTGGGGTCCACCGCCAGTCCTCTGGATGGCGAGCTGCTGCCTTGCTGCTATGGAACATACCTTCCCCTGTAGGTCGTTCCACCTCTTCGTGATGTCATCCCTTGTTCTTGGATGGTGTCCCACGAGTTTACCCTGCCCACGAATCTCCACCATAGCTCCATCTTCCTTGCAATGGATATTTGCTGCACCTGTGCTCCAAACAGCTGTGGCTCTGCCCAATTTCCTCCACCATGACCCTCAACTCCTCTTCTGTGAAACGGGGGTGCCTTTGTGGGGACAAGGGTGTTGTGTGGTGTGTGTAAGTGTGTGGGTGTTGAGTACTGTGGTTGGGTGTGCGTAGTGGGGTGCATGAGGGATGTATGGGTATATGTGGTGTGTTTTTTTATAGTTGTCGCAGTGGTCTTGGTGTCTGTCTGGTGGCTATAATTTGCATTCGTAAAGGGTTGTGGGTGATGTGGGTGTGTGTTTTATAGTGCTGTGGGCGGGGGTGTGTCCTTTGTGTGGGGCAGGGCCACTGGCCTTTGGAATGCAAGCATCAGGCCCTCCACCTTCCAGCCCATGAAGACCCATTCATTAGGGAGATGGATGCAGATGTGACTGAGTGTTCTGTGTTTGTGTTTATCTGGATGAAATGCACAAGGGAATTGTCAACCACCACAGACCAGATGTTGATTGGAGACAGGCTGTAAGGCACAGATGGTTTTAAGTGCTAGAAAATGCTCACTTTCTAAAAGTGTCATTTCTAAAATAGTGATATTAAATCCAACTTAAAAAATAAGCAGGATTTTCTATTACTATTCTGGCAATACTAAATATGACCTGGTTACCCCTTGCAGATCAAAATATACCACTCAAAAAGTATGTGAGGGCAGTCCTAATGTTAGTCTATGAAAGGAGCAGGCCACAGTGGACAATTAATTTAGGAGTTTTCCTCTACCAGGGCATGTAAAACACATAAGTACATATCCTATCTTTTAACTTTGTAGCACCCTCCACTATGGGTTACCTAGGGCCTACCTTAGGGGTGACATATTTAGAAAAAGGGGAGCTTAAGGCTTGGCAAGTACTTTTAAATTCCAAGTCGATGTAGCAGTGAAACTGCACACACAGGCCTTGCAATGGCAGCCCTAAGACATGAATAAGGAGATACTTATATGGGTGGCACAATCAGTGCTGCAGGCCCACTAGTAGCATTTAATTTACAGGGCATGGGCACATGTAGTCCACTTTACTAGGGACTTACAAGTAAATTATATATGCCAATAGGGTATGAGACAATGTTACCATGTTTTTAGGGAGAGAGCACATGCACTTTAGCATTGGTTAGCTGTGGTAAAGTGTCCAGAGCCCTAAGGCCAGCATAAATGAGGTTAGAAAAAGAAGAGGAGGAAGGCAAAATGTTTGGGGTGACCCTTCAAAGAGACCATTTTCCAACACCCGCTCTCTCCCTTGCTTTTTGCTATTGCAATGGACCCATTGATGAGCTATCTCCAGGAAGGCCATATGACCAGAGGTCTGCAGTTTTGGCACGGTCCACACTTAGGCCCTCATTACAACCCTGACGGTCGGTGTTAAAGTGGCGGTAATACCTCCAACAGGCCGGCACTAACAAAAATGGAATCATGACCAAGGCAGAAATCGCCAACACAGACAGCCACTTTAACATTCCGACCGCCACGGCGGTAGCAACAAACACCGCGGCGGTACCAGCCAACAGCCAGGCGGAAGACAATGTACTGCACACTCCATTACAACCCACCCATCCACCAGTTTTTCCAGGGCGTTTCCAACACCATCAAAAGCACGGAGGAAACAGTACTTTGAAGGGAAACCACTCACCTTTCGACACTCAAGGAAGAACCAGGACGCCATGGGGCCTGAGCTGCACCTCTTCCCCATGCTGGTGTATCTGTAATATACCAGGAGCACCAACGCCGGCGACGACGACCACAGTGAGTACGGCACCTAGCACACAAGGGAGGGTGGGAGGAAAAAGAGAGTGACACAGACATGCAACACCCCCACTTCCACCCACATCCCCAACACCATACACACAAACACATGCAACGACATTACATATACACACCGTAACCCGCTGGAATAACGCAAGGACAAAAGGAATGGATTCAAATTAGTGTAATATTAGAAATAGTTAGAAATACGTACATAAATAAATGAACAGTATGTACAATATATACAAGATATACAAAATGAGGGACAATGTCCACACAAAAATAGTCCGTGGCCCACTGGGCCATAACACATAGGCCAAACCCACACATGACTCCTGCCTCAAAATAGAGAGAACACTGCAGGGGCATCAGGTCGAAAACACACAGGCCCCTCAGGGGCACGGGGAAGGTGGGGGCACCTCAGCCGGATGATGGTACCACACCACTGCTCCTGGAGGGGGCTCCATGCCCACTGCTTGGTCCTAGGGAGTGCAAGGCCACAGTCTCTCAATTGGGTGGTTTGCCCACTGCTTGTTATTGGAGAGTGCAAAGCCACGGTCTTTCTAGTGGGTGGTTTGCCCACTGCTTGGTCCTAGTGAGTGCAAAACCACAGTCTCTCAAGTAGGTGGTTTGCCCACTGCTTGGTCCTGGGGTGTGCAAAGCCACAGTCTCTCTAGTGGGTGGTTTGTCCACTGCTTGGTCCTGGGTAGTGCAATGCCATAGTCTCTCAAGTGGGTGGCTTCTACACTGGTTCTGGAGGGGGCTTTGTGCCCAGTATGCTTCATCCTGCCAAGGATAGGGTGAGTGGATGCGTTCTTCCACTGGTTCTGGAGGGGGTATTGTGCCCAGTGTGCTTCATCCTTGCAAGGATGGGGTGGGTGGATGCTGTCTTCCACTGGTCCTGGAGGGGGCATTGTGCCCAGTGTGCTTCATCCTGCCAAGGATAGAGTGAGTGTATGCCTTCTTCCACTGGTTCTGGAGGGGGGTTTGTGCCCAGTGATGCAGCACTTGGGGAGTGCCAGGTCACAGTCCCTCACCTGGGTGTGCGAGCCACGAGATTTGCAGTGGCCAGGATGCATGATGCTCCATGGAGGCAGGACTACAGTCCATCTGCCGGTGGCTACGGCTGCACAGTGGTGGTAGTGCCGGTGCTGGTGGGGGAGCTGCCAGTGGTGGGGGGAGGCTCCAGCCCTTCCTTTGCAGCCTCGGACAGCTGCCCCCTTGGGCTGCTGCTGCTGGCAGTGGTGCTACTTTCAGCGGTGCAGGTAGCGATGCTGGCCGCAGTGCAGGTGCTGGTGCTGTCAGTGGTGGGGGGAGGCTGCAGCCCTTCCCCTGCAGCCTTGGATGGCTGCCCACTGGGGCTGCTGCTGCTGGCAGTAGTGGTGCTTGCGGAGGTACAGGTGGCGGTGCAGGTGGCAGTGCTTGCGACGGAGTTAGCGGCGGTGCAGGTGGCGGTGCTGGCCGCGGTGCAGGTGGCGGTGCTGGCGGTTGTGCTGGTAGCCTCCAGGCCTTCACCTGCAGGCTCGGACGGCTGAAGTGCCTTGGCTGGTGTCCTGTGCCCCTCCCTGCCCTTGGCAGATGGTGGTGCCTCCTTGGGTCTGCCAGCTGGAGTCTTTGACGTGGCCTTGCTGGGTGGTTGTGGCTCATTCTCCTTGCTCGATGCTGTCCCCTTCTTGACCTTGCCAGGTGGCGGAACCTTCTTGGCCTTGGCAGGGGTTGGTGGCACACTGGCTGGGCTGACGGGTGCCCCTTTAGAGCCTCTGACAGCTGCAGAAACCACAGAGGACGTGGACTTGGTAGCTGAGGTGCTGGGCTGGGTTCTGGCCACCGTAGCCTGAGGTGAAGGACGGGGGAGGGCAGGGGTAGGGAAGAGGTCAATGTTGGCTAGGAAATGCTTCTTAAGGACATTGGGGCAGGAAGAGGGTGAAGGTTTGGGAGTGGAGGAAGAGGGAGTGTTTGTAGGCGATGTCAGTCTGCTGTGTTTGGGTGCAGGTGCATGAGCTGGATGCTGTTGTGAGGTGGATGGCTGTTGGATGGGTGTGTGCTTGCGGTTGTGTACTTTGGGAGGAGGGGTCACAAACACAGTGGGAGAGGGCACAGGGGACGTGTGCATGGATATGGGGGTGGTGACTGCAGTGAGGGATGTGTGGTGATAGGCGTGCCGGTGGTAGTGGATGAGGATGTAGTGCATGCAGGTGTGAGTGGAGACGCTACTGGGAGTGGGTGGACGAGGAGGAGGGGGACACAGTGGAGGCAGTGGATGTTGGTGTGTCTGAATGGGGATGGTGCTTGTGTGAGATGGAGTATGGTGCTTGTGTTTGCCTGAGCCACTTCTGTGTGTTGATTTGGCTGAATGCTAGTCTGAAGGTATGCTTGGGATAGGCTGGGGTTGAGGGGATTGGGACTGGGTAGAGGAAGTTGGATGGGGGAGCCTGGAGACAGGGACAATGGCTGCCATCAGTGCAGAGGCAAGAGCCTGAAATGCCACCACGCCAGAGTGAATGCCCTCCAGGTATGCATTTGTTTGTTGCAAATGCCTTTCGACACCCTGGTTGGCATTCAGTATGGTTGACTGACCAACAGTGAGGGATCTTAGGAGGTGAATAGCCTCCTCACTGAGGGCAGCAGGGCTGACTGGGCAGGGCCTGAGGTGCCTGAGGCGAAGGAGGTGCCCACCCTTCTGGGTGAGCGGGCACAGGAAACATGCTGAGAGGCTGCTGGGAGGGCGTTGCTGGTACGTGGTTGCGGCTGTACCTGTTGTTGCGGTGGGCACAGAGGTGTCCGCCACCGCCAGGGAGCTGCCATCGGAGGAGGAGCCGCTGTCTGTAGTGTCCCCTCCTGTCTCCGTCGTGGTGCTCCCCTCGCCCTCCGTCCCACTGGTGCCCTCACCCTCAGTGGATTCGACCTCCAGGCCCAAGTTGGGTGCAACTCCCTCCGTCGCCGGTGCCTCTGCTCCTCCACTGATGATGCCAATGCACACAAGGACAGTGTGACAAAACAAAAATGGGGGGAGAGACAGAGGATACACTTGGTCAATGCCAGCAACAACACTACTGTTGGCATACACAACACACACGGAGCAGCCCTATGCACTAGGCCATGCACTACTAGCTACAAAGATAGTCACCAACCCATGGGGTACGTAGCATAATGCCATCAGCTGCACACCTGAAACCAACAGGACCCTGCCCAGTAGTAGATGCCCACTAACACTATTGGGGATGGAGTGCTTCAGAGCCTGACCAACAAAGGACCTATCCTGCCATGTTCGCCCTGGCCTAGGGGCACCCACAGCCCACATCCCCCACCCAGGTAAAACCTTAACGTGTGCAAAGTCATGATTCTGAATCTGTAGTCACCCCCTTGTGGCTGCCATGATGCCTTCAAGCGCCCATCCAACTCCAGATAGGCCACCGCCAGGATGCAGGATATCAAGGGGTTCAGGGTATGACGGGCACCCCTTCCTCACTGGGAGGCCAGCCCCAGCTGGGCCTCTGCCGTCTTCCTTGCCCAGCGACGCAGGTCCTCCCACCGTTTGAGGCAGTGGGTGCTCCGCCTGTCAAAGACCCCCAGGGTCCGCACCTCTTTGGCGATGGCACGCCAAATACCCTTTTTCTGATGGGTTGTAACTTGCAGGAAAAAGACAGCAGAAAAAGGATTAGTCATACCATCCGGACTGTCATACTCATGGCCCACCATATCCCTCCCATCCCCTTATGCACATACATTGACCACCATACATGCAGCACTCTGCCCAGGACCTGAGGCTGACACACACAGCACTCCATACATTCATGGCCCACGCATTATACTCACAGTGTACTCACCTGTTCGTCTGGAGGACCATAGAGTAAAGTGTACTGGGGAAGGACCCCATCCACCAGTCTCTCCAACTCCTCCGAAGTGAAGGCAGGGGCCCTTTCTCCAGACACTTGAGCCATTGTCTCTTCCAGACACAGGTCACAGGAGCATTTGCAGTGTAGGTCCTCTCCTGTTGAAGGTCAGGTAGCAAGTGAGTGAACAGATAGAAAATGGCAGTTATGTCCACGGCGGTGCGTACCGTCACCACTGGCATACATCACCATTGGCTCCTGGAACCCATAGGACCGAATATTAACCAATGCGAAGTTGCGCGGCGGTCATTGACCTCCGACCGTTACGGTGCACAACACCAGCAGAATTACCTCATTTCCACTTATCTCTCCTCAGAGGTCAGGCAGCCGCCATTTCAGGGGGGCACATGCCATGGCACCTAACTGTGTCACAGCAGATATTGGCACATCAACTGACTCTCGAATTCACATACTCTTTCTGTAAATGAAGAGATGTATCATTCTTTCAATAGATGTGTGAATATGACCCTCTGCTCACCATTTTTCTCCCTAGACTTCAACCGCTGAGGCTGAATATGAGATGGAGACATCCTCCTGTGTACAGACCCCAGGTGGTTCTGGCGACTATGGAGGACAGACACATTGGGTGTCATTATGACCCTGGCGGAAGGCGGAGAAGCAGCGGTAAGACCGCCAACAGGCTGGTGGTCTTTTTTTTGGTATTATGACCATAGCGGTTACCGGCGTGGTCAACCGCTGCTTCTCCGTTCCGCCCGCCAGGGCGGAGACGACCGCCGGGCTAGAGACCTGGGTCTCCAGCCTGGCGGCCGTCACTATACCGCCGGAGGTATTTTGACCCGGCTAACCGCCATGGATTTCATGCGGTTTGAAACCACCATAAAATCCATGGCGGTAAGCACTATCAGTGCCAGGGAATTCCTTCCCTGGCAATGATAGGGGTCTCCCCCACCCCCCACCCCGACTCCCTCCCCTACCCCCCCGACCACCCCTGCCACCCTCCAAAGGTGTCAGGGCCCCCCTTCCCACCCGACCCCCAACATAACATAACTCACACACACACGACACGCACGCAGGCACCACCAACACACACACACATACACATACATGTTAACATCCACACACACAGTCAGACACGCACACCCACATTCAAACATACACGCACACATCCATACAGACATACCCACAGACATACACGCACTCATTCCCAATCACACAACACCCCCGCATGCATACACGCACTCACACACGCCCTCTACATACACAGACGCACACCCCCATGCACCCACACAACACCCCCCACCCCCTCCCCTAACGGATGATCGACTTACCTGGTCTGTCGATCCACCGGGAAGGGACGGGAGCCATGGGGGCTGCTCCTCCGACACCACACCGCCAACAGAACACCGCCACGCCGAATCACAGGACGTGATTCGGTGGGCGGTGTTCTGTTGGCGTGGCGGTGGAGGTGGAGCAACCTCCACTTCCCCGCCGCCCGCCAGTATGGCTGTTGGCGGCTCTCCGTCCGAAAAAGGACGGAGAGCAGCCAACAGTCATAATACGCCGAGCGGCAAACCGCCACTACTGGCGTTCTTCCGCACGGCGGTCCCTATGCAGTATTGTAAAAAGACCGCCGAGGTTGTAATGACCACCATTATCCTAACCTACATATTTGATAGTGCCACAATCCAAGAACTGTGTGCCCAATTGGAGCCAGACCTGATTTCAGTTATCCGCCAGCCACAGGTATCCCCCCTCTTGTGCAGGTCCTGTCAGTGCTCCATTTCCTGGCAAGTGGTTCATTCCAAGCGTCAGTGTCCATGGCTTCAGGGATGTCACAGCCTATGTTCTCAAATGTGTTGACCAGAGTGTTGTCTGCCCTGCTGAAAAAAATGTGCAGCAACATCGTATTCCCCCAGGTGGAGGATTTGGCCACAGTGAAAGGTGACTTCTATGCCCTGGGACACATCCCCAACATCATTGGTGCCATTGATGGTACACATGTAGCACTTGTCCCCCCACCGGAGAAATCAACAAGTGTTCAGGAATAGAAAAAGCTATCACTCTTTGAATGTGCAGATGGTGTATTTGGCGGACCAGTACATCTCCCATGTGAATGCCAAGTATCCTGGCTTTGTGAATGATGCCTTCATCTTGAGGAATAGCGGCATTCCATATGTGATGTCTCAACTCCAGAAACACCGGGTGTGGCTAATAGGTGAGCCCAGGGTCCCCAGCCAGTTTATGTAGGTATATGGGTGTGGGGTTGGCCCTAAGGGTCAGTGTCTGTCTAACAGGTATCCCTTGAATATTTGCAGGTGACTCTGATTACCCCAACCTCTCATGGCTACTGACGCCAGTGAGGAATGCCAGGACAAGGGCAGAGGAACGTTACAATGAGGCACATGGGTGAACAAGGAGGATAATTGAAAGAACCTTTGGCCTCCTGACTGCCAGGTTCAGGTGCCTCCATCTGACAGTTGGATCCCTGTACTACTCACACAAGAAGGTGTGCCAGATCATCGTTGCATGTTGCAAAACCTGGCATTGAGACGCCAGGTGCCTTTTCTGCAGGAAGATGAGCCTGGAGATGGTCTTGTGTCAGCGGTGGAGCCTGTAAACAGTGAGGAAGAGGAGGTAGAGGAAGAAGATGTGGAAAACAGAAGATCACTGATACAACAGTACTTCCAGTGACACACAGGTAAGACACTGTAACTTCACTTTACATCGCAGTTTTGTGTTGGACATTGTACATGGCAGCCTGATTTTCCAATATTGTATGGCCACTTACTGTACCCTTTGGCATTTCTATTTTCAGATCTTTGTGCCCCAGTCTCGCTCCTGGTGTGTTCCCTGCTGCCCACTACAGGTCCTACCTCTGTATACATGACTGTACAGTTGAATTGCAATGTTTACAGCTTGTTAAACGAATACATATTTGAATCAATTGACAGACTCCATACTTGTATTAGTTCCAAGGGTGTTTATTTATGTGCAAATAAGAAGAGGGGGTATTGCAATGGGCTGGGTGTATGATGGAGGAACGTCCAGTGTAAAGTCCAGTCTATTGGTATCACAGGTGCATTGTCCAATGGGGCATTAGAAGGGGAGCAATAGCAGTTCAAGGTGGACAGGGTAACAGAGTGGGACACAAGGGTGACAATCAGGAGAGTCTTATTTCCTGGTGGGGGTCTTGGCAATGTTCTCTGGCGTCTGCCTGGATGGCAGGGACCGTTTGCCTGGTGGTTCTCCTGCAGGAGGAGGGGTGCTGGTGGTCTGTTGGTCCTGTGGCGGGGCCTCCTGTCTACTAGCGCCAGCAGAGGTAGTGGGCTGTTCTTCGGTATGGCTAGTGTCAGGGCCAGTTCGTGTGCCACTGCCTCCCTCATGGTGTTGGCCATGTCAGCCAGCACCCCTGCAAGGGTGACCAGGATGGTGTGGATGTGTTTGAGGTCCTCACTGATCCCCAGGTACTGTCCCTCCTGCATCTGCTGGGTCTCCTGCAACTTGTATAATATCTGGCCCAAGGTCTCCTGGGAATGGTGGTATGCTCCCAGGATCCCTGCAAGTGCCTCATGGAAAGTGGGTTCCCTGGGCCTGTCCTCCCCCTGTCGCACAGCAGTCCTCCCAGCTTCCCTGTTGTCCTGTGCCTCTGTCCCCTGAACTGTGTGCCCACTGCCACTGACCCTAGGTCTCTAATTGTCTTGGGTTTGTGGGGTTGCCTGGGGTCCTTGTAATGGTGGACACACTGCTGATTGACATGTCCTGGGGACAGATGGATGGGCCCACTGGGTGGGTGCTGTGCTGGTGTGTCCTGAAGGGGGAGGCTCTGTGGGGTATGGCACTGTGGCAGGGTAACTGACTGTCCAGAGGTCCCTGATGGGCCAGGTTGGTCATCCTGATCCAGGTGTGCAGAGCTGCTGTCATCTCTGTGGGCCTCTTCTGTGGGGAGACTGGATGTTGGTGGCACATCCTCTCCGGTGACGTTGAGTGGGGGTCCTGTGGGGATGAAATGCAGTGTTATTGTATCTGTGTGTGCCATCTTGTGCATGGGTATGTTTCCCTCTATGGCTGTTATTGGCAAGGCAGCTTTGGCTTGTGTGAGTTGTGATTCGGTTGTCTAAGTGATGGTCACTAGTGTGCATGCTGTGGTGATGGGTGCCCATGCAGGTCTGTGATGGGTGTCCATGCATTGTTGTTGCATGCAGGGATTGGTATTGGGATGTGTGGGTTGTGATGGTGGGGTATATGTGAGGTGGTGGAGTGATGGGGGTGAGGGTAGGGGTGGGAGTTAGTGATGGCATGCAGGTAGGGTGGAGGGAATAATGTAGTAAAGCTTTGACTTACCAGAGTCCAGTCCTCCTGCTACTCCTGTGAGGCCCTCAGGATGCATGATCGCCAAGACTTGCTCCTCCCATGTTGTTAGTTGTGGGGGAGGAGGTGGGGGTCCACCGTCAGTCCTCTGTACAGCTACCTGGTGTCTTGCTACCACGGAACGCACCTTCGCCTGTAGGTCTTCCCAACATTTCCTGATGTCATCCCTTGTTCTGGGGTGCTTTCCCACAGCGTTAACCCTGTCCATGACTCTCCGCCATAGCTCCATCTTCCTTGCAATGGACGTCAGCTGCACCTGTGATCCGAATAACTGTGGCTCTACCCAGATGATTTCCTCCACCATGACCCTTAGCTCCTCCTCTGAAAACCTGGGGTGTCTTTGTGGTGCCATGGGTGTTGTATGAGTGGTGTGGGTGATGGTGTGATGTGTTGGGGTGTAAGGTGCTTGGATGGTGTATGGGTGATGGTGTTATGTGGCTCAGATTGAGTGGGTGCCCCTGGCTTGTCTCTCTCTCAGTTGGCAATATTGTTTTCATTGTAAGGGATTGTGGTTAATGTGGGTGTGTGTTTTATATTGGACTGGGTGTGGTGTGTGTATGTGAGTTAGGCGTGTGTAGCTTGAATTGTCCAACGTGGTGTAGTTTTGTTAGTGTGTGTGTATTTTGAGCGCGGCGGTGTGTACTGCCAATGGTTTACTGCGGTTGAAAAACCACTGAAGTGATTCGTGGGTCTTGATGCTGTGGCCGTATTTCTGTTGGCGTAAGGGTGTGGGTTTTGGTACCGCCAATTTATCACTGACCTTTGGGCTGGTGGACTTGTGTGGGTGTCTGTATAGTGGTGGATTTCTCTGTGTGGGTCATAATACCCGTAATGGTATACCACCGTGATCACGGTATGTTGGCGACCATCAGCACAGCGGTCGGTGGCATTTAGCACCAGGGTTGTAATGATGGCCTTAGCTTCTTAATATATTATGTGGATGATATTATCCTATTTTTATAAGACCCATCCGTTAATCTTTCTCCCCTTGTCGGAGAGATAGAGTGCTTCAGCGCTTTATCTGGGCTACAGATAAACTGGAGTAAATCAGAACTGTTTCCACTCACGAAGGCCACTGCCCTCTCATCTTAGATGATCTACTACGTTGGTGAGCTGACTTCACTAAATATTTGGATATCTTTCTACATAGAGAGAAGACGGAGGTCATCTACAAAAAGTACGACCCTGCAATTGACCACCTTACCACACAGATAGAAAGCTGGATGAGGCTCCCACAGTCGGTGGCAGGTTGGATACCTATCATTAAGATGGTTGTGCTACCCCGTTTCCTGTATCTATTCCTTGAAATTTCTATACCACACACCAACTGCTTTTTGCCACCTTGTGGGACTTGTTCACACACCTTATATGGGTCAGAGGCCAGTCCCCAATCAGGTGGGAGACCTTAATACTCCCCTATGAGCGGGGCAACTGTGGGGTTGTGATATGCAACTATATTATCTAGAAGTCATTATGCATTCTACTGGTATCACCCAGGTGCCAGGGCACCCTACTGCAAACCAGAAAAAAGGGCAAGCACCCGACACCCCCTCTCCTCTCTGCTGCCCTGGGGCCTACCAAGTGACCCTACAGACATACAAACTCTGTACACCACATGTTGGGCCTGGTTCAAAATCCAAAGATATGTAGGTGGTGAGACCCCATACTCCCCACATGTCCTGCTTGGGAATAATCCAAAGCTTCTACTCACAGAGAAAGTGCAGTACAGTGAACACTTACTGTGCATCAACTCTGTTGTGGGTGACCTCTCTGTAAATGGTAAAATTAGACCCAGTTCTGCCCTGGTAGAGGAGACCTCCACTACTCTAACTGAAAGATTCATGATCCATTGGCTACATGATACTATGGCCAATATTTATACATTTTTTATTGCCGCATTTATGCCCCTTTTTGACGCAAAAGTGGCACAAACTTACAAAATACAATTGAATTTTGTACATTTGTGCCGCTTTTACGTCAAAAATGACCCAAATGCATTGCTAAAAAAGTATAAATATGGGCCTATGTGCGTACACTCGCCACGTACACTGAGGAGCCACCAGATTTCCCCCCATTGTCCACAGTGATGTTTTCACTGGATGCCAGCAGACTGCTTTCCCAATTATACTGTGCATCACTGCAGCTAAAACTGACTGGGCTACAAAAATCCAGAGCAGTATGGAAGCGGGATTTGGGGAGTTCAATCCCTGATAAGACCTGGCATTACTGATGCACACAAACTAAATTATTGTCTAATAACCACAGACATAAACTGCTCCATTACAAATTTTTCCCCTACGCTTATGTTCCACCTAATGCGTTGGCCAAACTTGACCCTACCAGGTCTCATTGCTGTCCGAAATGTAAAACTGTGCACGCTGACTTAGTACACTTGACATGAAACTGTACTGCTATTAAAATTAAATTATACTGGGAAGATATTTTCTCCACTGTATCAACTGTGCTAGGACACACTATAGAACCTGACCCATTTTTAGCTTTTTTAGGATATGTCAAACCTTTAGATGCACACACATGACACTTTGCACCCATGGCCTTTTTGCTGGCAAAACATCAAATAGCATGCCACTGATGCAGCCCCCACATCCCTACCACTTCTTCAGGGATTACCTTTTAAATTTAAATTAATATGGTGTGCACAGAGACACAGACTAACAGGCAGGACATATGTGCCCTGTTAACTTTACATAATCCGTTCTATTCTGCTTGGTGTGTATGCTTGTGTCGCTGTATTGTCTAATACATGGTCAGAGACCATGGAAAGTGCCCACAGGTGCTCTTCCCTGGCCCCAAGGACACCCTGACCCACCCCCACCACACTAGGAGGACACTTAAGGATGGGGGACCCATCCCAGGTAAGTATATATATATTTTTTCCAATACCCGTAGGGGCCCTGACTTGGGGCCCCCCACACGGCGCTGACCCCAATGGCCACAACCAGGGGACATTCGTCCCCTGGGCATGGCCATTGGGGTGGTGGGCATGGCTCCTGTCTTTATTAAGACATGAGCCATGTCCATGGGGGTCGTGCCCAGAAAATGGCACTACACTGCTTAGAGGCAGTTCTTCTGTCTCTGAACAGTGTGGCACCATAATTCGGCGCACAAGCCCCAGTTTCCCCTACACCTTCCCAGCCCTGTTAGCCTCCTTTCCAAGGAGGCTAACAGGGCATTAGCGCCGGCTAGCGCCATTCCATAAACCATGGCGGTCTTTGCCCTGTTCAGCGGTGCTTGCCTTTGCTGTCTCTGACCTGTTCAGCGGTCTTCACCATGGCGGTCTTTGCCCTGTTCGGCGGTGCTTGCCTTTGCTGTCTCTGACCTGTTCAGCGGTGCATTGCTATGGCGGTCTTTGCCCTGTTTAGCGGTGCTTTACCCTGTTCAGTGGTCTTCACCATGGCGGTCTTTGCACTGTTCAGCGGTGCTTTGCCCTGTTCAGCGGTCTTCACCATGGCGGTCTTTGCCCTGTTCAGCGGTGCTTGACTTTGCTGTCTCTGACCTGTGCAGCGGTGTGTGGCATGACAGTCCCTCAGTGCCCAGCGGGGCTGTGGCTGCCGGGGCCCTCCAGGGCACTGACGCTGGCGGTGGTCCTTGGAGACCTCTTCTGCCCCTTCACCACCTTGGGAGGAGTCACAGCTGACTCGGCACTCCCCCCGGGACCCTTGTGAGCTGTTTTGCCGGCAGGAGTCTTCACCCTCTCCCGTCGGGCACTTTCCAACTTAAGGTGCTTTACAGGGGGTGGACTGGCAGTGCTTTGGCTCCGTGTCACACTGGCTGCCCTGGTGGCCGGTGCACTCCACAGACCTTTAACACGCACCACTGGTACCGGACTTTTTTTGGCTGAGGTGCTACTATGGGACCTATGAATTGGAGGGGTGGGGGTGGTGGGAAAGAGGTCAACGTTGCTCAGGAAGAGTTTCTGACGAACACTGGGATGGGTAGCTGGAGGGGGTCTGGGAGTGGAAGAAGAGGAGGTGGTTGTAGGAGGTGTAACTTTAGGTGATTTGGGTGCAGGTGCAGGTACTGGAGGCTGTCGTGAGGTGGATGGATGTTGGGTGTGTGGATGCCCGCGTTTGTGTACTTTGGGAGGGGACGTCACAGACACACTGGGAGTGGACACAGGGGACGTGTAAATGGTGGTGGGGTGGTGAGTGCAGGTGAGCGGGGTGTGGTGCTGGGTGTTCTGGTGCGAGTCCTAGTGGCTGTAGATGTAGTTCATGCAGGTGAGAGTGTAGACGACACTGGGAGGGAGACGACGAGTAGGGGGACACAGTGGAGGCAGTGGATGTTGGTGTGTCTGTATGTGGGTGATGCTTGTGTGAGTGCCTGTGGGATGTGTGGTGCCTATGTTTGCCTGAGCTACTTTTGTGTGTTGAGGTGTGTGCATGCTTGTTGATGGTGTGGTTGGGATAGGCTGGGGTACAGGGGATTGGGTCTGGGTGGAGGAAGTTGGAGGGGGGAGGCTAGAGACAGGGACAATGGCTGCCATCAGTGCTGAGGCCAGAGATTGCAGGGTTCGATGATGGGCAGATGACCAGAATGAATGCCCTCCAGGAATCCATTAGAGTGTTGCAACTCCCTTTCTACACCCTGGATGGCATTCACAATGGTAGACTGCCCAATAGTGAGTGACCTGAGGAGGTCAATGGCCTCCTCACTGAGGGCAGCAGGGGTGACAGAGGCAGGGGCTGAGGTGCCTGGGGCGAAGGTAATGCCCACCCTCCTGGGTGAGCGGGCACGGAGCGAAGGCTGAGGGGCTGCTGGGAGGACGGTGCTGGTAGGGGGGGTGGCAGCTGTACCTGTAGAAGTGGGGGGCACAGATGGTGCCGCCACCACAAGGGAGATCCCATCGGCAGACGAGTCCGTGTCGCTGTTTGCTGATCCGGTGACCGACGTGAAGCTCCCCTCGCCCTCCGTCCCACTGGTGTATTCAGAGTCTGTGGTGTGGCCCTCCATGGCCATGTAGGATGCAGCTCCCTCGTGCTCCGGTGCCACTGTACCTCCGCCTGATGATGCTGATGCACAAAAGAACAGGGAGAGCACAAAAAGGGGTGGTGAAACAGAAGAAAGTCAGGTTGAGTGCATGGCTTACCGCTATCGTTGGCGGACAATACAGACACAGCAGCCCCCTGCACTACGCCTTGCTCTTGGCCTCTACAGATGCAATTTCTGGGATATGGCCTACATGGATTTAAGTGTCGTCTGTCCACATAGATGACACAGGGGCATGTATACCTGTACTTGGCACTCTACAGAGGTGGGGTGGGGGGCCACAGGGCCATGCTTTACGAAGGGGCCTAGCCTACGGAACTCGCCCTGGCCCAGGGAAACCAACAGTCCTCCTCCCCCACCCAGACCCCTCCACTGCGCGCTAAGTCCGCAGAATGAGAGTGTACTCACCCCCTTGTGTCTGCTGTGATGCCCTCAAGCGCCCATCCAACTCAGGGTAGGCCACCGTCAGGATCCGGAACATCAGGGGGGTCATGGTGCAACAGACACCCCTCCCACGTTGGGAGGCCATCCCCAGCTGAGCCTCCGCCGTCTTCTTGCTCCAGCGGCGAATGACCTCCCATCTTTTACGGCAGTGGGTGCTCCATCTCTCCTGGACCCCCAGGGTCCGGACATCCTTGGCGATGGCACACCAAAGGGCCTCATGGAGAGTGGGTTCCCTTAGCCTGTCCACCCCCTGTCGCACAGCAGCCCTCCCAATTCCCCTGTGTTCCTGTGCCTCCGTCCCCTGGACTGTGTGCCCATTACCACTGCCCCCAGGTCCCTGTTGTTGTTGGGTTATCCTGGGTTCCCTGTAGTGGTGGACACACAGCTGATTGACGTGTCCTGGGTACGGAGGTATGGGCCCGCTGGGAGGGTGCTGTGCTGGTGTTACCAGAGGGTGGAAGGTCATTGTTGGGCTGTGCCTGTGCGAGGGGAACCGACTGTCCCGAGGCCCACGATGGTCCGGGCTGGTCATCTGGATCCAGTTGGCCATAGCTGCTGTCGTCACTGTGGGCCTCTTCTGTGGGTGGGGTGGTGATGTCTTGACCCTCCTGTCTGGTGACGTTACGTAGTGGTCCTGCAGGGGTATAAGAGCATGATTATTGCATGTGTGTGTGTCATGGTGTCCAATGGGTGGGTGTGCGTGTACCCCAGTGCAAGCATTCCTGTGTGGGGCTTGTGTGATGATGGTTGGGGGGGTGTTATGGATATGTGCAGTGAGCATGCTTTAGTGATGGGTGTCCATGCTTAGTTGTGTCATGCAGGGCTTGGTGTTGGGATGTGTGGATTGTGTTATTAGTACATTAGTGAGGAGTTGGAGTGTTAGGGGAGGGGTGAGGGTGGGGGGGTGTGATAGCACGCAGGTAGGGTGGAGGATATGATAGTTAAGATTTGACTTACCAGTGTCCATTCCTCCCCCGACTCCTCCGAGGCCCTCTGGATGCATGATGGTCAAGACCTGCTCCTCCCATGTTGTTAGTTGTGGGGGAGGAGGTGGGGGTCCGCCGCCAGTCCGCTGAATTGCGATGTTGTGCCTGGAGACCACTGAACGCACCTTCCCCTGTAGGTCATTCCACCTCTTCCTGATGTCCTCAAGATTTCTTGGATGCTGTCCCACAGCGTTGACCCTGTCTACGATTCTTCGCCATAGCTCCATCTTCCTGGCTATGGAGGTGTGCTGCACCTGTGATCCAAATAGCTGTGGCTCTACCCATACGATTTCCTCCACCATGACCCTGAGCTCCTCCTCGGAAAACCTGGGGTGTCTTTGGCGTGACATGGGGTGGTGTAGGTGATGTGTGGGGTGGTGTATGTGTTGATGAGTGCGGTGATGTGTGGTGGTGTGGGGTGTTTTGTGCGTGGATGTTGTATGGGTGATGGTGTTGTGTGCCTCTGTGTGGTGGGGTTGTCTATTGCTGTGCTCTCTGTCTGTCGCCTTCGTCTATAAGTTTTGGTCGTAGGGGTTTGTGGGTGTGTGTTTTATATAGTGTTGGGTGTGTGGGAGTGGTGTTTGTATGTGTATCAGGTGTGTGTATTTGGAATTGTCCAATGTGGCGGTGTTTTGGAGATGTGTGTGCATTTTGAGCGCGGCGGTGTGTACCGCCAATGGAATACCGCGGTTGAAAGACCACCGCGTGGATTCGTGGGTCGTGACAGCATGGGCGTGTTTCTATTGGCGTGATGGTGGAGGTTTTTTTTTCGCCAGTTTAGCACTGACCTTTGGTGTGGCGGACTTGTGTGGGTGTCTGAATTTCGCCAGAATCCGAGATGTGGGTCATGATAGCTGTGGCGGAATTCCGCTGCCGCAGCGGTGTGTTGGCGGTCTTCTGCACGGCGGTAAGCGGCTTTTACCGCCAATGTTGTAATGACCCCCTATGTCCTACGAACCAAAGACAAATAACAAAGTGGAAAAGTGGAACAATTATTTGCTAAGGGACACTAGCAAGAAGCCTCCTTATAATCTACCCATTCCTAAAAATACTTAAAAAGAAAAAAACTCTGAGGAGTTAAAAATGGAACAATCCTTAACCCAATTCAACCCAGAAAGAGCTCCAAAAAAAATAAACAAATGCATGAACTGTTAGCATTGAAGGTAAGATTGCTTACCAAGAACTCAGACCTATTTTATTGAGACTCAATAGCAAAAGCCCCACTTCAAACAACATAATAAATCAAGAACACCATTTCATCTTCCCACAATCCAAACACTCATAATTTGTTGTTATTTATTTCCAAATATTATTACAAATATAATACACCAATCTGAATTAAAAATGATTAAATTGATGATTCAATTTTACTATTACACAATTTTACAAATAAATAAACAATGCAAAATAACTAAAATTATATTAAAGATACTTTCATCACACTTATAACACATGATAATTAACAGCATAAAAAGTAATGTGTATAGCAAATTAATAATCAAACAGAAGATCAATAAAATTAACATTGCCCACCCAATAATATAACTGAAAAATATAAGATAAGCCTGATAATGTCATAGCTGAAAGTGTTGAGAGTGAAATGACAATCCAAAAAATACTAAAACTATTGATAGAAAAGTACCCAAACACAATACAAAGATAAACAACAGAAAAATATAACTTCTAATACTAGTCTAGTAAACCTAGGAATCCATCCAAAAGCCCAAGGGCCCGATGTACAACACCTTTTTGCAGTCACAAACAGCAAAAAACGCTGTTTGAGACCGCAAAATGGTCAGGTACGATGTACTATCCCTATTTTGCGAGTCGGTACACAATTGACAACTCACAAAATAGAGATTGTGACTCGCAATAAGGAAGGGGCGTCCCGAGGGTGACCTTTCCTAATTGCGACTCGCAGAGGATGTATGATTGTTTTGTGACCAATTTCAAATTGGTGTTAACCCATTCGCAAACGGGAATGTGTCCACACAGGAAATTATTTTTTCAGAGCAGGCAGCGGTCCAACAGACCACTGCATGCTGTGTAAAAATACAAGAAAACTTTTTTTTTTTTTTTAAATGTAAATCGAGCTGCATTTAAAAAAAACTGCTTTATCTAAAAAGCAGTCACAGACATCCCCCAGCAGGCTACTATTCCCATGAGTGAGGCCATTGCCAATGGTGTCACAAATTGCGACCTCTCTCATGAATAGTGATGAGGTAGGTCATTTGCGACCCCATCAGAAATCACAAACCTTGTCATTGACACTGTTGCACATTTGTTTTTGTGACTCACAATTTGCGATTTGCAAATGAATCGCAAATCGCAAGAAGCAAAACATACAATCGTACATCTGACCCCAAATAAACATTCAAGGGAAAACTAAAAAACTAAGGCCCTCATTCCAAGTCTGGCGGGCGGCGGTAGCCGCCCGCCAGGCGGGAACCGCCATTTGGCCGCTACGCGGCCAAAAGACCGCTGCCGGCATTCCAACCTTCCCGCTGGGCCGGCCGCCGCTGACCATGTTAGCGCCGGCCGGCCCAGTGGGAAGGAGGCCTGCAACACAGAAGCCGGCTCCAAATGGAGCCGGCGGTGTTGCGGGCGTGCGACGGGTGCAGTGGCACCCGTCGTGCTTTTCACTGTCTGCTAGGCAGACAGTGAAAAGCTTCATGGGGCCCTGTTAGGGGGCCCCAAGACACCCGTTCCCGCCAGCCTCTTCCTGGCGGTGACAACCGCTAGAAACAGGCTGGCGGGAAGGGGGTCAGAATCCCCATGGCAGCGCTGCTTACAGCGCTGCCCTGGCGGATTCGCCCAGCCGGGGGAAAACTGCCGGGAAACCGATGGTCCCGGTTTTCTGACTGCGGCTTTACCGCAGCGGTCAGAATGGGCTTGGAAGCACTGCCAGCCTGTTGGTGGTGCTTCCGTCATTCGCGACCCTGTCAGAATGACCCCCTAAAACTAAAAAAGTCAAAGAAAAATAATTTGGGTTACAAAATAACCAGCTCTTTTTCGAAAATATATCCAAGTCAAAAATAAAGTCTGACACCCAAAACATATAAATCCACCCTAAAACACTCAAATTCCAGTATGAAACAAAGCACAGCAAAGAATTATTCAATCAATCTTAAAAACACAGAACACACATATAAACCACAAATAAACATAATATTTAACAATAAGGCCCACCACAATACTGTAAACCAAATCATCCTACATTACACTGTTGGAAAATGGGTTATTGGTAAGGGCAGGTAGGTACCTACACTTAGCAATAGGCCACTAACCTCCTCTTAGGTCCAGTTAGGTCTCAGTAAATTAAACCCAGCTCAACCCTCGGTAGCTTGGCAACGAGCGACAAGGCTTAACTTAGGAGACAGAGTGTAAAGTATTCAAATATCACAAAACAGTAATTAAATAAAACACAGGAAACAGTTTAAAAATCCAAAAACAATTTATGAAAATAGACTATGGGGGTTATTACAACTTTGGAGGAGGTGTTAATCCGTCCCAAAAGTGACGGTAAAGTGACGGATATACTACCAGCCGTATTACGAGTCCATTATATCCTATGTAACTCGTAATACTGCTGGTGGTATATCCGTCACTTTACCGTCACTTTTGGGACGGATTAACACCTCCTCCAAAGTTGTAATAACCCCCTATATTTTTATCTTTAAAATAAAATGACACAAAAATGAATAAAATCGGAAAAGGGGGAACCGGAGTTATGAATTTTTAAAGAATTATTGTTTTTTTAGCAGCTAGAAACAAAAAGCGCCAATCGGGTCAACAGGTTGCACCTCGACCGGGGCAAAGTCAAAGTTTAAGGCCGACCGCGATGGAGCCCTGCTCGGCTACAGGCTGCGGGAGGCCTCCATTAAAAGTTTACCTTCATACTTAGGGGGTCATTACAACATTGGCGGTAAAAGGCGCTTACCGCCGTGCAGAAGACCGCCAATACACCTCCGCGACCGCAGAATCCTGCCACAGCTATTATGACTCACATCTCGGAATCCGCCGAAATTCAGACACCCACACAAGCCCGCCACAACAAAGGTCAGTGTTAAACTGGCGAAAACAAAACCTCCACCTCCACGCCAACAGAAACACGCCCATGCTATTACGACCCACGAATCCATGTGGCGGTCTTTCAACCACGGTATTCCATTGGCGGTACACACCGCCGCGCTCAAAATACACACACATCTCCAAAACACCGCCACATTGGACAATTCCAAATACACACACCTGATACACATACAGGCAACACTCCCACACACCCAACACAATATAAAACACACACCCACATCACCCACAAACCCCTACGACAAAAAAATAGAGACGAAGGCCAGAGAGAGAGCACAGAATAGACAACCCCACCACACAGAGGCACACAACACCATCACCCTCACAACATCCACGCACAAAACACCACACACCATTACACATCACCACACTCATCAACACATACACCACCCCACACATCACCTACACCACCCCATGTCACGCCAAAGACGCCCCCGGTTTTCTGACGAGGAGCTCAGGGTCATGGTGGAGGAAATCCTACGGGTAGAGCCACAGCTATTTGGCTCACAGGTGCAGCACACATCCATAGCCAGGAAGATGGAGCTATGGCAAAGAATCGTGGACAGGGTCAACACTGTGGGACAGCATCCAAGAAATCAGGAGGACATCAGGAAGAGGTGGAACGACCTACGGGGGAAGGTGCATTCAGCGGTCTCCAGGCACAACATCGCGGTTCAGCGGACTGGCGGCGGACCCCCACCTCCTCCCCCACAACTAACAACATGGGAGGAGCAAGCCTTGACCATCATGCATCCAGAGGGCCTCGGAGGAGTCGGTGGAGGAATGGACACTGGTAAGTCAAATCTTAACTATCATATCCCCACCCTACCTGCATGCTATCACACACCCCCACCCTCACACCCTCCCCTATCACTCCAACTCCTCACTAATGTACTAATAACACAAACCACACATCACAACACCAAGCCCTCAATGACACAACTAAGCATGGTCTCCCCTCACCAAAGCATGCTCACTGCACATAACCAGAACACCCCCCCAACCATCATCACACAAGCCCCCCACAGGAATACTTGCACTGGTGTACATGGTGAGCCACCCATTGCACACCATGACACACACACACATGCAATAATCATGCACTTATGGCCCTGCAGGATCACGAAGGACCGTCACCACACCTGAGGGTCCAGACAACTCCACTCCACCCACAGAAGAGGCCCACAGTGACGATAGCAGCTCTGCCCTACTGGATCCTGATGACCAGCCCGGACCATCATGGGCCTCGGGACAGTCGGTTCCACTTGCACAGGCACAGCCCAACACTGACCTTCCACCCTCTGGTAACACCAGCACAGTACCCACCCAGCGGGCCCATACCTTCCTACCCAGGACACGTCAATCAGCGGTGTGTCCACCACTACAGGGAACCCAGGATAACCCACCACCCCAACAACAACAGGGACCTGGGGGCAGTGGTAGTGGGCACACGGTCCAGGGGACGGAGGCACAGGAACACAGGGGAACTGGGAGGGCTGCTGTGCGACAGGGGGCGGACAGGACAAGGGAACCCACTCTCCACGAGGCCCTATCCTTCATCATGGGAGCATACCACCACTCTCAGGAGACAATGGCGATGGACCTGGCCAAGTTTCAGGACACCCAGCGCCTGCAGGACGAACAGTATTTGGGGTTCAGGGAGGAGCTCAGGACCATCAGCTCCGCCCTGGGCACCATCGTAGGGGTGCTGAAGGACATACAAAAGACCTTGAGGGACACCGTGGCACTCCAAGGGGCCCCTGACACTAGCATGGAAGATGAACTGCCCACCACCTCCGCCGGCGCTAGTGAACACGACGCCCCGCCACAGGACCACCACACCAGCACCCCAACCCCTGCAGACGGACAACCACCAGGCAAGCGGTCCCTGAGATCCAGGAACAGGACAGAGCAAGATGGCAAGACCCCCGCCATGAAATGAGACAACCCTGATTGTCCTCCCACTGTCCCACTTTGTTACCCTGTCCATACTTTAACTGCCCCAGCTCCACTTCCTTTGTCCATATGGCCAGTGTACCTGTGTGACCAATGGACTGGACTCTGCCATGGACATTCCTCCACCGTCCCCCATCACCATAGTACAACCCTCCTCCATTTTTTAGCACTTCAATAAACACCCTTGAACCACCAAAAAATCTGGAGTCAGTCTGTGATTTGGTAAAATGTATTATCAATGACAGTGTCAAAATGCGTTTCTAGTTGTAAAGCCAACATACCTATGTCACACATCACAAGTCCTTGAAGGATTCAAGCAGATAACACACGTTGGTAATCACACCTGTGAAACCGTAATGGAAAGGTACTACTCAGTTACCAAATAATGCTATGAAATTACACACAGGATAGAGAAAGACGTGTGACAGTGAATGTAATGGAAAAAATTAAAAAGTTCTCACCTGTGTGTCACTGCAAATATTGCTGTATGACTGACTCCCTGTTGTCGTTGTCTTCTTCCTCAGCTTCCTCCTCATCACTGTCCACAGGCTCCACGGCTGCCACAACACCGTCACCTGGACCATCCTCCTGCAGAAAAGGCACCTGGCGTCACAAAGCAAGATTGTGAAGCATCAAGCAGGCGATGATGATCTGGCACACCTTCTTCGGTGAGTAGAATAGGGAACCACCTGTCATATGGAGGCACCTGAACATGGCCTTCAGGAGGCCGAAGGTGCGTTCGATCACCCTCCTAGTCCGCCCATGGGCCTCATTGTAGCGTTCCTCTGCCCTGGTCCTGGGATTCCTCACTGGGGTCAGTAGCCAGGACAGGTTGGGGTAAACAGAGTCCCCTAATAGCCACACACGGTGCCTCTGGAGTTGACCCATCATATAAGGGATGATGCTATTGCGCAGGATGTATGCGTCATGCACTGAGCCAGGGAAAATAGCATTTACCTCGGAGATGTGCTGGTCTGCCAAACATACCATCTGTACATTCATGGAATGATAACTCTTCCGGTTCCTGTACACCTGTTCACTCCTGTGGGGGGGGGACCAGAGCTACATGGGTCCCATCAATAGCACCTATGATGTTGGGGATGTGTCCAAGGGCATAGAAGTCACCTCTTACTGTAGCCAAATCCTCCACCTCAGGGAAAATTATGTAGCTCCTCACGTGTTTCAGCAGGGCACCCAACACTCTGGACAACACGTTGGAAAACATAGGCTGGGAAATCCCTGATGCCATGGCCACTGTTGTCTGAAAAGACCCACTTGCAAGGAAATGGAGCACTGACAGCACCTGAACGTCAGGGGGGATTCCAGTGGGATGGCGGATTGGTGACATCAGGTCAGGCTCCAAATGGGTACATAGTTTCTGGATAGTGGCACGGTCAAACCTGTAGGTGATGATTAAATGTCTCTCCTCCATTGTCAACAGGTCCACCAGAGGTCGGTACACCGGAGGATTCCGCCATCTTCTCAATTGTCCCAGCTGACGGTGCCTAGGAAGGACAACAGCAACCACATAGTCATCAAATTTCCAGGTATGTACCCACAGATACACAGAACACGACACCAAACACAAAACCATTCCTGTATGTGTGTTGAGTGTAGGCCTAGCTATGTGTGACGCAGAAGTAAATGAAGCCATGTGGGCCCCTGAAATGGTGGCTGTCTGACCTCTAAACTGGGACAATGGTATTGTGAGGTAACTGCGCTGGCGTTGCACACCGTTGCGGTAGGCGGTGGTAGACCGCGGCGCAATGCAGCATTGGTTAACATTGGACCCTATGGGTCCCAGGAGCCAATGAACAAGTGCGCTGGTGTTGATGATACGCTCCACCGCGGACGTCACCGCCGCGGACGACACTGCCATTTTCTATCTATTCAATCACTTGATTCCTGACCTTCGACAGGAGAGGACCTACACTGCAAGTGCTGCTGTGACCTCGGTCTGGAAGCGACAATGGCTGCTGCGTCTGGGGAAAGGGCCCCTGCCTTCACTGCTCAGGAGTTGGAGAAACTAGTAGACGGGGTCCTCCCCCAGTACACGCTACTCTACGGTCCTCCAGACCAACAGGTAAGTACACAGGGAGCACGTTGTATGGGCTAGGCCCGGGTGGAGAGGGCTGGTTGTAAGAGGGAAGGGGGCAGAGTTCAGGGAACATGAATGCATGTGAATGCATGTGCCACATGGCAAGGGTAGGGAGGGGGGACACTTACATCGACGGTGCAGTTGGTAATGACTTCTCTTCTTCCCTTGTGCATGTCATGTAGGTCAGCGCCCACCAGAAGAAGGACATTTGGCGTGCCATCGCCAAGGAAGTCCGGACCCTGGGGGCCCACCAGAGACGGGGCACCCAATGCCGGAAAAGATGGGAGGACATTCGCCGCTGTAGCAAGAAGACAGCGGAGGCTCAGTTGGGGATGGCCTCCCAACATGGGAGGGGTGCCCGTCGCACCATGACCCCCCTGATGTTCCGGATCCTGGCGGTGGCCTACCCTGAGTTAGATGGGCACTTGAGGGCATCGCAGCAGACACAAGGGGGTGAGTACAACATCATTCTGGGGACTTTGCGCGCAGTAGAGGGGTCTAGGTGTGGGAGGAGGGCTGTGAGTTTCCCTAGGCCATGGCGACTTCCATAGGCTAGGCCCCTCCATAATGCAGGCCATGTGGCACTCCACCCCACCGCAGTAGAGTGCCAAGTACAGGTATACATGTCCCTGTGGCATCCATGTGTGCAGATGTCCCCCATAGCCATGTAGTCCAGATCCCAGGAATTGCATCTGTAGAGGCTAGGAGCACGGCGTAGTGCAGGGGGCTGCTGTGTCTGTATTGTCCGCCAACAGTAGCGGTAGTGAATGCACTCAACATATCTTTCTTCTGTCCCCCACTCCTTTTTCTGCTCTCCCTGTTCTTTTGTGCATCAGCATCATTAGGCAGAGGTACAGTGGCACCGGAGCACGAGGGAGCTGCATCCCACATGGCCATGGAGGGCAGCACCACGGACTCAAAATGCACCAGTGGGACGGAGGGAGAGGAGAGCTTCACGTCAGGCCCCGGATCACCAACCAGTGACACAGACTCGTCCGCCGATGCGAGCTCCCTTGGGGTGGCGGCACCATCTGTGCCCCCCACTTCTACAGGTACAGCTGCCACCTCCCCTACCAGCACCGCCCTCCCATTAGCCCCTCAGCGTTCGGCCCGTGCCCGCTCACCCAGTAGGGTGGGCATCACCTTCGCCCCAGGCACCTCAGGCCCTGCCCCTGTCACCCCTGCTGCCCTCAGTGAGGAGGCCATTGACCTCCTCAGGTCACTCACTGTTGGGCAGTCTACCATTGTGAATGCCATCCAGGGTGTAGAAAGGGAGTTGCAACACGGTAATGCATTCCTGGAGGGCATTCATTCTGGTCAGGCTGCCCTTCAGCGAACCCTGCAATCTCTGGCCTCAGCACTGATGGCAGCCATTGTCCCTGTGTCTAGCCTCCCCCCTCCAACTTCCTCCACCCAGACCCAATCCCCTGTACCCCAGCCCATCCCAAGCACACCATCAGACCAGCATGCACACACCTCAACACACAAAAGTAGCTCAGGCAAACATAGGCACCACACATCCCACAGGCACTCACACAAGCATCACACACATACAGACACAGCAACATCCACTGCCTCCACTGTGTCCCCCTCCTCGTCATCTCCCTCCTCCCTCCCAGTGTCATCTACACTCTCACCTGCATGCACTACATTTACAGGCACTAGGACTCGCACCAGAACACCCAGCACCACACCCCGCTCACCTGCACTCACCACCCCCACTACCATTTACACGTCCCCTGTGTCCTCTCCCAGTGTGTCTGTGACGCCCCCTCCAAAAGTACACAAACACGGGCACCCACACACCCAACATCCATCCACCTCACGACAGCCTCCTGTACGTGTACCTGCACCCAAAACATCTAAAGTGACACCTCCTACAACCACCTCCTCTTCCTCCACTCCCAGACCCCCTCCAGCTACCCATCCCAGTGTTCGTCAGAAACTGTCCCTCTGCAAAGTTGACCTTTTTGCCCCCACCCCCACCCCTCCAATTCATCAGTCCCGTCTTAGCGCCTCAGCCAAAAAGCCTCCAGTACCAGTGGTGCGTGTTCAAGTTGTGTGGAGTGCACCGGCCACCAGGGCAGGCAGTGTGACACGGAGCCAAGGCACTGCCAGTCCACCCCCTGTAAAGGCTCTGAAGTTGGGAAGTGTCAGATGGGACCGGCTGAAGACTCCTGGAGGCAAAACAACTCACAGGGGTGCCAGGGGGATTGCAGAGTCAGCTGTGACTCCTCCAAAGGTGGGGAAGGGCCAGAAGAAGTCTGCACAGCCTGGTGTGAGCATCACGGCAGAGAAGGGTGGCATCCTTCCCGGCAGCCGGGACGCCACCGCCAGCACCGTCGTCACTGGTCAGGAGACCACCGCCAGAGTCATTGCCCAGGAGGGCCCAAGTATCGTCACTGGTCAGGAGACCACCGCCGGAGTCATTTCTCAGGAGGGCCCAAGTATCGTCCCTGGTCAGGAGACCACCGCCGGAGTCATTGCCCAGGAGGGCCCAAGTATCGTCACTGGTCAGGAGACCACCGCCAGAGTCATTGCCCAGGAGGGCCCAAGTATCGTCACTGGTCAGGAGACCACTGCTGGAGTCATTTCTCAGGAGGGCCCAAGTATCGTCCCTGGTCAGGAGACCACCGCCGGAGTCATTGCCCAGGAGGACCCAAGTATCCTCACTGGTCAGGAGACCACCGCCAGAGTCATTGCCCAGGAGGGCCCAAGTATTGTAACTGGTCATGAGACCATCGCCAGAGTCATTGCCCAGGAGGGCCCAAGTATCGTCCCTGGTCAGGAGATCACCGCCAGAGTCATTGCCCAGGAGGGCCCAAGTATCGTCACTGGTCAGGAGACCACTGCCAGAGTCATTGCCCAGGAGGGCCCCGGCAGCCACAGCCCCGCTGGGCAATGAGGGACCGTCATGCCAAACACCAATGCCCAGTGCAGAGACCGCCATGGCAAGCACTGCTGAACATGGCAAACACCGCTGGACAGGGCAAGCACCGCTGAACAGGGCAAGCACCGCTGAACAGGGCAAAGACCGCCATGGCAAGCACCGCTGAACAGGGCAAGCACCGCTGAACAGGGCAAAGACCGCCATGGCAAGCACCGCTGAACATGGCAAACACCGCTGAACAGGGCAAGCACCGCTGAACATGGCAAACACCGCTGAACATCCCAAACACCGCTGAACAGGCAAACACAGCTGAACAGGGCAAGCACCGCTGAACAAGGCAAACACCGCTGAACAGGGCAAGCACCGCTGAACAGGGCAAAGACCGCCATGGCAAGCACCGCTGAACAGGGCATGCACCGCAGAAGAAGGAAAAGACCGCCACATCAAGCATCATTATCCCATGTGCAGCTGGGACTGTGACGGGACAGGAACTGTCACGGGGAGACTAATCCAGTCTGGGCACCAGTCCCCCTCCAGAACCAGTGGAGAGATGCATCCACTACCTCTGTCCTTCACAGGGTGAAACACTCTGGGCACCAGTCCCCCTCCAGAACCAGTGGAGGCTGTTATGTACTTGTGAGACTGTGGCTTTACACTCCCCAGGATGGTACAGTGGGCAAACCACCCACTGTAGAGACTTGAGAGACTGTGGCTTTGCACTCCCCAGGATGGTACAGTGGGCAAACCACCCACTGTAGAGACTTGAGAGACTGTGGCTTTGCACTTCCCAGGATGTAACAGTGGGCAAACCACCCACTGTAGAGACTTGAGAGACTGTGGCTTTGCACTCCCCAGGATACATCAATGGGCATGGAGCCCCGTCGTGGATGAGGCGTGGTGCTGTAATCCGGCTGAGGTGCCCCCCCTTCCCTTCCCCCTGAGGTGCCTGTTGTTTTCTCTCTGATGCCCCGGCAGTGTTCTCTCCGTTTGTGGACAGGTATCTTGTGTGGGCCTCGCCCATGCATTTTTGGCCTAGTGGTGCACGGACATTGAGATTTGCATATCTGCACTACTTCTCGTACTGTATATACCTTTGTGTGAGTTTATATATATCTGTATATAATTGACACATGTAAATTGATACATTACAATGTTTGGACTGATTTTGTTTGGTCTTTGCATTCTTCCGGGGGGGTTGGGGGTTGTTACTGTGATGTTTGTAATTGCATTGGTGTGTGTGTTGTAATATGCGAGGGTGGGGGTGTTGCTTGTGTATCCCCCTGACTTTTGCCTCCCCTCTCCCCTATGTCGTAGGTGCAGAACTCACCGTTGTCTTCGCCGCCGCCGGCGCTGCTCTTCGTAGATGAGTAGGAAGAGAAGGGCAGGTAGGATGTGTAATTCCGGCTCCATGGTGTCCTCCTTCCTCGTGGGATGTGTTAAGGTGAGCGTTTTCCCATTGCAGAAACTGTTTCCGCTGTGTTTTTATCCACGGTGAATCCGCCCCGGAAAAGGTGGTGGATTGGCGGGTTGTGATACTATGGGCGGTACATTGCCTTCCGCCTGTCTGTTGGCGGTGACCGCTGCGCTGCTTGTCTGTACCGCCATGGCGGTCGGAGTGTTAAAGTGGCTGTCTTTGTTGGCCGTTTCCGCCACGTCATAATTCCCTTTTTTTGTCCGCCGGCCTGTTGCCGGTATTACCGCACCTTTAACACCATCCGCCAGGGTTGTAATAACCACCTTAGTCTCTTTTCTGAAGATTTTCTTCAGCGGGATGAACCTGCCAGTCCAATCCGACCTCCTGGAGCCCTTCTCCGGATACGCGTCGCGGGAATCCTCTTTGGAGATTTTTACCTTCAGACTTAGTCGTTTTTTCGAGGTGAAAATCATTCGACCGGGGTAAACCTGGATCTTGATCCGACATCCCTGGAGCCCTTCTCGTATACGCTGGCTGGGAGGTCCCGGTAAACTTTTTACCTTCGGACTTAGTCTCTTTTTTGGAGATTTTCTTTACCGGGATGAACCTGCAAATCAGGCCGGGTTGCGGTTGAGGCAAGCCGGCTAGAGTTGCCGTGGCGGGTCGGTCCTTCTATGGAGCTTTTTTTCAAAAGTTCTCCAAACTTCTGGGGCTTCTCCCAGATGTTCCTTTAAGGTTCTTTTGGGGTCCACAGCTCACCCCAAGGGTCCAGAAGCTCTGAGATGATCCTTGAGGGTGCGGACTATAACTCCCAGAATATACCTGGCGCAAACTCCTTTTTGGCCACTGGGCAGTGGTCAGCTGGTTGATTTCTTCAGGAGTTGGTGCAGGGGACTCTGGTTAGCAATTTTTCACCTGTAGCATACAGGGAGTCCCTCCTTGAACCAGTTGAAGCCAGGCAAAATCCTTCTTGTGGTGAAGCCCAGGTGTGCAGCTGGTGCAGTCCTTCTGAGTTCAGGTTCCAGGTGCAGGCCAGGAGTCCAGCAGGGAAGTCCTTCTTCTCCTTTGGTTCTTCCTTGTTGGAATCTGATGGGGATCTGGTAGGGAACTGAGGTGTGGGTGCAGGTATGCCAGTTTTATCCTTGCTCCTGGGTGAAAAACAGGGGGTCCTGATTCTCCAATCAGGTGCAGGATCCTTCCCCCTGTGATGACCACTTCCTGGGAAGTGTGGCAAAAATCAATCCCATGGAGCAACATTCTTCAAAAATCCATCATGGCTGAATCTGATTTTTGGAGGTTATGTCTGGCTGAGCCCACCCACTGGTGTGGCTAAAAATCATAAACACACCCCTCTACTGCCCTCTCCTATTCTAATCAAGGGGGCACCTAGTTGTCTGGGGTTGCAGGATGTGGGGGTGTTGCTGGGGTGCTCCAAATGTCCTTCTCTGCCTTTGAGGACCAGTTTGGCAGCCCTCCCCCCTTCCTGCCTCACCATCTGCTGAGGGGAAATTCTCTCCCACAGGCACATCTCTGTGTGAAGCCAGGGCACTTCACACCTCATCAAGGCAGCCTCGCCAGGCTGCCAGAGGCTGGCCAATCAGGGCACAGCAGTAAAAACAATGCAGGGCTGAAATGGGCAACTTTTCAGGTGAAGTTTAAAACTCTTTACCTGAACAAGTTATATTAAATCCAACAACTGGAAGTTCTGGGATTTATTATATTATAACAATTAATTTGATACCAAACTCTTGGTATCCATTACTTAAGGGGACTTTAAAAATTAAAAAAAAAGTCTCCCCATTCTAGCCAATGAAGGCCATTCACTACAATGATGG
This sequence comes from Pleurodeles waltl, assembly GCF_031143425.1. Taxonomy (NCBI): domain Eukaryota; kingdom Metazoa; phylum Chordata; class Amphibia; order Caudata; family Salamandridae; genus Pleurodeles; species Pleurodeles waltl. Next base: position 538,448,321 of record NC_090437.1, read on the forward strand.
AAAAGCGAATTTGGCTGTTATTACCTCACCATGGCTTATAAAACTACTTTTATAAGGTCCCTGCTTATAGTTACATGGCACCCAGCCCTAGGGGCACATAAGGCACACCTTAAGGGTGACTTATATGTAAAAATAAGGTAGTTTAAGACTTTGGAACTACTTTTAATTCCAAAGTCGAATTTGCATATAATTTTAATTTAAAAGCAGCCAGCAAGGCAGGCCTGCCTTTAAAATGACACTGGGCACCTCAGCAGTGCACCTATGGGTGCACTACCTATGCTGGGGTCCCTAAACCTACATGCCCTACCAAATACCAGGGACTTATAGGTAGGTTGAATTAGCCAAGTATAATTAGCCTAATTTGCATATTGATTTTACACAGAGCACAGGCCCTGAGACTGGTTAGCAGTATCCAGGGCACCATCAGAGTCAGGAAAACACCTGCAAAAAGTGGAATACGGGGGCAAAAAGTTAGGGAGCCTCTGCAATCAGCCCTGTTTTCACCAAAAACTAAAACAAAATCTGCTTACGAAGGCTAGCCAGACACCAGCAATGGGAAAATGCAACAGTAAACTCCGCAAACAGCCCAAAATGATGAAGAAAGACTACAAAATCAAATAAACTGGGACAAAATTGCAGAACAAAATCTGTCCATCCCACAGAAAGTATGTTATTTATTAATGTCTGAAAATGACATGTTCATGTTAAAACTGCAAAAGAAATCTGTGTATAAAAATATTCAAAATGTTTTAAAAAGATTTTAGGATATAATAATGTTTTAACATACAAGCAATGTATCAAATGACATGTTTCATCTAACTCATTGTAGAACATGACATAAAAAATGTATAACTACAAATAAAAATATATATCCACTACAATTAGATTGCATGCAGCATTGTTACAACCTTGGAAGTAAAAAAATAAATAAAAAAAAGCTTGAGATGTTTAGAAAATTATACTTTATGAAAAAAAAACCTTACTAATAAGCAAGCACAGCATTCAGCTTTTAAATAAATATGCATTTGAAATGTAAAAAATAAAAAATGCAAGCAAATGCTAACACTATGTAATATCAGATTTAGTTTTCCCAAAAAACACATAGGAGAAAGTGAGAACTTTATGGGATTTCTGTTTACTATTCCAGCTCCGAAAGTGACCTCCTTAAGGAAACAGTTGGAGTTTGTGGAGTTAAAATGTATTAGTCTCACTCAAAAAATAGCCACATTGGGGAACGTTTTGCATATTGAGGGATTCAAATTTAGTATTTCAACTCTAAACTTCACCACATTAGGGAAAATGTTGGTTTTGGGGTGCAGTCAGATTTGCTATTCCCACGTAAAACATAACCAAATTCAGTAAAATGTTAGGCTTTAGGGGTTTAGATTCACTATTCGAACTCCAAGCTTCACCACATTGATGAAAAGTGTTTGACTTTGGAAAGGGGGGATCAAAATTCCTATTTTAACTTCAAAGTTAACCACATTGAAGAAAGTGTTAGAGTATGAGGGGTTCAAATAGACTATTTCAACTCCAAACGTAACTACATTAGGGTATGTGCTGTACTTTTAGCAAGCATATTTCCAATTCCTACTCTAACTCTAACCACATTGGGAACAATTTTAAACTTTGGGTGGTCAGATTTACTAGTCCCACACCAACATTAATTACGTTGGTAAGGTGTGGAACTTTATAAGGGGAGTATATTTACTAATCCAACTTTAAAGGGTAACCACATTATTAGGGAAATTGTTGGACTTTGAGGAGGGGGGTTCAGAATTACAGTTCCAATGCTTAACCACATTGGGGAAAATGTGGGATTCATAAGGGTTTGGCTGTATTGTCCCACGTTCAAACATAGCAACATTTGTGAAAGTATTCAATTTTTAGGGGTCAAAGCTACTAATGTCACTCTGAAGTTAACAATAGGAGGCAAAGTGCTGTACTTTTAAATTTCAAAATTAACTCTTTCCTCAAAATATTTAAAGACATTACTCCAAAAAATACATTACAGAAATCCATTTAAATATCCTAATAAAGAAACTTCACAATATAAATAAACTAAATTGAGAGTACCACACAAATGCAACACAGATATGTACTATCTCCTTCAATTGAATAAATGCAATAAAAAAAAAATCATATTTAAGAAAATACATTCAAAACGTAACACTTATTTTAATTTAAAAATTAAGTTGCATAACATTAAATACCTCAGTGTAATAAACATACACAAATTATAAAAACACGTTTATTTCAACCAACAAATATGTAAAAATTACTTGAATCCAATTATTTTAATAAATTAAATAATTGCAATTTTCAAGGACCAAAATTTTTAATAAAACTATATACCAAAAACATAATTTTTAGAAATGTTTTATATATAATAATATCAAAATAACTTATAAAAGTTAAAACATTTTATTTAAAAAATTTGAATTTTACATTATTTAAAACAATATATACAACTATTTCAACATGTTATATGATAAAAATAATGTATTATTACTGTTTAAAAAAAAAATAACACTATACAAAGATACAAATAACAAACCTACAAAGAATATGTTTTAATTGACCACCCACCCTATTTTATAAAATTATTAAAAAAATAATGCAAACATTTTTAATACACGTAGACACAAAAATACAATAAATACACTTAAAAACTCTGATATAATTAGCAACGATATAAAACAATGATAATTTAACAATGATAGTAAAAAGTAAAAAATAAACTACAAACTTACCTGCAATATTCTAACCCATGTTATTTTCAACATCATAATCATATTTGCGCCACATTAGGTTCCTTCCACGATATTTTGTGAAAAATATTACTAATGTTGAATTTACTAGACTGGCTTTGAATAATTAATTTGCATTGCTTCCCTCCTAAATCACGACTTTTGTGTTAGAAGGCATACATTTTTAATTGAAAGACATGCATAACTTTATAACCGGTGCTGAAACAGAGTGCATCCTGCAAAGCACAATTTGCAAACCTACATTATGTTGGAAGTTTAAACCTAGGGATATTGTCAAGGACGGTGCAATGTGACAAAACTCCATTGCGTTCTGCATTTCTTTCAACTTGAGATGGTGTATACACCTTTTCTACGAAGTAGCAGTGATTGAACGCTATATTCCCCGGCACAACGGCAAAGAAAATTTCAATTCTGCCTTTTAATTTCACAGAACCAATTTGCCTCCTGAAGCAAATCTTAGATTGTATCTGCAATATTTCGTTTGCAGTTCTCTCGCAGTCTAAACTAATTCAAAATATGAGTTTTTGATACAGATTAATTTTAAATTAATCAGGAGCTCATAGGAGGTGAGCATTCACCGAAAAAAATCACATTAATTCTCAATCTCCCAAACCAGAACAGTAATTTTCCTTCCCTAAATATGAAGATAGAATAGCTGAAACTTAATAGCGCTGAATGCCTGTAATGGTTTAATATATGCTTTGTAACAGTAATGCGGGCCAAAAGGTTGTCTTAACACAAATAAAACTAACTTACACATTTTTGATAGTTTAGAAAATACATCTCTGCCTCTCGAGCTTGAGGGGGGGGGGGGATGGCATTGTGATGCAGCCAGAGTTAAGAACCCTGTACGGAAATGCATTATTTAATGTTTATTATCTTCAATTTTCGACAAAGGACTAGTCGCAATGAAACATTTCGCTCTTCCTGATTATTGGAGGATAAGTTTTTTAACATCCAGATTTATCGAACTGGATTTTCCTGACTGGAAAAAAAATGCTGAAAAAGTCGCATGAGACAAGTAGGGCAGCAGCAGGCAATTCTTTTTTTTTTGTTTAAACGGGGGAAGCACACAGTGCTTCCAACTACTAAAAAAAAAAAACATTTTCCCTTCCCACCCAGAACTCCCACCAACCCGACCTCACGGCTGGGCCAAACGATACATTTTCCACCTATACAAAGCATTCAGCACATGTATTTGATAAGCCCACATGGAATATGGAATTCTGTTTGGTTTCACGGCTGGAAAAATAAGCCTCTCATAGTAATTTTGCATTGTGTGGGATTATACTTGTAACTGCATGGTGCTGGGGCGATTTTATTCACAGAAATTGAAAAATTCCCCAGTACCGTGTAACGTGTATCTAGGGCCTCAATGTTATGACTGGTACTCAAAGTTCCCACAAAAGCTACCCTCAGTTAAGTAAGAATTCTCTTTTTGAGTCGTGAACAGCTTGGTCCTGTACACCCTCAGACTGCTGATGCTTCAGGGAGCTTCATGATTTGTTTGGTGTGCCGAGTGATCGTTAAAAAATTACCAAACCTCTCATATTCCTGTCATAAACCTGCCACCTGATGCACTTGGGAAATAAAGCTACACATGCCACTTTTATTCTGTTCTTATTGCTACAGGAAGTGCATATTTATTTAAACCCTTGAGTCGTTCTGTCTTTGTACCAAGCCTGTCTGTAGTCTATGTACAATCGAGGTTTGTTTCCATTACATATTTAACAAACAGGTAATTGAAAAAGATGTTGAATGACTAAGCATACCCTTTGCAAGTGATCTGTAAGGAAGAGTCATTTGTAATTAAGTCTTAAAGGTTATTTGCCAGAATGGGCTAAGATATCTCTAAGTGTACATTTCTTCAGAGAGTTTTGAATGTTGGGCATAGAGGGAAATAAACATAGCCCATTTATAATTCTCAAAAGAGTAACCTATCACTGGGCTATTCGAGCTACTCCATTCACTATGACCAGTGTCATAACATAAAATAATTGGCTCCCTTTCAGAATGTAATTAGGGGTCACTGAGTCTCCCACGTCTCACAGATATTCAGTAGTCATGGGCTGAATTAGCCCCGTTTGGACAGGTTGGGGGCATATAGAGATTTGGAAGCCTCCCTGTACTGCAGGGACTGAAGGGGCATTTGTTACACACTTGGCTTTGACCTACCAGATTCAATACCCCATGCCTAACAGCACTAAACCACTGAGGGCTGTCCTTGGCAGCTTGAAATTCATAGGCTTTGAATGGAGTGCTGCAATAACTCATAGAAAACTGCAAAATGCAGATGTTGGGGAAAGAATCAGCTTCTTCATATACCTAATGAAGATGGTTCTTCGGTATTGGCAGGCATGGTCACATGCAGGTAAGTGAAGGGGCACTTGCATGTTAATCCTCTATTTGTACTGGTTTGTGTTCAAATTTTCACTGACTCGAAAGGTGCATGAACATTTATGAATTCAACATATTCTCCTTCGTGATGTTTTCAATGCAGTTTAGAAACATCAGGGGCCATATCATAGAAGTGCCCCATTGGCGAAACGGGCATGTGTGCCCGCTTTGCACACCCCTGGGGCACTTTGGTATCACAGAAGGGGCCACAGACGCTTGTGTGGCCTCTTCTGTAATATCAGTAGCGCTGGCGCACATATAGCGATGGTGCTAGCACCATGAAATGAGGCAATCTTTTTGCCTCTGTGCCCACGCCATAGTATTGATGCAGCCTCAGAGGCAAAGAAGCTGTCAGAAGGTGCACTGAGAGTGCTTCCCCTGATGGCAGCCATCTAGAGGGAAGAAAGGTCCTATGGACCCCCCGACATCTCCTTGCAGGCGGGGTGCAGTCGCTCACTGCTCCCGCCTGCAAGGGTATCTCTAATCCCCCTTCAAAGTGCAGGCAGGTTGCCATCTGCACTGTAAAACGTGCAGTGGTTTTAAATCACCCTCTATGTTTTTCACATGAATGCACTGTTCCAGGGCAGCACAAGTTTGCTAATACAGCAATTTTTCTTTGTTTGCAACGGGCACACCTTTTAAAAGGTGTACCTGGCATTAACAAGGAAAATGGGCCATATGTGCGATACAGCCCCAGATCGTTAAATCACACTTGCTTGCACGATTACAATCTTAAAGCAGCTGATTGAAAAACACATGTGGAAGAGTACTTCAATTCACCATTAGAGGGACTCCAGGGAGACTCACATTTCAGTAAAATGCTGAAGTTGTGTTGAGAATATTCCCCTACCATGCAATACTTGACTTTGAAGACCTTTTTTCTTCAGTAGTGTTACTAAGGCTGATTTCAACATATGTATACAGTTGCAAATTGCAGGTCACTATCCTTTGAAATAGATGCAGTGGTCTAGCCATAGCATAGCAGCAACAGATTACCGAGAGCCTCAGAGGTGTTGCTATTGCCATGCATCACATTGGTGTAGACAATAAAGTGAGGGATGGAATGCTTGAATTTATCCCAGCCACTGGTAATTTCTCAGGGTCACATCCCAGTCCATAATTTTTTTGCCCACCATACTACCGCAGTCTGGGCGTATGGAAATCACTCTTGCTTTAATGGGAATAGTTTAGCTGGAACTGATGGGTCAGGTCCTCCCTGAGCTGGAACACAAGCAATCCAAGACCAGTTGTGCTCGTATTAGGACTCATCAGAACTTTGGTTCTAGTGACAGAGTGCGCACAGGACCCATGCCTGGGCATACCTGTCTCACTTAAGCTGAGTTTGATGGAAACAATTGCCTTTTTCTGTCCACTTTTTGCTGAATTTGTTTATATTGGCCTAAGGACTCTCTGCATTTTACCACTGCTAACCAGTGGAAAACTGCCTGTGTTCTATCCCTAAAACATGGTCAAAATGTCTTATACCAATTAGCATATTTAATCTACCTGTAAGTCCCTTGCAGAGTGGTATACCATATTTCCAAGGCCTGTACATTAGATGCTACTATTGGACCTACATCACTTATTGTGCTCTCCAATTAAGTGTCAGATAAGATTAAAATTGTGCACGATTCTGTGGAATTCCACGACGGGTCAGGGTGGGCAGTTGGTGCTATTTTCTTAGCGCAAAATGCACCCTCATGTCCAAAAATGGAAGCAAAGATGCATTTTTGAGCTAAGAAAATAGTGCAGTCAAACACAACGCAGTGCCCGTACATAATCTGCAGTGATCACTGCAGAGTATGTAAGAGCACCTCTGCCAAGCAGTATGCAGTGGTTTCTAAGCTTTGGAAACCATTGCATAACTCTCTGCAGTGCATACACCTTGCCACCCTTTTAAAAGTAGGAGGACTGCTCCCTCTTCCAGCCCACTCTAGAAACAATTTACTGCAGATTAATTCAGCCAACGAAGCAGATGAATTTATAATTGATTTTGCAGTACTAGAGTAACACACAATTACCAAGTTCTTCCAATTCTGCCAGTGGAAATAATATTTGCACTCAGGCCTAGAATTTACCACCTGTGCTCAATGTAATGTAAAGGAAAAAGCAGCTGTAGTTAAAAGTTGTAAACCATTGGCCTTTTCTTATGTAAAATACAACAGCAAAGATATCAGTTGTCAACAAATAAGCTAAGGAGAACTCTGATGTACATCCTGTCATGTTCTCTCATGTGCTTTGTTTTTTCTATCCCCAGTGATGAGCCTTTGTTTATGTTTGGGGTATAGCGAGCTCACACTTTCATAACTTTTTTAAACATAAAGTATTCGTGCTAAATTTGCAGCCTTTTTTCCACCATCCTGGTTATTCTAAAGACACCTAGTGGCATATTTAGAGCCTCAAACACCTCCGTGCACCACATTAGTGTCATTTTATTTTTTACACTAATGTGGCCCAACAAGGCCAAAATCACTGCACCAGATTTACAAAGTATCGCAATGCATGCATTGCACCTCTTTGTAATCCCATGCACCACTTATGCCTGTTTCAGGCATGATTTATGCAACGGGGGCATTCCCTCATTAGTGGGGGGGGGGGGCTGAAAAAATGGTGCAAAGAAAAGCAAAAGATTTCTCTGCATCATTTTTTGGGGCATTTTTAATGTCTGCTCAGAGCAAGCGTTAAAAGGGGGCATGCCATTGTTGTCAATAGGCCCCTACGTACTGTTCAGCATTAGCACCAACATTTTGGTGCTAACCATGTACAGTACATCAATAACATCAGAAATTCTGTTGCTATTGCACCCTGCCCTGCCCCATGGCACGCCATATTTTAAATATGGTGGTACATGGTGGCAGTAGGGGGGTGCAAGGGGCCGCAGAAAAATAAGTGGTACATGTATTGTAGTGCCCCCTGTCCTGCTCCCCCTCCCCCTCCCGCCCTCGCACCGGGCACCTCCCCCAGGGTAGCCAGGCCCAGTAACGGAGCGGAAGGGAGCGGGAGGGACCAACACGGTCCATTAAGGACTGGCACGGTCCAGCAACTCAGAACTCTCTGCACCTCCTCAGGACCCAGGCCCTCAAAGGGCACTCAAAAGCTCCAAACCCCCCCCCCCCCCAGGGGTGATCACACACTCAGAACTTAACGTCCATTAAAGTTTCTTTTTGGAGAACGGCACCCTCAACTGCCTCTAAACAACAAAAAGGCCCAAAAAAAAAAAAAAAAAACTCAACAAGGCCCTTCTCCCTCACCCCAACAAGCCCGCCCAAAATCACCCCGCTCTAAAGGCAGCAAAACCTACCGACCATGAGATCAGGCAAAGCACGAGGCAGTATTATAAACCGTCCAGCTAAACAAGGAAAGAGGAAAAGGAAAGGAGACCTGGCTCTGGATGAAGTAACCCCAAAAAGGAGAGCAAGCAGCGAACAGGATCTCCCCCTCTCCCTCCCATGCAGGAGGCAAAATCTAACAAAGGGCACATGCGGGGGAGGCGAACAAAATTCCAGCATGGAAGAAAGATCTGGAGAGAACCCGGCTTTTAGAAGGAGGTGACCCCGCAGGAGGGGGGTCCAGAGTCCGCAGTCTCCTCCAAGCATCACAAGATAACCAACTATTTCACTACTACTGGCACCAACACCACCAGAAAAAGGATCGACTCCCCGGCTCCATCCCAAACAAATTTTGGGGAAATAACCTCACCCTGCCAAGACTGGCAACAGCAAGGAAGCAGCGAAAAGAAACTCAGAACGAATTCACCCCCTCGCCTCCCCCTATCGCCAACAGTAGTGATCAGGAAAAATCACCCCACGAAACCAGCCGCATCACGTATAGTCCAGGACAATGCGGTACCAGCAACTCCGACACCAGGACCCTTCCTCAATCCTAGGCAAGACATAACTCTATGTAATAACGCCCTAGATGCCACTAAGTACCAATGGACATCTAGTCCAGCGAAACTACTCATCCTGGACTCAGAACTGGTAGCAATCGCAGAACATTTAGAACAAGAATCTCAGGAAGGTGGCCCATTCTGTCAAAGCCCAAAACTTCACTCATTCCCAACATACAACGGCGAAAAAGAAGAACAGGACCTCTGGGGTATAGAACAGGTCCCCATAAACAGACCAGCAAAAGCAGAAACAGTGACAGCCATACAGAAAGCCCCCCAGAAAACAACAATGAACAAAGTACTATCAAGTGGTCACCAAGAGCCCGACCCAAAATCCCAAGCCACAGGGGCAGTCAGATCAGAAGAAATGTGGGCTGCAATCCTAAATTCAATGCAAGCAACGGTCATGGCGCTGCAATTTCATTCAAATAAAATGGACATTCAAGTTGACTTGCTAAACACCCTGGCAGTATTTGTCTCCGGGATTGACAGTAAGCTGGAAAAATTAAATGCACTTATAACAAGGGCGTAAGTTAATCACTCTAATGACTATACAATCTGTTCCTGTAAAGAGGTAGTAGAAAAGATATTTCAACTGCCCCAAATCTTAGAGGGAATACTTCAAGAAATCTGCTCCACCAGGAAGGATGAATATACATGTACTAAACCGCTCGCCACCATTCTGAAAGCCACCCCGAGGGAGCAGAAACAAAAAGAGCAGCAGCCCCTTCCCTCCCTGGCGCCCGCACCATCAATATTAAGTGAAGAGAGAACATTGGCTGACAGCCGCCAACTAGCAAGCGCCCGTATGGAACCCATGGTGAATCATCCTCCGCTATAGTCCATCAATAAGCCCGGGAACCCTGAGTCTCCCACAACCCGGACCCTCTCAAAAAGAGAACGAAAGCGGGCAAGGAAGGGAAGGAAGTCCGCCCAACTCTATCAACTCAACTCGTCAAAGGATCCACCTAAAGACCAGGCGACGTCAAATGGAGGGTACAATAGAGACATTATTACCCACATAAGTACAAACTCTAACACAATAGTAGATGGGATAACATTCCCCGCTTCAGCAGACACCACCCACTTAACAAAGTCCCCCCTGAGATCACCCGAAGCAATTGGCACTACAACAAACTTAAGACCTAGCCCCATAAGGGGTCAGCAGAGCACAAAATTAAAACCAATTACGCCTGCGCTGCCCCCCCAACTAACACTGGTCAATGTGGACAGCAGGACTGCAATTAGTCAGAGGGAAGATTACCATAAGGTTCAAGACCGGCACATAGAGCAAAATCAGTCACTTATAACAGACATGAATACCCTCCAGTTACTCTGGATCCCAGAATTCACTTCCAGGTCTTCCACAGACGTTCTTAATCGCTCTTCTATCTTAAGAATCATAAAAGCCTTACCGGATCTTCAGTCTGTGGCCTCGGAGGACCTCGCAGCTATAAAATTTATTCAAGCAAGAGGCAACCAACACACAGATCCAACACTCACCATCTTCTCGGCTCCAGATATCCCAAAGCGGATCTTGAAAAGGAAGGACCTATTGAAAGCCTGGGGCATTGAGCTAACCATCTACAAAGGAGACCGCTATCCAACTCCGTTACTAGCCCGACAATACCAGGGAACCTCCAAAGGAACATGGTCGGTTCTGAAAGGAGTACATCAGGACACCAGACCCATCAAAGAAAGGCGCAGTGAGGAGAACCCACCTACACACCCGCTGACAGTCCAAGTATGGAGAGAAGAAGGGAGGGAAAGAGTAGTTTTGGGTCAACAAAAGTACCCAGAAAGGGAATGGGTAGCGACGGTTTTACCTCCAAGACCGATGGGCAACAATTGAATTGGTAAGGATCAACCTGCACACGGCATTTTATCCATCTGCTCCTGGAACATCGGTGGTCTTCGGTCAAAACTGGAGGATCCCGCAGTAATACATTTTTTCAGCACCTTCGACATCCTACTCATACAGGTATCCTGGGCAATGGAATCAATACCGATAATCGGATTCATGGAATATCTTAACCCAGCAACGAAAACAAATAGGCCCGGTAGGCCAAAGGGAGGCCTTGCCATCTACGTTAGTACCAGCCTTTTAGTAAAAATCTCTGAGCATAAGGAGGAAAACCAACCTTTCCAACTTCTCCAGCTAGACGATTGGGGGAAAAACACACAAGAGCCATTGATTCTGGTCAACACATACATCAATCCAAAAAAAAAAAAATCGAAGCAAATACATTTTTAACTCAACTATTAAGGATAAAAGGTACAGTAAAATCAGCTTTCTGGTTAATATCGGGCGATTTCAATCTCTGCTTATTCCACATCCCCACTGAGGATCACACCCAAACAGTGGCAAGAATGCCCAGCCAAACACTCCCCAAAAAACTCAGGAAAGACAAAATAAAGGAGAGTTTCATACGCACCTGTGAATTAGTAGGCCTCTTCGCACTAAACGGACGGAAGTGCCCCGATATCCCACCGGCATGGACAAGATTCTCTGGGAAATCAGTCTCCTATCTAGACTACACTTTAGTGTCCCCTGCTTTATATAAGTTAGTAAACACCTTCACCATCATGGACCGCACGGAAAGTGACCATAAGAGACAGGTATTGGGGATCTGTGCATCACCGCAAAAAACGGAGAAAGTGGCAGCCCTAAACGGGACACTAGGTACCGAAAATCTAAAGCGACTCAAAAGGTCCTCAGACACCATCAAAACTCAGGCAGAAGAGGCCCTACGAAAGCTAGAACCAAATACCACAAGTGGGGCAAAACTGACAACAGTCTGGGAGAACTTTGCCCTAGACCTTATTAAAAAAGATTCCCTACGTAACACAAGAAAGGGAGCGCAATTGAATCACCGCCAAAGTTCACTTTTACCGTTGCCAGTGCGAAAAAGGAAAGCAGCTGTAGGGAAATTTCTAAGGTCACTACGTAAATGCCCAGATAATGTATCAATACTGACTGCCCTGAGAGAGCAAAGGAAATTGTACAAAAGGGATCTATGGTCCTTTAAAAAAGGCCAACAGGAGGTCTTGTGGGCCAAACTACATTTTGCGACTAAAACATCTGATTCCAAAAGACTTTGGAAAATCATCAATACAATAGACAATGGCGCAAAAGCAGGCAATAACGCAAACATAACAGAGGAAGTATGGGTATCCTACTTAAAGTCCCATCTAAAAGAACGGATCATCGAAGAAGGCCCTCAAATTCAGTCGCATATGATTAGCTGGGAACCCAACATTCCGGAATCCTTGAAATTTACAGCACCAGAACTATTAAAAATCATTGGAAAGTCACAAATGGACTGCGCCCCTGGCCGCAATGGCCTACCGCAAGCACTATTTAAACAAGAAACGGAAAGATGGGCCAATTTCCTGGCAGCAATGTATAATGACGTGATCACAACTGGCAACGTCCCGGCATCCTGGAAAGGCTCAATAATCCACCCCATATATAAGGGTGGGTGCGTGCTCTCCCCAAGCAACTACAGACTAATCACACTTTTAGACGTTGACCTCAAGTACTTTTCCTGCTGTGTGCTAAAACATCTAGAAACCTGGATTGCAGATAACAATATTCTACCCTTTAATCAAACCAGGTTTACCAAGCACCAAGGAACATTAACAAATCTTATGGGGCTAGGCTTGATCATAAACAGAGCAAAAGCAAAGGGGACTCCAACCTATTTATGTTTTGTTGACTTTAAAGCTGCTTTTGACTGTGTCTCCCGTGGCAAATTGTGGGCCAAATTACTACAGTGGGGGCTGCCAAATTCTACTTTAAATGCCATCAACATAATATACTCTGATACTTGGGTGAAGGTTAAACTGGGGGAAGGCTCTCACCTATCCAGGGCAGTCAAAACAACAGTGGGGGTGAAGCAAGGCTGTGTATTGGCCCCAACACTCTTTAACCTGTACATAGCAGACCTCCCCTCCAAGCTAAATGGTCACTCATCCCACTCTCCCTCACTGGGCGGTCAACAAGTATCCAACCTACTATATGCAGATGACCTACTACTAATCAGTAATACCAGAATAGGCATGCAGAAATTGTTAAAGGCATTAGAAGAATACTCAGGCTCCAATGATTTAGAAATTAATCATAAAAAATCTAAAATGATTACCTTAAACCGCAGGCCATCCACCCAAGGTAAATGGCATATGAATGGGAAAACCCTAGAGGAAGTAACATTATACAGATACCTAGGATTGGTGGTGGATGCTAGAGGTAATTACACGGCACAAAAAGAAGCAATAAAAAACAAGACGCAGGCCCTTACTTATGCCTTTTGTAAGCTAGCAAATTCAATCTGTGGTCATGCTCTGAACCCATTAACAGCTGTAATGAGAGCGAAGCTACTTCCAACTATCACCTATGGGACTGAAATAATGAGGGGGATGGAAGTAGGTCTTCTGGAAAAGCTTCTGATAAAAACCTATAAACGCGTTTTTCGGCTACCTGGGCGTGCATCGCCAGCCCAGGTCAGACTGGAATTCACGCTGGTCAAACAGTCGTTAGCCCGACCGGCGGCATACATTAAATGCTGCTACAAATTGAGCCGCGCTACAAAGGGGTCTTTAGCCAATCTAGTCTGGCAGGAAATTATCCTAGAAAGAGGGAACTCCAACTATATAAAATATCTAGAAGAAAGTAAGAGTCTTTTGAAATTAGATGAGGTATGGAACAGGTCCCTACCCATCCCCATTTTCAACAAAGCAGTGAATAAAGTGAGTAAATTACAGAGCTGGCTAGAAGATAAGATCTCACTGACCAAAAGGGAGCATAGTTGGTTGATCCTTAATTCCTACAAAACATTTAAAGAATCACCACTTATGGCGGGCTCATACTCACGGAAAATCAAGCAATCCTTTCTCAGACTTAGGCTGGGTGAAGTCCCTACTTTAGCCCTTTTGCCAAAATGGAAGAAGGAGCGGCAAGTAGACTCACAGGAGTGCCGTCTCTGCCATCTAGCAGATGAAAACCTGATGCATGTGGTCTGCATTTGTCCAGCTATGGCGGCCGAAAGGAGACTCTTGCTGAAAAAATAATTTAACGGCTTAAGAATTAGATCCTGCAGACAAGCACTAATTGCAGCTTTTAACCCTCAAAATACAATATTGAACATTAGGCTGGTTCAATTTTTGAAAATTTTCACTCATAAAACCACAACCTCTCGAAACGACCAGATAGAGGGAGGACGGAAACAATAGTGAAATCCCAATAACCTGCTTTTGAACATCCTAAAGAAGGGAAGGCCCCTATGTAGTCCACAGGGTTGCTTAGATCGTGTCGTAATTAAGCCCGGTTTCAACAATCAGACGTAAGTAGGGGTAGATAAATCTGATAGAAGGCCTCTTCCCACTCTGTCCTATTTTTACCAATGCCTCATTTGTCTGCTACTGTTCTCCTTAAATATCTCGGGGGAAGGATATTTCATATAGCTTTTCATTTTAAACACAGGATTTTATCTGCCGTTGTATTTATTTTACCCACAATAAGAATGCTCTGTTGTCCCATTATTAATACCTAAAGCACTAGTACGTTCGTTTCTTAAAATCTTTATATAGAAGAAAAACCCACTAACCACTTCACCTTAAGCTAAAGAACTGTAATTGCCTTTTTGCACTAAAATTGTTCTGTTAAATGTTTATGTGGAAGGAAAGTTTTATGGTTTTAATTAACTAATAAACTTGTGTTTTTACTGACACTTTTCTGAAATCTGGCCCCTAGTGTTTTGAGGACAGCACTGAGAAATTAACCAAAATGTAGATACATTATTTGTGTTTTGGGGAAAATAGGAAAAAGTGGTGAACAAGAAAGTGCATTGTTAACAAAAAATTACATCAGTGTAAGGTTTACTGTGCTAGGCTCATGGTCCTCCCAGCTTTCAGGAATAATCAGAGCTCTATCAAAACCAGTTTTTAAATTTTTCTAGGAAGTTTTCAAATGTTCCTAATCTTTGTTATTTCAACGTACTTGAGGGCAGATTTAAGGAAAGTGGCACTGCACCAAGTGCAGCAACATTTTCCCTGCACCCCTTAGCACCCCCCTACAGCCACCATGGGTGCGCTGTATATAAAATACAGCGCGCCATGGTGCAGGGTAGGGGGCAATAGCATCATTTTTCATGTACTCTGCAGGAGTAGCCCCAAAATATTGGCGCTACTCCTGCAGAGTACATAGGGCCTGATTCTAAAGAATGGAAACACCCTTTTAATGCCTGCTTTTGAGCAGGCATTAAAAGTGCCATAGAAAGTGGTGCAAGGAAATCTCAGAGATTTTCTTATGCCATTTTTCTGGCTCCCCTAATGGGGGAACACCCCCTTTGCATACATTATGCCTGGCTCGGGCAAAATGTAGTGCAAAAAGGTTACAGAGTGGTGCAATGCATGCATTGCGCCACCCTGTAAATAAAGAGTGGGAATTTCAGCATTGTTGTGCCACATTGACATTAATATGGTGCTTAGTGTTTGTGGTGAATACAGGTATGAAACCCATGGATGAGCCCAGAAAAATATATATATTTCTAAAAAGTAGACAAAATTCTACATTCAGCAGGGGGTCATTTATGTAGATCCTTGAATATTTCCCCAAAAACTAATCATTGAAAGAAAACAAATGAAAATCAGTAGAGAAATATGGCAATTGTTGACAAAGTTTTCATCTGTAATTGTCACAGCAGCCAATTTACAAAAACAACATAATATTGTGAGATCCTTTTGGTTGCAAAGACATATAGGGTTTTTAGATTTTCCAAAAACATGCAATTCCCAAAGCTATCAACCAAGCTGAATCTTATAACACCGTTTTATTCCCGACCATGCAAGCATTTATTATTGTACAACCTAATGAATGTAAAATGAGTGTCAAGGAAACCTGCACATTTCTGAAATGTGCACCTGACACCGGGTTTAGGAACTATGGGCATCTGAACACTTCTCAATTTGGGATTTCCAATACTATAATATGATCCAGGGCATTTTGCACACTTGCCTACTTTTGGAACTCAAAAATGCAGAAAAATCCAACTGGTAACAATAAATGTTCTACCACTCTGTGTTCACAAACCTCTCCTAATAAAACCAGTACACCACTTGTGTGAGTAGGCCTGCAGCCTGCAGTACTAAACACTGCAAAATGTGAATTTGCTGTGGAGTAGGGACCCTACTACATAATGTTTTTTTACCAGTTGCAAACATTGGTTGTATTTTGGTAATATAGTTAGGTTCACAAGTTTGCACAGTCTTCAAACTAATTTTATTTCAAAAGAATTAAGGCCCATATTTATACTTTTTGATGCACAACTGCGCCAACGCAGTAGTGCATCAAAAATTTTACCGCCGGCTAACGCCATTCCAAAGCACCATGCGGGCGCCTTATTTATTGAATGACGTTAGCCGGCGCTGCGGACTGGTGTGCGTCAAAAAAAATGACTCACACCAGGCAGCGCCGGCGTAGGGGAAAATGGAGGTTGGGCGTCAAAAAATGGGGCAAGTCAGGTCTGAGGTAAAATTCAGGCCTCAACCCGATTTGCGCCATTTTTTTTTACGCCCAACCTCCATTGACATGACTCCTGTCTTAGCAAAGACAGGAGTCATGCCCCCTTGCCCAGTGGCCATGCCCAGGGGACTTATGTCCCCTGGGCATGGGCATTGGGCATAGTGGCATATAGGGGGGCCCAAATCAGGCCCCCTATGCCACAAAAAAAAAATATATATATACTTACCCCAACTTACCTCAACTTCCCTGGGATGGGTCCCTCCATCCTCGGGTGTCCTCCTGGGGTGGGCAAGGGTGGCAGGGGGTGTCCCTGGGGGCATGGAAGGGCACCTCGGGGCTCCTTCTGAGCCCACAGGTCCCTTAACGCCTGCCCTGACCCAGGTGTTAAAAAACGGCCCCCATCAGGCTGGGTGCTGTTTTTTAAGGCCTGCCCCCTCCTGTGCGTCAAAATGACGTCAGAGTATAAATATGGGGCACAGGCCTTAAAGTCATTTTTTGGAAGGGAACGCCTACCTTGCATATAAATAACGCAAGGCTGGTTCCCCCTTCCAAAAAATGACGCACATGGTGGAACTTTGACGCCCGTGGGGTCCGACGTCAAAGTATAAATATGGGGCAGGGTTTGCGCCGATTGTGCGTCAAAAAATGTGACGCACATTCGGCGCAAACAGAGTATAAATATGCCCCTAAGTGATTTGGGTGAGCCAACACGTGTTCGCCTCCTCAGCTGCACTCAGGCCTGAGGCTTTTTCAAAGCTGTTTTTTCCCCAAACATTATCACAAATAATATATAATTAACTGACATTCATATCAGACAGAAACAAGTAATTAGTCAAAACAATTTTATAACAAAGGGAAGGACCCAAATATAGAAAGATAGGGATGAAAGAGACAAAAAAGTGAAAAGTACATTAACTATTTGTAGTTTCAGTCTCTAAGCAAAAAACAGAGTAGGTTGTGCATTGTAAATTGTGATATTCAACACTCCATGATCAAAGTGAGAGAAGTGACAAACAGGGTTGCTTTAAGGCATGTCTTGGTGTTTGTCTTGAAGTGTTATTGTGGGAGTGTTTGGTTCTCAAAAAAGGTTGGGAGTATAAAGTTATTCAAGTTGGAACCAATGTTGGTCTTAAAGATCCGTGCAAAGGGTATGTTGTGTCATCATGTCGATTGAGGTTAAGGTGACTGAGTTAAGCAAGGCATTTATCCTAAAGAAATGTAAATGTGCAAATTTTAGGAAGTTCTACATTTCTGTGATGGAATCATCAGTGATCTGCAGGAATCTAAAAAATTCCTACCACACAGCATGCCCTCACTTGTCCCAGTAAAAATGCCAATGAAACTTGTATGTCTGGTCCTAGGGTACGTGGCAGGAATGAATCAAACCAGGGGCAATGGATGTTTCCATTGTTGAAGTGAGAGGAGAATGTGTGTATTGTATGTGATGCAGATATAGATATTGGGTTGGCAGATAGGGTGGTATGTGTCATTTGATGTTTGACATGGCTCTTCTACAATTGCAGTACACTGCAGGAGCACTGTATGGCCCAGAGCATTATATGTGACATGTTCCTCTCATTCATAATTCCTGATGCATGCACTAAATTAAACATGCAGTAAACTTCATATGTTACTTAAATAATGTAATTATTAGTTGCCTGGAGTAATTTCACTTGGGAGGTGGAGGAGGCGTCTCTAGGCCTGTAATTATTGTGTTGGGAAACTCCAGACCTGATAATTACGGGCCCAGAGAAACCAGACCTGCAGATGTGTAAAGAGCTTAGAGGATGCAGTCAGCTCCAATGCCGTCCTCATACTTAAGCATGGGAGGAAGCAAACAAGCTCTCCCAGACTGTAGTAATAGAAAGTCTGTTCTAGGCAGGCAATAAATGAATGAAGGTTGGGGTTCATTATATCACCAGATGTTGGAAAAACATGTGGAATTGGAACCACTATTCACCGCAATTTATGTCATTATCTTGCAATAGCCATTAACTCATGGGAAGATACCTGCTGGAGTCAATAATTCTGTCAGCAAGTGAAATTAAGAAGAAACTCATGATGAGGGCCTTAGTGTGTTGTATCTAGGTCACACATTAAATAAAGGCCATAACGTTATCAAGAAAGCAAATATTTCTACTGAGTGCATAAACTTGTCATGCATATTTAAACCCTCATTCTGAGTTTGTCATAATAGGATGGGACTTTTTCCACACATTATCCACACATTATCACACAACTTGTAATTCCGATCGAGGGTCGGAACTCGTAATGAGGACTCTAATGTATTTACTGTTTCAGAGAAGGAGCACTCGCCAGTGCTGCACTAGACCATACCATATTTTCCAATATTTTTCCAAATGTTTTGTTTACAACTCTTATGAAAGTTCCTGTTTAGCCAAAAACATTGTAAAATATGTTGTGAAACACACTGGTTGACTGCATCCTTTTATTTATTATTATTTTTGTTTTTGCTTTTTGTAGCTGAGCCTTGCTATGCACGACTAGGAATGACTTCATTTGTTTGTGGTACTTCCACATCCATCCACTGCCATACGTGGCTGTGTTATAATATTTCTCAGGAATGTCTATGATTCCCTGACGAGCATTGGTTCGTTTATTGCAATTTTTTTTGTAATTTAACATTTTAATATTTTAGATTTTACTTTTAGATAAATTTTTTGTACA
Organism: Pleurodeles waltl; assembly: GCF_031143425.1. Lineage (NCBI taxonomy): Eukaryota > Metazoa > Chordata > Amphibia > Caudata > Salamandridae > Pleurodeles > Pleurodeles waltl. Next base: position 538,467,588 of record NC_090437.1, read on the forward strand.
AATTGGGGTTACGGGTAGAATCCATAGACCATGCATGTCTCCCTAAACATAAGGGAAATTACAAAGTTCCTCATTTATTTTTTTCCATTGTAAAGTTCTAGTGGGCATACTTTATTTACAATTATTACCAATGCCACATTATGCTTTTGCGTTTTGTTATGTTTCTCCATAGAAGCTTTTTAGAAACCAATACAATTTCAACTTGTTGGTGCATGAGAATGGAAACAATGTCTTGGGAATATCGTATCTGCAAAAGGTCATGTTTGTCTCTTATTTGAAATACTTTTGGAATATCAATTGGTTTACAAGCCACTCAATCAATATGATAAGTTAAAGAGGTCAGTTTATATTTGTTTTTCACCTAATACATTGTGGGTCTTTTGAGGCACAGCGAAGTTATTACTGCTCCAGGCATTTTAATATAAACTACGCAATGGTAGTGCCTTTGTACATGAAACATATTTCATGTCACCTGCTTGCCCAAACATTTGTTTCATCTACCCAAAAGACACGATTGCTGAACAAAATAAAACATTCATATTATTATTATTATTATTATTATTATTATTATTATTATTAATATTATTATTATAATTGTTGTTGTTAATGTTGGCTGTGTTCTTTTTATTGTTATCATTACTATTATTAAACACATTGAGGCCCATATTTATACATTTTTGGGGCGCATTTGCATCACTTTTTGATGCAAAAGTGGCACAAACTTACAAAGCCCAATTATATTTTGTAAGTTTGCGCCATTTTTGCATCAAAAAATGACGCAAATGCGGCGCAAAAAAAGTATAAATATGGGCCTAAGCTCACTTTCTCGACGCTAGGAGCAAAAAGGACACACATAGAATATACATGTAAGAAGGGTAATACAATTTAACAGTCTGAGTGAACACAAAAAAATGAAAGGAGTAAGATCGTATTGAATACAGGAGTAAACATGCGTTCTGCTTCTAGTGTGAGGAGTCGTTAGCCTTCATTATTATAATTCATTTCATGTTCCTGACAAGATTTTAGAGCTGTCCCTGTTGTTAGCGATCTTTACCTTCAGTAATGGATTTCCCTCCTAATGAGTTAAAATGGGGAACCCGAGGTGTCTCCCTGTGCCTTCTCCACTGTTTGTTTAGTACGACAATGCTCAGCTGTTATGTCAGCTGCAGTAGCTCTCAAGCCTCCGGTATGTGTTCCCCCATGATTTTCTTACAGGTTACTTGACGTTATGGGGCTGATTCACAAACTGCATCTTGATGTATGTTTAGTAGTTTAGTAGTACTACAATAGTACTACTAACATACTACAATATGCTGTTCACATACTTACGTGTGGATGTACACCTCCACCTCTCCTATCTTTTATGTGCCGAAAGCTCCATCCAATTGAGGAGACTGGTCTCTGCAAATAAGATTATACATTTTAGTAGTAATCTGGGAGGGATAAAGAGGAGGGCCTCTAAAATTGGGCATACCTAAGGTAAAGAGTTAAGGGTGGAATAATAAGGGGTTTAGGGAGTGATAGGAAAGTGGGCAGGGCGTACCAGCACCCACCCACAAAAGACTAGGACCACTGAAATTCACAATTTTCTGACCTATAATTACTACTGTCAAAAGAGGACACAAAACAGCCATAAAACCCAGATCAGAATTGGAGTAACTCCAGTACCACAAATGGCCATCCACTGGTACTGTAACACACTCCCATAGATAATAATGGAGGAAGAGACATAAAGTAAAACCTTATGGACCTAATGTTAAAATTATTTTAAATAAACTATAAAAATTTAAATTGATTTTATGTAATGTTAAAATAAATTATAAATACAATATTTTTATTTTAAAATGTAATACAAATAATAACACTACTTTCAAATAATTCTAAATGTTTCTTTTAATATTTTTTACTAAATAATATACTTTTCCTTCAGTTGGATTTTTTTTCAATTTCAATTTGTGAAAAACGTGTTTTTATTTAATATATTCAGAATAATTACATCTTTTATTTACAATTAGGTTATTAATGCTGCAAGTTTTTTATGTTTTTCTACATGTAAAATAAATATATTCATTTAGTCAGCGTTAATTTTCAGCACAAATATATATTTAAACATTTTTTTGAAAATGTCAATAAAGTGTTACACATTTCCCTACACTTTACCATGGAGTCATATGTGCCCCGACTAAAGCGATAAGCACCTCAATTAAAGAGGTAGCTGCCAAGTATGTGTGAATCTGAAATACGATAATTCAGTCACTATTAATAGTAACTTTATGGTGCTATTTTATGTTTTTAGAGACATTTAACCCTATTTCAGGTGGTGGGGACATATGTCTTCACTTTTGCATAACTCTGCACTTGTAAATGGTGAATAGCTGAAAGTAGTAAAGCTACTCAAAAGCGTAAAATTTCATTTATTGGGGCATGGCTTCAGCAGCCAAGATGACGATAATGCCTTGAGTTAACTCCTGATCCAACCGCAAATATCTGCTGTCATCCTACATGACAGCATCATATACTGACTCTAGCACAATAGTGTCAAAATTTTTGACGCTATTGTGTCGTTTTGCTACACTAGCATTAAAATAATTGACACTAGTGTAGCAAAGTGCAAGGAGTCCCATAGGTTTCTATGGGTGGGTCATTTTAACGCATGCTTTGAGCAGGCATTAAAATGCAGCTAGAAATGGTGCAGTGAAATCTGCAAAATTTCACTGTGTCATTTTTACAGGCCTCCTAGCACCAGAACACCCCCCTGCATAAATTGTGCCTGGCAAAGGCATAATGTAGTGCAAGGGTTTACAAAGTGGCAAAAGGATGCATTTTGCCACTTTGTAAATATGGTGCAGGGAAAAGGCCACTCTAGCGCTACCTTATCATCAAAAAGTGATGCTAAGGAAGTTCTAAGGTGGCACATGGGCTCTTGAATCTGCCCCTAAATCTTGTAACTTCATTCTGCAGTGGCATCCCTAGAAGAACAAACCACGAACACCGAAAATCATTCCTGAAGGAACAACTTGTGATTCATTGGCTTTCCCGAGGTGCTGGAGAAATCTGGAGCAGAAGACCTGTTGAAAGAATGGCTCTTTTTTCCAGAACACGAGATTGATGCACACATGAAGGAACAATTTGTATTCATGAAGGAGCAACTTGTGATTTATTGGCTTCCCTAAGGGAATAGGGACATCCGGTGCAGGAGACATATTGAAAGAATGGCTCTGATCATGGTCCTCAATGACAGACTCTCCTGATGCTTCATAGTGGATAGGGCACATTAATCTTTGACTAAGTGACTGCTCCCAGGCGGCCCTCTCATGTCCTGTATCATCAATTATCATGATTGAGATACCATTCTCCACTAAGCCAGACAACACCAGGACCTGTATTTCCAAAACAACAAGATCATCCAAGAATAACACAAGTAGTCCAGCAGCACAGGTGCTTCTTTGAGGACATCAAACAGAAACTCTGGGCTCTTAACCTCCACTACACTCTTCTCTTCCCTCCCATCTCTCGAAGTGATTTTCAATTCCTTGACCTACTTCCTTAAAACCCCAGAGCAGGCATGGTAAAGGGGGATGGAACAGTGATCCTAGTGGCACCTGTTTGACTTGAAACACACTGGGACACAGATAGGGGATCGCCCTGCTCCTGTGCCTAAGCCTCACCCAGAGGAGGAAGCCCCACTCCCGGCAGGCTCAATCTGCTCATCACACCGTTGACCTTAACTGTAGACACTGTGCCTACCAGACAAGCATATCTATCTGGGGAGCTGCTGGGAGCAGTGCAACGGCGGGAGGTGAATTCTGGAGTTTTTCACAGCTACAGACATCGAGATTGCTGTAGGGGACTGTTATCCTTTAGAGAGGCAACTAGGGACCTTGGGACAGCTTTAGGTCCTTCTTGACTGTTGACATGTTTTGTGTTGGTTCAAGAGATGCATTAGTGTTAAATGTGTAGGGTGGGAGGAAGTTCAGGGAAGGGGTTGTTGTTTTGGTTTGTTTACACACACTGCTACCACAATCCTTGCAGATGGCACACACACACTGAAACACATCGGTCATTTGTGTCACATTGTGACCAACCTGCACCTGATACTTGGGCTGATTTTAGCAAGATGGTTGCCCTGCTCAAATCTCTTTCCATCTCCGAAGGCTAAAGTCTTATTGTGGAATGTCAACAGTCTCTTAGACCAAATTAAATGCTGTACCATTCTACAATATACGAAATGCCTCCACCTGGAAGTGGTGATGCTCTAAGAAACCCATTCGTTGGGCATGCAATTCTCCTTTCTTAGTCACTTTGGCTACAAATAAGTGTTTCATTTCATGCTGGGTTTTTTGGAGGTTCCTAAGGAGTGGCTATTATGTTGCATAGGGGAGTTTCACTGGTGGTCTCCCCCACCCATGTTGAACCCCAGGGACGCTATGTGGAAATTGAGGGTGGCTTGATAGCTGACAATGTAACCTGATGTTGGCCTATGTTCCCAAACAATGACTTCAATCAACACTGCAGATGCTTTGCTATCTTCTGCTAGCCCTTCCTACACTAATAGTGGTTAACTTTCATGCTGTGTCTGATTATGCTCTAGATACTTCCAAGCCTCTTGGGTCATTGTGCCCATTTTTCCCAGTTCTCGCTATAGGTGGACTCTCTGGCTCTTTGCTATGCATGGAGGCCCTGGCACCCCACCATGCACTTGTAAACTCACGCATTAGGAGCACATAAAACACTGTTGTGTATTAATCAATTTTGGGTCCCAGCCTCTGAAAGATCCTCAGCTGTTGTGGGTTGTGGGATCATGCTCCCCTTCTTCTTGAGATGGGACCTCTCTAGGGGCGCTTGATACTAATGTGGTGTCATAACGCCTGGTACTTGGTGGATCTGGACAGTGCTGACTTCATAAAGGATGAGATTAAGGGCCAGATTTACAAGGTCCTAGCGCCTACTTGCAACACATTCGTGTAATTTTTTGTTTATGCTAAGGTGGTTCAACGCATGCAGTGCACCACTTTGTGACCCCCTATGCCACATTATGCCTGTTCCAGATTTTATTGTGCCATTTTGGCATCATGTTTAATGCCTGCTCAAAGCAGGCATTAAAACGATGCACCCATAGAAATACATAGGCCTCCTTGCACTTTGCTGAACTAGAGTCAACATTTTTGACGTTAGTGCAGCAAAGCGCACAATAGCGTAAAAATTGTTGATGCTATTGCCCTAACATATGCCATGTTGTGCCGTATTTTAAATACGACAAACTCATGGTATCAATGGGGGGGGGTGCAAGAAATCTGGCGCATCAGTACTGATGCACAGATTCTTGTAAATTTGAACCTAAGTCATTTTATGTGCTAAATTGTACTAAGTTGCTTTCCGCACCTATTTCCATTGTTTTTTACATCAAATGCAACATGAAGTACGCTCGTGCCTTCAAAATCGCATGCAAATGGCACCAAATGGTTTGCATGGGTGCGGCCATCATGTTTTTTACTCTGTTTATGGTGCTGGGCCTGTTTTTGTAATCCCTTAATAATATTTTCACTTTTACACCCTCCTAATTAATCTACCCCTCGTTTGTATTTATTGTATTAGTCTGTCTTTTTGTGTCTGTGTATTTTATGTTGTTTTCTTTTTCTTTGTGCTTTTTGTAATTTTTCCTTTACTTCCTTAGTTGTTTCTTCCTTTCTTCCTTTTCCTCCTTCTTTTTTTCTCCACCTCACCACCCAGCAACTTGCAGAGCAGGGTAGAACTGGTGAATGGGGGAGCGGCAGCGCCAGGCCCCACCGGACAGTCAGCAGCAGCTGTCTACCTTATTGGCTATGGCACTACCAGGGGATGCTGCCCTGGCCCATCTTTAATGAGGAGGAGGTGGCAGCATTTATTTCTATATGCAGTTCCACTTCCCCCCATGCTGACAGCAAGCAGCAGGCCTGGTAGCAGTTACCCCCTATGGGAGCATCAGCTGCATTGAGCTAGGGTGCACAGGTGTGTTCGGGGCACCTTCCAGGTACAGCACATCATCCAGCAGCTGAGGCACCGCTGGGCAGATATCATTGACCTTGAGCAGGACCTGTTTGATCTTTGGACATGGGCTCAGTGAGTATTAGCTATATTATTATTTGTGTACTACAATGCTAACTTTTTTTCCAAATAGAGTGCTGATCACACTCAGAGGAAAGCTATGTTTGTGTTAAGAATATTAATTATTATTATGTGATCCAGTTGGAGCTAGGCATGTACTTGGTGCTACATCATCATACTCATAGGCCCTTGCTTTTAGAAAGCCATTGCAATGCAGACTCCTCCGTCCTCCTGTCATCATAGTGAATTAGTGATTTCAGTGAGTTAGCATTCTCTGCAACTTTCTTTAGAAAGCTTGTAGAGTTGCAAGCAATTTCACAGTGATGTATGCATTGCCAAAAAGGGAGATTGAGTTGATCCATCAACGGGGTTATAAAATGAGAAAAGAATCAAAGATCATTTATTACAATGCATTAGTTCCAAATTTAGCTTTTTTTAAGGAAATTTGGAATAAGGATTTTAATAGGATTGCCAAATCAAAGATAGTTGATCATACTAGTACCATAGATAATCTGATTTAAGGACAATGGGCCAGATGTATCAAAAAGTATTGCACTCGCAAACGGTGCGAATCGGTAAATTCGGCTGTTTGCGAGTGCGAAACAGTGGTCTGTGATGCATGAAATGCATTCGCAGACCACAAATAAGAAATCGCTAAAATTGCTATTTCTTGCGTTGCGACCTGGAAATTGCGAGTTGCAATTTGCGATTCGCAATTTCCAGGTCGCAAGGCTATGCTGGAAAAAATCGCAAATTGCGATTTTTCCAAAAATGGCATTTTGCACTTGCAAAATACCATGCTTTGCAACCAGGTGGTAACCTGGTGCAAAATTAAAAAATGCAGTTAAACTGCATTTTTAAATTTAACATGTAAAGCACACATGCCCTTTTAGCATGTGTGTACCTTACATGTTAAAAAAATTGTTTTTGGGGTGCAGTAGAGGGGGCCTTAGGCCCCCAGCACCCTGGCCTTTTGCATTTCCAAAATTGCGATTTCTGGTTCAGAAATCGCAATTTTGGAAATTCAAAAAATGTGCAGCTATGGGCCAACAGGCCCATAGCTGCGAATGGGGCCGGTATAGCAATTTGCGTTTCGGTAATAGCTTTTGCGATTTTTAAGAAATCGCTATTACCGATTCGCAAATGTGATACATGGCCCTTTGCGAGTCGGTAATAGCGATTTTTAAAAAATCGCTATTACCGAATCGCAATGGGCTGTGATGGTACATCTGGCCCAATGTTACTACATTTGCCTGTTATATAATAATTTTGTGGAGATTAACTGTACCGCTAATCTATTTTTTTATCTTCTTCATTTCTTACTTCAGCACCCAAGGGCAAGAAGAGGGGCCCGCACAAGCGGGTCAGGCAGGAAGGCGTCGACCACAAGCACCAATGCTGAGGGCTCTGCTCATCCCTATAAGTCCTATTATTTAATATTATTATTGTTATCCTAATTATTGTGGTCACACACAACCTTTAAATATCTCGGAGTGCAGATCTATCACTCTATCGCAGATCTAAAAGAGGGCAACATTGACAGGGTACTCGGCTCCACCCGCAGCTCAATACCTTTTTGGAGTTCGCTCCCCTTATCCCCCATGGGTCGAGTAGCGATTGCCAAGATGCTTATCCTTCCAAGGTTTTTATATTATTTTACGGGCCCTCCCGCTGTGCCTACCTCGCTCGTTCTTTAGCAAACTGCACTCAAAATTAACCGACTTACACCGGGGCAAAGATAGACACAGGGTAGCGTTGACTATAACACAACATTCGCAGGAGACGGGTGGGCTGGGCATGCCTAATTTAGAAAGATACTACGCAGCTGCTCAATTATCGTGGCTATCCACATGGCTTCAAGATACTCCTTCCGCTGAAAGCATAATGTTGCAGACATATATAGCCCCGCAAAAGTTGCTGTTTACAATGCTATCGGGCCCTCCCCCACTACTCCCAAAACTAATAGTGTTGGAAGCAGCTCGCTTTTGTTGGCGCAGATACGTCCAAAGCAAGACTCCCTCTCCCCCTTATTCACCCTTGCTATCGCTATTTCAATTGCCGGGCACCCAAATCCTCTCAATACATCATGACACGCGGGAAATAAACACACTGAAGGTGGGCGATTTATATTCTAGCTCCGAGATGAGCACCTTTGCGGAACTGGTGTCTGCCGGAGTGTTGCACAACGGGGCCTTCCTGACATACAGCGCCATTAAGCGGCTACTTAATAACCTCTGGGGTGCCGGTAGCGCTGAGCCTCCTGAGTCCCCATTACTTACCATCATCCTTACCATAGGTTGCACAAAAGGCATTATAACTAAATTATACAAAGCATTGATGGCGGCGGTTTGTACCACCCTGCCGAATTCTAAGGCACGTTCGGACTCTGTCCTCCCCTCATCACCACCACAAAAGACCTGGATCGCAGCTCTTGCAATGATCAAATCAATATCCCTTAATCCTCGCCTGCGTTATACCCAATTCAACTATATTCACCACTCATATTTATCCCCAGCCCGCATCCAAAGAATATATCTCTGGCATGCCCAAGATGTGCCACTCCGGTAGCTGACTTACCGTATGGTTTGGAGCTGCCACTCAATAAACTCGGCCTGGCTTCGCGTTACGGACGTCACAACAGACATCTCATCCCACACTCTGTTGCCCACGCCAGACTCCTGCTTACTTGGCATACGCCACCGCACCAGAGCGGATAAACAGATACACAGATTCGCTAGATTTAGCATTTGTTTTTTTCAAACGGCTAATAGTAACGCACTGGAAAGCTCCACACGTCCCTTCCCACTTGTCTTGGCTTCGTGACTTACATAGCCGAGCGCAGGCTGAAGCCCAGACACTCCACTCATTGCAACACAAGGGTCTCATTCAGGAGGGCCCCGAGGTGTGGACACTTTTGTGGTGGCAATAGAAGCTAGGGACGACATGTACCCCCGTGAGCGGGGCATCATACATATCCATCACAGCTCTGACTGACACCGTCAGCACGCTAATTAAGATGCCCCAATCCCACTCATTCTCACTTATAATCACCATCAAAATCCTCACCCCTCCCCACAATGCAATCACGCAACACGCTAGGACACTTTCTCTGCGGTCAAGTCTACATGCAACCCATACCTAGATCATTTAATATTACTTTTGCCCTGTATCCTGTCAAACCCCGCAAAACATAATCCACACCTCAGCTGTGACCCCCGTCTTATTCACACATATTAGCTGTACCCCTTCTTTTCTCTTCCCCCTCCTACTGTTGGGGATTACCTACACTAGCAATGACATTAATAGCGATTAGCTGCATCTTTATTCGGCAATTAGTTAATACACAGTTTTCAAGCTGAATGCTGCTTTTTTTTTTTTCTTTGGTATTTCCATGTTGTTTTATATTTGCTCTCTTCGTTTTTTTTCTCCGTTCCTTTTGACACCTTATTGTGTAATAATGCTGTGCAAGTTTATATAAGCAAGCAAATGGATCGCAGAATTATTAACAGCCAATGTACTGTTGTGTGAATGTTACGACTAATAAACAGATTAAAAAATATATATATATTGTTATCCTAACCTTTACCTGTACCCACTATTATACTACTTTGCATTTTGCCTTGTTTACTTTTTTATTATACTGTCTCCTTTTTTCCAACTCCCTTTTTGTTTAATTTCTGTTATCACTCCATTATCTTTTTTTATCTCTTCCATTGACCCTTTTATTCCACCACTTCATAGATTTTTTATGATTTTGAGTATATGAAGTTAGGGTAGAAGTGCCGGCAGGGATGGGCGGTGGTAAGTCACACTGCTTGCTTATTGACAATCACTATTACTCTTTAGCTACAAGAGCTAATCTGATCTGATCTCAAACCCCACACATTACATCTACAGCTATAGTTGGGTTACGTATGGCCTATTCTATCTGCAACTCAGCAAAAACACACATAATGTATGCTAAAAATGAAATTGGAAAGGTTATAAGAAAGAATGGGTGAAATGAGTGAAAGGTAAAGGATGTGTGGGTTAGTATTGGATAAATGGGTGGATGGGTGAAAGGATGGTTGAAAGAAAGGGTGGATAGCATATACTGAATGGATAGATAATGGAGTGTGAATTTTGGTGAAAGACTGGATGAGAGAAAGCAAAGCTTATATTTATGATTATCAAAACTATGGTTCAAAGTTGTGGATATGTTAATTTGTATTCTAATCCATTGATTCACTATTTGTTTAGCGAGGTAGATATGTATCCCACCCATCATCATCATTGGTCCACCCCCTCCCTGCCCATCGCATTTCGCCACCCATGACCGAAGAAGTGCAGTATGGTTCAATTTGTGCCTGCAGTGTTGGGTGTGCAATGGGCATCTGCTTCAGTTAATGCAGCATTTACAAAATTTACAATGCACTGCAAGCCGAACACACAAGGTGTGTTGTTTTCCCTTTATCCACTCAGTCACCTCTTAGTACTTCACTCCACCCCTTTATTCTTTCCTAAGTTCTTCCATCGTAGCCTACCAAACAAATTGAATATCCATTCTTGGCATTTGCTACATTTTTATGACTATGTGAATTGTTTCCAAATTATACTTCATGGTTTGGCACAGCAGATTTATTTTACGCCTGTTCAGATTTTTCCCCTTAGCACTTTGCCTATACAGTGACCTAATAAGCCAAAGCTTAGGCACACGGTGGATCAATGATCAGTGACACCGCTCTATTCCATAAGAAAAACTATACCTTCCCACCTAATCATTCTGCTTTACTCTGCACTAGATTAAGTCAAGTTTCCTTCCCTTACTACCTAGCAAATGAATTTGTTGGAAAGAATGTATCAGGGTGGGCCAGTGAGTAAGGAAGGACTAGGGAGTGCCTGGTTTGTTTTCAAGTTTGGCATAAGGGATACTCTGTGATGAATGTGCCAAATACAATCTATGTAGCCTGTTCCTTTCCCTGTAGTGCAGTGCAATGTTTTCCCCACATCTACTTACGACAGACGAGGTCAATATATCAGTATTTTATACATGACATGTGAGACATATCTTATTTATTCCTCTGCTTCTTTAGAGTCAGGAAAGGCATTTGGGGAACAGCAGGATCATTGGAATTAAAGATAGATAATTGTCAACTATAGCTGTCCCAGCTGCAGACAGAAGCAAAGTACTCGAAGTGCTGGCTAGCATGCATCCATTATTTTGGCACAACAACTTGTACTCCATAGTGCATAATGCCTTATTCATAAAAGAGAAGTAATTCATTTTTATTTTTCCACATAGTGTCTATTTAGCTATTAGAAAAGCCTTTGAAAGGAACAAAATAAAACCACTGCTTTTTAAATTTGGTGTTATTCTGCCTTAGTTATTTTCTTCCAGATACTCCGGGGGTCATTATGACCCCGGCGGAAGGCGATAATGTGGAAGTTGTACGTCTAACAGGGTGGCGGTACTTACCGCCACATTATGACTGTGGCGGACCCACAACAGTAATACTGCCGATAATGCCAGGCTGCCGCCAGCCTGCAGCCTGGCAGTCCCGGCAGTTGTAATCCACCAGGGCAGCTCTGCAAGAAGCGCTGCCCTGGTGATTATGCGTCCCCATCTGCCAGCCTGTCCATGGCGGTAAACACTGCCATGGAAAGGCTCGCAGTTTGGAAGACTCTAGGGGCCCTGGGGGGCCCTGCAGTGCCTATGCACCTGACATGGGCACTGCAGGGGCCCCCATGCACAGCCCCACTACGTATTCCAGTGCCCTAATTATGGGCAGTGGAATATGCGACAGGTGCTGTTGCACCCGATGCAACTCAACATTGCCGCCGGCTCAATTACAAGCCAGATTCATCGTTGTGGTGAGTTTTCTGCCGGGCCAGTGTAGGGAAATGCTATTTCCGTCCGCTGGTCCAGCGGAAATGTCATAATAGGGTGCCAACAAACCGCTAGTACTGGTGCCCGCGGCTTCGTCCATCTTTTAAAAAGACCGCTGAAGTCGTAATGAGGGCCTTAGTGCTTTTTAGGTGAGGCAAGAAAACAAAGAGTTAGGGGATCATATTATATCATAACTTTAGGAAGACTGTGACCATACTACCACAATGAAAGTATTTGACACACAACAAAGAAGACCTGATAGGATAATAAAAATTTGCAATATCAACCTATTCTGAGCAAAGGTGGGGTGCAAGTATTTAGAAATTAAACTCAGGAAATTAAATCACAGAGTCAGCAGTAGCGGGCTCAGAGTCAAGAGTCATTCCCAAGGCATGAATGATGATGTTGATGGGGCCGCTGTGGAATATTGCTCAGGTAATAGAAGGTCATGCAGTGAGTTGGTATTGCTTTCACCACATCCGTCCATGCAAGTGTGTGATCCATTTATACCTCAATAAATCACCAAGCCTGAGGAAAGAGTATTAATGGCTTGATGAATGGATGGGAAAGGGGATCTGGGGAAATGTGTGACAAATACAAGCACTACACAAAAGAATCCACAACAATTATCATTGGGGCACTGAGCAGCACACCATCATCAATCTGTTGTAGAAGGAAACGATAAATGTATAAGTATGACACAGTTCAGTTAAATGCATTGCAAACAGTCCTTCTGCCCCAGAGAGACCCAAGATAATGTATCACTAATTGTTATGCATTCTAGATTTGAAAAATGCAAATTATGGAGGATTGAAGTTAACCCATCCAGTTCTAAAAATTATGGTTGTAGAAGGAAAATCATACTGTACTGCCAAATTGACCTGTGCATCTCCATTCTTCTTGGAATGTCTCTCACTCTTAGGTGCCTAGTTGAACCTGTATGGTAAGTAAGCTGGAGTCTCATGCTTTCAACATGTTCTTTTTGTGCAGGAGAGGTTTAGGAGAAGGCCTGTGTATTGAAAAATGTAACTGTATTATACAGTAAAGGAGAAAGACAAAAGGAGGTAAGGTAAGCTTCATAAGGAGTCAGGAGTGTACCAAGAAGACTCAGAGGCAGAGCAAGAACATAAGAGGAGTTTGAGTACTAGACCTCAGAGTCTTCACTATCATGGTTTCTCTTTCAATAACTTTCTCCTTCTAGCTGATGAGGTAGTCTCCCCTGAGTCCTTCCATCCTCCTCCTGATTCTGAAGAACTCTGTCTCAGCCACAACCCAAGCGAGGTAGACCTGTGTAGTCAATCACCCTGCTGTTGAAGAACAAATAGAGAAACAGAACTGGAGTATTTTGTGTAGATTTGTGTTTGGTAACTAAAGTCACTGGTTTGGTCTGAAGAACCAGATAAAGGAAGTTTGAAAGGCAAATCACTTTCAGGAACAAATGATCACCCATCAGCCCCAAACATTGCAAATCATCAAAATCTAGTTTCCAAATTTGTTGAACTCCCTCCCTCACTGTCAGCCACCATACACATCATCAATCGTCACTCAAAATCACTCAGTATACCACCACCCATTGGTGCAAAAGTTAGTAGTTACCTTGTACAATCCAAGCATGGTGGTTGAACAAAATATTATCCCCACCATTAGTAGCAAGTATCGACACTTTGGAAATTGGCATTGGCACCGGCAGTCTTTTAATCAATGATCTTCTGGGGCAGCCCTGCTGAGTGACGTAAACAAGGGATAGGCAATGGCATGTGAGGGAGGCAGGCATTGTCTCCAATGTCCTGAAGGGAATGCAGGGGTTCTTTCACTGCACATGGGTCCAACTCTAATGCAGCCATATAATATGTGAAAAAAAATGGTGGGGCACAAACAATGTTCCAGTAGCAATTGTTACTATTTTTTTCGGGAGGTGAACACTAACAAGTTCCCTTTTTGCTGACAGTGGAAAAGATGGTAATGGCAATCCAACCAACGATAGATGAACCTGGAAAAAGCAATGCTTTAATTCTCCATAATACTGATTGCTGCTTTATTTTTTGATGTGAGGACCCTCCAGAATATAAAACATGAATTGCAGATCCATTATGCAATTGCAACTTTGGGTTCATGCAATCAACAATCGGAAGCAAAACGTTTAGAGAAAATTACCTCCCACACTGGGAACAAAAGACTGAAATAGATGCTTCCACCTCTGTGCAGGCTACTTTGACATTTACCAATTGAAGCAAGACAGGCCACAGACAAGTGAAGCTTCAGAAACAACCTGATTATCAAAATTAATTTGGAACTAAAATCCCATAGTGTTCTATATTTCATTATGATTTCCACAAACACATTTTGTAATGACATACATTGTTTGACTTTTGCAGTATTATTTAAAATGTAAACTACCACTCATCAACAATCTGGGCCACAGTGGGCTTGTCACCATGCCTTTTGCCTGCTTGGTCTGGTGTCATGGGCAGCATGGGGTGGGTCCACCATTAGGCAGAGTTACTGGGGCCACAAGCAGAGGAACCACTTTCACATTCATGGTCTGGCACTCATTCACAAGCAGCAGGAACATGTATTGTGAACTGTTTGGGAGCAGGGGAAAGTAGGCTGCTCAGCTTCAGACAGCTACTGCCATACACAACCTCTACAATGTTGTAAGCCCCGGAGACAGAGCAGCAAGTGGCTGGACCATATGATGACCGTAGCTCACACAACTTGAGGCCCTGGCCAATTGTATCAAGTGACAATTAGGTGCTGCATCATTCTCCCTGGAATTGGGGTTATGTTTACAAAGGACTTCAAGTTGTGGTAATGTTTGAGGGTCTCATGCACTGGTTAGGGGAGATAGATGAAAAAATAAGTTATATTAAAAAATACAGTATCTGAGGTAGTGTTGAGGGCCCTAAGCCCTCATGCTTGCTCAGGAACAACACAGAGACTTAGTTACAGTACATACCATTGGCCACAAGCATGTGCGCTTGGGCTCTTTTATTAGCAGGGTCACCCAATTGGTGACACCTGTGATGGATGGGTGTGGGATGAGTGTAGAAGGCCAGCCCTTAAGGGAGTGGCTGGTAACATATTACTGTGCTAACACTAGTATGAATCCTGCAGAACCTTATACCTCGTGTCTCGTGAAGAGGCTATTTAGGCAGATGGGGCCTTGAGAAGTTTTTGCTTTGAAAAAACATGCAAAGCTCCTGCCTCTTGTGCTAATACATTAGTTGTTTCTTGATGATATTTAGTGCTAGGTGAACTGCAGATCAACATCATTTCCTTCCATTTAAATGATAAAGTCACTGATGCTGCATTTCTCTGTGATGGAAACATGGTAGATGAAGCTTTATATTTGCAAAATGCAGGGGCAGCGTCTCGGATTATTGACATTTGCCAGGGAATTAGGGTGCTGGTTTTACTTGCACTTCTAATCAATCTAATCTAAGCCAGTTTGAGAAGGGATACAAGTTTCTGTTTTCCAGAATATGTTGTGTGTAGATTTCTGAATGAGTGTAAGGGTGTGCTTAATGATTTTCTCAGTGTATGAATGTGTGTTGGTTTCTGAGTACGTTCATGGGAATCTCAAAATGCATGTGGGTGGATAAGTGGATGGAAAGGTGTATGTAGGTGCTGGTTTAGGTGACGGCAAGATGGTTGTCTGTTAGCCTACCTTAGATCTCAGATTATGTAAATCCTTGAAAAGTTGATGGTACACTTATGTGGAATCAGTGTGTAGATGGATGTATGATGATATGTATTGGTGACTAAAATGTGATAAAGGCTGTCACACAGAGGAGAGGATAAGAGACAAATACAGGAGAAAAGAGGGAGAGACCTGCAGGGGGTAAAGGTAACAGGAAAAGGTTCAAAGTGGAAGGAAGAACTGAACAAAACAATGGAAAAATGAAAGGGCAGAGGTAGAGCTTCGGGAGAAGTTAAAGAGCAAGCTCTGGGAGAGATTTGAGGGTGTAGAAAGATTTTCAGGTGATTATGGGGCCAAAAAAGGTGAAAGTATAATGGGAGAACACTAGGAGATGAGGCAGAAGAGAACAACAGAAAAATGAAAGGATGAAGGGAAGAAGAAGGAGAAAACATAGCACCTCAATGGTGGAGTTGCAACATGCAAAATGGACCAGGTATGAGGAGGGTGGAAATTGCCAACTATAGACAAATAAATAGAGCAGAAGAAGTTAGAGTGAGAGATGCAGGCAGGGCGGTCTTTAGGGAGGTACAACCAGTGCAGCTGCACCTGGCTCTGAACTCAAGGTGGGACTGTGATTGGAAATAATCTAAGTAATTTACAAGGTTAAAAGCAGAGTTTCTTGTGTATCCAGCAGTTTTCATGCAACAATTAACATGTCCAGATAACTCTGGTGATTGATATTTCTGCTAGAGAAAGATTGGAGTTTTGTCAAGTGGCAGTTTCTAATCATCATAAAGTAGTGCAGAGGGTTAATTTACCTGCTACAAAGAAAGTGCACCACACAGATGACAGAACTGCATTTTATGTCAATAACTCAGGTGGTTATTGCTTATGTCATAGAGATTCTTTTGCTGCTTGCAGTTATTAAGTCGCAGTCCTAATACAACACAGTGACCTATTAACTATCATCAAAGAGCTGAATGCACACTGCCTGGTATGGGTTAGAATGTTATGTGTTTTCCCCACTCTTTCATTAACCTAATGTTGCTGAAAAGGTTTGTTTAGGTAAAAATACATCATATTGCATTAAAGTTTTCTTTCAGGAGCTAGCTCCATGGACTCAACAGGATGAACCAGTAGAGACGAGAACAGGAAAAACTATAGCACAAGAAGCAGTGGAAGAGGTTGGACCTGGCAACCTTTCTGGCAAGGACAAAACTATGAAGAATAAACAGTCCCATTTTCCCCAGACGTTTCCACCTCAGTTTAAAAGATGGATGAACCCTTGCATGGCAAGACCCCACCCCCCCCCCCCCCCTTGTTTAGGCCTGCTTTTTTAGGGAGAAGTCAGAATTTCCCATGGGGAAAAAAGAAAAAAGAATTAATTTGGGAAGATACAGACAAGGTAGGCAAACCAGGAGCAGGAGACCGGATGCCAGGGACCAGCACCAGCAGTCCCTTGTGTTTAACTTGACTGACATTACAGATGACCTTCTGTCCATCCTGAACAAGGGGTTGGGGTTTGTCCTGACTCTGGCCCTCAATAGGTTCCAACTAAATGCAGAGGTAGTGGTGGGGATTTGCAGGGAAATTAAAACTAAAGCCTTCTTAAGAGACAAAGATTATTCCACTAATCAGGGGGACACAATAGTTCTTGTGGACATTTTAGTCTTTGAACAGGCTATATTAAAAGAAATTGAAACCTTAGACATCTCACTTTTCAAAGCATTCAACAATGTTACTAAAAAAGAATGGCTAGCATTAAAGGAACTCATTGGCACTCATGACCTGGTGATAAAAACAGCTTTTAAAGGCAGAGGCATTGTTTTACTCAGTAAATCTGACCACCAAGCCCAATGGACCACTTTGCTTTCAGACACCAAGTAATATAGACCCATAAATGAGGACCCCACACCAAGGTTAAAAAGAACCATTGAAAATATGGTTGACGAAGCCAAAGTTGGCTCATGGATCTCAGAGAGGGTGGCAGAATACCTGCTGAAAAAATTATACACCAAGACATTTCAAATTGTAGTGCTGTAAACTAGCAATAACGGAGAACTTCTTTGAGTATGAAGACTCACTATTCCTCCGGACACAATGGAGATCGATGGGCAGTACATTTGCCTCAAGTCAGGAGGACCTATATGTCAGTGATTTTCAAGGAAAAGACATATTGAACAATCAAAACCCATTTAAACATACAATACTCCTCAGGAAACGATATACTGATGATATATTAGTTATCTAGGAAGGCAAAGAAAACTCAGTGAAAGAGTTTTTCAGTTGGTTGAACACACAAGCTGAATTTTTGAAATTCACTTGCTCTCTACATCGCACCACGCTGGCGTTTGTTAAATGTCACTATCTTTTCGGGGACATTGAGCTCAAAATCAAATGTACTATAAGCTTAAGGATAAAAACTGCATATTGTCACCCAGGTCCTCCTACGGAGAACCTGCCTTACTACCACTTCCTGAGAATCAATCACATTGTGGTGATACACAAGATTATAAAGTCCAAGTGCAAAATCTCAAGGAAAAAAAAGCAAAAGACAGTACTCAGAGAATATCACTGATTTTTTTTACAAAAGAGCCAGGAATCAAAACAGAAAGAACACTAAAAGAAGGGTTACCTAAAACTAGGATTAATACTTGAGTGGGACAGGGACATGAACTAACTAAGAAAAGAAAAAAAACACCTCCAAAACAACGGTTCTAAATATAGAATCCAAAATACATTATTTCAAGAAGATAATGTAGACTAACACAAATCCATCAATGATCAAACATCTCCTTATTTTATTGCACATATCAATACGACAATGTATTTTAGTGAAAAGAACCCTCCTTATTGTTACATAAAAAATATATACCTTTCATCAAATTAAGCACACCAGTCATACTCACACATCACTCCATAAAAAACTGTAATGCCAACCCGACAACAAGGAAAAGAAATAAAGCAGAGATAATAAAAGATTAATATGACAAAATATAATGCTTCCAATATGCACCTACAGCATGGCATTCATAAGTATGAAAGATATTACAGACACATAATAACATCCCTGAATACAATCACTTAAAGCCCATATATATGGAATGAAAAAAATCAGTTTTTTTCTTGGAAATCACTATGTAATCCCAAATTGTTGTAATAGAGATGCCAAGTCCAGTTCTTCAGTAATTAATACACCTACTCATAGGAACCAAATGATCAAAATCACGAACATACATAGGGGTCCTTGTGTAGGGTTCATAATCAACAGCAATATGGTCTCAGTGGGAAAGCTGTTGTGGAAGTGCGGTGCAATGTGACCCCAACATCCATGCACGTTCCTCAGAGCACGCTCAAAGTTGGCATAAGAGTTACAAAATCTAAGGAGAAGAGGAATCCCAAACACAGAAGAAGTCTACAAACAAAAAGGAAGATTGATTGAAATATCATCAAAAAAACAAGGTCTCATACTAATGACCGTATCTCAAACACAGATAAGTAGAAAAAAAAGATGATAAGTGATACGAACAACCAAAGGAAACATTAAAAACAAAGAAAAGGACCAAGAGCTTCCACCAGCACCTCATGTGTGTAAATAATAAGTCGGAGTGAAAAGGTTTCCAATGTTAATTATTAGTCGAGATTCTTTCATGCGTTAACAGTTTTTTTTTCTAAGTACCTCTTGGAGTATGTAAAGCCAGGAGGAGTCAATAGACTTCTATGCCATCATGCACCACACATCTTAAGGGCCACCTATATGTATTTAGGGCAAGACAAAAATTACTTTATCCAACAATATTGCTCGAACCACAAGAAGAATGATGTATCTACAAAATATGTTCAAAAAATACCTAAGTCCCAAAAACGATTATCCTAAGGATCCTCAGAAATCCAGAGGCGGTACACTAAGGGAGCACGTCGTGAGCAAAGCTTCCATGAAGTTGATCTGTATGACTGCCCTATAACAAATGCACAGATAAGTAACCCGAGACTACGCCCAGATACAAAAGCCCAAACCTGAGGCCAAGGAGACTAAAATTCCACCCGAGGGATCTCCAATTTGTTGTACCTTTACTGCAAGCGCTGTGTTCACAAATGCTCGCCTGTATAACGGTTCACCACCATCATCACAAATGTGTGTTAGTGGTCCCGTCTTCGTTGATTTTAAAGCAGAGGTCCAGTCTTTTAGGGACAGTCAAATCATTGGCCTATCTGGATGATGACACTTGGCACACCAGATGCATGTAAGATACTAGGTAATGGAACGCATTGGCCATATTTGAGGGGAGGGATTGATCCACCTACAATATAAAAAATGGGTTCTCAAGGACCATGTTTATCTGTGCCAATCCAAGTATATACCTCTCACTACTATATCACTAAACAAGAGATAAAAATACAAAGGAATAGAAGTACATGTATTTTGGCTGCCGAACATCAATGTCACATGATCACCTTACTAAAAACAATTTAAGAAAAGAAAAGTGGTGCTGCACACAGTGCAGCGCCACTTTTCTTGCACTCCCTTTGTGGCCCGTGACACCACTATGTGTGCGCCATATTTGAAATACGGCGCACCCTGGTGGTAGTTAGGGGACTAGGGTCAGAATTGTTTCTGCTAGCCTGGAGCATTGCAGGATTAGCGTAAAAAATGCTAACCCTGCAAAGCTCATTGAGGCCCATTGTAATCAGTGGCCCATTGTAATTGTAAAGACAATTACTTGAATAACAATGTCCTGTGGCTAGCTCTTAACTGGTAAAAAAAATCATATCTTGTAAGATGGTTGGAATCTTCACTAAAGGTCAGAATGTCCTAAACTCAGATAATAACACTAAATTAAAGAAGCATTGACGAAGCCAATAGGTTTCACCTATGCAAAATATATTTGATTTGTCAATGTTTTATTAAGATATGTTGCACGGTGTGACGAGGGCCGGTGGTGAGATGAAATGTACTCCCACTTTTGTGTCCAGGAATACTGAATGATGAAAAAGAGTATAAAGTTCAGGCATGCAAGAGGTGTGGGAGGCTGTAATGGGTACCTATGGCACTGACACTGACACCTTATACCAGGTCCAGTTATCCCTTATTTATGAAATGTAAGCAGAGTCTAGAAGCCAGGCTCTCTAGGGGTAGCTGTAGCTGAGCAACCAAGGCTTATCTAGGAGACGTGCAAAGCTCAAGCAATACCACTGTTGTCACACAGTAGTCACGCACATGAAAGAAAATACATAGTCTAACAAAAATTAAGGTACGTAATTATGGTGACACAAATGCCAAAACTATACTCCCTTAGGAGGTAAGTAATACACAAATTAAATACACTAGTATGTTGAAACAGGTGTAAAACAGTTAGAAAACAGTGCAAATAATGAAAATCACAATAGTTAGAAATGGAATTAGGGGGCACACAAACCATATACTAAGAAAGTGGAATTCAAATGTCGGTTTCCCACCTAGCCAAAGGTAAGTAATAGAACCCACCCCAGAGCCCAGGAAAGCATAAGTAAATCACAGTAACTTTCCTAGAAAACACAAGAACATGATTAAGAAGATAATGCACGAACCAGAAGAGACTGCAAGACACCAACAGTGGATTCCTGGATCTAAAGACCTGAGGAAGAAGGGGACCAAGTCTAAGAAGCACAGAAGAGTACAGGGAGAACAGAAGCCCCTGCTAACCTGGATGAAGGTGCAAAAGACCAACCAGTGAAGAACAACAGTTGATACTGCACCCAAGAAGATGGATGTGAGGTCCTGGTTGGTGCAGATCTTGTCCCACGCTGAATTGATGATTGCAGTCTGGTTTACATCGCTGGATTCTGCAAACAAGCCTTGGAACATGCAAAGTTGCAGTTAGTGGAAAATGTCGCTGCCCGTGACCATGAGGGACCTAGGGGACTCTACCCAGGAGGGGGAGTCAGTGGGGCTTTCAGCAACTCGGAGAGCCCTCAGAAGGCAGCATGCACGGGAGTTCCATAGCACGGAGACCTTGAAGGTGCAAAGGGAGGCCCATGCAGCACCACAACGGGGAACCATGCAGGAAGCTGTGCATGGCAGGATAGAGTACTGGGGGCCGGAGCTGCACAGTGCACAAAGAATTTTGTGGAAGGATGCCAACAAGCCTTGGCAACTGCAAAACAAGTGGTGCATGGTGGTACTGTCTTGAATGGGAAGGCAAGCTCTTACCTCCACCAAAATTGGGCAATAGGATGTCAGGACCGTCAGGACCACTTCAGTCTACCAACCATGATTCTGGATCCATGCAACTTGTCAGGAGAGGGGACCCACACCGGAGGTCATCGATGCAAAGAGGTGCCTTCTGAAACAGAGGAGTGACTCCTTCACTCCAAGGGAGATTCCTTCATTCTTCTGGTGCAGGCTGTAGACAGCCTGTCCTCGGAGGATGCACAACCAGGAAACAGTTGCTGGCAGGAGCTGAAGATACAATGTTGCAGAAGTTGTCTTTCCTTCTTTGTTGCAGTTTGTAGAGTTCCTGGAGGGTCCAGACGCAGTTTCTTCAGTAAGAAGTTGAAGTAAAGGATACAGACCCACCTAAGAGAGAGACCCTGAATGACCCTGAAAGGGTGATTGGCCAGCTAAACAGATAAGCACCTATCAGGAGATGGCTCTGATGTCACCTGCTGGCACTGGCCACTCAGATGCTCCCAGAGGTCCCTGCCAATTTGAATTCCAAGATGGCATAACCCAGGGACCCTCTGTAGGAGCTCTGAGCACCACCCCTGGGGTAGTGATGGACAGGTGAGTGGTCACTCTCCTCTCCTTTGTCCAGTTTCACGCCAGAGCAGGGACTGGGGGTCCTTGAACAGGTATAGACTGGATTATGCAAAGAGGGCACCAAATGTTCCCTTCAAAGCATTACCAAAGGCTTGGAGAGGGTACCCCTCCCAAGCCTGTAACACCTATTTCCAACAGAAGATGGTGTAACACTCTTCTCCCAAAGGAGATCCTTTGTTCTGCCTTCCTAGGCTTGAGCTGCTCAAGAGGCAGGAGGGAAGAAACCTGTCTGAGAGGTGACAGGTGCTGGGGCTGCCTGGAAAACCTCAGAAGGCTGGAATGGCAATACTGGAGGTCCTCTAAGGAGCCCACAGAGTACATGGAATCATGCAACCAATGCTTGCAAAAGCCTCGGGGTATGATTCCAACATGTTTGATACCAAACATGCCTATGTTCAGAGTTACGATTATGTATCTGGACATTGATAGTGACCTTACGTCCAGTACATGTGTAAAATGGCATCCCGCACTCACGAAATCCGGGAAAATAGTCCTGGAGGTTGTGGAAGCACCTCTGCTAGTGCAGGGGTGCCCTCACACAGGTACTATGCACCCTGCCCTCAGAGCTGGAGGGTCTGCTATAGGGTGACTTATAGGTGACCTGATGCAGTGTAAATGACAGTGAAGGGTGCATGCACCTTTTCACACAGGGTGCAATGATAGTCCCGTGGAAGCCTTTGCATGGGCTCCTTATGGTCGGCAAAAGATACTCTGCAGCCCATAGGGATTCTCTGGAAACCTAATGTCCTGGGTACCTAGGTACCATATAGTACGGACTTCTAAGGGGGCACAAGTATGCCATTTGTGGGTGAAATACTGGGTTACCAGTATGCAACAACCATAATTTAAGGGAGAAAGCATAACTATTGGGGTCCTGATTAGCAGGATCCCAGTAGACACAGTCAAACAAACTGACAAACAGGCCAAAAGTGGGAGTATCCAAGCTAGAAAGAGCCTTCTTTCCTACAAAAGGTGTGGGTAATTAGTACTGCATTTGGTGAAGCCTCTGTCCTCATCACATTTCCAGCGTACAGCAGCATTTATAACCCTCCACTGCTCTGCGCTTATTAGCAACACAGGAAGAAACCCTGTGTACATTTAGGAAAGTGTCCTGCAAAATGCATTTCCTAGACTACTGCAGCAACTTGCCAACATTTTAAATTAGTCAAAGGAAGCTTTAAAAACTAGGGCACAAAAAGCATTTTTACTGTGCAGCATGGAAACACCCTGTCAGCTGCTGCTCTCTTACAAAACATAAACCTTTTTTAGCCACGCAAATGAAGAGTGTATGCTTAATGAGCATGCGTGGAGACTGGTGCGAGTGATGACATGGATGAACCAGCTCTGTTATAACTATGCAGAAGGAAAGCAAAGGAGGAGTGGAGACGTTTGGAAAATGTACACTCTTATGAAGTGTGAAAATGTAAACAAAAATAAGTACCTCAAGAAATATGCGGCCAGTGAAACGGCACTGGCCATCAGCCAATGGTGTCAACCGGACCCTGTCGTTGGTCAAGGAGCAATGGAACAGCCAGAAAATAGGAAGTGAATCTAGAGGAAGTGAGCCTGATGCTGCTGACAAATGAAAAGCCTGAAAATGAGAGTAGGGGGCGGGCTGTAAGTCTGTTTTAAGATTTTTTTTTATTAGAAGAGACTGTGCAAGAACAGACCAAGTGCTGTGCAGCCGAAACCTAAAAGGGAGTAATGGGGGCCCGCTGTATGAAAACTGATGATAAGACCCTACATGGTATTCTTTTAATAACTGGTCTCCAACCAGTAGGAGGTTAAAGAACTAGGATCAAGAAGTAGAGAGATAATTATAACCACTGTCAGTGGATAGACATTCCTCTTAAAAAATATTTAGAAGTGAACACTATATTTAAATGTCATCCGGACCTTAGTAAAATAACATAATCAATGTTAATATATTCC
This sequence comes from Pleurodeles waltl, assembly GCF_031143425.1. Classification (NCBI taxonomy): domain Eukaryota; kingdom Metazoa; phylum Chordata; class Amphibia; order Caudata; family Salamandridae; genus Pleurodeles; species Pleurodeles waltl. The sequence continues at coordinate 538,491,909 of NC_090437.1, forward strand.
AGCACCTAATTAAAAATATTTTCCGCCATATAAGTAAAATCCCTTTTTTATATAGGTTATTCGCAATTGTGGCCACTCTCTGAATAACAATAACTAATTATAGATTGATATATAACAGTCTGCCTTTGAGATTTTACTTAGCCGGTCGGTTAAAAACTATAACCATGTCATTATGACATTGTTTTGACATTCTTCCAGAGTTATTTGCACCTGTTAGTCCATAACCATCGCAAAAAAAAGGCATACGAGGTCTATGCCTGCAAAATGCTAACACTGATTAGACCCACAGCATTTTACTACCCCATTTATATCGCGGCTGATACCACATGCAGGGTGGGGAGAACACAGAGGGTGCACTTCCAAAGTAAGTGGGGACCAGAAAGTGAGTAACGCAAGTGTGGCTCTCGGAAGGGAAGAGGGGTGGGGCTAAGAAGCGCGTAGTTGGGGCAAACAATAAATAAATAAAACCTACCTTTTACCCATGCCACTCCATCCACTCTACTCTTCTCCGTCTTTGCAGGCTCCCAGCCTGCCCTGCGGCCAATCATGCTACTGCTCAAGCAGCATCAGGATTAGCTAGGAGTGCTAGCCAGGGTGCTCCCAGGCAGGCTGGGAGCCCTTGCCTGGTTTCTCCAACCCTACTGCACAAGGAAAGAGGGCCAAACATACGTGCGCACTGAGGGGGAGTGCTGTGCACTCCCCCTCTATCCCCATCTTGCCTGTGGCCCCAACCACTTCTGTACTAAAAATATAGGTCCACATTATGGCGGTAAGTGCCGCATACCGCCCTGCTGTCTGCTGCCAACATACCGTTACCGCGGCAGTATACCGCTACCCGGATTATGACCCACACATAGAAATCCACCACTATATAGCCACACACACAAGTCCGCCAGCCCAAAGGTCAGTGATAAACTGGCGGTACAAAAACCCACACTGTTACGCCAACAAAACGACGTCCACAGCATTATGACCCACTCATCACCGCGGCGGACATTCAACCACGGTAAACCATTGGCGGTACATACCGCTGTGCTAAAAGTACACACATACTAACAAAGCAACACCACATTGGACAATTCATACTACACACACCTGACACCCATACACACACCCACACACCACTATAAAACACACACAAACATTACCCACAACCCTTTACCACTACAAAAAATTTACAAGTGAGAGACACACCAAGAGAACCCACAGAACCAGAGCCACAGAACACCATCACCCATACACCTTCCACGCACCTCACAGCACACACCCCAACACATCACCCCACACACACTCACACACACCACACACACTACACCCATGGCACCACAAAGACACCCCAGGTTCTCAGAGGAGGAGCTAAGGGTCATGGTGGAGGAAATCATCCGGGTAGAGCCACAGCTATTTGGATCACAGGTGCAGCAGACATCCATTGCAAGAAAGATGGAGCTATGGCAGAGGATCGTGGACAGGGTCAACGCGGTGGGACAGCACCCAGAACAAGGGATGACATCAGGAAGAGGTTGAACGACCTACAGGGGAAGGTATGTTCTGTGGTTGCAAGACACCAGATAGCTGTACAGATGACTGGCATGGACCTTCCCTCCTCCACCACAACTAACAACATGGGACGAGCAAGTCTTAGCAATACTGCATCATGAGGGCATGGCAGGAGTAGCTGGAGGACTGGACTCTGGTAAGTCAAATCTTTACTACTTTCACCCCCCCTATCCTGCATGCCAAGGTAATAACAACCATAGAGGGCAACATACCCATGCACAAGATGGCACACGCAGAAACAATAACACTGCACTTACATCCCCACAGGTCCCCCACACAACGTTGACGGAGAGGAGGTGCCAGCAACATCCAGTCCCCCCACAGAAGAGTTCCACATTGATGACAGCAGTCCTGCACGCCTGGATCAAGATGACCTACTTGGCCCATCAGGGATCTCTGGACAGTTGGTTACCAAGGAACAGTCCCATACCACCACAGAGCCTCCCCACTCAGGGAACACCAGCACAGCACCCACCCAGTGGGCCCATACCTCTGTCCCCAGGACACGTCAATCAGCAGTGTGTCCACCACAACAGGGACCCCAGGCAACCCCACAAATACAGGACGATCAGGGACCTGGGGTCAGTGGCAGTGGGCACACAGTTCAGGGGACAGAGTCACAGGACAACACGGAAGCTGGGAGGACTGCTGTGCGACAGTGGGAGGACAGGCTCATGGAACCGACTCTCCACGAAGCACTCACCAACATCCTGGGAGCATACCACCATTCCCAGGAGACCATGGGCCAGGTACTAGCCAAGTTGCAGGAGAGCCAGCGGCTGCAGGAGGGACAATACCTGGGGATCAGGGAGGACCTGAGGGACATCCACACCAACCTGGTCACCATTGCAGGGGTGCTGGAAGACATGGCCACACCATGAGGGAGGCAGTGGCACACCAATGGGCCCCTGAAACTAGCCACACTGGTGAACAGCCTTCCACCTGCAGTGACGCTAGTGGACAGGGGGCCCGCCACAGGAACAACAGGCCACCAACACCCTTCCCGGTGCAGAAGGAGAACCACCCTGCAAATGGTCCCTGTGATCCAGGCAGAAGCCAAAGAACATTGCCAAGATCCCCGCCAGGAAATAAGACTCTCCTGATTGTCACCCTTGTCTCCCACTCTGTCACCCTGTCCACCTTGGACTGCCATTGCTCCACTTCCCATGCCCCATTGGACAATGCACCTGTGATACAAATAGACTGGACACCGTCCTGGACTTTCCTCCACCATGATCCCAGCCCATTGCACATCCCCATTTACTTCTCAGCACTGAAATAAATACCCTTGGGGAAAAAAAAGTATGGAGTATGTCAAATGACTTAAGGATGTAGTTGTTTAACAATCTGTAGACATTGCAAATAGACTGTATAGGTATGCATATATAGGTATGACCTGTAAGGTGCTGCAGTCAATACACCAGGAGCCACAGGAGGGCACAAATATCTGAAAATAGACATGTTAAAGGTTACAATAAGTGGCCATTGTAGTGGGAACAGCAGCCAACCAGAGAAAAATCACTTCACAAAACAGCAATGGAAGGTGAGGTTACAGTGTCTTACCCGTGTGTCACTGGAAGTACTGTTGTATGATAGTTGTTCTGTTGTCCACATCCTCTTCCTCTGCCTCCTCTTCGTCACTGTCAATAGGCTCCACCGCTGCCACATGACCCTCTCCAGCCTCATCCTCCTGCAGAAAAGGCACCTGGCGTCTCGAGGCTAGGTTGTGCAACATGCAACATGCAATGATGATCTGGCAGACCTTCTTGGGTGAGTAGCACAGGGATCCACCTGTCAGATGGAGGCAACTGAACCTGGCCTTTAGGAGGCCAAAGGTCCGCTCAATTATCCTCCTTGTTCACCCATGTGCCTCATTGTAACGTTCCTCTGCCCTTGTCCTGGGATTCCTCAATGGGGTCAGTAGCCATGAGAAGTTGGGGTAACCAGAGTCACCTGCAAATATCGAGGGATACCTGTTCGCCAGACACTCACCCTTCGGGCCAGCCCTACACCTATATACCAACATACATTGGGTGGGGACCATGGGCTCACCTATTAGCCACACCAGGTTCCTCTGGAGTAGAGCCATCACACATGGGATGCTGCTATTCCTCAGGATATAGGCATCATGCGGAGACTCAGGATACTTTGCATTCACATGGGAGATGTACTGGTCTGCCAGGCACACTATCTGCACATTCATAGTGTGAAAGCTCCTTTGATTTCTGTACACTTGTTCATTTCTCCGGGGGGGAGGTCAAAGGCAAAATGTATACCATCAATAGCACCAGTGATGTTGGGGATGTGTCCCATTGCATAGAAGTCAGCCTTCACTGTGGCCAAATCCTCCACCTGGGGGAAAACTATGTAGATGAGCATGTGTTTCATCAGGGAAGACAACACTCTGGTCAGTATGTTAGAGAACATTGGCTGTGACATCCCTGCTGCCATTGCCACTGTCATTTGGAAGGAGCCACTTGCCAAGAAATGGAGCACTGATAGGACTGGCACAAGAGGGGGGATCCCAGTGGGGTGACGGATAGCTGAGATCAGGTCTGGCTCCAATTGGGCACACAGCTCTGTGATTGTGGCCCTATCAAGTCTGTAGGTGAGGATAATGTGCCTGTCCTCCATTGTTGCCAGGTCCACCAGCGGTCTGTACATGGGGGTATGTCTCCATCTCCTATTCATCCTCAGCGGTTGAACTCTAGGGTGAAAAACAGTGAGCAGCTGGCCATATTCAAACATATCCTTAGAGTAAAATGCCTTGCATGTTGTGCCAGAAACAGTATGTTAACGTATAGTCCCATAAATGTGCCTATGTCTGCTGTGACACAGTTGGGTGCCATGGCCTGCTACTCCCTGAAATGGCAGCCAACTGACCTGTGTGGAGGGATAAGTGAAAATGAGGTAATTCCTCTGACGTGCGCCATTGCGGGAGGCGGTCGAAGGCATGAAGGCATAGATAAGGTGAGATAGAGCTAAGGAATTATCCACTTACTTAAAACAAAGGATATTGGTAGACATGAAACATAGACCCCACATATTGTATGAGACATTTTATTTATTTACCAAGGTAATACCCTGCCATCTTTCCGCACTAACTCCTAACTACCCTTCCACCTACCATATTCTTCATCTTTGTGGCTTATAAATCATTACACAAAGAATCAGTGTGATGGCTTTTGTAAGACCATATGCACATGGTGGGGGCAACAATATTGAATGAGTATTCAGTATAGATTAAAAAAGATGATTTATTTAGGCCCCTAAGGTAATTGCTTGTATTTAATGTATGTTGCTATTGTTTGCAAGGACCACGCTATGACTTTGCCAGATATACTGCATAATGATTTCTAAGTGAGAGATTGTCAAATGTGCCAGTAAGGAGACAACATGAGAACTCACTCACAATATAATTTGCAATTCTTTGGTTTTGTGGAGCACTTTTGGTGAATTACATATCGGGGTAAGAAAGAAATAATTAGGTATAAGAAGAAAAAAACCTTTACTTTTTCCTTTTTTGTAGCTATAGGCACATCATCAAGCTTGTAAAGGAAGAGTTGTCTGTCAATGTATTCACCTGAGCACCCTATTAATGTCTAGTAACAAAGGGACCTGATTGATATGACCCTGACGAAGGCCAACTGACCAACAGGGGCTCCATTGGTCAAAACGTAGATCATATCACTAGATGTTAAGGATTAGTAATATACCTGAATAAAATATTTTTCTTTTTAATCTTACCATTATCCTGTTGCAGATTAAAGTTTACAGGGCATAGGAGGTCATTCTATCTTTTTTCAGATCCTACCATTTCATTATCCAGACAATCTCCCTTCTGGTGGAGGCATTTCTACTTGGGGAAGCAAGTACCCAGACAAAAAAAACAAATGAAACTTTCCACTATAGCATCCTAGTGGAGATGATACGTGCTACAGAAGAGAATTTAGAGGTTGAGGGCCTCCAATACTCTTTAAGAGAAACTCTAGCACACTGGTTTAATTCACTCCCTTTTTGATTTGTGAAGACAACTGGAGCATGTTGGTGCCTTCTGTCCTCTTCCACTCCCAGTTCAACAAATGCTAATGGCCTCAGGGATCCATGTTACCCCTCGATTTAAATCACACCTTATGCTTCTGAGTACCCTTTTCTGGGGGGTGGTACTGTTTACTCACTGACCAGTTTTCCTAGTGAATTCATCTTATATCATCTTACTGTCTCCAGTTTAAATGCTGCAGCCATTTTCAAGACCAGTGCTGCTCTGTCCACCATTGTTTCCCAGACCACATCATAGCTCCATTCTGAGTTTGATGGAGCACCAGGTGACTTCTAGCTCATTGCTATTGTATGTTTGGCTAAAACTAGCACTAAATCTATGAAGTCACCCTCATACCTTCATGCCTCTCGTTCACCCCATGTGAACACAGGTCAAAAACTGCCTCATGTGATATGTACTCCTACCTGTTTGCAATGTATACCAATGTGGTTTCAGTCCAATGTTTCAAATATAGGGAATTTCAGTGATATAAATGTGCTTAACTCCCTTCAGCTTAGCATATGTGTCCCAGCAATGGGCTGCATTGTCACTAAATTAGTGATACTACTACTCCGACTTTCACCTGTGTCTTATTTTTCCAACTTCCTGCTGGGCATTATGGGTCTCCTGAAGAAAGGCTATCTGCACTCGCCACCTCTTAGTATAAGCAAGTACTGGAGAATCATGCTCCAAATGTATCAGGTCATGAGCTTATATTGTTTCTGTGAGGAATTGGGTCTCTTGTTGGCAGAGGCATGACCAACAATGTCACAATGCTGCTGACGTCACACAGTGTGATAGCGCCACTGTGAAGTCGACTCATCACGTCTTGACTGACTGGATTAGTCGACCCTGCCAGTTCACGGGGAATCAATGCCTCACCAATGATGCCGTAACAGCTCTTCCTACAACTCAATGGAAACAATGCCTCACCTCCCCTGCCTCGCAGTACGGAACCAATGCCTCACCTCACCGGTGGCCGTAAGGGACTGATAGCACACCAGCTCCAGCGGTGCTTCACCTCCACTACTCCCGAGATTGTTGCATGCAGCGAGGTCCACGGGCTGGGAGCAGCTTTGGCGTCGGTGCTGGGATCGCTGAAGTTGTTTCTGGCCTCTCTGAAGTCAGTGAACTAGCGAAAAGCTCCTAGATGAAGTATTTGTTGGCCTTGAGACTTCAGAACAGGAGGCAAGCTCAAACCAAGCCCATGGAGAGCACTTTTGGTGAAGGCAGAGTCCTACCAACACAGTCAGGAGCCAGCAGGCAGCAGGGCAGCAAGCAGGGCAGCAGTCCTTCTCAGCAAAGCAGTCCAGATGAGTCCTTTAGACAGCCAGGCAGTACCTCTGACAGAGTTCAGTTGTACATCCAGAAGTATCTGATTTTGTGGGGTCAGAGACCTAGTATTTATGCCCAAAATGCCTTTGAAGTGGGGGAAACTTCAAAGAGTGGTCTTGAAGTGCACCAGTTCCCCTTTCAGCCCAGTACTGTCTGCCAGGATCCCAGTGGGGGATTATCAGTCCTTTGTGTGAGGGCATCCACTGACCTTTGAAATGTAAAAGGGAGCCCCTCCACCCATCCTAACCAGGGAGACCCATTCAGTATGCAGATGAAAGCAGATGTGACTGTGTGTCCTGTGTTTATGGCTGTCTGGGTGGAATGCACAAGAGCAGACATGGTTTGGAGACAGGCTATAAGGCACAGATGGCAGTAAGTGCAGAGAAATGCCCATTTTCTAAAAGTGGCATTTCTAAAATAGTAATATTAAATTCAACTCCACCAGTAAGCAGGATTTTCTATTACAGTTTTTGCCATACTAAACATGACAGAGCCACTCTTTCCAGATCAGAATCTACCAATCTTCATGTTGCTACTTTCAAAGGTGCCCTGTTGTTTATGCCAATGCCAGCCTTAATAAAATAGAGGATATGAGGTTGTTAATCATTTTCAATTAGACGGAAATGAGAATATAGAACAAATTTGTGCTTCACAAATCTTCTTTTGTACTTCCTTGAATGACGTCCTAAGTGATTGCCCTTCTTCTGTATAATCTAGTAACAAGAATATATTGGCATTGTCTACTTTGAAAGGGCCATGTGAGTGGGTGTTCTATTGTATCATGATGTTGAAGTTTAAGAGTTTCATAGTTGATGGGAGTTAACCCCCTTAGAGGTAGTGGGACTAGCACTCTATGTGCCCTCTCCAATGTAAAGAATTTAACAACATCTTGTGGAGTTGTCAGTTCTCTTCATACTCTGCAGCACTCTGTCCTTTTGTGCGCTCTGGGAGAAATATTGTGCAGACATTGTTCCAGTGAGCTTGAACTTCCATATCTTCTGCCCTGAATTTGATGTACCACATCAGTCACAGCAATTCGGACATTTCACAGCAGACCTCTCCCACTTCAGGCTTCATAATGGCGTGGTCTCCTTCTGTGCCCCCAAATATGTTCAATAGTTATTTATGTTCAGCCCAAAGCAACCCCACATCTGTGGAGATTTCATTTATTTTGGATAGTACTGCTTGTTACCTACCATTGCCTTTCTAGGTCGCTACAACAATAGGTGAGCATCCCTCCTTTCAGTCTTCATTGGAGTACCGTGACACTCTCAGTACCTAGTCCAACCTATCAATGTTGTGACCACCTGCTGCCTCAAATTAACAATCCTTCAACACTGCTCACCTCCCCATTGCTGCAAGCAGCTATGAACACACCCCTCACTGGCACAAACGCTCACTCCAAAGGGCAGAAGGCCTGTGTCAACTTGCATTTTCCTTAGACTAGCACACTCTTGGATAGTTTGCAGTGGGGTAAAGAGGATGTTCTGTAGAAGTGGGTAGGGTTGCAGGAGGAACATTTCACCAATTGGTTAAAGAGTGTTCAGGCATCACCCCCTCTCACTCTGTATTAAACTGTTCAACAGTGGGCCACACCACCCCCTCAGACCACTTTCTGTACTTGTGGAGGAACAAAAGAAGGATTTCACCTACTGTTTAAGACCTGTGAGAGAATCTGAAGCGCTGAACACAGGACAAACAAATAGATGTCCAGGGTCACTTGACTGACCTCCTGTATGGCTGCATGGAGAAAACAAGCTTCAAGTGGCCTTTTTCTGGAAGGGCTGACCTGACCAATTGCGACTGGACAGGACTGAACCCTGTTGGGCTCTTCTGCTGTAGTAAGTTCTGACCTTTAATTGCTGAGGTCCTGAGACCATTGCCAGTGCCAAGCTGGACTTCTACAGTAACCTTTTAAAATTTGGATTGAGAAAAGGTTTGGACAACCAGACTTCTGGATAACTTTAAAGGACCACCCATTAATTCACTAAAGGCATGACCTGGATACAGAAATAAATGTGGTCCCACTTGAAGCTTTTTGTCACTTAAAAATAATTTCCAGCCAACCTTTCTGCAACACAATCCAACTTCAGGGTGACCTTCCAAAATACTGTCTGCAGCCATGCCCTGATGCATGATTCTGAGGTACAAAAAAGAGACTGAGGGCCTGATTTAGATCTTGGCAGATGTTAACACACTGTCACAATGTGGCGGATATCTTGTCTGGCACATTCCGATCCCTTTATATACTATGGAGATCGTAATATGGCCGATGGAATATTTGTCATGTTCGTAACACAGTATCTGCTGACATCTAAATCAACCTTTAAGTCCAAAACAAGAAATCTTGACTGTGGGAAGGGGTGAAAAGTAACTGACTAATGACAGGCTTTTTCATGATGGGAAGTGTGAACTTTTCCCACTCTGAGCTTGTGCCAAAAAATCAACTTCTTCAGCAGCTCTCTTATGCTTAAGTCAGAATTTTAATTACAATTTTGAAAATGCCACTTTTAGAAAGTTGCCATTTTCCTACTATGGCCATTTAGTGCCTTTAATCTGCCCTTGGTTCATGTGACTTGATCTATCTGAAAATTGGGCTTTGTGTATTCCTCCTAGACAGCCACACACAATAGAGAGCATAGGTGTGCCTAAATGGGCCATCACTGACAAGGTGGGAGGGCAGAGCTGGGCATAACTCTACTTACACTTTAATAGGCTGTGTCCTGTCTCCAAACAAAGGGCTGCATACCCCCTGTACTTAATATGGAACCAGGCAAGGGAAGGCAGAATGCCTGGGGATTTCAAAGGAGATGCGTTCCTCACTGTAATGACATTAAGTAGGTTTTACCACTGACTTTGTTATTCACCACTGTGCATATTAGTTGTTCAATATTCACCAGTAGCACATTACATTTTGTATTCGGTTTAGCTGCCTATTGGCTTTAACGTGGCATTAGAAATTTTGTATCCAGTTTAGCTGCATATTGGCTTTATCGTGGCGTTAGACATTACAGTTGAGACATTGCAGATGAGCTGTGTTTTTCCACATGGTAAACCAAGCTGTGTTTTTTGTAGATTCTCTCACCCAGCACTAATCATGATAAGGAAGCGCATATTTTGTGATTTTCACTAGGGCAGCCTTGGGAAAAACAAGTATTTGATGCTTGTTTTCTTCCAACTCTGACCTCCAGTAGCCAGCATGTTTTGACTATTAGAGGGAAGGGTCTTTTAATTTATAAAAGAGTGTCCCTGGGCAGCAGCGAGTAGGAATTTTCTGAGACTTCAGTCAGGAGCGGACGTCAGCTGCCTGACCTGTCCCGTATGGGTGGAAAATCTCTTTCTCGCAGCTGAACAGGAGTCATCAACTTGCAGGCATGAGAAAGATGACGAGCAGTGATAGGCCCTACGGTGATGAATTTGGACTTTTATACTTTGCTTTGAGGTTATGCTATAATATAATCACATATATTTGCTGTGTACATTGCAATTGAGAATACTTTGATATATTTTCCTTTCATTGCTGTGACTATTTTTAAACGTGTGCCTCCAACCTACTAATCTCCTCTCTCAGGAACCTCGTGGTGAAGTAATAATAAATGTCTTCTTTAAACTAAGAAGTGCATTCCAGAGATTGTTTTCAGCTCGGTCATTAGTGAAAGCAAAACACTCACCTTCAAGAGGAAGGACACTATGTATAACTATGCAAAGTCATACACTAGTTCGTCAGTCGACTTCTGAACCTATGTGTACTCTACCAGAAAGAAGGACTGCAGTGCTGATGAAAGAAGTGCCACTTTGCTGTACTGCTGCTCTGAAGGAACTGCTGCACTGCTGTGCTGATCTGCTGCTTTCTGCCCTCTTGCCTGGGTGAGAATGACGGGACCTGCACCTGTTGAACCCAAGACCCCAAAGTGACTCAAAGACTAGTTGGCTGTCCTCCTGATTGGAGCCTCAGGGACAGAAGGCTCAAACAACCTTGAACCCAGCACTTGGAATCTGCCATCGGTGAGTTTACCCTGCCAAGTGGTGCCACCCTAGTCCTGGACCCTACGAAGTGGCCCTATGGTGCTCTGCCAGCCTCTGTGCATCCAGTGGCACCAACACATCTCCTCTGCTGCTGCCTCGTGGATCAGTTCCATCGTAGAGACCCACATTGCATCACAGCCCATAACCTCATTGAAACTGCTGCTGTGCAATGCATCCTCGGGATAGGCCCTCTCATCCCTCATAGATGGCAACCTAGATGACGATGTTGGACTCCACATCCCAGCCTTGCAGCTCCTGGGAACTGACGCATCACTTGAACTGCTGTACACAACCATGAATTTGGACTTCACAATGGATTTTCGATGATGATGTAGGACCTCACACCGCAGCCTCACCACATTTTTAAACCAACACATCACTTCAGCTATGCAACGCATCTTCGAAGCGGATCTTTGCAGTGCTCCACAAACAAGTATTTATTGCAGTTTGTTTAGCAGGCCTATCTGAGTCCCGGGAACTGGCCTGTGCTCCGTTGTGGTAGGCTTGAACTTGTGGCTTTGTCAGGGTCCGGCACGACCAGATATCCACATTTGTCGCTTCGTCGCTTTGTGCTTACTAGCACTATTTTCACTGAAATCATTTAAACTGTATGTCTCTAGTTCCACTAATTGACTTTTTTGTCCTTTTAGTATTATTTTTTATACAAATATGCTTTGTTTTTCTAAAATGGTGTGGGATCATTTATTGGTGTGGTTTCACTGTGTTAACTTTTAAGTGTTGCACCAATTATTTACACATTTCCTCTGAGAGGAATCTGATGGCTCTTTGCCAAGCAACCTAAGGGTTAAGCACAGGATAATATGAGATGTACTTGTGACTTCACCTTGAGAAGAATTGTGATTGCTGCTGGAGAAGGGTTCACTCCTCTCAACCAGTAACCTAACCTCCTACAGTCTACAACCATCCACTCCTCCATTTAATAACTTGTTTTCTTACAATGTGTCTCACTACTACCCATACATTTCTGAAAATGTGTTTGTTATGATTCAACCTACCCTAATTATAAAGTTGAGATGTTGATTTGAAAGACAAACAGAAAATAAATCTGTCACCACTTTTCAATTACCTATAAATGGAACCAAATTCTAGAAGTGTTTATATTTACACTTGTATCAACCCAGTACTTTCTAAAAAATATATCTTAATATTATGAATCAATTCTATTTGACATATAAAAATGTTTCTTTGCATCAATTGAAACCTTTGAAAAACACACATGTGTGACACGCTCATCAAATGATGAAAGTTTTCCACAAAAGAAAGAAAAAACAAATAATGGAAATTTGTTTTTCTTCTTGGAAAGATAACATAATTTCAAAGGATTCTATAAATCTTTAATCTGATATTGCTGTACAAGTGTATTCCCTGATATATCATTTTGTTAGGCAATCTTCGACCATCTTGCATTGTATTGTATTGTCTTCATTGTGTGAAAGAAATGAAAGTTTATTCCATTACAAATCAATAGAATTAAAAATACTGAAACCAAAAATATATGGTTTTCCTACATTAACTTGGGTGACAGGTGACATATGTCTGCTGAGCTATGGGGTGACGGGTATTTTTTCAAGTGCCCCTTTATTAAGAGTTACTGTGGCAATATCTACCATAGTCATAGGTATGAGGGATGCAGCTGGCCTCTCCAGAACAAAAGTTACTCTAGATCAAAAATCACTTGCGAGGTGTTTTTTTATTTTTTTCCATCACCCTTCCTATTTTTGCTGAATTTATTTTTGTTGGTCTAAGGACTCTGTGCATTTTACCACTGCTAACCAGTGCTAAAAAGCTTGTACTTACACTCTAAAAAGTGGTAAAATTGGCTTACACCTGATTTGTATGTTTCATTTATTTATAAGTCTCTCGTAAAGTGGCATACTTTATACCCAGGTTTGATACACTGCATGCTACTAGTGGGCCTGCAGGACTTAGTGTGCCACCCACCTAAGTAAGCCCTTAAAACATGTGTCAGGCCTGTCACTGCAGCCTGTTTTGACATGGCAAAATGACCCCCATACTAAGCCTTGAACACCCCTTTTAATATATATGTCACCCCTAACGTAGGCTCTAGATAGGCAAAAGGGCAGGGTGTATTGTAGTTAAAAGGTTGGACTTCTACCTTTAGTTTTACATGTCCTGGCAGTGAAAAACTCACAAATGTGTTTCCACTACTGTGAAGTCTATCTCTCCCATAAGATAACATTTGTGTACCTTATTACATTTGATAAGTCCTATATTTTGATTTAGAGCAGGTAAGACATTTATGTTTGGTGTTTGAGGAATTTTAATGTAAAATCCTCTTTAATAGTAAAGCTGGATTTTAAGTCAACATTTTTAAAATGTCACTACTAGAATGATGGCTTTTATTTGCCCTTATTTGGTGCCTGCAGCCTGTTTCTGAGCCACATGACTGGGTGTATTTGGCAGTTGATCTTTGTACATTTCTCCCACACAACCGCAAAATAGAGAGACTAGCTGCACATGAATAGGCCATAACTGGCAGGATGGGGGGTTGGAGTTGTGCCCTGCCTAACTTACACATCAAAAGGGGGGTCCCGTTCACACACAAAGAACTTTGTACTAGTACATTAGGTCTGTAGCTAGACTGAAGCCAGGGCGTGGAGGCAAGAAATTTCAAGCCCTTTTATGACAGAATCTCTAGAAACTTCTCCTACTACAGGTAGCCCAAATCCAAAATGTGCTCTGAAAACCAAGAGGAGAATCGGAACAACTTGCTTGTCGACCTGCACAAAGTCCACCACCGGTTGGCCTGAATCTGCTGCAGTTCTACCTACATTCTTCTCAACAGAGCAAACAAGACACCAGGTATAAAAGTAAGATCCTCAAATCCACTCTTCAGTTCACTTTCTGGACCTGCGGAAGGACTCTCAGAGGAGTGCCTACTCCGATGGCATGCTGTGTACTTCAGAATACTGCTTTGCTATACCAAGAAGGTCTGCTTTGCGACCTGAAACCAAGACTAGCAGAGTGTCTTCATGGGATACTTGGTTGGCATCCTGAAGAGAGTCTCAGGAACAGAAAAGGCTCCAATGATCTTGAAGCTGCACCTGGACCCAACCTGAGTGAGTTTGGTCCTCCAGGTGGTGCCCGTCCAATCCTGGACCAGTTGAAGTGGTACTTGTCAATCTGCACAAAGTCAACCACCGGTTGGTCCGAATTTGAAGGCCAAAGGTGAATCATCGTGGGCAATCATAATTTTAGACTTTACCTGGTCTCACTTGAGTAGATGTTTGAGACATTGTTTGTGACATTGACTTCTTACATCGTAGATCTCACTTTAAAATGTAAAAATTCAAAACTCCGGTTCACTGATAGATTTGTGTTGTTTTGGTATCAAATAATTTAATAAAATGTACTCTACAGTTGGTGTGGGATTGGCCCTGTGTTTTATTTTCACTTGATGCTGTTTGTGCACTGCATAACTACTTACATATTGCCTCTTAGTTAAATCTAACTGCTTTTGTGGCAAGCTACCACAGGGTTAAGCACACATTAATTTAGTAAATTTCATGGTTCACCCTGATAGGGATTTTGGGTGTTACTTGAGCAAAGTTTCACCCCACTCAACCAACAACCCAATTTCTCAGTTTTGCAGTTGCAAAGAGGGATATAGCAAAAAGAGTGCAGCTCTGTAACACCAATTCTTGTGGAGTGGATGTGGTGCATAGATTAGTGTATGGTAGCGGAGGAGGTCATCCATATGGGTGGGGGATGTCGCAGAAACTTTGAAAAATATATGGATCTGTTCGATGGAACATGGTGGTAATTGATTTGTGTATGAAAGGTTTCTTGTAATTTGTTTGCGGCACAGTGGTTATTGTTATAAATTGGGTACCCCCTGTTTAAGCAAGGACCCTCACTCTAGTCAGGGTAAAAGAGAATCACCCTCAGCTAACCTCTGCTTGGCCCCTTGGTAGCTTGGCAGAGCAGTAGGCTTAACTTCAGAGTGCTAGGTGTAAAGTATTTGTACCACCACACACAGTAACTCAATGAAAACACTACAAAATGACACAACACCCGTTTAGAAAAATAGCAAATATTTATCTAAACAAAACAAGACCAAAACGACAAAAATCCGACATACACAAGTCAAGTTATGAATTTTTAAAGATTAAACTCAAAAATAGCGCTTAGAAACAAAAAATGTTTCGATGAGGTGTTAACACGGCGTCGTGACGGAGTTGTTCCCAACAAGCCGACTCCAGCAGCGCCAGACACGGAGTACAGTACCTTTGGTGAGGAGTGAAAACAAGTCGATGCGCGAAGTCGGGGATCGCGGCGTCGGTGCGAAACGTTGAATCCACGCAATTCGAGCGGCGTCGATCACGACGTGGTGCGGTGACTTCCACGGAGTCGCGGACTTCAGCGGGGCTGCAGCGGCTTTGGGCCTGCGAAGAGCGTTGCGTTCCAGCGAAGGTCACGGCATCGGGTGCAGGGGGCATCACAGGATTCAGCAGCGGCGTCGGTCCGAAGTCGTCCGAAGTCGATTTCCTTGGATTTCCACCAGCTTTCCTTTCAAGGGCCCAGGGAATGGATAGGGCACCACTTGTCAGAGCAGGAGTATCTCCAGAGACTCCAGGTGCTGGCTGAGAAAAGTCTTCGCTGTCCCTTAGACTTCAAACAACCGGAGGCAAGCTCTAAATCAAGCCCATGGAGATTTCTTCACAAGATGGAAGGCACACAAAGTCCAGTCTTTGCCCACTTACTCTGGCAGAAGCAGCAACTGCAGGATAGCTTCACAAAGCACAGTCACAGGCAGGGCAGCACTTCTCCAGGCAGAGGTTACTCTTGTTTCCAGAAGTGTTCTAAAGTCTGTGGTTTTGGGTGCCCTTCTTATACCCAATTTCTCCTTTGAAGTAGGCCTACTTCAAAGCAAAGTCTCTAGTGAATGTGAAATCCTGCCTTGCCCAGGCCAGGCCCCAGACACTCACCAGGGGGTCAGAGACTGCATTGTGTGAGGACAGGCACGGTCCTTTCAGGTGTAAGTGATCACTCCTCCCCTCCCTTCTAGCACAGATGGCTCATCAGGAAATGCAGACTACACCCAAGCTCCTTTTGTGTCACTGTCTAGTGTGAGGTGCAACCAGCCCAACTGTCAAACTGACCCAGACAGAGAATCCACAAACAGGCAGAGTCACATAAATGGTATAAGCAAGAAAATGCTCACTTTCTAAAAGTGGCATTTTCAGACACACAATCTTAAAATCAACTTTACTAAAAGATGTATTTTTACATTGTGAGCTCAGAGACCCCAAACTCCACATATCTATCCGCTCCCAAAGGGAATCTACACTTTAGTCAGATTTAAAGGTAGCCCCCATGTTAACCTATGAGAGGGACAGGCCTTGCAACAGTGAAAAACGAATTTAGCAATATTTCACTGTCAGGGCATATAAAACACATTACTATGGGGGTGATTCTAACCCTGGCGGTCGGTGTTAAAGCGGCGGCCAACCCGCCAACAGGCTGGCGGTAAAAAATATGGAATTCTGACCCTGGCGGGAACCGCCAACACAGACAGCCACTTTAACACTCCGCCCGCCACGACGGTACAAACAAACAGCGCGGCGGTCACCGCCAACAGCCAGGCGGCAGACAATGTACCGCCCACCCTATCACAACTCACCAATCCGCCACCTTTTCCGGGGCGGGAGCACCGCCGATAAAAACACGGCGGAAACAGACTACGAACGGGAAAACGCTCACCACTACGCACTCCAGGAGGAAGGAGGACAGCATGGAACCCGAATTAAACATCCTACCTGCTCTCGTCTACCTTCTCATCTACCAAGAGTACGAAGTCCGGCGCAGACGACAACGGTGAGTACTGCACCTACGACACACGGGAGGGGGGAGGACGAAAGGTTACGGGCACACACATATGCGACCCCCCCCCCCAACTATGTACACACCAATGCAGAGCAACAAGTCACAGTGACACCACCCAAACACCCCAGAAAAATGCTAGGACATAATCAAATTTGGAATAAATATTTATGTACCAAAAAGGTCCAGAAAAATATCGTACAACCATGAAAGATATTCACAAGAAAACAAATGACATACACATCAGTGTATAACTGAAGTAACAAGTCCTGCACATCCTACGAATTCATCATGTCCGTGGGCCAAAGTTTTGAGAAACAAGGGCAAAGCCCACACAGGAGACCTGAGTCCTTTGGAGAGAACACTGCAGGGGCATCAGATGTAAAAACTACAGGCACCTCAGGGGGAAGGGAAGGGGGGGGCACCACAGCCACATGAGTCCACGACGCCAGATCCACGAGGAGCCACCATGCCCACTGTACCATCCTGGGGAGTGCAAAGCCACAGTCTCTCAATGTCTTTACAGTGGGTGGGCTGCCCACTGGACCATCCTGGGGAGTGCAAAGCCACAGTCCATCAGGTGGATGACAGTCTCCACTGGTCAAGGAGGAGGCATGGTGGGCACAGTGAACCATAAACAGTGATTGAGACGGCGGTGCCCAGCGGAGCGGTGCTTGAGATGAAGGGCCCAGCGGAGCGGTGCTTGAGAAGAAGGGCCCAGCGGAGCGGTGCTTGAGAGGAAGGGCCCAGCGGAGCGGTGCTTGAGAAGAAGGGCCCAGCGGAGCGGTGCTTGAGACGGCGGTGCCCAGCGGAGCGGTGCTTGAGATGAAGGGCCCAGCGGAGCGGTGCTTGAGAAGAAGGGCCCAGCGGAGAGGTGCTTGAGAGGAAGGGCCCAGCGGAGCGGTGCTTGAGACGGCGGTGCCCAGCGGAGCGGTGCTTGAGAGGAAGGGCCCAGCGGAGCGGTCCTTGAGACGGCGGTGCCCAGCGGAGCGGTGCTTGAGAAGAAGGGCCCAGCGGAGCGGTGCTTGAGAGGAAGGGCCCAGCGGAGCGGTGCTTGAGAAGAAGGGCCCAGCGGAGCGGTGCTTGAGACGGCGGTGCCCAGCGGAGCAGTGCTTGAGATGAAGGGCCCAGCGGAGCGGTGCTTGAGAAGAAGGGCCCAGCGGAGCGGTGCTTGAGAGGAAGGGCCCAGCGGAGCAGTGCTTGAGAAGAAGGGCCCAGCGGAGCGGTGCTTGAGACGGCGGTGCCCAGCGGAGCGGTGTTTGAGAGGAAGGGCCCAGCGGAGCGGTCCTTGAGACGGCGGTGCCCAGCGGAGCGGTGCTTGAGAAGAAGGGCCCAGCGGAGCGGTGCTTGAGAGGAAGGGCCCAGCGGAGCGGTGCTTGAGAAGAAGGGCCCAGCGGAGCGGTGCTTGAGACGGCGGTGCCCAGCGGAGCGGTGCTTGAGAAGAAGGGCCCAGCGGAGCGGTGCTTGAGAGGAAGGGCCCAGCGGAGTGGTGCTTGCGAAGAAGGGCCCAGCGGAGCGGTGCTTGAGAAGAAGGGCCCAGCGGAGCGGTGCTTGAGAGGAAGGGCCCAGCGGAGCGGTGCTTGAGAAGAAGGGCCCAGCGGAGCGGTGCTTGAGACGGCGGTGCCCAGCGGAGCGGTGCTTGAGAGGAAGGGCCCAGCGGAGCGGTCCTTGAGACGGCGGTGCCCAGCGGAGCGGTGCTTGAGAAGAAGGGCCCAGCGGAGCGGTGCTTGAGACGGCAATTCCCAGCGGAGCGGTGCTTGAGATGAAGGGCCCAGCGGAGCGGTGCTTGAGAAGAAGGGCCCAGCGGAGCGGTGCTTGAGAGGAAGGGCCCAGCGGAGCGGTGCTTGAGAAGAAGGGCCCAGCGGAGCGGTGCTTGAGAGGAAGGGCCCAGCGGAGCGGTGCTTGAGAAGAAGGGCCCAGCGGAGCGGTGCTTGAGAAGAAGGGCCCAGCGGAGTGGTGCTTGAGACGGCGGTGCCCAGTGGAGCGGTGCTTGAGAGGAAGGGCCCAGCGGAGCGGTCCTTGAGACGGCGGTGCCCAGCGGAGCGGTGCTTGAGAAGAAGGGCCCAGCGGAGCGGTGCTTGAGAGGAAGGGCCCAGCGGAGCGGTGCTTGAGAAGAAGGGCCCTGTTCAGCGGTGCTCTTCTCCACGGTGGGCCCTGTTCAGCGGTGCTCTTCTCCACGGCGGGCCCTGTTCAGCGGTGCTCTTCTCCACGGCGGGCCCTGTTCAGCGGTGCTCTTCTCCACCGCGGGCCCTGTTCAGCGGTGCTCTTCTCCACGGCGGGCCCTGTTCCGCGGTGCTCTTCTCCACCGCGGGCCCTGTTCAGCGGTGCTCTTCTCCACCGCGGGCCCTGTTCAGCGGTGCTCTTCTCCACGGCGGGCCCTGTTCAGCGGTGCTCTTCTCCACGGCGGGCCCTGTTCAGCGGTGCTCATCCAGCAGGTCAAGGGAGCCAGACCTGGCCTGGACTCCCTGCTCAGTCGCCCTCGGACCGTGACGTTTCTGGACCCTTCGGGGACGGACTCCTGGCCTCCTTAGTGTCCTCCTTCCCAGCTGGGATGTGGCATGTGGGGTCCACCTTCTCCGCGCTCCTGCTGCCCTTCCGCTCCTTTGATGGTGCTCTCGGGCCCTTGCCTCCCCTAGATGGTGTGGGTGGTGAAGTGGCCGCACATTGCTCCTTGGGGGCAGCCCTGTCGGTCCTCGCACGGCGGCCCTTGTTTTTGCGGGTCCTCTTGCCGGGGGGGGGGGCTGGACGTGTCCTTGCTGCTGATCGATGTGTCACTGCTGGCAAAGGGTGGGCTCCAGAACCCATGCACAACAGTGACACCCGAAGCTGGGCTGGTGGTGGCTGCGGTGCTCTTGGGACTCTTTGAAGATGGATGGGGGAGCTCATCGGGGGGAAAGAGGTCAAGGTTAGCCATGAAAAGTTTCTTAGGGCCAAGGTAAAGGGTAGGAGAAGTGGAGATGGAAGTGGAGGTAGAGGAGGTGGTTGTAGGAGAGTCAGGTGTGCTGTCATTGGGTGAAGGTGCTGGTGCTGTAGGCTGTCGTGAGGTGGATGGCTGTTGGGTGGGTGGCTGCCTGCGTTTGTGTGTCTTGGAAGAGGGGGTGACAGACACAGTGGGAGAGGACACAGGGGACGTGTAAATGGCAGTGGGGGTGGTGACTGCACGAGTGTGGACTGTACTGGAGGGTGAGGTGGTGATGGAAGCACTGGCTGATGTTGGGGTGCATGCAGGTGTGAGTGTAGACGTCACAGGGAGGGAGGAGGGAGACGAGGAGGAGGGGGACACAGGGGTGGCAGTGGCTGTTGGCATGTCTGCATCTGGGTGTTGCTTGGGTGAGTGTTTGTGGAATCTGTGGTGCTTGTGTTTGGATGAGCTGCTCTTGGGTGTTGAGGTGTGTGCAGGCTAGTCTGATGGTGTGGATGGGATAGGCTGAGGGACAGGAGACAGAGAAAGGCTGGAGGCAGTAAGAAGAGGGAGGCTGGAAACAGGGACAATGGCTGCCGTCAGTGCTGAGGCCAGAGCAGTGAACGCTCGTTGATGGGCAGCCTGACCCGAATGAATGCCCTCCAGGTACGCATTGCTCTGTTGCACCTCCCTTTGCACACCCTGGATGGCATTCAAAAGGGTCGTCTGCCCAACAATGAGCGTCCTTACCAGGTCAATGAGCTCCGCACTGAGGGCAGCAGGGGCAACAGGGGAAGGGGCTGAGGTGCCTGGGGCGAAGGAGATGCGCGCCTTCCTGGGCGAACAGGCACGGAGCGAAGACTGAGGGGCTGCTGGGAGGGCGGGGCTGGTGCGCTGGGTGGCGGCTGTACCTGTAGAGGCGGGGGGCACGGATGTTGTCGCCACCCCTAGGGAGCTCCCATCCGAGGACGTGTCGCTTTCGCTGCTCTCACCAGCGGTCCCCGTCGTGGTGCTCCCCTCGCCCTCCGGATCACTGGTGCCCTCGGTGTCTGTTCCTGGGCCCACCGGGGCCTTGTGTCCTGCAGCTCCCTCGTGCTCCGATGCCAAATCTCCTCCGCCTGATGATGCTAATGCACACATGCACAAGAAGATGAAGAGAAAGGGTGGGGGGAGAAAAAAGAAGACCAGGTTGAGTGCATGCAATGTCAACACCGTTGGCGGAGAGGACAGACACAGGTGCCTAATGCACTAAGCCGCGCATTCGGGGTACACTACTCAGTACTACTGACTAAGACAACAGGCCAAGAGACGTCAAACGCGCACATGGGAGATGCTGGACCTTCAATGGCTGTACTTGTCACCCTACCGAGGTGGGGGCCGGGGGCACAGAGCCATGCCTAAGGGCGAGGACTACACTACAGAAAGCGCCCTGGCCTAATGTCACCCACAGCCCTCCTCCCCCACCCATACGCCTCCACTGCACAGAAAGATAGGAGAATGTGCTGATACTCACCCCCTTGTGTCTGCTGTGATGTCTTAAAGCGCCCATCCAATTCAGGGTAGGCCACCGCCAGGATCCGGGACATCAGGGGGGTCATGGTGCGACTGGCACCCCTCCTAGGTTGGGAGGCCATCCCCAGCAGTGTTTCTGCGGTCTTCCTTGTTCCGCGGCGGATGTCCTCCCACCTCTTGCGGCAGTGGGTGCCCCGTCTGTTGTGGACCCCCAAGTTCCGGACTTCCTTGGCGATGGCACGCCAAATCTCGATCTTCTGATGGGCGCTGACCTATTTGACATGTACAGGGTGGAAAGGAGGAAATCATCAATGACCTGCATGTTAGATGTGATTGGCCCCCCCCTCCAACTTTGCCATATGGCACATGCTCTCATCTGTCGGGCGTTGCACTCCTCATTCGCCCCCCACCCCACCAACTTACATCCACCCCAATCCACACAGGCATAGCCCATTCCATGTGCACCCGGTGTACTCACTTGTTGGTCTGGAGGACCGTAGAGTAGCGCATACTGGGGGAGGACCCCATCCACGAGCTTCTCCAACTCTTCAGACGTGAAGGCAGGGGCCCTTTCCCCAGTCGCAGCAGCCATTGTATCTTCCAGACCGAGGTCACAGCAGCACTTGCAGTATAGGTCCTCTCCTGTGGATGATCAGGTCTCGAGTGATTAAGCAGATAGAAAATGGCGGTCACGCCCGCGGCGGTGCGTACCGCGACCGCCAGCGCACTTCGTCATTGGCTCCTGAAACCCATAGGCTTCAATGTTAACCAATGCGGCTTTGCGCCGCGGTCTTCGACCGCCTACCGCCACGGTGTGCCCCGCCAGCGCATTGACCTCACATCCCATTGTCCCACTTCACAGGTCAGGCAGCCGCCATTTCAAGGGCCTACATGGCTTAATTTTGACTGCGACACACAGGCCTAGGCCTTGCATTGCCACACATACACGCCTTTCAACCCATTGCCATTCTTTAACTGTGCAAGCTGTCTGTACGTACCTGTGGTTTGGCTGACTCTGTGCTCCATGTTGTCCTTCCTAGGCACCGTCCGCTGGGACTTGGGATGAGAAGGAGGAATCCTCGCATGTACCGACCGCTGGTGGACCTGTCGACAATGGAAGAACGCCATATAATACTTCGATACAGACTTGACCGTGCCACTATCCATGAACTGTGTGCCCAGCTGGAGCCAGACCTGATGTCCCCCATCCGCCAACCCACAGGGATTCCCCCTCTGGTGCAGGTTTTGTCAGTCCTCCATTTTTTGGCAAGTGGGTCATTCCAGACCACAGTGGCCATGTCATCTGGAATGTCTCAGCCTATGTTTTCTAAGATTTTGAGCAGAGTGTTGTCTGCCCTGATGAAACTCATGCGGAGCTACATCATTTTCCCAGAGGAGGGTGACTTGCCTACAGTGAAGGGTGATTTCTATGCCCTTGGACATATCCCCAACATCATTGGTGCCATTGATGGGACCCATGTGGCTTTGGTACCCCCAAAAGACGATGAGCAGGTGTACCGAAACAGAAAAAGTTTTCATTCGATTAATGTCCAGGTGGTCTGTTTGGCTGACCAGTACATCTCCCATGTAAATGCCAAGTTCCCAGGGTCAGTGCATGACGCGTATGTGATGCGAAATAGCAGCATCCCTATGTGATGGAGCAGCTACAGAGACAACGTGTGTGGCTAATAGGTGACTCTGGTTACCCCAACCTGCCGTGGCTACTGACCCCAGTGAGGAATCCCCGGACAAGGGCAATGGAACGCTACAATGAGGCCCATGGGCGTACTAGGAGGGTGATTGAGCGAACCTTTGGCCTCCTGAAGGCCAGGTTTAGGTGCCTGCATATGACCGGTGGATCCCTAATGTACTCACCAAAGAAGGTGTGCCATATCATCGTGGCGTGCTGTATGCTTCACAACCTGGCTTTGCGAAGCCAGGTGCCTTTCCTGCAGGAGGATGGTCCAGATGGTGGTGTTGTAGAAGGCGTGGAGCCTGTGGAGAGTGAAGAGGAGGAAGACTCAGAGGACGACACAGACAATAGGGACAGAGTGATACAACAGTATTTCCAGTAACACCCAGGTAAGAATCACCCACGCCATTTCACAATTGCTTATAGCCTCCTGCATCTGTACTTTCTGTAGTTCCCACCAGATCTTTTTGGGTAATTTTTGTTTTTCCCTTCCCTTCTCAGTGCTGTATGACTCAGTGCCTGACTTCTGCTTGGTTTGCCCATGAACTACAGCGTATTGACATTGGTATGTTGTCATCACTAATTGACAGAACAGATATTGAACAGTAATATGTAATACATTTGCTAATAATACAGCATGACTCCAAACTGATTTGTGTGCAATATGTGATTTATTTACAGTGCTAGATATTGGTACATGTGATTATAAGGGTGATGGGTGGGGGTGGAGTAATGTCCATGGCAGAGTCCAGTTCTCAGTCTCACAGGTGCATTGTCCTTTTGCCTGTGGAAGGATGGAGCAGAGGCAGTTCATGGTTGGACAGGGTGGCAATGTGGGACAGTGGGAAGAGTTCAGGGGGTATGTCCTGCTGGCGGGGGTCTTGACATCCTACTCTGTCTTTTTTTTGGATCTCAGGCTCCTCTTACGGGGTGGTTGTTCTTCAGCAGGAGGTGGGGTTCTGGTGGCCTGTCGTGGTGTTGGGGCCTCCTGTCCACTTGCGCCGGCGGAGGTGGTAGGCTGTTCCTGGTCCGGGCTAGTGACAGGGGCCCTGTGTGGTGCCACATGGTCCCGCAACGCGTCTTCTATCCTGTTGAGGGCCAGGACGATGGTCCCCATTGCGGTCCCGATGATTCTCAGCTCCTCCCTGAACCCCATGTTGCGTTCCTCCTGCTGTGCCTGGATCTCCGTGAACCTGGCCAGTACCGTCGCCATCGTCTCTTGGGAGTGGTGGTAGGCACCCATGATGGTGGTGAGGGCCTCTTGGAGAGTGGGTTCCCTGGGCCTCTCCTCCCCCCCCCTGTCGCACAGCAGCCCTCCGAGCTGCCCGGTTTCCCCCGGCCTCTGTCTCCTGGATGGTGTGCCCGCTCCCACTGCCCCCAGGTCCCTGTTGTTGTTGGGGTGTTGGGTTAGCCTGGGTGCCCTGTAGTGGCAGACACACCGCTGATTGACGTGTCCTAGAGATAGAAGCATGGGCCCGCTGGGTGGGAGCTGTGCTGGTGTTGGCAGAGGGGGTCGGGTCTGGTGTGGCCTTTGGCTGCCTGAGGGGAACCGACTGCCCAGAGGTCCCCGATGGTCCGGGCTGGTCATCAGGTTCAGTGTCGACAGAGCTGCTGTCCTCACTGTGGGCCTGTTCCGGGGGTGGGATGGACATTTCTGGACCCTCCTGGCTGGTGTGTTGGCGTTCGGGTCCTGCATGAGGTAAGAGAGTTTGGTTATTGTTTCTGTGTGTGCAATGGCGTGCGTGTTATGGGTGCCCTCGTCCCCCAGTGCAGGCATTCCCTTGAGGGAGGTGTTGTGAGGGTAGTTAGTGGGGGGGGGGGTAAGTGCAGTGGTCATGCTTGGGTGATGGGTGTCCATGGATTGTGTTGGCATGCAGGAGTTGGTGTTGGGATGGGTGGGTTGTGCTGGTGAGACATTGTCAGGGAGGATGTGTGCTGGGGGTTTGGGGGTGAGGGTGGGGGTGTGGGTTGGCATGCTGGTGGGGTGGGGGGGATATAGTAGTTGAGATTGGACTCACCAGAGTCCATTCCTCCGGCTACTCCTGCGAGGCCCTGAGGATGCAGGATGTTGAAGACCTCTTGCTCCCATGATGTAAATTCGGGAGGGGTGGGTGGGGGTCCGCCGCCAGTCTTCTGGACCGCGATGTTGTGCCTGGAGACCATCGATCGGACCTTCCCCCGTAGGTCGTTCCATCGTTTGCGGATGTCCTCCCTATTCCTGGGATGCTGTCCCACCGCGTTGACCCTGTCCACGATCCGCTGCCATAGCTCCGCCTTCCTAGCTATACTGGTGTGCTGCACCTGTGAGCCGAAGAGCTGGGGTTCCACTCTTAGGATTTCCTCCACCATCACCCGGAGTTCTTGGTCCGAAAAGCGTGGGTGCCTTTGGGGTGCCATGGGGTGGTGTGGGTGAGGTGTGGGGTGGTGTATGTGATGATGAGTATGTTGGTGTGTGGTGCTTTGTGCTACTATGTGGTGTGTGTGATGGTGTAGTGTGCCTCAGTGTGTATTGCTATGGATTGTCTGCTGTGTCTCTCTCTCCTTCTCTCAGTAATTGTGGTCGTAGGGGTTTGTGGGTGATGTGGGGGTGTGTTTTATAGTTGATTGATTGTGTGGGAGTGGGTTGTGTATGTGTATCAGGTGTGTGTATTTGTAATTGTCCAATGTGCCTGTGTTTTGGTGCTGTGTGTGTATTTTGACCGCGGCGGTGTGTACCGCCAATGGAATACCGCGTTGGAAAGCCTGCCGCGTTGATTCGTGGGTCGAAATGGCATGGGCGTATTTCTGTTGGCGTGACGGTGGAGGTTTGGTCATCTCCAGTTTATCGCTGCCCGCTGATGTGGCGGCCTGCAGTGGAGGTCGGATTTTTGGAGGTTTGGCCGTTGTGGGTCAGAATGACCGTGGCGGCTTTCCGCGGCCGCGGCGGTGTTATGGCGGTCTTCTGACGGCGGTAAGCGCCTTTTACCGCCGAGGTCAGAATGACCCCCTATATGTCCTACCTTAACCATACACTGCACCCTGCCCTTGGGGCTACCTAGGGCCTACCTTAGGGGTGTCTGACATGTAGGAAAAGGGAAGGTTTAGGCCTGGCAAGTGGGTACACTTGCCAAGTCGAACTTACAGTTAAAACTGCACACACAGACACTGCAATGGCAGGTCTGAGACATGATTACAGAACTACTTATGTGGGTGGCACAACCAGTGCTGCAGGCCCACTAGTAGCATTTGATTTACAGGCCCTGGCACCTCTAGTGCACTTTACTAGGGACTTACTAGTAAATCAAATATGCCAATCATGGATAAACCAATCACATACACATTTTGTAAAGGAGCACTTGCACTTTAGCACTGGTTAGCAGTGGTAAAGTGCCCAGAGTAACAAAAACAGTAAAATCAGAGCCCAGCACACATCAACAACCTGGGGAACAGAGGCAAAAAGTTAAGGGAGACCACACCAAGGATGAAAAGTCTAACAGTTATGATCTAGATACCTAGGCAACCAGTGCAAGTGCATTACTATAGTCTGCATGAGGTTTGAGGAACATCTTTACATTAAGGCTTGCAATCTGATGTCCCATTGAAATTACGTGTTTTTGCTTGATGACAGTGACAGTTGTTTACAACTGAATACCACAACAGCATGTTTAAAAAGAGATTAAAGGTGCCTGGTCATACCTGTATATGCTTATTCACAGTTATGGCCAGGAATTAAGGGCACATAAACGCTTTCAAAGAAAACTGAAGAAACTGTCACTTCTTGATCCTAGAGATGAGAGTAAAAGGGAGTTAGAACTTCAGCTTCCCGTGCCACATTTGCACTTTCCATCAATTATTACAAAGGTCGTTCCTTGTTCTGATTCCTGCCTAACCCACTATTTTTTACCGCATCTGTATATTTCCCTTGTTTAGGACCTCTGTCAGCAGCTCCTTCGACACTTTCCTGTTTGCAGCTCTCTTTAACAGCTTCTTAGCAGCTACCTTTCAGCCTACAACTCTGTCACAGTCAATAACTTTACCTCCCAGTCCACATTCTTGTGAGCAGCTAAATAACCCTTAAGCAATCCATCAATAGCGCTGATCTTGAGCCAGTTTTTACATCCATTGTCAGAAATGCTTGGAATATCCGGAGTAATTCTTTGTGGTCCTCGGAAGAATGACAATGCATTCATGTTTGATGATGACTGTTCACGGGGAAGAATTAAACTGTAAAACTTTTTGTCAAATGTCAGAGGGGCTAAATGAACGTGCACTTTGATAAAAGGCGACTGAGGAAATACAGTAATTGTCAAGAGGAAAGATCAATTACTGAATTGAACGTAGTCAGTTATATACTACATTGCAAGCAAGACTGTACAACATCCATGCATCATCAAACACATCCAGCTCATGGAATCACGCATCTGTCTACTTTCACTGGTGTGATGACGTGCAGCAGAATGAATGACTGTCAAGGTCATTGCTGTTCAATGAAGCTGTCATGCCACATTCAGATAGTGTAATGTAGTCAGAGAGTCTCCTGTTTTTCTTTCTCAGCTTCATGGCTTTCTCTGTATATGGAGGAAAAGAATATCTCGGTTAGTAGATTGTTTCACCTTTCACTATAATTACTAGTTACACTATACATTAGGAACAATGATAGGATGATATGCTAGTACCTGTCACACTCTGGTATACGTATGCACAGCTTGCGTGTGTGTGTGTGCGCGCGTACTCACCGTACGTGGGCTATGACTATACATTCCGTATGAAACAGAAGCGTCCGGTAAGTGACTCAAATTACTTTCTCAGTCACAAGCCACCAGAGAAATGACAAATATGCATTTATTGAAAAATTCTACTTTACAGCATAAATGTTACATTTCACATAAACATCATGGAGAAAAACGGTGCAAAGAATGCAAACCTAAGTAATATTTAATGCGGAATTGTACTAGAAAAAGCAATCTTTAGCAGGAAAAAGGGATATCCCCCTTCGGACTAAAGCAAGAAAAACTGGATGGGAAAGGGCAACGGTTGAGAGGGAAGAGCTCAAGATGTACCAGCACGCAGCCCATATATATCGAGTTTATAAGAGCTCGAATGCGAGCGCGAGGCCAAGTCAAATGATTCAGAACCAAAATTGTTGGTGAAAAAGCGAAGCTTTCAATTTTTTCATTAGGCTTCTTAAGTCCTTTTAGTTATCGAACACCAACTTTGGGAGCACATCTGATAAACACTTTAATATTTTTCTTGATTTTTTTATATAAGGGATTTGGAGGCAGGTAAAGCCTGTATCACATAGAGCACGAAAGCGGCTAGAGATAATTTGTTTGTGACGCATATCGTTAGCTTGCTTTGTAAAATTGGATGTAGTATGCACAAAAATGTGAAAAGGCTTTGTGTGTAATTGAAAGCCATTTGACGATTACATGCTTGTTACTTGATGAACTGCACGTTAAAGGGGACAGATTATTTTTGGGGGACTTCAGACAATAAGGGACTTCCATAACCTACCAGGCCTTGGATCACTTGGGAAATCTTTGGCGGAGATGTGGGATTTGATTCCTCTGTGGAACAGGATTTGAAATTGCACTTAGTTTGATTAAATATTTTTTTGTACGTGTGTAGATTTGAGTGTTTGTCAAGGGTGATGCCCAGTGATTTCGTGCCCTCACATGGAAGCTTTGCACATATGTAAATTTGTTTGTTTAGTCATGATAAATCTGGGGTGTTGAAAATTGGTGGAGGGAGTAAGCAAGAACTCAGAGCCTCATTCACGAGGGCGGTGCAGATATTGCCTTGCTGTGCCACCCTGTTCCACCAGGAAAGGGCAGAAATGCACGGTATCTACAAGATATGGCAAATTTCTGTCCTCTCCCTCTGCGCTAGTGCACAAATTGTTTCCATGCACCAACACAGGCACCTTTGCTCCTTGGAGCACGAGGGCCTGTGTTCTGAGGATGATTGTTTCTGTGCAAGAAGGGACACCTTCCTGCACAAAAAATATTCACATGAGGAGTTTCCTGTTGCCACCGAGAGAAATAAAGATATTTCTCCCCATTGTATCACTCATACGCCAACCCTGAGGTGTCATAGAAATCTGACACATTCTCAGACTTTTAAATCTGGGAATGCATCAGATTCCTTTGGGTTCCATGGGTGTTGCATTAGAACACCCCAAGCACATCCGTGGAGTTCCCCTTTCACACAGTGTTATGTGTGAAAAGGGTCCATATATAACAGGCCATGAAAAGCCACACAGGGTGGCTCTGCGTGTCATGGTAAATATGGGTGGGCACACTGCGCCTCCAGGGCAAGAGTTTTAGTTTTATGTGGTGGGTTGACGTCTCGGTTTGAAGTACTGGGTTTTTCAGAACCCAGTGGTGCCAGGGAACACACCCTAAGACTTTGAGTCCTTCCTTTTTCAGACTACAGAAACACAGAGTCTTCTTGGTGAAGTCAAAGATCTTGTTTATTGGCTGCAGCCAGTAACAGGTATCCTAGAAGTACAACACGGTGTATATTCTCAGGAGACTGCTCCCCTTGAAAAGCTAACCTTCTCTTTTATACAAAATATTATGCTTTAGGCAAACATTCCTTATTTTACAGTTGACCATTCACATATTTTCACTACAAATAAATAGCAGAGTTATGATGACAAGCCCATATTTCAGTTTGTCCAGCCCTCAATCAATTACCCGGAAAGGCTCAGTACTTTCATCAGATATCAACGGACCCCCAATATAAACAGGCACCTCCTCCTTGTAAAGCAAGTCATAAAGAAAGAAACAGGGACAGGTGCGTGCAAGATTAGGCATGGTTTCTGTGTGATGAAAGGTTTATGATGTGTTGTGCCTTGATACTAATCTCATTCGGCCACGGCAAAAGAAACTGGCCGAACAGGTTTGGCTTCAGGCAGTGGAGTCAGCTTGCCCAGGTCACAGAGGAGTCAGCAAAGATGTACGTGTCCTTCAGACTCGTTTTCGGCATTAGTCATTGGCCTATGTGAGGGCAATCACAAAATGGCTGTCGTTTAAATGGAACCCGAGGGTTCAGGACGAAAACTCTGATATTCGGGTGATTTCGTTACCCGAATATGAATACAATGCTTGTGCATACTATTCTGATCATTCTCGGTCTGCTGATACCAAAATCGTTGTGATACGACGATGTTTATAACACGGGTCCAGAATTTTCAGTACCACAGACCCTCCTTTTGCCCTTACATAGGCAATAACCCATACTCACGCTAATCTGAGTCCAGGTCTATATTCATAAAGTCGTTGAGATGTTGCTGTAGCATCATCCTATTACCTAGCTCGTCCCTTGATACAGGTTTCCTTACACACGATGTAGCACAGAGG
The DNA here is from genome assembly GCF_031143425.1 of Pleurodeles waltl. Lineage (NCBI taxonomy): Eukaryota > Metazoa > Chordata > Amphibia > Caudata > Salamandridae > Pleurodeles > Pleurodeles waltl. The sequence continues at coordinate 538,522,181 of NC_090437.1, forward strand.
CCACAAAATGCAGGAGCACACTGTACACACAGACAGGACAGGAAAAGAATGGCTAAGATCATCCCAATGGCTACCAGAGTCTTCCATCCCCAGGCGGATATCAGCTCCCAGAACCACCCCATCAATGACCAATCTCCTTTATCCACTTGAATAGATTCGGAGATCTTATGCAGTTTGGAAATGGCCTGGTAGACTGTCGGAGCGTTATCTGGGATGAAAACACAGCAACTTGATTGGATCACTTTACATACCCCACCTCGGTCTGCAAGTATGACGTCTAATGCGACCCTGTTCTGAAGAGTCATAAGGCGATCCGACTGGAGCTCAGCAGTCAAATTACCAAGGGCACCGGCGGTTTCAACTACCGGGGATTCAACCACCCTTGTCAATTGCCTTATGTTCCTGCTGTTAACCATAGGGCCCCAAAACGGCAGAAAACCCTTTACGAAATCTCCAAATTCTTGTCCTGTAGTGTCTTCTTTACTTATGACACCTCTAACTATCCCTGTCTTATGGTAATCTGCCGCTGCCGTGTAGGTGGGAGGTAACAGGTACGAAACAAAACATGTGCCTGAGAAGTCAGGAGGCAACCATGTATAGGCTCTATTATGGCAGATGAAATAGGTACCCTTAGCTGCTAAGAACGAAGGAGAAGTCTGAGACGCAAAAACATATGTTTCAGTGCAGATACTTTTCCCTAACTGAGCTCTGGGATTCTTGCCATTACCTTTCAGACATAGGTGACCCTGATGGGGTACAATCCAAATCGGGGAGGATCTCTTTGCTCGCTGGTTCCCACTCAGAGTAACTCCATATCCTGTTACGTTCCATCCAATATATGCTAGTGTCTCATCTCTCGGGATAGTCTCATAGGAAATATCTTCCCTAATCATATCTACTATACCCTTAGCTAGAGCACTATTTTTAGGATTATCTTTCACAGAACGTAGGGGGTTGGCTTCATACGCGTATATGAACACTGTTCTATATGCAGTACAGTATGCCCATACAGAACCATTATGGCTGAAAGGCAGGACCAGATAAGGGATACCTTTATCAGTAGTATGTGGCATAAGACCACACACCCAACAGTTAGTTGTGTTCACTACTAATTGGTGTTGGTGTAGAAGCTGAATGAATGAATTGTTGGCAAACTCTAATCTTCTGGCAGACTCGTGTTCAGGCAGGGGGTGAAAAGAATGCGAGGAAACAGTAGAAGGAGGTATGGGCTGTGTAATGGGTGCAAATGTCACTTGAAAAGAGAATAAAACATATCCTATTAAAAACGTCATTACACTAAGCAACATGAAAATACATAATATCAAAAATCGTTTCTTTGTCATTATTATACCCATTCTGGCTTTGAAGTCCATCTGTCTGGCAGGTCTCTCATTCTTGAAAAACTCCATCCTCTCTAATTGCTGCTCGTGGTGGTAGGGTGTTCTATGCTAGGGAATGCTTCTGTCAGTCCAGGGCAACTCCCTTAGACCGACCAGAACTGTCGACCTAACGTCTTCAGCTGCACTCCAAAGACTTGGGCAACCACGACCCTACAGCTGAACCCGGATGGCGGTTCGAAAAGAAAAAAAAACAAAAATAAGAAAGTTTCTCAGATGAGAGAGCTGCACTTTAAAAAAAATAGCAAAGGAACGGGAAAAAAATTATTTGTCCTTAGTTCTTGGTCTCAAATTATAACGGCTTTTTCCAGGTACTGTCTGGTTCTGGAACAAGAGTTCAGGCTCTGTAGTGTTCAATCGAATTGACGGTGGCACAGCTTCTTGCAAATTATTGTCACTTTCTCGTTCAGAAATTGTTCCTTTTACACGTGCATCGCTAAATGGCAAAAAACGAGGCACAGTCTCAGTCTCAGAGTCAGCGATCCCCTCCTGGACCCATCGGTCGTACGGTAGAGGAAAAGGGACCCTCTTGCAGTGTACGCCGTGAATCCAGTTCTTTTTCCCTTCCACTCGGACAGCTGATCTTGTTGAGAGAAGGACGAGGTAAGGGCCGGTCCAACGGGGCTGGTCATTCTTTGTCCGCTGGAAGTTCTTGACCAGTACCCATGATCCAGGATCGATAAGATGTCCTGGAGCTTCAGAGACCTGAGGCAGAGTATCGTGAACCTGTTGGTGTAGAACACGCAATTTAGCCGTTAATTCATACAAATAATCAAGCAGTACAGGGTGTTCGATCTCACTGAATTTTGTTGGTCTTGGCACTCCCCATATGTTGGCCGGGCGGCCAAACACAATTTCAGAGGGACTAAGTACCACTCGCGAATGCACAGTCATTCTTGTTGATAGGAGTGCTAGAGGCAGAGCGTCAGGCCATTTAAGACCAGAGCTCGCTTGTATATGACCTTTTGACATTCAGGTGAGCCAGCTTTCAAGTACATCTGTGTTGTCAACTGCACAGAGACATACAAATTTTTATTTCTCAGAAGGCAGCAGAATGGTTCCATGTACAAGAGGAAGACAGAAGTTGAGAGGGAAGTTTTTGACTTTTTAGGTGCTATTTTTCACTTTACATTTTGAAAATTCATACCTCCGTTTTTACTTTTTGGATTTTTGTTGTTTTGGTGTCAAATAATTTAATCATATTTCCTCTGCTTTTCTAAACTCCTGTTGGATTTCTCTGGTATTGTGTTTTCACTTTATCAATGTTGTGTGCTGCATAAATACAATACTTATGGCCTCTAACCGAAGCCTGACTGCTTTTGTGCAATGCTACCAGAGAGATAAGTACAGGTTAATTTAGTGACTTTTTGTGGTTCACCCTTCTACTCTGACAAAGACTGGCTGCTGCTGGAGTAATGTTTCATCCCGCTGAAACAACAACCCAGTTTCTCACAGCCACCTTTTTATGGCACAGTGATGAGTGGGTCTCTTAAGGACCTGTTTTGTCTGTGCCTCCATCCCTAATATGGCGTAGGGGCAGAGACAAAAATATTTTCTCATTTGCATGGGGTCACATTCACACACAAACGATCAAATTGATGCAGGTATTACCTGGTTATATTTGACTGTATCTTTATTCCATTTTAAAGGACACTTGTTTGTGATCCTTATAAAAACTTAATAAGCAGGAACAGTTCTGTATTATTCCAGTGAATTTGAAGCCTGGAGTAGCTAGCAAATTTTACAACTTCCCTTATTATCAGGGATAAATTCTCATCCAATTTCTGAATGTACAGTATTACATCATACGCATATAGCAACACTATCATCAATGTATTTCCAATCCACAGCCCCCAGGGGAAAAAAAATTCTGCAAATAGAATGTTAACGGTTCCATAGCGGTGTGGTTGGACCGATTCGGCTGGCGTTGAGTTACTCCGAGCCAACAGCCGGCCTAAGATCGCCAGCCGTATTAGGAGGCAATAAACCGCCAGTCTTTTTGCTGCAGTCGCCCCTCCATGAAAACCCTGGCTGTAACGCACCCGGCGACAGGAATCCCCATTCTGGTCAGAGGCACATGCATCCCCATATGTCCACACACTTGCAGACACACCCTTCCACACTTGCAGACACACACCCCCAACTGTTTACATATATCCAGACACACACCCCCACCCGAATGAACGCATACTTACTGACATCCCCACCCAATCACACAAATACATACTGACATCCCCACCGAACCGCACGGATACATCCAGACACTCCCACTCGCTCGCACACAGACACGCACCCACACCCAACCAAACACAAACAGACATGCACCTCCACTCATCAACACAACTTCAGACATGCGCCCCCACTCATCAGCACACTCCCTGACATACACCCTCACTTGCTCGCACACACCCATGCAAACTACCCTACTCGCATGCATCACAATACACACACCTACTCACTCACATCCGACAACACCCTCCCCTTTGCTTTCTTACACACACACACACCCTCCACGTATACATACATGCATGCACTCACGCACACCCATACCGCTACACATACATATAAACGCACACACCACACACATGCACACAACATTCCCCTTCCTGTCCACACAGTTGCAGACACCCCTCCACCCGATAGCACACTTGCAGACACACCAACCACCAGACCGCACACATACATACAAACACCCCCACTCACTCTCACACTGACATGCACGCACCCCCATTAGCTCTCAGACACATGCACCCCCTCCACATTCACACTAACACTCCCCTCCCCCCTCAGCATTTATGCACACACTATCTCCTCCGCATTCATGCACACCCCACACCCTCCACACCCTCCACACTCGCATACAGTCACACATGCATGCACACCCATTCTGACACACACACAGAAACATTCTCGCACACATTCACTACACACCACACACATGCACCTGCCACAACCTTCCCTTTCGGTCACTCGACCTACCTGTCTGGGTGGCACAGCAGCCCAAGTTGAGGTGGTCGTCCGGGACGGGGTGGATGCAGCGTTTCCACCACCATGCAAGGACCACAGTGCCATATTACTGCTTGTAATATGCGAGCAGAGTCCGTGCCCTTGGCTGGCCTGGTAGTATGGTGTTTGTGGCTGTAATATGGCGGTCTTCAGTCTCTTGCTCATAATACAGCAGCTGTGACACTGCAGACATTGGCAGTCTTTTGTTGGCTGCCAGCATGATGGTCTTCCAAAAAGACTGCCAATGTAATAATGAGGGCCTGAGTGTTGTGTATTCACTTTGTATTTAAATAGTTAATTTATTCTTATTTGGGCAAGTAGGGTCGTATACAAGAATGCAGTCATCTACAGATAATATACGTCAAGTTCCATGCACCGTAGAACCTCATGCATGTATGACCATTCTATACAGCAGCATTATAAAGAGCTTTAAATCTAGAGACCGACATGTCTACCTATTCATTTTAATATTCAAGGGGAAGGTCTCCCTACATCATCGGCCAGTATGTATGTATAGTGCATTTAAGCTGAACTTCATCAAGGAATGTGGGGTCATCTATGTTGTGGTCTTAAATATTTATTAGCAGCAGTTGTGGTGGGTGTAGGAGGCTGGCCTGGTTTGTAGTGGGAACCTATGGTACTTATACCTTATACCAGGTTCAGCTATCCCTTATTATTGAAATGTAGGCAACATGTAGAAGCCAGGCTCTCTAGGGTAGCTGTGGCTGAGCAGCCAAGGCTTATCTAGGAGACATGCAAAGCTCATGCAATACCACTGTAGTCACACAGTACTCACACACATGAAAGAAAATACTCAGTGTTACAAAAATAAAGGTACTTTATTTTGGTGACAGAAATGCCAAAAATATCATAGAGACTATAGTCCCTTAGGAGTTAAGTAATACACAAATTATATACACTAGTATGCAGAAATAGCTGTAAAAACAGTTAGAAAACAGTGCAAATAGTGAAAGTCACAATAGTTAGAAATGGACCTGGAGGAACATAAACCGTATACTAAGAAAGTTGAATGCAAAAGTAAGTTTCCCACCTGGGCAAGTGTAGTGTGTAGAGGGGAGCTGGGAGTATTAGAAAACACCAACAATAAGTAATAGAACCCACCCCAGAACCCATGAAAGTAGGAGAAAATTACAGTAACTTTTCTAGAACACTCAAGAACATGAGAAAGAAGATTATGCAAAAACCAGAAGAGACTGCAAGACACCAATGATGGATTCCTGGACTTGAAGATTTGTGGAAGAATGGGACCAACTCCAAGAAGCACAGAAGAGTCCATGGAAAACAGGAGCCCCTGCTAACCCGGATGAAGGTGCAAAAGAAGAACCACCAGTGAAGAACAACAGTAAATACTGCACCCAAGAAGAAGGATGCAGGTTCCTGGCTGGTGCAGATGATGTCCCACGCTGGATGGATGATTGCAGTATGGTTTGTGTAGCTGGATTCCGCCAATAGGCCTTAGCACACACAAACCTTGCAATGAGCAGAAAATGGTGCTGCCCAGGACCAGGAGAGACCTGGTGGACTCTACACAGGAGGGAGAGTCAGAGATGGCTCTCAGCAACTCAGAGAGCCCTCAGAAGACCAGTTAGCATGCATAGGAGTCCCAGAGCAAGGGGACAATGAAGGAGCAAAAGGAGGCCCATGCAGCACTATAACAAAGGGTCCCACGCCGCCGGAGAACCACGCAGGAAATTGTGCATTGCAGGAAGGAGTGCTGGGGGCTGGAGCTGCATGGTGCATGAAGAACTTCGTGGAGGGATGCCAACAAGCCTTGGCACCTGCAAAACATGTGATGCACTGGGGTACTGTCTTGTGTGGGAAGGCAAGCTCTTACCTGCACCAAAGTTGGACAGTTGGACATCAGGATGATGAGAACCAGTTCAGTCCACCACCTGTGATGCAGGATGCACACAGCTTGTCAGGAGAGGGGTCCCATACAATAGGTCGTCATTGCAGAGAGGTGCCTGCTGAAGCAGAGGAGTGACTCCTTCACTCCAAGGGACATTCTTTTGTTCTTCTGGTGCAGGCTGAAGACAGGCTGTCCTCTGAGGATGCATGACCGGGAAACAGTTGCAGTTGCTGGCAGTAGCTGAAGATACAATTTTGCAGAAGTTGTCTCTGCTTCTGTTGTAGAGTTTCTGGAGGGTCCAGATGCAGTTTCTTCAGTGAGAAGATGAAGTAAAGGATGCAGAGAATTTCTGCTGGAGTCTTGCAATCTGAATCTGAAGAACCACCCAAGATAGAGACCATAAATAGCCCTGGGAGGGAGATTGGACACCTAACCAGGTAAACACCTATCAGGAGGGGTCTCTAACGTCACCTTCTGGCACTGGCCACTCAGATGCTCCCAGAGTACCCTGACCATCCTGAAAACAAGATAGCGAACCCACGGACACTCTGGAGGAGCGCTGGGCACCACCCCTGGGGTGGTGATGGACAGGGGAGTTGTCACTCCCCTTTCCTATGTCCAGTTTCATGCCAGAGCAGGGACTCAGGGTCCCTGAACTGGTGTGGACTGGATTATGCAAGGAGGGCACATTCTGTGCCCTTCAAATCATTTCCAGAGGCTTGGGGAGGCTACCCCTCCCATGCCTGTAACACCTATTTCCATTGGAAGATGGTGTAACACTCCTCTCCCAAATGAAATGCTTTGCTCTGCCTTCCTGTGCTTGAGCTGCTCAAGCAACTGGAGGGCAGAAACCTGTCTCAGAGGTGGCAGCATCTAGGGTTTCCTGGAAAACCTCAGAAGGCTGGAATGGAAATACTGGGGGTCTTCCAAGGAGCCACCAGAATGCATGGAACCATACAACCAATGCTTGCAAAAGCATTGGGGTATGACTGCAACATGTTTGATATCAAACATACCTTATGTTTGGAGGTACCATCATGTATCTGGACATAGGTAGTGACCTATGTCCAGTACACACGTAAAATGGCATCCCACACTCACAAAGTCCAGGAAAATGGTCCTGGAGGTTATGGGGGCCCCTCTGCTAGTGCAGGGGTGCCCTCACACAGAGGTACTCTGCACACTGCCGTCAGGGCTGGAGGCCCCTCTACAGGGGTGACTTATTTTAGGAGGCTGGCCTCGTTTGTAGTGGGTACCAAAGGTACTTACACCTTATACCAGGTCCAGTTATCCCTTATTAGTGAAATGTAGTCAGTGTCTAGAAGCCAGGCTAGCTAGAGGTAGCTGTAGGCAGAGCAGTCAAGGCTGAATGAGGAGACATGCAAAGCTCTTGCAACAACACTGTAGTCACACAGTACTCACACACATGAAAGACAATACTCAGTGTTACCAAAAATAAAGGTAATTTGTTTAAATGACACTAGTAACCAAAAACTGGTAAGTAAACAGTCAAAAATAGTACACATAGTGAAAATCAAAATAGGTTGCTATGGGCCTAGAGGGAACACAAACCATGTACTAAAATAGTGGAATGCGAAAGTGAGTTTCCCACCTAGGCGAGTGTAGTGTGTAGAGGGGCTCTGGAAGTGTTAGAAAATACAGAGGGTAATTAAAATACCCCACCCCAGAGCCCAGGAAAGCAGGAGTAAAACACAGCAATTTTCCTAAGACACACTAGACATCATGATAGAAGAGTGTGCAAGAAACAAAAGAGACTGCAAGACACCAATGATGGATTCCTGTATGTTAGAAATGGGGTCTTTGGTTGACAGTCAGGTTACCCCCTGTTCAAGCAAGGACCCTCACTCTAGTCAGGGTAAAAGTGAATCACCCTCAGCTAACCCCTGCTTACCCCCTTGGTAGCTTGGCAGAGCAGTAGGCTTAACCTCAGAGTGCTAGGTGTAAAGTATTTGTACCAACACACACAGTAACTCAATGAAAACACTATAAAATGACACAACACCAGTTTAGAAAAATAAGAAATATTTATCTAAACAAAACAAGACCAAAACGACAAAAATCCGACATACACAAGTCAAGTTATGAATTTTTAGAGATTAAACTCAAAAATAGCGCTTAGAAACAAAAATGCTTCGATGAGATGTTAACAAGGCGTCGTGACGGAGTCGTTCCCAACAAGCCGACACCAGCGGCGCCGGACACGGAGTCGTGTAGACCCCCAAGTACAGTACCTTTGGTGAATAGTGAAAACAAGCCGATGCGCGAAGTCGGGGATCGCGGCGTCTGTGCGAAACGTTGAATCCGTGCACTTCGAGTGGCGTCGGTCACGACGTGGTGCGGCGACTTCCACGGAGTCGTGGACTTCAGCGGGGCTGCAGCGCCGTCGGGCCTGCGAAGAGCGTTGCGTTCCAGCGAAGGTCACGGCATCGGGTGCAGGGGGCGTCACGGGATTCAGCAGCGGCGTCGGTCCGAAGTCGTCCGAAGTCGATTTCCTTGGATTTCCACCAGCTTTCCTTTCAAGGGCCCAGGGACTGGATAGGGCACCACTTGTCATAGCAGGAGTCTCTCCAGAGACTCCAGGTGCTGGCAGAGAGAAGTCTTTGCTGTCCCTGAGACTTCAAACAACAGGAGGCAAGCTCTAACTCAAGCCCTTGGAGAATTCTTCACAAGATGAAAGGCACACAAAGTCCAGTCTTTGCCCTCTTACTCTGGCAGAAGCAGCACTGAAGGAAAGCTCCACTAAGCACAGTCACAGGCAGGGCAGCACTTCTTCCTCAGCTATCAGCTCTTCTCCAGGCAGAGGTTCCTCTTGGTTCCAGAAGTGTTTCTAAAGTCTGTAGATTTGGGTGCCCTTCTTATACCCATTTTAGTCTTTGAAGTTAACTTTCTTCAAAGGGGACTCACACCTACTTGTGAAATCCTGCCTTGCCCAGAGTCAGAGGCAGGCACAGTCCTTTCAGATGAGAGTGACCACTCCACCTCTCCCTCCTAGCCGAGATGGCTAATCAGGAAATGCAGGTTACACCCCAGCTCCCTTTGTGTCACTGTCTAGTGCGAGGTGAAAAACAACCCAACTGTCAAACTGACCCAGACAGGGAATCCACAAACAAGGCAGAGTCACAGAATGGTTTAAGCAAGAAAATGCTCACTTTCTAAAAGTGGCATTTTCAAACGCACAATCTTAAAATCAACTTTACTAAAATATGTATTTTTAAATTGTGAGTTCAGGGACCCCAAACTCCACATGTCCATCTACTCTCTAGGGGAATCTACACCTTAATCATATTTAAAGGTAGCCCCAATGTTATCCTATGAGAGAGACAGGCCTTGCAACAGTGAAAAACGAAGTTGGCAGTATTTCACTGTCAGGATATATAAACCACATTACTATATGTCCTACCTTATCCATATACTTCACCCTGCCCTTGGGGTTACCTAGGGCCTACCTTAGGGGTGCCTTACATGTAAGAAAGGGGAAGGTTTAGGCCTGGCAAGTGGGTACACTTGCCAAGTCGAATTTATAGTGTACAAGTACACACACAGACACTGCAGTGGCAGGTCTGAGACATGATTACAGGGTTACTTATGTGGGTGGCACAACCAGTGCTGCAGGCCCACTAGTAACATTTGATTTACAGGCCCTGGGCACCTCTAGCGCACTTTACTAGGATCTTAACAGTAAAACAAATATGACAATCATGGAGAACCAATTACGTACACATCTTAAACAGGAGCACTTGCACTTTAGCACTGGTTAGCAGTGGTAAAGTGCCCAGAGTAACAAAAACAGTAAAATCAGAGTCCAGCACACATCAATAACCTGGGGAACAGAGGCAAAAAGTTAAGGGAGACCACGCCAAGGATGAAAAGTCTAACACTGTACCTGAAGACCTGTGAAAGAAGGGGACCAAGTTCAAGAAGCACTAAAGAGCCAGGGAGAACAGGAGCCCCTGCTAACCAGGATGAATGTGGAAAAGCAGAAGCACCAGTGAGAAGACAAAGTCAGTACTGCACCAAAGAAGACAGATGCAGGTTCCTTGTTGGTGCAGAGGATGTCTCATTCCGGATGGATGAATGCAGTCTGGTTTGCGTCACTAGATTCTGCCAACAAGCCTTAGTGAATGCAAAGGTCCCAGTTAGCAGAAAATAACACTGCCCGAGCCCAGAAAGAACCAGGTTGACTCTACCAAGGAGGGGGAGGCAGAGGTAGCTCTCAGCAACTCATAGAGCCCTCAGAAGACCAGGCAGTGCACACAGGAGTCCCACAGCATGGGGACAAAGAAGGTGCAAATGGAAGCCCAGACAGCACAACATAAGGAATTCCCACGCCGCCGGAGATCCACTGAGGAAGAAGTGCATTGCAGGATGGAGTGCTAGGAGCCTAAGCTGTGCTGTGCATGATGAACTTGTTGGAAGGTCACACACAAGCCTTAGCAGCTGCAAGTCATGCGTTGCAAAGGGGTACTGTCTTGCGTGGGGAGGCAAGCTCTTACCGCCACCAAAATTTGAAAGCTGAATGTTGGGACTGCCAAACCTGCATTGCTTGATTCATGTCTGTCATCTGGAGAGGTGACCGAGTCACCGGTCATCACTGCAGAGAGGTGCCTGCTGAAGTAGGGAAGTGACTCCGTCACTCCATGGGAAATTCCTTTGTTTCTTCTGGTGCAGGCTGAAGACAGGCAGAAGATGCACAACCTGGAAACTGTTGCAGTTGCTGGCAGGAGCTGAAGATACAATGTTGTAGATGTCATCTTAGCTTCTTTGTTGCAGTTTGTGGAGTTCCTGGAGCAGTCAGCGGTTGATCCATCGGTAGAAGATGAAGTAAAGGATGCAGAGGATTCCTGCTGGAGTCTTGCAATCCAAATCTGAAGAAACACCCAGAAGAGAGACCTTAAATAGCCCTGAGAGGGGGATTGGTCACCTAACCAGGTAAGCACCTATCAGGAGGGGTCTCTGATGTCACCTGTTGGCACTGGCCACTCAGATACTCACAGAGTTCCCTGACCATCCTGAAAACAAGATGGCAGAACCCAGGGACACTCTGGAGGAGCTCTAAGGTGGTGATGGACAGGGGAGTGGTCACTCCCCTTTCTGTTGTCCAGTTTTGCACCAGAGCAGGGACTGGGGGTCCCTGAACTGGTGTAGACTGGATTGTGCAAGGAGGGCACATTCTGTCCCCTTCAAAGCATTTCCAGAGGCTCTGGGAGGATGCCCCTCCCATGCCAGTACCAATGCCTGTAACACCTATTTCCAAAGGGAGAGGGTGTAACACCCCTTGCCAAAAAGAAATGCATTGTTCTGTCTTTCTGGGATTGAGCTGCTGAAGCCCCAAGAGGGCAGAAGCTTGTCTGTGAGGCGATAGCTGCTGGGCTGCAGTGAAAACCTCAGAAGGCTGGAATGGCAGCACTGGGGGTCCATAGTGGAGCCACCAGAGTGTATGGAATTGTAAAACCAATACTGGAATCAGTATTGGGGTACAATTCCCAGTTGTTAGACACCTTACATGGCCATATTCAGAGTTGCCGTTGTGAAGCTGTACATAGGTGTTGACCTATGTGCAGTGCACACTTAAAATGGCATCCCACACTCACAAAGTCTGGGCAAATGGGCCTGGATGATGTGGGGGGACCTCTGTTAGTGCAGTGGTGCCCTCACACACTGATACTTTGCACCCAGCATTCAGGGTCTGAAGGCCTGACATATAGGTGACTTATAAGTGACCTGGTGCAGTGGAAATGGCTGTGAAATAGTGCATACACAATTTCACACAGGCTGCAATGGCAGTCCTGTAGTAGCCTTTGTATGGGCTTCTTATGGGTGGCAAAAGACATTCTGCAACCCATAAGGAACCTCTGGAACCCCAATGTCCTGGGTACCTATGTTCCATACACTAGGGGGTATCATGCTAAAACGAGGTTACTTTCCTACACTTATAAGTGACCTGGTACAATGTAAATGACAGTGGAAGTGTGCATGCAGGTTTACACACAGGCTGCTATGACGGTCCTGTAGAAGCCTTTGCATGGGCTCCCTATGGGTGGCAAAAGAAATGTTGCAGCCCATAGGGATCCCCTGGAACCTTAATGCCCTGGGTTCCTAGGTACCAAATACTAGGAACTTATAAGGGGGCACTCGTATGCCAATTGTGGGTGAAATACTGGATTACCTGTATCCTACAAGCATAATTTAACGGAGAGAGCATACCTACTGGGGTCTTGATTAGCAGGATCCCAGTAGATACAATCAAACACACTGACAAACAAGCCAAAAGTGGGGGTAACCATGCTAGAAAGAGGCCACTTTCCTACAGTGGGTTTAGTGTGCCTGCCACAATTACCTGCCGGGGTCCATATCTGATATGCTTTCAGGAAGTGTGAAGCCCAAGGATTTCTTGAAAAGCGAACCCACTCTATGGGAATACGTAGGGTATGCTAAGAATTATTGCTGCATTCCCCATGCGGATGGGAATATATGTGTGCTGGAAGGCCAAGTATGTGTCTCCTGGAGAAGGACTATATTTCAGTTTTGTACCTAGTGAGGTAGGCCAGCACCTCTATTGTCTTGGGTGGGTATTTTAAAACCCTAATGTTCAAAACAATGCATCTAACCATGAAGCCTAATGAATGGGTTCCTGTGTGCAGTGGTGGCTAACCTTCACTGTATCACATTGTCATCCATTTACCATAGATCCTTGGTGTCACTAGCATGGTCTAGTAAACAAACAAAGCCATGCCAACCCCAAACATCAGAAAATCTGCAACACCAACCTAACTACAATATCAAACACTCTAAAGCATTCACAATCAGTGTCATGTGAGCGATCCACGCATGGGTGATGCCTTTGGGCACACACCAGCCCTGGGCTAATAACCCATAACAGTTCTAGATGTAGACTGGTTCCTCTGAATATCAAAAGGCCCCTAACATTGCGTACAATTAGAAGTGCAAGCACATTCATACATGCTGTTCCATTCATAGGTCTGCATGGGTACGTTGATGCTACCCTTGACCCAAGGGTAGGTCGCTCCCCCTGCCGCTGCAGCTCCACCAGCCCAGGCTCCTGAAACCTCCAAGCAAGTCCTGCGGAACTACAGTAAGTACTCCCCCCGCCCAGCCCCTCGCCCTGCCCCGCGCTACTCACCTCTTCTCCTGCTTATTTCTTCATCTTTGATCTTCCTCTGTGCTCTCCATCTGTATTCTTCATCTGTGTTCTTCTTCTGTGCTCTTCTTCTGTGTATTTCCTCTGTGTTTCTTCCTTCTCTTCTGCACCGCGACCTGCGTGTGCTTTCTTCTTTTTTCATCTGTGTTCTTCATCTGTGTTCTTCGTATCCTCTGCTTCTCAGGTCTCTCCTCTTCTGCCTGACTTCTCTTCCTTGACTCTTCGCTCCTCTTCTTCTTTACCTTTCTTCTTGGCTCTTCTCTCTTCGGTTCTTTTGCTCCTGACTCCTGGTTCCTCTTCTTCTTTACCCTCTTCTTGGCTCTTCTCTCTTCGTTTCTTCTGCTCCTGACTCTTCTCTCTGACCTGCCTCACTCCCCTCCACCTCTGTAACCCCCCCTCCCCTATCTTCCTATCTTTCTTCCTTACTCCCCGCCACCTTAAACCCCCCCTCCCCTATCTTTTCCCCCTCCCCTCTACCTGACCCCCCCACCCTCCGCTTTCCCACCGCTACCTCCTGGTCGCCCCCACCCCCCCTGCTCCCATTCGTCGGACCCCTCCCGCCCCCAGCTGACCCCTCCTCCCCCCCTCCTCCCTCTTATGGCGCCCGCTGCACGACAGAATTAGCGACCCTTGACCCAAGGGTAGGTCGCTCCCCCTGCCGCTGCAGCTCCACCAGCCCAGGCTCCTGAAACCTCCAAGAAAGTCCTGCAAAACTACAGTAAGTACTCCCCCCGCCCAGCCCCTCGCCCTGCCCCGCGCTACTCACCTCTTCTCCTGCTTATTTCTTCATCTTTGATCTTCCTCTGTGCTCTCCATCTGTATTCTTCATCTGTGTTCTTCTTTCTTCCCTGCACCCCATCCTGCGTGTTCTTTCTTCTGTCTTCATCTGTGTTCTTCTTCTATGCTCTTCTTTCTTCCCTGCACCCCGTCCTGCGTGTTCTTTCTTCTTCTTTGTCCTTCTTCTGTGCTCTTCATCTGTATTCTTCATCTGTGTTCTTCTTCTGTGCTCTTCTTCTGTGTATTTCCTCTGTGTTTCTTCCTTCTCTTCTGCACCGTGACCTGCGTGTGCTTTCTTCTTTCTTCATCTGTGTTCTTCATCTGAGTTCTTCGTATCCTCTGCTTCTCACGTCTCTCCTCTTCTGCCTGACTCCTCTTCCTTGACTCTTCGCTCCTCTTCTTCTTTACCTTTCTTCTTGGCTCTTCTCTCTTCGGTTCTTCTGCTCCTGACTCCTGGCTCCTCTTCTTCTTTATGCTCTTCTTGGCTCTTCTCTCTTCGTTTCTTCTGCTCCTGACTCTTCTCTCTGACCTGCCTCACTCCCCTCCACCTCTGTAACCCCCCCTCCCCTATCTTCCTATCTTTCTTCCTTACTCCCCGCCACCTTTAACCCCCTCTCCCCTATCTTTTCCCCCCTCCCCTCTACCTGACCCCCCCACCCTCCGCTTTCCCGCCGCCACCTCCTGCTCGCCCCCTGCTCCCATTCGTCACCCCCCTCCCATCCCCCGCCCCCAGCTGACCCCTCCTCCCTCTTATGGCGGCCGCTGGCGCGCCGATGGCACGCCAAAGGCACGCCAAAGGCAAGCCTGTCTGCGCCCGTCCGCGCCTGGACCGCGCCCAGCGCCACGACCCCTGCCCCACAGCACTCCCAAACCCCGCAGCACCGCTACGACCCCACCACCCTCCACGCTCTCAACCCAGGGCGCTCCAGCACCTGCTTCCAAGCCAACCCAAAACGTACCCACGGACCCTTCGTATGTCGCACCTGCAAACTCACCTTCCACCGCAAAACTACCACGCCCACCAGCCCACGCGCAAACAACCACCTCAAATGCATCCTGATCAACGCACGTTCCGTCCACAAGCAGGCCGCCGAACTATGGGACCTCCTGGACTCCACCGCACCGGACGTCGCCTTCATCACTGAGACCTCGATGAACGCCTCCTCGGCCCCCGACATCGCCATAGCCATCCCCGACGGCTACAAGATTTCCAGGAGAGACCGCACCAACCAAGTAGGTGGAGGTATCGCCATCGTCTTCAAGGACTCCATCAACGTCACCACCTCCACCGAAGACACCCACCTCGCCGCCGAACACCTGCACTTCCAGATCCACACCGACCCCAGGACCACCCTCAGAGGAACTCTCATCTACCGACCCCCTGGACCACGCACCCTCTTCAGCGACTCTATCACTGACTTCATCTCCCCGCACGCCCTTGCCTCGCCGGACTACATCCTCCTCGTTGACCTCAACTTCCACCTAGAACAGAACAACGACCCCAACACCACCGCCCTGCTCGCCAACCTCGCCAACCTTGGTCTCCAGCAACTGGTGAACACCCCCACCCACATCGCCAGACACACGCTCGACCCCATCTTCTCCGCCAGCAACCACGTATCCTTCAGCCACTCCTTCGCTATACACTGGACCGACCACAGATGTGTCCACTTCACATTCCAACGCGAGACTCGCCACATCCGCACACATCCCATCCCACGCCGACAGTGGAACAAAATCCCTGAGGAAAAGCTTCTCTCCACTCTCAGCGACAACCAACCCACCTTCTCCTCCGACCCCAACGACGCAGCCCTCAGCCTCATGAATTGGATCACCAACTGCGCAGACAACCTCGCTCCCCTCAGACGCCTCCCAAGACAGACTAACACCAAAAAACCTCTCTGGTTCACTGACACCCTTAAGGAATAAAAAAAAAACTGCCGCACCCTCGAGAAAGCCTGGCGCAAGGACCACACCGCAGATAACATGACTGCCCTCAAGAACGCTACCCACGAACACCAACTGATCCGCGCCGCCAAAAGAAATTCCTTCACAGACAGACTGGACAAAAACAGCCACAACAGCAGAGAACTCTTCAACATCGTCAAAGAGCTCTCCAACCCTAACGCCAACGCCATCACGCCCTCACAAGACCTCTGCAACTCCCTTGCCACCTTCTTCCATCGTAAGATCACCGACCTACATGACAGCTTCGGACACCAGACCCAGCCAACCACCACAGAACCTACAACCCCAACCATCACCCTCAACGCCTGGACTCACATCAACACGGAAGAGACCAAAGCCACCATGAACTCCATCCACTTCTGTGCCCCCTCGGACCCCTGCCCACACTTCATCTTCAACAAAGCCGACGACATCATCGCCCGCACCTCCAGACCATCATCAACAGCTCGTTTTCTTCTGCTACCTTCCCCAAAAGCTGGAAGCACGCTGAAGTCAACGCCCTACTGAAGAAACCTACGGTGGACCCAAGCAACCTGAAGAACTTCCGCCCATCTCGCTCCTCCCCTTCCCGGCCAAAGTCATAGAGAAGACCGTCAACAAGCAACTTACCAACTTCCTTGAAGACAACAACCTACTCGACCCCTCTCAGTCCGGATTCCGAGCCAATCACAGCACAGAAACCGCCCTCATCTCAGTCACAGACGACATCAGAACCCTGATGGACAACGGAGAAACAGTCGCCCTCATCCTCCTCGACCTCTCGGCTGCCTTCGACAGCGTCTGCCACCGCACCCTTATAACCCGCCTCCGCTCCATCGGGATCCAAGGACAGGCCCTGGACTGGATCACCTCCTTCCTCTCCAACCGCTCCCAAAGAGTATACCTCCCACCTTTCCGCTCAGACCCCACCGAGATCATCTGCGGCGTCCCACAAGGCTCCTCGCTCAGTCTGACTCTCTTCAATGTCTACATGAGCCCCCTCGCCGACATCGTACGCAAATACAGCATCATCATCACCTCCTACGCCGACGACACTCAGCTGATACTTTCCCTCACCAAGGACCCCACCAGCGCCAAGACTAACCTGCAAGATGGAATGAAAGACATCGCAGATTGGATGAAACTCAGCCGTCTGAAACTAAACTCAGACAAAACGGAAGTCCTCATCCTCGGAAACACTCCGACCACCTGGGACGACTCCTGGTGGCCCACGGCCCTTGGCACCGCACCAACCCCCTCAGACCACGCACGCAACCTCGGATTCATCCTGGACCCACTTCTCACCATGACCAAACAAGTCAACGCTGTATCATCCTCCTGCTTCCTCACCCTCCGCATGCTCCGAAACATCTTCCGTTGGATCCCCGCTGACACCAGAAAGACCGTGACCCACGCCCTCGTCACGAGCCGCCTGGACTACGGTAACACCTTATACACAGGAACCACAGCTAAACTCCAGAAACGTCTGCAGCAAATTCAAAACGCCTCCGCCCGCCTCATCCTCGAAATACCCCACAACAGCCACATCTCCGCCCACCTGAGACACCTACACTGGCTTCCCGTCAGCAAAAGGATCACCTTCCGGCTCCTCACCCACGCACACAAAGCCCTCCACAACAAGGGACCTGAATACCTCAACAGCCGCCTCAGTTTCTACACACCCACCCGTCATCTTCGCTCCGCCAACCTCGCTCTCGCCGCAGTCCCTCGCATCTGCCGCACCACGGCGGATGGGAGGTCCTTCTCCTACCAGGCGGCCAAGACATGGAACTCCCTCCCCACCAACCTCAGGACCACCCAGGACCACTCCGCATTCCGGGGACGACTCAAGACCTGGCTCTTCGAGCAGCAGTAACCCCTTCCTCTGAGCGCCTTGAGACCCGCACGGGTGAGTAGCGCGCTTTATAAATGTTTATTTGATTTGATTTGATGCTATATTTTTGAAGAACTGGAAAAGAGGGGGGCGAAGACCAGTGCAGTCCCTAATTTATCAAAAGCATGTTACAGTCAGCAAAACCACATCAAAACCACATCAAAACCGAAGAGCTGTTATATATTTAGGCCCATATACTTTTTTAGCGCCACATTTGCGTCGTTTTGTAACGCAAAATTGGCGCAAACTTCTGCGCAAACTTCTGCGTCAAAAAATTACGCAAATGCAGCGCTAAAAAAGTATAAATATGGGCCTTAGTACCTATTGCCAATACGTCTCCTTGGATGCAGCTTTCCTTGGAAGAGGACAGTCAGCTCTCAGCTAATCTGGCTGTATCACTGGGCCTGAGATATAAATTAATAAACTCCTGTGCAGAGTCAGGCTGTGCAAAGAAGCACAGAAGTGCTTTATCCCTATATATTTGATTCACAAAAAGGTTGGGAATAGCATTGAGTACTTGATGTCCTAGCCTGCAGGATTTTCTTGAGGATTTTCTTGACTTCTTATTAATGATTTTGTGGCTTCTTCTGCCCTAGAGGTAAAATCAGGATAGAATCCAACCCGGGAACCGGCATATTAAAGGTCATGTGTGGCTTTATTGAGTTATATGATTTGTTATCTATCCCTGTACAATGTAGAGCTTCGTTATAATGTGGCTTTGGTTCTGCCCCAGGCATGTGGTGGGGGACAGATTGCGGTGGGCATCCTCCACTATGCAGACACCAGAAAATGTCTCACAATCAATTCCAATAGCTTCATACTAGTGATGTTGGTGGTTGCAGCTACCTCCCTATTATAATACAAATATTATTGAGGTGAGATCGTCCCTCTGGATCTCTGTTCACAGTCCATACCGGCTGTAGCTCCCATGTAAGGTTGGAGAGGGTGTTCTCAGACTGTTGTTGTGAGTCATAAATATCTAAGTCTCTCGATTCTACCAGGACAAGTCTAATGACCCGTTTAACAACTCGTGCTTGAAAGCAGCCCATTCTGCTTGTCAGTGTCAATTTTGTCAATGGAGTGGAGGCTGTCCTTCATTTCTCGGAGTAGCGCAGTTATGTTATCATTCACAAACTACAAAGAGGTTGCTTGCCGCATTTTAATCTGAGCTGCATTTGGTTTTTTCTTCAATTGTAATTTAGATTGTTTGTTGTCTGATTTTGCTCATATTGGTGCACTCTCAAAAATATCCACTGTCAGTTATGGCGGTGCTGGTGCAGTTTTCTGAGGGGACAGCATCTTTGCCTCCCTAGTTTTCATTGTAGTAGGTACGCTGCTCCAGTGTTACAGTCACCAACAGAGTCCCTATGTATTTATTGGGTGTTACGTCCAGCACTGGCGATAATGGGATATTATTTGATCAGAATGACCAACAACGCACCCGATAGTGGCAGTGTACTAAATTAGGTGGGGCCTCTATCCGGGGAACGTATGCAGCACTGTCGCCCTGCAACAGTTGAGTTCAAGTGTAGCAGTGGGCCAGATATAGCACGACCTGGCCCGCCAACGCATAGTGACTGTATATTTATAGTGGTCTCCAGTGTGATCAGCCACCACAGAGCAGTGCAGTTCAGGCTGAAAGATCCGTCCTCCTGCTTCTCCCTAGGAAGACCGTCTTAATTCCCCTCTTAGGAGCCCATCCGACAGTAGTACCAAGCAACAACAGGCTGCGACTGCTGCACCCTTTCTCTCAAGCAAACACCACTGGTAAATAGCTCTCCTAAGGGTTCTGTCACTCACCTGCACAACAATCCGAGCCTCAGCCGTGCAGTCACAGTCCAGGTTTCCGATAAGAGGCCGGGCCCATTAGTTCATGTTAGAAATTGGGTTTTTGGTTGGCAGTCAGGTTGCCCTCTATCCAAGCAAGAACCCTCACTCTATTCAGGGTAGGTCACACACAATCCAAAATCAGCCTGTGCTCACCCTCCGGTAGCTTGGCACGAGCAGTCAGGCTTAACTTAGAAGGCAATGTGTAAAGCATTTGTGCAATAAATCATACAACACCATAGCATAACACCACAAAATACACCACACAGTGTTTAGAAAAATATATATATTTATCTGGGTATCTTCAGGTCAAAACGATCAAAGTTGCAATACGAATTTGTAAAGATATCACTGAAAAGTGATATAAAGTGTCTTAAGTCTTTAGAAAGTAAACAAAGTCTCTTTCAAACACAAAGTACCTGGTTTCTGGTGGGAAATCTCCTCAGAGGGCCACAGGAGAGGAGGTGCGTGGAAAACTGGTGTGTGCGTCGATTTCTCCTCAGCACACACGGACTTGCGTCGTTATTTTCCACGCGGGGAGTCGTGCGTCATTTTCCGGCGCGCGGACAGTCTCTTACTGTGGTTTGCGGGGAGTACCAGATGTCCCGGGTCTGTGCGGGGATTTTCCTGCTTGTTTTCCGGCTGCGCGTCGTTCTGCGGGGCTGCGCGTCGAAGTTTTGATCTCACGGCAGGCGTCGCGTCGATTTCTCCTGCGGAGTCGGGCGGCGTTGTCCTTGCGAGGCCGTGCGTCAAAGTTTTGATCTCACCGCAGGCGTCGCGTCGCTTTCTCCTGGGAAGTCGGGCGGCGTTGTCCTTGCGAGGCCATGCGTCAAAGTTTCGATCTCACGGCAGGCGTCGCGTCGATTTCTCCCGGGAAGTCGGTCGGCGTTGTCCTTGCGAGGCCGTGCGTCAAAGTTTCGGTCGTCCCGAGGGTGTCGCGTCGATCAGCGTCGGTGTGCTGCATTTTTCTTGCCGCGGAACAAGCTGTGCATCGAAAAGTTCGGCGCACGGAGCGTCCAAGAGGAAGAGAGAAGTCTTTTTGGTCCTGAGACTTCAGGGAACAGGAGACAAGCTCTATCCAAGCCCTTGGAGGGCACTTTTACAGCCAGACAAGAGTTCAGCAAGGCAGCAGGCCAACAGCAAGGCAGCAGTTCTTTGTAGAAAAGCAGACAGGTGAGTCCTTTGAGCAGCCAGGCAGTTCAGCAAGGCAGCAGGCCAACAGCAAGGCAGCAGTCCTTTGTAGAAAAACAGACAGGTGAGTCCTTTGAGCAGCCAGGCAGTTCTTCTTGGCAGGATGTAGTTTCTGGTTCAGGTTTCTTCTCCAGCAAGTGTCTGATGAGGTAGGGCAGAGGCCCTGTTTTATACTAAGTTGTGCCTTTGAAGTGTGGGTGACTTCAAAGAGTGTCTAAGAAATGCACCAAGCCCCCTTTCAGTTCAATCCTGTCTGCCAGAGTCCCAGTAGGGGGTGTGGCAGTCCTTTGTGTGAGGGCAGGCCCTCCACCCTCCCAGCCCAGGAAGACCCATTCAAAATGCAGATGTATGCAAGTGAGGCTGAGTACCCTGTGTTTGGGGTGTGTCTGAGTGAATGCACAAGGAGCTGTCAACTAAACCTAGCCAGACGTGGATTGAAGGGCACAACAAGATTTTAGTGCAAAGAAATGCTCACTTTCTAAAAGTGGCATTTCTAGGATAGTAATATTAAATCCGACTTCACCAGTCAGCAGGATTTTATATTACCATTCTGGCCATACTAAATATGACCTTTCTGGTCCTTTCAGATCAGCAGCTGCCACTTCAACAATGTATGAGAGCAGCCCCAATGTTAGCCTATGAAGGGAGCAGGCCTCATAGTAGTGTAAAAACGAATTTAGGAGTTTTACACTACCAGGACATATAACCACACAAGTACATGTCCTGCCTTTTACCCACACCGCACCCTGCTCTAGGGGTTACCTAGGGCACACATTAGGGGTGACTTATGTATAGAAAAAGGGGAGTTCTCGGCTTGGCAAGTATCTTTAAATGCCAAGTCGAAGTGGCAGTGAAACTGCACACACAGGCCTTGCAATGGCAGGCCTGAGACAAGGTTAAGGGGCTACTGAGGTGGGTGGCACAACCAGTGCTGAAGGCCCACTAGTAGCATTTAATCTACCTGCCCTAGGCACATGTAGTGCACTCTACCAGGGACTTACAAGTAAATTAAATAGTCAATCATGGATAAACCAATCAGTAGTACAATTTACACAGAGAGCATATGCACTTTAGCACTGGTTAGTAATGGTAAAGTGCCCCGAGGTCAAAAGCCAACATCAACAGGTCAGCAAAAATAGGAGGAAGGAGGCAAAAAGTTTGGGGATGTCCCTGTCAAAAAGCCAGGTCCAACAGTTCATGTTTATTTCCCCAGGATGCATCTGCCCAACCAGCCCATCTTTTCTTTCCACTGCTGGGGCTCAAGCAGTGGGTCTGGGCTACAAGCAGGAGTCCACGTCTCAGGCAGGTGTACGCCATTCCATTGTGCTGCGGTTTTTCAGTTGTTAGTTGCAATTCTCATGAGCCCTTTTATTCATGCGTTTGCTGGGTCAATTGAGCTCTGCATTTTATTTGCATTAGCGTGTTGATGTTGGCAAACCTTCATCTTTACAGCTTTATCTCTGTGTACCCAAACTAGTTCTAAGCTTTCTGCTTTGTAGAGTTTTCTTTAGATGGTCTCACACTAGTTGCAGCGATCCTGATAGTTAATGATGGAACTGTTTCATTAAAGCTCCTTTTCATATCTCAGTGGTATCACCGTGGATTACATTTATATAATCAGAGAGAATAGTTCTGGCATTTCATGTGCACTTATGGGCTGTGTTTACCTTTACGCTAATGGTCTGTTTGCTCACCCCTGAGTGTGCCCTTGGGATGTTAAATTGTGCTTTGTCTGGTATGTGTCTCTTATTTCATTATTGTAGTTATAAATTTGCTTCTTATTTTTTCATGATACGTTTAATGTAGTTTTATTCAATATGTTTTGTATGCTGTGATTAAGGGCTCAGTTCTGCATTAGCAGTTTACTATGATCTTTGGTTTTACTTTTTATAGTCTGGCTTGACAAGGCAGCTTTTGGTACACAATTATCTGAGTATTGCTAGAGAGGAGCTTTGGCTCCATCCACATCTTGTGTGCCAGGCATGTTTTGACTGTGCTTCACCAAAAACGTGTTTTCACTCCACACAGCTGTGATCATTTTGTGTATTTACACAGTAGCACGGTATTACATTTTCAGGGGCAAACACATGACATTGTAATGCTATTAAAGTGCCTTGGATAACAAAATCATTTATGTTGTTTTTCTTTGTGAGGTGCATAGATGGGTGGTCGGCAGTCATTAACCAACATGGATTTTTAGGTCTGACTTGACAGTGCAGCTGTCACCTGACCTTTTAATCCACACAAATATTATTTTACTGTTTTGTGCTTCCACACAGATAAATATTCACTCTCATGCAATTTACTTGTAATGCTTTACATTGCCATACAGCATTCTTGTAAAGCCATATCTATTGACATTGCTAATTCTTGTTTTCTGTTTATCCCCAAATTAGTGTTTTTGTCAGTTGTGGTTCCATTATACAAATATGCTGCCCTGGACTTGAATCTATTGGTTTTTGCACTCATTTGTTAAGTTTAACCATGCTTATTAAAGGTATAAATGTAATACCAGCAACCAATGAAATCATATTATCGAAACAACAATTATCACGTAAATTGTCTCGGTTCATAACTCGCACCTCGTATAACCCACAGCTGTTCGTTTCAAATTCTAGTTTTCTTTTTAATGAAGCATGTTTCATCAGCTACCTTTGTGTGTGCCACACAAAATGCTTAATATCCCCAAGAAGTAACGTTATTGATAACATAAAATCATTTGAAGAATGCATTTTGGTGGATAACATTGTTTATTTCATTACACGTGTTGCAGTTGACGTCTCCAAAATATATTAGTGCGGTTTTTCTGCAGAACGTTTGGAAAAACGAGTATTTATATTCGTTTTTAGGTGACAAAGCGTACTTTGTTACTTGTTACACATATTTTGCACTTATACATTTGGCAAATCTTCAGAAAATATACTAAAATCAAAGTTGCTTGTGGAGTTTTAAAAAAATGTAACTTTATTTCAAACCTTGCACAGGAGTGTGGGAGTACATTGAACACTTTGTTTTGTTTGATGCTTGAAGAGTTTTATTGCTAATACCTGAAGTAAATCATATCTGAAAAATGATTCATTGATGTGGAACAGCAGGAGAATCTCTGAGAGGCTCCTGTGCTCCAGACCTGGCTGCTGGTGCTTTAGGCAGGTATCATGGGATCTGTGTTTCCCAACTTCAAAGCAGAAAAAGATTGGCAGCACATAGCAAAAAGTTCCTTAACTTGTTTTGTTTTGAGAAGAACTACAGAGTCAAAGGTGGCAATAACTGAACAGAGTGTACCAAAAGCACCCTGAGGAAGAATTTGAAACGCTGCTGAGGTTTCTGTCACTCTGTCACATGCTCAGGTTATTGCCACCCGCAGAAACCTTATAAACTTTGAAAACGCGGCTGCACACCAAGTAAACAGAGCGGATGGCACGCTGGCCTAATATTTGAGTTGCAAAGATGTGAATTACATTTTGAAGCTTGAGATGGTGATCAGTCCAACGTTGTTAAAGTTAAAAAATTGACTTTTTTATGTTTTGATCGCCTTTTCTAAAATGCTTCTACGAAATGTATCGTTTTCTTTATGTGTTAACTTACTAATATTTGGAAGCCATATACAATCACTTCTATAACCAGTGTTTACATTTGTTTCATAGTGGGCAAAACTAGCGATTTCTGGGATGTAAACGATAAATACGGCACATTGCAGTGCCTAGAGTGTATGCGAATTCTATTCGAACTTTGCGAAACGAATAGTTGGTCATTTGATGGGACACAAAAGAGAGGATTTAATCTGTATTTACATAAATGATTCTGTCAGACCAGTTCTAGCCAGGTCCACAATGTGATGGATCTGATAATTACATCGATCGTCTCCTATAGCAAACTCTTAACAGTGTTTCTTTTCATGGTACACAAATCCATCTTCTTTGTTTGTACTGTGAATATGGATGGACTGTGTTTTCTTATATAAATGCCTGTACAGATTATTGCTCTGATTCATCATGTCTTTAAAGTGTTACACAACTAGATATAAGTATTTATTTCGTAGCTGATGGACTCATTGCAGAAATAAATACAGACCTTTACACGAGGTAACCTGTGCAGTCAAGGGAACAGGTGCAGCCACGGAGACACTAAGGGGCATATTTATACTCCGTTTGCGCCAAATTTGTGTCGTTTTTTTCGACGCAAATTCGGCGCAAAACTAACGCCATATTTATACTTTGGCGTTAGACGCGTCTAGCGCCAAAGTATGAGTAAAGAGCGTCATTTTTTTGCGTGAACGCCTTCCTTGCGTTAATGAGATGCAAGGTAGGCGTTCCCGTCCAAAAAAATGACTGCGACGCAAATGCGTCGTATTTATACTCCCGGGCAAAAATCACGCCCAGGAGTGGTCGGGGCAAAAAACCCCGCATTTGCGCCTCTTTTTAACGCCTGGGTCAGGGCAGGCGTTAAGGGACCTGTGGGCTCAAAATGAGCCCACAGCTGCCCTCCCATGCCCCCAGGGACCCCCCCTGCCACCCTTGCCCACCCCAGGAGGACACCCAAGGATGGAGGGACCCACCCCAGGGACATTCAGGTAAGTTCAGGTAAGTATAAATTTGTTTTTTTTTTATATATTTTTTTTGGCATAGGGGGGCCTGATTTGTGCCCCCCTACATGCCACAATGCCCAACGACCATGCCCAGGGGACATAAGTCCCCTGGGCATGGCCATTGGGCAAGGGGGCATGACTCCTGTCTTTACTAAGACAGGAGTCATGTAAATGGCGTCTGGGCGTCGTTAAAAATGGCACAAATCGGGTGGAGGCGATTTTTTAGCCTCAACCTGACTTGCACCATTTTTAAGACGCCCTAACGCCATTTTTCCCTACGCCGGCGCTGCCTGGTGTACGTGGTTTTTTTCCACGCACACCAGGCAGCGCCGGTCTGCTTGCGCCGTCTAACGCCATTCAATAAATACGGCGCCCGCATGGCGCTTCAGAATGGCGTTAGCCGGCGCAAAAATTATTGACGCTAAACTGCGTTAGCGCAGTTTAGCGTCAAAAAGTATAAATACGGGCCTAAGGGCCTGATTATGAGTACGGCTGTCCTGGGACCACTGTCCCCACGGTGGCGGTCTGACTGCCACATACTCGGCGGTTCGACCATCAGATGACGAGGATGGATGTAGGACCACCACAAGACTGCTGCAACTACCAAGATCTTGCATGCCACTGGAGCGGCAGTAGGGAAAGCTGTGGTCATAGCGGCAGTGCTTATGCTGGGACCACTGAGCTGATCATGACCTGCCTTTCTGTCACGCTTTTCATGGCAGGCACCCAGCCATTAAAAGCGCAACAGAAAGGCTGGGAAGTGGCCCCAAACAGGGCCCCAGGGCAATTTTAAGCCCACTAGGCAGTGTGGCTGGGTGCACATGTTGTGTCCCCCCTATGCGTGCACTGTTGGTGCACACTGTTACCATGCACAACACTGTGCATGGCAACAGTGTGACCGAGGTGCATCTGGCACTGCATTGCAGCAGCATTTGCTTCAGACTCACTTTCTTAGTTTGCCACCGCAGTGACACCGCCACAGACACTACTGCCAGCCCAGCAGTGGTGTCGCAATACGGCAGTGGGGAGGCTTCCGGCTTGGTAGCATCCTCCCAGCCACCATATTGGCGGTCTGGCGGTTGGACTACAGAAGTCATAATCAGGGCCTAAGACATTGAGAGACATTCACATGTGCACACATAGAAGATCACAAAACACCTCTGGTTACCATTTGAATATTTAGGCGTGTGCTGTTTACGCGTCCCTCCCGCCAATATCATTGCAAGAAGGCATCTTCAGGTACCAGTTCCTTTATATACATGTGCTGAAATCACAGTGGGAATTCCTGGACTTGGGGAGCAACAAATCTCATCTGAGCTGTTTTATGCCACCGAGATCACAGACCAATACATCAGCACCAGAGTGCTGTCTAGCAGTATATTAAATCTGACTGGCGGAAATGATTCTACAGGGTTGATACCTGTCTCAGTGGCCTATTACCTAAATGAAACACTACAGAGCAGTCAATCTGCCTGGAGGCAAAGTGTAAGTCTGTCTGTACTAAGAAAGATCTATAAGGAACCACCCAAATTTAACTCATTGCTTTCTGCCAGAGAAGGACAAGTACAATTGTGCCCTAATAGTGTATATTGCAATATACTGCCAAAATTAACTACAGATGATCTTTGGGTTCAAGTATAAATGATTTCAAATATTTTGCTTGATTAGTTAATTATAGACCTTTTGCCTCCATTCACAATGTGTATTCCGTTCTGAACAAGCAGAATCAAAGACTGCTAAAAATTATGCACACCTTTGTTCCATACTGTCCTGCATAGCAACAATTTATGTATATGAAAGAGAATGGAAACTGACTGACTAGATTCAACGCATTCAAATTTCTTTAACCGGTCAAGAGGAACAACACTAATACAAAATGAATATATTAATCAATGTCTAACTAGAGAGATCATCCACTGTTCTTCCATTTGTTACAGTGGTAAAACATAGGCTCCCACAGTCCCTGTGCTGTAGGAGTGGCTCTGAGCTGCAGGGGCCCCTCAGCACGGTATCCTGGCCTGAGAGATCTTGACTGAGTTTGGAGATGGGCACCTCCGAGTAGGTAGCGGGGGGCCTCAAGTTTCATGATACTACTGAGTTGGTGTGTTCCATTTTTGGGATGGAAAGGTCTCCTGGTGATGGACAAGCACCTTGCCCCAAGTGCCCCATTTGTATAGATATCTGAACCACAGGTACTGATTTTTGGCCCTGGGCAAACACAGATAGCACACCTGTGCTGTGATATCAGCCTGCCTCATGGCAATGTGGATTGTTCGGGGGGCCCCAAGCAGTACCCTCATAGTGGTAGAGGGCTGTAGCCCTTTCTAGGAGTTAAGCAGCATGAGTGCAGTGGTTGCAGCATACCCATTTTGTTTTTTACAGTAATCAGTAGTGTGAGCAAAACGTGTTATCTGTGCCATGGCTGCGGTATTTACCAGCCCACTCATGTAAAGTTCTGCTGCTGTCTACTTAACTCGGCCTTGAACTACATGATGTCTGTATGTATCGCTGTGCAAAGCATGCTGCTTGTGAATGCATGCTGGGATGTATGAGTGTCTGTGGAAGATACATGACATGGAGGCCTGTGTGTTCCATTTTTTAAGCCCAATGCCTGGAAAGGATAATTGAAGGTTGGGAATGTGACCTCCTAGACGGGATTGTTGACATTCCTGAGGGATGGGGTGAGAAAATGCACACTGGAGGAAGGGGAGCAGAGCTTTCTCCATGCATATCAAAGGCCTCTTAGATTCAGGGGAGAGTTACTGGTTGGTAGGGACTGGGCTCATTGTCGGCGGAAGTTACAGTTTTGAAACATGGAATCATAATCGAAGGGAGAACTTATGCTGTTTGACCTTTTTGAGGTACATTTCAGTGAAAGCTGATAGCCAAATGTCATCTCCAGTTACTTCCTTAGCTTGTGTGGTGGGTCAATCAAAACTGCTTCTGCCCCTACTGTGGCAGGGTGTCTATTTGAATTAAGGACAGGGCAGAGGAAACAATACTTCAACAGAATCAACACCCACAACACAAATTTAAAGGGGCCAGACACTAAATGACATCCATGTCCGGATATGTTCTATAATGGTGAGAGAGTGAGTTTCATAAGTTGTTCAACAGTGTGTGCATTAGTGAGTAATGAAGATCTTCAATACTTTTAGCTACTGTAACCTGGACGGGGTCCAAGGTCTGCAAGTCTCCAGGAACTGAAGTCCACTGGCCCTGAGCCTAGACCACCAGCCTTCTGCCAGCCTGCCAAGATCAGCTAATCTTGATAAGTGAAGGAGAGCACTTGGAGGGAGCAAGACTCAGTGAGGATCCTGTTGAATACATACCAGTGAATAAAGTGTGAGAATTCCAGTAAAATCTGGCCCATTGCAAGAGTGGAGCTGGTCAGCTCCATTTCATGGAAGTAAGTCAAACCCTTATGTCAGGTGGGGCACACCCAGAAATGTGGGCCATAGTCGTTGCCTTGTTAAGTCGGTGATCCTTGTATGTCAACTGGGTGCAACTGTGAAATTAGCCCATCTTCCTTGCTGTGTAAAGTCAGCAAACACAGTATGCCAAGTGAGGGCCAAAATGAAGTGAGGGCCATCACCCTTGCTGTTTGAAGCCAGGAACCCCCCCAAGTTCCAAGTGGGAGACACTGGGAAGTCAGGGCTGTTGCCCTGGAATGTTGTGTCAAGAGGATCCAAGTCAGGGGATCAGCCACAAGGAACCTGCACTAGAAGACCACTGTCATGTAACACTTATCGACAAATGATGGGGACATGGACAAGATCTGTGACACCTATGCAGGTTGTTCAGGGACTGTGGCAACCTTATGCATCATTGAGAAAAGATTTCAAGAATTCACAGTCCACCAATAGTGAAGGGCTGGAGCTATGCCCCAAACTCCTACATATGGCAGCTATCATTGGTTTGGGGAAGACTGTTACACAGACTAAGCATGCAACATTGCTGAAGTTGACTCTTAAGGTCAAATTCTGTCACGTGGTAACTAGATGAGGCTACTGAAAAGTCACCTCCATTATAAAATGGGAAATAACTAGCCTAATAGAAGGGAAAGAGGGAATCAAAGATATAATCCAAGGATAATGTACATGTGCCAAAAGTAAGAGACTGTGGATATTATTTAGTGTTTGTTTTTTATACTTTGAGTGTTGATATTAAATACAATTATTTGTCCGAAAAGCCAGTATTTGACTGGACAATCAATTATTGTGGCTTCTATTCCTATTTTGAGTCTTGTGCCTGTGTCTGGCTTATGCCTACCTCCTCTGAAGATCCTTAGACTGATTGGTTCGTACTACCACTGAGATTCAAGTGCTGAAGGGGTACTCCATGGCCCAGTTGCTTAGGGCCCATAATAGGTCAGGCCATGGAACACCAGGAGTAAAAGGCTGCAAAACTGCATGGTTGGGACTAGTAACTCCAGCTGGCCCCATGGCCCTCTGAAAGGGATTCTGACAACCATTGATAAAACAGATCTGTATACTTTATCTGGCATTATCATATTACCTAAATTACAAATTTAGCTAATTCCATTTTAAAATATTGTGTTGCTAAACTTATTCTTAGAAGGTGACATGACGCATTACATAAACATGCTAAGAGTTATGTTATTGTATATTTTATTGTTTGCCATTTTATGGTACTTGTAGAAAGTGGAGTATTTGTTTGTAATAAATTCACTATCTTGTTAAGTACAGTTAGAGGTTTAAGTCATTTTAACCTAGTCTCAATCCCTGGTAGCAATGGCACAGAGCAGACTTGTTTAACTTTGAGAGCATGTGTAAAAAAAAACCCTTAGAAGTATCAAAATAGTTAAATGTCAAAAATACAACACACTAAAAATCCCACTTCCATTTATAAAAATACAGAATAATTTAAAGAACAAAATAGAAAAAACAACAAAATCCAATAGGGGTGTGCAAACATATGAAGTTTGACGTAACAATAGTGCTAAACAGCCCAAAGCACCAATGGATAGCTGTGGTTTGCTGGGACTTAGGTGGGGTTTGAGGCTAACCTCAGTGGATTGCGGATTGGATACACCAACCAAGTTTCACCAGGTGGGAAGTTTTATCTTGAGTCTTAGGGGCAGATTTATCATAGTGTTGTATTACTTTTGTGTCACACAAGATAACGCTATGGCAACACAACTCTAAAATCAGATTTAGCAAGCAATGCAAGTCCACCTTGCATGGCCCTGTGGTGCTTGGTAAATCTAAGGTAACGCAAAGCAGAGCAAGTCACTTCCTTGTGTTACTCTGTACCAGGGAGGCGTCCCATAGGTGGACTTTGGCACATTCCTAGATTTATCATGAATGGTAGACCTAGGAATCTGTAAAACTGCCACAAATGCCTTCCATTGGCTGCATCCTGCAGCACTCATATAAAGAGGAACATACCTCAGAGGATGAATTTTGTGTAGGAAGGTGTACATTCTGAACAAAAACAATCCTGCCTACAATGCAGGCAATATTGCACCAGAGCACAAGGGTGCCTGCATTGGTGCAAGGCAGCACATTGTGCCCCAACACAAGGAGAGGATAGAAATGTGCCATATAATGTTAAATATGGTGTATCCCTCCCGGCTCTCTTTCACACAGAGCAATGCAGCAAGGTGTTTTGCTGCATTGTATTGCATGAAGGTTTGAAAAATCTGAGCCTTAGTCACACAAAATGGAAGCCAATATACTTCAGAAAGGTAAGGGAGGAGGCTGTATCTGAGAAGGGTTCCACAACATCAAATAGACATTGGACGAGTTCCTAATGAAACCATTGGGTTGGACAGGAAAGCTTCAGTAGGAAAATTTATATTTTGTCCCCAAGCAAGTCTTATCTGACACTTTTGGCACCTTTTCCCAGTCAATATTTTTACCTTCTGACTTGGTCTGTTTTTCAGAGCCTGAAATCATCCAGCAGAGTAGTGCTGTGTCCAATGATGGCTTGATGAGGCGAGGTACCTTCTTGCTGAGGTCACGCAGGAAAAGATTTGCTGCTGTAGAGAAGTTCAGAACGAGGACACCTGTTTCTTCAGCTTACAGTAGTGGTGAATTAGGCGGATCAGCATAAAAGGTTTATACTATTCCTCTGTAAGTCTTGAAGTCCAAAAATGTTCTAAATCATAGCTATTCTCAGACGATAGGAGAAGTTTGGTTAGATACAGCCAAGGGCCTAAGTACCTGAGGAGCAGCTCTTGGGGAGGGGGTCAAGACCTACTCAAACAGTGATCACCAGCTGGGTCTAGGTCAGGTCCAGTTGGTACTGGTCAGTTGAGCTCTTCAGGAAAAAGACATCTCACAGCTTCTTGTGCCCCTGTAGTCACACAGAAGGCCAGACAACTGACCTTTGGAGGCCACTTCTTTGTCCCCGTTACAAGTGTGAACAGGTCCTGCCCTTCGAGTCTCCTTACAGGTCTCAGAACAGCAGATGTCCTACTTCTGTTCTTCCACAGGTCTAAAGTGTTTTGAAGAAGGTGTCCTGGAGTGCCACATGTGTGAATATGCATGGCGCTAGCTTGTGGCTGAGTGTGACACCTTGCCCCTCCATAACTCATAGGGTAAAGGTTTCCAGGGATAAACCTACCCACTTTTGAAGCAGTTCCCGTGTGCCCTACTGCAAACAATTTCACAGTGTGCCTTGCTCACTGAACCTAAGATTGAGAAACACTTGTCCCCTTATGCGGAACCCATATGCCCACCCGGAGGTGGGATCAGAGTAATAAACAGTGTCCCAGTGCACAGAGTAAAAATCTAGCAGGGTCAGTCTGCAAAAAACTGGGATGACCATTAACAAATAGGCATTTTCTCACTGTTATGATTTTCAAAGTTATGTGAAAAAGATATTATAGGCCATGCCATGTATTGTTAAGTTATGTCAAGCTATGTTATGTAGAATGTCATATCATATTTATTACATTACAACTTATGTCATGTCTTTTTATATTATGCCATGTTCTATTAATTTTATGCTAGGCTGAGTGATGTTATAAACCTTCTTGAAATGCAACAGCTGCTTCTGCGCAGCCTCTTGACACTGACACTGACCTCTATCCTGTCTGCTCCCAGTAGAGGGATACATATGAGGTGATGTCATTAGATCAGTAATATTTATTAGCCATTTTAGCTCCTGCACTCTTCCCTAACTTTTTTGAATGTGTGGAAAATGTATCATACGTCTGTAATTATGAAAGTTCATATTTTTCCTAGACCATCCAACATACCCAACACAGTGTAATTCATGTTCATGATTTTAGTTTGGTTCACCATGGAATGTTTGCTCAGTATGACAGTCAAAACTTGAGACCTTAAACCACATTTTCCCATATATTCATTGAATAGGTGTAGAGACTAGAGATCTTATCTTGGTATTGTAGGTTATGTTAGTGTTGAATTTTAATGTCAGGACATATGCCATATCCCCATGTCTGGACACATGTCTTTATTTTGCTATCTTTTAATCATGGCTGCCTTAGAGTGGTCTTCTGTCAATTTTTTGCATACCTTCCCTACGTTTCTGACCTAATCTTTTCTGGTTTTAGATCTTTGTGCACTTTACCACTGCCATCAAGTGCTAAGGTGCTTCTGTTTTCTCCCCTAATTCATGTTAACATTGGCTTAACCACAATTTGCATATTTAATATACTTATAGGTCTTTAATAAAGTGCACTGCATGGGCCTAGAGTTTGCAAATTAAATGCTACTTAGCAAAACCTAGCAAAAACAACAGAAGATGGGCAAAATGCAGAACAAATCAAACATTCTCCCCAGTCACAGATCAGCATTTAATCCAGCAGACTTTTTGCTTGCCATGCCATTCCAACTCAGACCCACCCATGTGCAAATCAATCTTGACCCTGTTCCCCTTGGGAACGGGTCCTCGCTGGAGCAGAAACAAGCATTCTGGGATCAATTTCAGGGTATCACCCTTCATCAGCCAGGCTAGCTTGATTCTGGTGGCAAAGCAAGCACAGGACCCACGTCTGGTCATACCCTTCCCACTTGGGGCGACAAAGGCAAAAAAAACAGAAGATGATGGAGGATGATACCCTGAAACCGGGCCTCGGATGATTGTTTCCGGTCCAGGGCGGACCTGGCTTGGCAGTTCGGGTGGGTTGTTCCCATGGGGAACAGGGCCAAAACTGATGTGCATATGGCCGGGTCCAAACTGGTGTGGTGAGCAAAAAATGAGGGTTTAAATACAGATTGTTGTGATGGGGTGAATGTTTGCATTGTTCAGCATTCTGTCGATCATCTGTTCTTTTGCATTTGTTGCCCCAAGTAAGAAGTGTGTGCCCAGACGTGGGTCCCGTGCTTACTAGACAGGATTAAAGCTAGCCTGGCTGATGAAGGGTATCATCCTGAAACCGGTGTTAAAATTCTTGTTTCTAGTCCAGGGAGAACCTGGCTTGGTAGTTCGGGCTGGACTGATTTGTATATGGCTGGGTCCAGTTTGGGGTGATGTGGTGAGCAAAAAAAAAATGGATTAAACCCAGATCTCTGTGACTGGGGGTGAATGATTGCATTGTTCAGCATTCCGTCCATCATCTGTTCTTTTTTAATTTTTCACCCTAAGTGGGTAGGGTATGCCCAGAAGTGGGTCCCGTGCTCACTGTGCACTGGATTCAAGCTAGCCTGGCTGATGAAGAGTGATACCCTGAACCCGATCTTCGATGCTTGTTTCCTGTCCAGGGAGAGCCTGGCTTGGCAGTTTGTGCTGGACTGTTCCCATGGGGAACATGGTCAAGAAAGATTTGCATATGGCAGGGACCAAACTGGGGGTGGTGTGATGAGCAAAAAAATGATGGATTTACCCACATCTTTGTGACTTTGGGCGAATGTTTGCATTGTTCAGCATTCTGTCCATCATCTGTTCTTTTTGCATTTGTCACCTCAAGTGGGAAGGGTATGCCCAGACGTGGGTCCCGTGCTCAAAGCGCCACTGGATTCAAGCTAGCCTGGCTGATGAAGGGTGATGGATGATCCTCTGAAACCGGTCCTAATATGCTTTTTTCCTATCCAGGGAGGGCCTGAATTGGCAGTTTGGGCTGGACTGTTCCCATGGGAAACTGGGTCAAGACTGATTGCATATGGCTGCGTCCAAACTGGGATGGCATGGTGAGCAAAAAAACAATGGATTTAAGTCCGATCTTTGTAATTGGGGGTGAATGTTTGCATTGTTCAGCATTCCGTCCATCATCCTTTCTTTTTGCATTTGTCGCCCCAAGTGAGAAGGGTATTCCCAGACCTAGGACCCGTGCTCACTGCACCACTGGTTTCAAGCTAGTCTGGCTGATGAAGGATGATATTCTGAAACAGGTCCTAGGATGCTTGTTGTTGTTCCAGGGAGGGGCTTGTTTACCAGCTCATGCTGGACTGTTCCCATGGCAAACATGGTTAACACTGATTTGCATATGATTGGGACCAAACTGGGGTGACGTGGTGAGCAAAAAAACAATGGATTAAACCCAGGTCTTTGTGACTGGGAGTGGATGTTTGCATTGTTCAGCATTACGTCCATCGCCTGTTCTTTTTGCACTTGTAAGCTTTCAGAAATGATTGTGCCACCTACTTAACTATTCCTCTTAATATGTCTCCGGCCTGCTACTGCAGAGCCTGTGTGTGCAGTTTTTCCTTGCCATGTTGACCTGGCAAAAAAATCCCTTTTGCTAGGCCCAAACCTTCCTTGATATACATATACGTCACCCCTAAGATAGGCCACGGCAGGCCAGAGGGGATGTAGTCCAGAGTTCATAAAACATCTTTTATAAAGTCCCTGGTTATAATAACACTTCAACAAACCCTTGGGGCACCTAGTGCAGACCTTAGGGGTGACGTATATGTGACAAAAAGGTAGTTTGAGACTTTGGAAGTACTTTTAATTCCAAAGTCGAATTTGGGGTTAAGTTGAATTTAAAAGCAGCCAGCAAGGCAGGCCTGCTTTTACAAGGACACCAGACACCACAGCAGTGCCCCCCTGGATGCCCTAACTACACTGGAGTCCCTAAACCTACATGTCCTATAATATAGTAGGGACTTATAGGTCGGTTGTCATAGCCATTTATATTTATGCCTAATTTGCATATACCATTTTAAACGGAGCACTGACCCTTTGACTGGTTAGCAGTGCCCAGGACACAATCAGGGTCTGAAAATGCCAGTATCCGGTAAAAATGAGGTCAAAAAGTGAGGGGCTTCTGTAATCAGCTCAGTTTTCTTGCAATCACCTATTGCAGCTACTTTTCCCAATCACAAAGGTAAGTTAGTAGCTTACTTAGTTTCCAGTGCTGCAACACTGACATAGTGGTAAATTAAATGAATCATAGTTTCACATGAGGTATTATCCTGCTGTTGAAGATGCCCATGAAATTATAGTGATGTCAAGGTGGAGTGGCAAATGCTCAGGGAGACAGGGTATGAGTTATGAAGCAGCATCACATTCTATGCAATAGGATTATTAGCAGTAAGGAGAGTTCACATGAATTTGTTTGGCAGTTCTGTCCATGATAACATTCTATGTCTCAACCCACAGAGTTCCAAAATGGCATGATAGCGAGAGTCATCAATAATATCAGAACTGATGACCAAATAATGTGCCTCTACATAATCATACCAACAGGACATGTGTCCGTGGTGCTGGCCCAAGACTAATACTTACTGCCATCTAGTGTTCTCATAGATTTGGTCAGTCTTTTGGGGAAGTCTTGGACATAAGTGCTAATACTTCATATCTTGGGACTTGTTGGAAGTCCCTCAGGAAGTGATCTCCCAAGTATGAGTCTGTTTAATCTTTCATTATTTCCTGGCAAAGGGCCCTCTTAGCCCTCCTTATTGCCTGGGCATAATGTCTGTCAATGTCTTTGCGTGGTCAATTTAATCTCTTGCAACACAAGTACTGACTGTTCTTCCTTTTTCCAAGGAAGATATCCACATCCAACTTGATGTAAAGGCTAGATGACCAGGCATCTGCAGGACTTGTTTGAAAATACAACATCTACTATGGCATAGTGGCATGAAATGTGCGAAAAGTGCTGTATCGCAGCCAACTCAAGATGTTTGCCAATTCAGTCACTTGCAGTAAAAATGCATACACAATCTTTGTACCGGATGTCATAGCAACAGCTTTACTACAGACTGAGGCTTTGCCACAGACTTATGTTCTGATATCCTGAAGTACTGGGCTTGGACTGGTACCGCTGAAATCACCCCACGTTGGGCGCCAACTGAAGTACTGGGTTTTTCAGAACCCAGTGGTGCCAGGGAACACACCCTAAGACTTCGAGTCCTTCCTGTTTCAGACTACAGAAACACAGAGTCTTCTTGGTGAAGTCAAAGATCTTGTTTATTGGCTGCAGCCAGTAACAGGTATCCTAGAAGTACGACACAGTGTATATTCTCAGGAAGACTGCTGCTCTTGCAAAGCTAACCTTCTCTTTTATACAAAATATTATGCTTTAGGCAAACATTCCTTATTTTACAGTTGACCATTCACATATTTTCACTACAAAAAAATAGCAGGTTTATGATGACAAGCCCATATTCCAGTTTGTCCAGCCCTCAATCAATTACCCGGCAAGGCTTAGTACTTTCATCAGATATCGACGGACCCCCAATATAAACGGGCACCTCCTCCTTGTAAAGCAAGTCATAAAGAAAGAAAGAAACAGGGACAGGTGTGTGTAAGATTAGGCATGGTTTGTGTGTGATGAAAGGTTTATGATGTGTTGTGCCTTGATACTAATCTCATTCAGCCACTGGGAAAGAAACTGGCCGAACAGGTTTGGCTTCAGGCAGTGGAGTCAGCTTGCCCACGTCACAGAGGAGTCAGCAAAGATGTACGTGTCCTTCAGACTCGGTTTCAGCATTAGACATTGGCCTATGTGAGGGCAATCATAAAATGGCTGTCGTTTAAATGGAACACGAGGGTTCAGGACGGAAACTCTGATATTCGGGTGATTTTGTTACCCGAATATGAATACAATGCTTGTGCATACTATTCTAATCATTCCCGGTCTGCTGATACCAAAATCGTTGTGATACGACGACGTTTATAACACGGGTCCAGAATTTTCAGTACCACAGACCCTCCTTTTGCCCTTACATAGGCAATAACCTATACTCACGCTAATCTGAGTCCAGGTCTATATTCATAAAGTCGTTGAGATGTTGCTGTAGCATCATCCTATTACTTAGCTCGTCCCTTGATACAGGTTTCCTTACACACGATGTAGCACAGAGGCCACATATTGCAGGAGCACACAGTACACACAGGCAGGACAGGAAAAGAATGGCTAAGATCATCCCAATGACTTCCAGAGTCTTCCATCCCCAGGCGGATATCAGCTCCCAGAACCACCCCATCAATGACCAATCTCCTTTATCCACGTGAATAGACTCGGAGATCTTATGCAGTTTGGAAATGGCCTAGTAGACTGTCGGAGCGTTATCTGGGATGAAAACACAGCAACTTGATTGGATCACTTTACATAACCCACCTCGGTCTGCAAGTATGACGTCTAATGCGACCCTGTTCTGAAGAGTCATGAGGCGATCCGACTGGAGCTCAGCAGTCAAATTACCAAGGGCACCGGCGGTTTCAACTACCATGGATTCAACCACCTTTGTCAATTGCCTTATGTTCCTGCTGTTAACCATAGGACCCCAAAACGGCAGAAAACCCTTTACGAAATCTCAAAATTCTTGTCCTGTAGTGTCTTCTTTACTTATGACACCTCTAACTATCCTTGTCTTATGGTAATCTGCCGCGGCCGTGTAGGTGGGAGGTAACAGGAACGAAACAAAACATGTGCCTGAGAAGTCAGGAGGCAACCATGTATAGGCTCTATTATGGCAGATGAAATAGGTGCCCTTAGATGCTAAGAACGAAGGAGAAGTCTGAGACGCAAAAACATATGTTTCAGTGCAGATACTTTTCCCTAACTGAGCTCTGGGATTCTTGCCATTACCTTGCAGACATAGGTGACCCTGATGGGGTACAATCCAAATCGGGGAGGATCTCTTTGTTCGCTGGTTCCCACTCAGAGTAACTCCATATCCTGTTATGTTCCATCCAATATATGCTAGTGTCTCATCTCTCGGGATAGTCTGATAGGAAATATCTTCCCTAATCATATCTACTATACCCTTAGCTAGAGCACTATTCTTAGGATTATCTTTCACAGAACGTAGGGGGTTGGCTTCATACGCGTATATGAACACCGTTCTGTATGCCCATACAGAACCATTATGGCTGAAAGGCAGGACCAGATAAGGGATACCTTTATCAGTAGTATGAGGCATAAGACCACACACCCAACAGTTAGTTGTGTTCACTACTAATTGGTGTTGGTGTAGAAGCTGAATGAATGAATTGTTGACAAATTCTAATCTTCTGGCAGACTCGTGTTCAGGCAGGGGGTGAAAAGAATGCGAGGAAACAGTAGAAGGAGGTATGGGCTGTTTAATGGGTGCAAATGTCACTTGAAAAGAGAATAAAACATATCCTATTAAAAACGTCATTACACTAAGCAACATGAAAATACATAATATCAAAAATCGTTTCTTTGTCATTATTATACCCATTCTTGGTTTACAGTCCATCTGTCTGGCAGGTCTCTCATTCTTGAAAAACTCCATCCTCTCTAATTGCTGCTCGTGGTGGTAGGGTGTTCTATGCTAGGGAATGCTTCTGTCAGTCTAGGGCAACTCCCTTAGACTGACTAGAACTGCCGACCTAACGTCTTCAGCTGCACTCCAAAGACTTGGGCAACCACGACCCTACAGCTGAACCCGGATGGCGATTCGAAAAGAAAAAAAAAAATAAATAAGAAAGTTTCTCAGATGAGAGAGCCGCACTTTCAAAAATAAAAATAGCAAAGGAACGGGAAAAAAATTATTTGTCCTTAGTTCTTGGTCTCAAATTATAACGGCTTTTTCCAGGTACTGTCTGGTTCTGGAACAAGAGTTCAGGCTCTGTAGTGTTCAATCGAATTGACGGTGGCACAGCTTCTTGCAAATTATTGTCACTTTCTTGTTCAGAAATTGTTCCTTTTACACGTGCATCGCTAAATTGCAAAAAACGAGGCACAGTCTCAGTCTCAGAGTCAGCGATCCCCTCCTGGACCCACCGGTCGTGCGGTAGAGGAAAAGGGACCCTCTTGCAGTGTACGCCGTGGATCCAGTTCTTTTTCCCTTCCACTCGAACAGCTGATCTTGTTGAGAGAAGGACGACGTAAGAGCCGGTCCAACGGGGCTGGTCATTCTTTGTCCGCTGGAAGTTCTTGACCAGTACCCATGATCCAGGATCGATAAGATGTCCTGGAGCTTCAGAGACCTGAGGCAGAGTATCGTGAACCTGTTGGTGTAGAACACGCAATTTAGCCGTCAATTCGTACAAATAATCAAGCAGTACATGGTGTTCGATCTCACTGAATTTTGTTGGTCTTGGCACTCCCCATATGTTGGCCGGGCGGCCGAACACAATTTCATAGGGACTAAGTCCCACTCGCGAATGCACAGTCATTCTTGTTGATAGGAGTGCTAGAGGCAGAGCGTCAGGCCATTTAAGACCAGAGCTCGCTTGTATCTTTGCCAACTTCAGTTTTAGCGTGCCATTATAGCACTTTACTAGTCCAGCTGATTGGGGGTGATTTGCAGCGTGGAATTTTTGCTGGATACCTAGCCCTTCACATACTTTTTTCATCACTCGACCCACAAATTCGCTCCCATTATCACTCTAGACCATTCTCGGCATTCCAAACCTAGGGAAGAATTCTTTGGCAAGGGCTTTAGCTGTGGATAAGGCAGTGTTGTCTTTTAAGGGATATGCTTCTACCCATCTTGAAAAGGCACAAACAACAACGAGTACGTATTTCAGTTTGTTGCACCTTTCCATGTGGATGAAATCTAGCTGCAAAACCTCGAACGGATACGTTGGAGGCACAAAATGACCAGCTGGAGTTGGGGTTCCCCTACCAGGATTGTATTTCAGACACACCATGCAATTCTTGACCACATTCTCTGCACATTTAGGAATTCCAGTATTTTGCCATACTGGAGCCAACAACTTACAAATCCCTTTCACACTGATATGGGCCATTCCATGAGCCATTGTCACCACTGCAAGCACATACGCATCGGGGAACAACCATCGCTGATGTTCTGACAACCATTTTCATCCAATTTACCCGTACTTTCTTTCCACACACTCAACTCTTTCTCTGAAGCTTCAGCATGAATAGACTTCACACCCTCTATCGTATCTTCACATATTCCAACGTCACCAACCCATCTTGCGGGGCCTGCAACATACATTCGATTCATCACATCTTTTGCTGTTTCTTTTGCGATTTCGTCAGCAAATGCATTGCCACGACCGACATCATCAGTAACCTTCTTGTGTGCACTGCATTTCACAATAGCAACTTGTAATGGCAAGGTCAGTGACTCAAGAAGCTCATTCACCAACTGACCATGCTGAATTTTAGCTCCATGCGAAGTCAGGAACCCACGTTCTTTCCACAATCGTCCAAAACTATGGGCCACACCAAACACATACTGGCTGTCGGTATATATGGTCACTTTCATTTCTTTCGATAACACACACGCTCTCGTAAGTGCAATCAGCTCTGCTGCTTGAGCTGAATTATGTGGTATACGTGCAGCTTCAACAATCGTATGCAAAGTTGTGACAGCATATGCTGCAGTCGTATCACCATTCAGAAGCTTGAAGCATGAACCATCTACCCATAAGGTACCATCACACTTTACAAGAGGAGTATCTTTAAGATCTACTCTCCCTTTCGTTTCTTCTTCTGTCCTAAGAAAACAATCATGTTGTTCAACATCATCTGTTTCTACTGAAATTGGCAATAACGTGGCTGGATTCAACGTATTGCACCTCTTTATGTGCACATGACTCGCTAACAGTGTCAACTCCTAACCTGACAATCGAGCACTAGTTAAATGCTGTGTCTTGGTCCTGTTTAACAATGTGTCCACTGCATGTGGAACCATAACAATCAACATATTATTCATCACTAACCCAGCAGACTGTCGAATAGAAACAGCTGCTGACGCTGTGGCTCTCAAGCAACTCGGCAATGCTTTAGCTACCGGATCCAAAGTTGACAAAAAATATGCGCATATGCGCTGCTTGTCTCCAAAAGACTGTGTCAGCACTGACAATGCACAACCCTCTTTCTCATGGACATACAGTGTAAAGGGCTTACTGTAGTTGGGGGTACCCAACACAGGAGCCGAACACAATGCATTACGCAATTCGGAAAAACTTTTCTGACAATCTTCAGACCACGGAACGGGGTTCGGTGTATCTTTATAGGTCAATGCTACCAAAGGTTTGGCCAGCAAAGAAAAATTCGGTATCCATTGTCTGCAGTATGATGTAATGCCCAAGAAAGCACGTACTTCTCTCTGTGTCTTTGGCACACTCAATTTTGCAATTGCCTGAATTCTTTCTGAGGTCAGTTTCCTTCCCTCCTTCGATAAGAGATGACCTAAGTAGGTCACTTCTTGTCGACAATATTGCAGTTTTGAAAGAGACACTTTGTGATGTAAATCAGATAAATGATGCAACAACAACAAGGTGGCTTCTTTACAAATCTCTTCAGTATCTGTAGCGACTAGCAAATCATCAATGTACTGAATAAGGGTAGCGCCGTCAGGTAAAACAATTGTATCAAGCTGTGTTTTTAAAGCCTGACTACATATTGATGGACTTTCACAGTAGCCTTGTGGAGCACGTTTGAAGCGGAAACTTCGGCCTCCTAAACTGAAGCCAAAAATATCCCTGCTCTCCTTTGCAATCGGGATGCTGAAGAAAGCATTCTTTAAGTCAATCACCGAGAACCAGGTGGCGGAAGCTGGAATCATAGTCAATAGGGCAGTGATATTAGGAACAACTGGAAACTGTGGCACAACTATTTTATTTACCTCTCTAAGATCAATCACGAGCCTGTAAACAGGGGGCTTAGAGGGGTCAGTACGTTTCAAAACAGGCAAAACAGGACTATTACAAACGTTGCCTCTTGTCTCTTAAAATTACATCTTTTTCAATTAAATCATAAATGACCGCTAGCAACGCCTTTTCACCTTCACTAGAGATCTTGTATTGTTGAATGCGTGGTAATTTAACATTGGCTTTCAATGTCACAACATAAGGCAGTATTTCCAACAGACCCACGTCATTAGGACCAGTAGCCCAAATGGTATCAGGAAGAAACGACAATTCGGTCGGAAGTTTATCCTTTGACAAATACATTGGAGAGAATATTTTCCTACCCAGTGTAAGTTGTACTCCTGAAGGAGAACAATATAATGTTGCATACAATCTTTTCAACAAATCCAATCCTAACAAGTTTTCACCACAACCTGTCGTCAGAATAAGGGGTGCTTCCAATTCACAAGGTCCAACAGAAAGGGACATAGGACTAGAAATCGGGTTTCTAACCGTGGCGCCAGAAAAACCTACTGAAACATTCATCTCGCCAGACAAAGGTGCGCCAGGGAGTTTTGAGTGCATAATAGAACTCTTTGTAGCACCAGTATCCAACAGAAAAGGCTCCGACACACCTGAGGTAATCACCTTAACATAAGGTCCATTCTGATCCACTGGAACTAAAAAAACTCCCTCTCTTCGTCTATGGCTGTCCTAGCAATTATTACCTTCCAGATTCTCATCTTCTGCATAGTAGTCATCAGCATAGTACTGAGCCGTCCTACCAGACGCGTTATGTTGCTGGTCAAAACTATTC
The DNA here is from genome assembly GCF_031143425.1 of Pleurodeles waltl. Taxonomy (NCBI): domain Eukaryota; kingdom Metazoa; phylum Chordata; class Amphibia; order Caudata; family Salamandridae; genus Pleurodeles; species Pleurodeles waltl. The sequence continues at coordinate 538,565,631 of NC_090437.1, forward strand.
ATTGAGTTTTGAGACGGAAAGGAACGCGTGTTCTGGGGGAAACTTCCACGTCCTCTACCTCTAGGAGCTCGTTGAACACCTCGACCTCTTGTGCCAGAAGCACCATTCGTACGCTGTAACAAAATAGGACAACTATACTTGAAATGACCCTCTTCTTTACAATATGAACACTGATTGGGACCTACAGGAACACGTGGTTGAGAAAACTCGAACCTTTGCGAGTTTCTCTGGAACTGTTGAGGTTGCTGATAGTTACTCTGACCACCACGTGGCGGATACGCCTGTTGTAAAAGAACCTTCGTCTTTAATTCTTTAGTTTTCTTGTCTGCTCTATCCTTCTCATCTGTATCCCTATTTTCGTAGTACTGTGCAGTAGCCAATATTTGTGCTGAAGAGGAAACGGCCCAAGAACTCTTTGAATCCTTCAATTTCTTACACAGCTCGGCAAGCAAATTGTGCACAAACTTGTCGACGAACAACCGTTGACCACCTTCTGTACTCATATCTTGACCACTGTGGTCGATAAACGTTTCCTCAAACCTGGTGAAGAAATCAGACACTGTTTCATCTTTCTTCTGCTTACACGCAGACAATTTATCCCAATTCACATGCATCGCAGGCATTAAAGTCTTCATGTAAGTAATGATCCTAGCAGGCAGTTCTGCTTACAAAGGCTCAGGCTTGGCACCACCAACTTGTCTATCATTTGCAGCACTAATATTAGCCCATGAGTCACCTAACTCTTGTGCATGATCTGTATGGCGAATCAATCCCCACAAAGGCTGTGGAACAACATTCCCAAATAACATGTCTATGTCGGCTAAATTCATAATGCATGAGTCTGCAGTCTGTGATAATTCCTTATAATACCCTGTAGGGTTTTTACAGGGATCAGGCAAAGTCTGCTTAAGGGCTAAAACTTCAGCTCGCTTCCACGGAACATGTACCCAAACACGCTGAAAATGAGCTGGGACAGCATCAATTTGATTAGCAACATCAGCCGCAACGGCGTTCTTCCATACCGGAGGGACTCTCTCATTGGGTACTGTTGCACCTTTTTTTTAACAGAGGAGTCATGTTGGAACAGTGACTGAGAGGGATCCTTATTCCTAAAGGACAACAATGTCGCAACTGCTGTCTCAACATCCGAACCCACAATCGTGCCCTTTGCAAACTCAAACCGTACACAGCACAAATCAGGCGGATTTGTTTCCAAATCATTATCTTCCAATTCCTCACCAAGAAAAGCACACATTTTCTCAAAAACGTATCTTTGTTTCGGTGCTTCCCATTGGCGAAAGACATCCATAACAGACTCTACATCGTATCTTAAAGGGTAAACAACCCATTTACGTGCCATATGGTCAAACATTTCTCTCTCTCGAGAATTAGGCAGTTGACTACGCGACTGCTTACGCTCCGAATCTGGGGTCACACCAGACGACCCAAAGAGAGGAAATATAAGGCTGGCAACAGTATCTGTCATTCTCTGTTGGACAGAAGGAGAAGTTGATGAAAGAACAGGAGGAAAAACAGAGGGAGGCAAGGCAGACGCAGAAGCAGACGCAGAGGCAGTATCAGGAAGAACACCAGAAGAGGCAGTCGATGTAGTACATAAAGTCGCAGGAGGTACAGATGGAGCAGGTAGCGAAGTCGGCGGCCCTTGAAGGGGCTGCGCCATAGTAGTAGGAACCAACTGAAGAGGAGCTGGCGGCTGTGGAAGAACCTGAGGCACAATAACCGGAGGTTGCACAGCTAAAGGTTGTGGAGGTGCTGTAGCATTCTGCGCATAAGGGGGTGGCAAACTCAACAAGTGTGACATTAAAGGATCTTTCTCAAGTTCTTTTGCTGCATCTTGCTGAAGAAGCGGAAGAACTGGATAACATTTATCGGTCACCAATTTACGTTGCCTGTGCAACTGCTCATTCATCTGTTCTTCTTCATCATCTTTAAACTGCATGGCAGCTTGCATTATCGAGATACCCTCTTCCCTCTTATTTCTCTTTGCTAATTTCCTTCTGTTTGGCTTCCTTACGCCATAGGCGGAAAGAGTCAAACATCGCCGGCCGGGCTTTCTTCTTAAAAAGTTTAACCTCCAGATTATTCAGAATCTCTGTGTCAAAACTACCATATTGGGGCCATTTTAAAACACCATCTTTCCTGGTGTATCGGATCCATACTTCATTATATGTGAGGGGGCCTATGCCATGTTTCACATATAGTTCATAGGTTGGAGTTCCAATCAGAGGAACCGGACACGAGTCCTCCAATCGGGAATCCCTATTATAACCAAGACAAAACAAATTTCCATATCTGCTAAGACGAGGCATCTTCGCTCTCTAGTCTAGCTTCAAACTTCAAAGGATTATCGAATACGATAGTCTCGTGAATACACGAATCCCTCGGCTTTGGTACTTGCAAGTTCCAAATCAAAGATCCCAAGGGGATACCAAACTAAGAACCAAACTAAGGACTGGGAGACGCTCCACTTATACTTAACTGAGGTATCGATGACGTCACCAGAAGACTCGTTTATCGTTTCGCTCTACCAAATCATCAAGGGTCCAAAACAGGGCGATAGTCAGGGCAGCAGTCCTTCGTAGCCGTAGGAAAGAGGGGAACCTCGCAGCAAAGACTTTCGGACCACGTCGACATACAGGGGTCGATCAAGTGGCGGCCTTCCTCCAGAATCTTCACACGAAGCTCCTCACGAACCTCTGGCTTGGACTGGTACCGCTGAAATCACCCCACGTTGGGCGCCAACTGAAGTACTGGGTTTTTCAGAACCCAGTGGTGCCAGGGAACACACCCTAAGACTTCGAGTCCTTCCTGTTTCAGACTACAGAAACACAGAGTCTTCTTGGTGAAGTCAAAGATCTTGTTTATTGGCTGCAGCCAGTAACAGGTATCCTAGAAGTACAACACGGTGTATATTCTCAGGAGACTGCTGCTCTTGCAAAGCTAACCTTCTCTTTTATACAAAATATTATGCTTTAGGCAAACATTCCTTATTTTACAGTTGACCATTCACATATTTTCACTACAAAGAAATAGCAGGTTTATGATGACAAGCCCATATTCCAGTTTGTCCAGCCCTCAATCAATTACCCGGCAAGGCTTAGTACTTTCATCAGATATCGACGGACCCCCAATATAAACGGGCACCTCCTCCTTGTAAAGCAAGTCATAAAGAAAGAAACAGGGACAGGTGTGTGTAATATTAGGCATGGTTTGTGTGTGATGAAAGGTTTATGATGTGTTGTGCCTTGATACTAATCTCATTCGGCCACTGGGAAAGAAACTGGCCGAACAGGTTTGGCTTCAGGCAGTGGAGTCAGCTTGCCCAGGTCACAGAGGAGTCAGCAAAGATGTACGTGTCCTTCAGACTCGTTTTCAGCATTAGACATTGGCCTATGTGAGGGCAATCATAAAATGACTGTTGTTTAAATGGAACACGAGGGTTCAGGACGGAAACTCTGCTATTCGGTTGATTTTGTTACCCGAATATGAATACAATGCTTGTGCATACTATTCTAATCATTCCCGGTCTGCTGATACCAAAATCGTTGTGATACGACGACGTTTATAACACGGGTCCAGAATTTTCAGTACCACAATCCTCTGTCATCACTTTCTTGCTGAGGTGATCTCCATCCAGGATAAACTCTGGAAAGTGAAACCCAGCTAGAAAAATCTGTCAAGCTTATAAGGAACCCAGCCTGACTTTATACATAAGAAGACGTTTAGTTTATTATGGTCTCTGGAAAAGAGATAGATTGGACCTGCTGAGAAGCCGAAAAAGTGGCAATAATTCTGCAGCCCTTGCGAGAAGCAGATAAATCATTGTTAGCATACTGAGTAGGTCAAAGGCAGATGTCTCTGCATTTTGTAACAACTGCGCATTTGCATAGAAACAAAATGAAATACTGCAACACTATGTAAAAAGATTATAAATGAAGGAAAAGGGTCTGTCTGAATATGTCATATATATGGAAGATAAAAAGCAGTTACCCCACAACATAATCTGTAGGGCATTTGAGGAATGAGATACCAACTGCATGAAGCATGGACTCAGTGGGATAGCAGAAGATTCCTTCTTCTCTTATAATTATGAATGGAAGTGTCAAACTTCGTAGATCTAATATGGAATAGAAAAATAAAGAATAGTTTACCTACAGATTTAATTGCAAAATTCTGAGAATCTTCAGAGAGGTCTGGATTACCACTCAACAATTTAAGAAAGTCTGTAACTCTCTTGGAACGATCATCCCATTTTGACATCACCCATAGAGATTATCTTAATCAAGTTCAAGTTATCAATAGCTCTGGTAATGCCCAATGTATTTGTCCTTCTACATTGAAACGATGACTAACTTGAGTGAAACAATGAGCTGTTACCAATGTAGTTGTCTGTGTAAAAACAATTTTGTTGTTCATTGTTCATAATTACCTAATCTCTTCTACATAGCAGTATTCATGTATGTCACTTATTCAATTGATTTCATTCAGCTTGGGGATTCAGAGAACTGCCCCACGAGTTAATGATTACACAAATGCTTTGTTCTGTGTTGAACAATATAAGAACTAATATGCAGCAGCCTCTACTGCTTTCTCTCTCTCACTCTCCCCCTCCCTCGCGCTCTCTCTCTCTCTCTCTCTGTATATATGTATATATATGGATATGTGTTGTGTTAGAACCATAACCCACTGAAGACTTCTTAGATGGTGATCTAATGATAGAGACCTATGCACGCTGAAAAGTTTGTTTAAGAGTTAACCAGATGGACCCTTGCAGCTTGTGGTGGCCCTTAAGAGATATTTATTATTAGCTTTCGAACTTTATATAGCACAAACTAGACCTGATTTCTGTGAAAGCGTTTTATTTAGTAACGGTTTCAATTCATGAGCATTCAGTTTCATTACTTCACATCTTACAAGAACACGTTTTACGCTGCAGTTATTTCTATGAGGAGGTTCAAGTATGAGATCCCAAGTCAACAGTTCTAATTCTCTGATCTTATTTTGGCATATCAGGAGGAGGAACAACTGGGTAAGAGGTGAGTTGTTTGAGGTCAAACACTGTAGGATGTAGCCATCCTGACAAGTGAATTGGCCCTTCATTAGGTGACAATGCCCATCACCAGCCCTTCCCAGTCTCACCTACTTCCCAAGTTGCTGTCTGAGGACGTGCTACAGTTCAGTTTTATTCCTTGCACCTCTAGCTTGATGTATATTTGAATTATATTAATTGTGTTGCCATCAAAGAGGTGTTACAGTGAAACCTGTACTTGGTGGCTGGGAATTTTTACTTCCACTAAGACCAACACCATTCAGGCCATGTTGCAATGTCTAGAATTGCCTGTCTTGAAATTGGTTTCACAGAGAAGTTTCTGAACGACATGTTCTGTGCCAAATTTACTGTAGAAACAGTTAACAACCTGTTCACATACATTCCATCAGACAGTTTGAATACTATGCAGCCTGATTTCTGGGGACAGTCTCCTCGTATGACTTGACGTTTCAGCACTAGCCTCAGAAGTCTAACATTGATGCTCACACCCTGCCAAGTACCATTTTCTCTACAGACTGGAGTCAGCCCAGGCTTATCTTAAAGCTATTTAAGTGACATTCCTCTACAGAACCACAAAGGCAAAGTCAACACCTGTGATGATAAACCAACTTTGGGGCATAGGTACTGAGCTCCAGCCATTCCAGCCACCTACGGCAGCATCACCAATGTGAAACTGAGGACAATGTAGAAGATGGACCCAAACATCTTCATTGACATTAAAATGAAGACGTTAGATTAAACTACTAAATTCAGTCAAACTTAGGTAAACTGGCGATACAGGCAGAAATCAGTTACAGAAAGAAACAAAATCTTCCATTCAATACCCAGTCCAGAGAGAGGATATTAAAGTCACTATATTACAGCAGTGGGCATCTAGGTTATTACTAAAACTTACCCTTTGTCCAAAGAAGGCTCTTCTGCTGACCCGAGCTACTAATATACACAGAAGCCACGTAACAACGGTATGCACTGCATAGTTAGAAAGTCTCAACTGAAAAAATTACTTCTGCAGCAATACCACATTTTTTAGGAAGGCTTTGAACCAAGGTACAAAGCATGAACCAGAAAACAGTTTACCTTTGTGATGCAGAATATGTAGATCTAGTTGAAACTCAGTCACGTGTTGCTTTTCGGCCTCTTAGCATAATAGTCTTCCCGGTAGTAAGATTTTCATTCCTTTTTTTGTACAAAATCAAAAATGATATCAGCAATGGATAGGGATTTCAGAACATATTACCTTTAATGTGTATCCTGTTAGTCTAAATAAGCGACATTAGTAGAGTGGGTGAACTAAATCGCAAAAACTGTTCATTTTCTAACACAAATTGTAGTGTACAGCTTAGACATTTCCAGTTAATATAAAGCAATACTTTAACAAACATGAAAGTGAAGGCATCTGTGTGTTAAGTCAGTTATGTATATCTCGAAGGATTTCAAAAGCTTTCATAAGAAGATATAGTAATTCTGCTCCCAGGGGGCTCGAAAATCCTTGTTGGATTTTTTATTGTAATAACCTACTTTGGAAAAACAATCCCTGCAGCAGCACGCTAAAGTCAGAGATATCCTTGTTAAGTACCTTACAAGCTCATCGGAAGAAATTTGTGGCATATTGTAGAAAATATGATTATTTATTGCTTTATTCATATAGTCTCTAATTTAAATATGTTCTTGCTATGATAAGCTTTTAGCTTAAAAAGAGCAAAAATGCCATACAATTTCTTAGGCACAGTCACTTGTATTTCTTCGGTATTTTAAAAGCCAACGTCAGATTAAGGGTACAGACAATTTAGTACTGCAAGACCAAAACATTTGCCATATTTATATAAAGGGTGTGCAAAATGGAACTTAAAGGTTGCATAGTTTTCCTGTTCTCTTTTGGCCAAACAAAATGTTTCTTCTACTGCGACATAATTATCTCTGTAATTAAAGCATGCAAACTGGAAAAATAATCAGAATTTTTATTTGCAGTTTTACTACTCGCAAAAGGTTTCAATGCACAATCGCAAGTGTATGCAGAACTGATCTTTAAAACTTTACCTTTCAATGAACTTTGTTATGCCATGGCAGTGAATTAAAAAGGAAAAATTGCAGAGCTAATTCAGGGCAGGGTCTCTGCCACAGTTTAGGATGACTGATCTCTTAAGTAGTTGGAGATATGAATTAATTCCATAAAGAACACGCTTATAAGTAGATGCGTGTAACTGGGATGTTAAAATTGTGTGCTTTTACACAATAACAAGTACAAAACATCACATCAATATCCTTAAACCAGCAATGAAGGGTAAGTTGCAGTGGGGGGCAATCTTGTAACGAACAAATGGCAGAAGGGGAAGGCACATAGGACACACTGAATGCATGCAAAATGGTTGTTTGGGTGCACAATAATGGCCAGACACATATAATGCGTTGTCACCTTCCGCCCTATATGCACAGACCATTTCTCAACTCTCAAATCACTCCCTTCACTGTTGCAACTGAACCACCTGCCCATGTTTAACACTCATTGGGCAACATGTACTACACCTCCTACACAGGGTGGGCTAGAAAGAACTGGACTATGCCATTTGTTTAGCATCCTGCACTACACATTGTAACAATCACCCACCTCATGTGTATGTGTGCAAACAGGGAGATCTCCCTTCCTGCACAACAACACTCAGTCCATAAATGCAGGCATCCTTGAACCCATGTTACAAGGAACCCTGCGATGTATGGATGAGTGTTGTTGTGCAGGAAGGGAGAACTTCCTGTTTGCACACATACACATGAGGTGGTTGAATCTAACAATAGGTAGTGCAGGATGCTGAACAAATGACTCAGAGTGGCAAGGAGGATGCATGTGGCTCACACCCTTACATCACTCTTACAACACACGTGGGGTGAAAGAGGAATCAGTCACTTACTCTAAAATCAGTAAATTCCAAAGCAACATATTCTGTATATCTCCATTTGTGATGCGTGCACCCCCTAGCAATGCCTACAGAATCTATATGTAACACAGTCAAAGCAATGAAAGGGGTACATATGCAATAGACCATGAAAGTGGGTGTAACACACTGGGAAATGGCGACTGTCAGATTGTGCAAATATTGACTCTATAGAAATTATGCTCAGGTGGCACAGTGTGCCACTAGTGGCCCATAAATGTGTGCCTTGATGTGTGGGTCTGTACCATGTCTATAAGCTACCAGTCTCAAGTATATGATGACTCATGTAAACATCCACTACAATCCAAGACTGACATTTCACTATACCACTGCAGAGGATGATGCCTTACTTCCTGCGAAGCTACCTGTCCTGGATTTTTCAAATGATTTGGATAACCAGCTGCCGACCCTCTATGCTGACACTCCAGGATGTTCTGGGCTCCTTCCAGGCACCATCTCCAGTCACAGGGAGGACACACAGCATTGGAGGGTCTCCCCATGAACCACGTAACAACCAACGCAAGTCATCGACCAGTACAGCCACAGCCCTGGCCTCTCAGCACCCAGGCATCCCCTTTCAGAATACAGTGGTAGGAGTCCAGCAGGAGCTGTGTAGGAAAGTACCATCTTGCCTGGCATGTTACCCCATAGTTCACTGTATATATGTTGTTTTAGTGTATGTGTCACTGGGACCCTGCCAGCCAGGGCCCCAGTGCTCATAAGTGTGCCCTGTAAGGGTTCCCTGTGTGATGACTAACTGTCTCACTGAGGCTCTGCTAACCAGAACCTCAGTGGTTATGCTCCCTCTGCTTTCTAAATGGTCACTAACAGGCTAGTGACCAATTTCACCAATTCACATTGGCATACTGGAACACCCTTATAATTCCCTAGTATATGGTACTGAGGTACCCAGGGTATTGGGGTTCCAGGAGATCCCTATGGGCTGCAGCATTTCTTTTGCCACCCATAGGGAGATCTGAAAATTCTTACATAGGCCTGCCAGTGCAGCCTGAGTGAAATAACGTCCATGTTATTTCACAGCCATTTACCACTGCGCTTAAGTAACTTATAAATCACCTATATGTCTTACCTTCACCTGGTGAAGGTTGGGTGCAAAGTTACTTAGTGTGAGGGCACCCTGGCACTAGCCAAGGGGCCCCCACATCGTTCAGGGCAAATTCCCCGGACTTTGTGAGTGAGGGGACACCATTACACGCGTGCACTGTACATAGGTCCCTACCTATGTACAGCGTCACAATGGTAACTCCGAACATGACCATGTAATATGTCTAAGATCATGGAATTTTCAATTCAATGATCCCTGGGTCTCTAGCACAGAACCCGGGTACTGCCAAACTGCCTTTCCCGGGGTTTCACTGCAGCTGCTGCCAACCCCTCAGACAGGTTTCTGCCCTCCTGGGGTCCAGCCAGGCCTGGCCCAGGAAGGCAGAACAAAGGACTTCCTCAGAGAGAGGGTGTTACACCCTCTCCCTTTGGAAATAGGTGTCAGGGTTGGAGAGGAGTAGCCTCCCCCAGCCTCTGGAAATGTTTTGATGGGCACAGATGGTGCCCATCTCTGCATAAGCCAGTATACACCAGTTCAGGGATCCCCCAGCCCTGCTCTGGTGCGAAACTGGACAAAGGAAAGGGGTGTGACCAGTTCCCTGACCTGCACCTCCCAGGGGAGGTGCCCAGAGCTCCTCCAGCGTGCCCCAGACCTCTGCCATCTTGGATTCAGAGGTGTGCTGGCACACTGGACTGCTCTGAGTGGCCAGGGCCAGCAGGCGACGTCAGAGACTCCTTCTGATAGGCTCTTACCTTTCTTACTAGCCTATCCTCCTTCCTAAGTAGCCAAACCTCCTTTTCTAGCTATTTAGGGTCTCTGCTTTGGGGAATTCTTCAGATACCGAATGCAAGAGCTCACCAGAGTTCCTCTGCATCTCTCTCTTCACCTTCTGCCAAAGGATCGACCGCTGACTGCTCAGGACGCCTGCAAAACCGCAACAAAGTAGCAAAGACGACTACTGCAACCTTGTATCGCTTCATCCTGCCGGCTTTCTCGCCTGTTTCCTGGTGGTGCATGCTCTGGGGGTAGCCTGCCTCCTTCTTGCACCAGGAGCTCTGAAGAAATCTCCTGTGGGTCGACGGAATCTTTCCCCTGCAACCGCAGGCAACAAAAGACTGCATCACCGGTCCTTGGGTCCCCTCTCAGCACTACGAGCGTGGTCCCTGGAACTCAGCAACTCTGTCCAAGTCACTCCCACAGTCCAGTGACTCTTCAGTCCAAGTTTGGTGGAGGTAAGTCCTTGCCTACCTACGCTAGACTGCATGGCTGGGCAATGTGTGATTTGCAGCTGCTCCGGCTACTGTGCACTCTTCCAGGATTTCCTTTGTGCACAGCCAAGCCTGGGTCCCCAACACTCTAACCTGCAGTGCACAACCTTCTGAGTTGTCCTCCGGCATCGTGGTACTCCCTTTTCTGACTTCAGGTGGACTCTGGTTCACTCCTCTTCCAAGTGCCTGTTCCAGTACTTCTGCGGGTGCTGCCTGCTTCTGTGAGGGCTCCCTGACTTGCTGGGCGCCCCCTCTGTCTCCTCACCCAAGTAGCGATATCCTGGTCCCTCCTGGGCCACAGCAGCATCCAAAAATCCAAACTGCAACACTTGCAGCTAGCAAGGCTTGTTTGCGGTCTTTCTGCATGGGAACACCTCTGCAAGCTTCTTCACGACGTGGGACATCCATCCTCCAAAGGGGAAGTTCCTAGTATTCTTCGTTCTTGCAGAACACCAAGCTTCTTCCACCCGGTGGCAACTTCCTTGCATCCTCAGCTGGCATTTCCTGGGCATCTGCCCACTCTCGACACTGTCGCGACTCTTGGACTTGGTCCCCCTCTCTTACAGGTACTCAGGTCCGGAAATCCACTGTTTTGCTTTGCTGGTGTTGGTCTTCCTTGCAGAATCCCCCTATCATGACTTCTGTGCTCTCTGGGGGTTGTAGGTGCACTTTACACCTACCTTACAGGGTCTTGGGGTGGGCTATTATTCTAACCCTCACTGTTTTCTTACAGTCCCAGCGACCCTCTACAAGCTCACATAGGTTTGGGGTCCATTTGTGGTTCGCATTCCACTTTTGAGGTATATGGTTTGTGTTGCCCCCATACCTATGTGCTCCTATTGCAATCTACTGTAACTTTACATTGCTTGCATTACTTCCTTTTGCTATTATTGCATATTTTTGGTATTGTGTACATATATCTTGTGTATATTTGGCACCCTCATACTGAGGGTACTCACTGAGATACTTTTGGCATATTGTCATAAAAATAAAGTACCTTTATTTTTAGTATATCTGTGTATTGTGTTTTCTTATGATATTGTGCATATGACACCAGTGGTATAGTAGGAGCTTTGCATGTCTCCTAGTTCAGCCTAAGCTGCTCTGCTATAGCTACCTTCTATCAGTCTAAACTGCTAGAAACACCTCTTCTACACCACTAAGGGATAACTGGACCTGGTACAGAGTGTAAGTACCCCTTGGTACCCACTACAAGCCAGGCCAGCCTCCTACAAGCTGACATAGCAGGTGCGGGAGGGGATGGAGACCATTGCGGGCAGACTAGAGGGAGTGCACAGGTGCCTCAGTCCGAATATGGACAACTCTTCTGCCATCAGAGGCACCCAATCTCTGCTATGTGGTCTCCAACAGTTCCTAGCTGACATAGCTGGGATCCTGAAGCAGAGGCTAAATCAATTGATCTCCCAAAGTAATACCAGCATGATTGACAACAGGCTGGAGGTGATCCAAAATGTCTTCGGGTACATGCAGTGGAATCTGGCCTCCCTTACTGAAAACATGGCTGCCTACCACCGTGATTTAGCTGCTGTGTTGCGAAACCAGCAGTTCCTCCTTGCTGCAGTGATGCCTTACATTTCCCCACACATGACAGCTGCCAGGATCTTTGATTCCACATCTCTATCCCCTGATGTGTGTGCCATCCTCAACTTCAACACCAGCACCACCCATGGCATGGGAGGCACCACACACATCAGAGGATGAAGATGTAGAAGGAACATCACTCACCAGAAAATGCACACAGCAGCTACAATCTGTGGCACATGGACAGTATGTCTTTAGTTCTGTGCTTAATATCATGCCAGTGTAGTAGCATCTGGCAAAGTGCCCTGTTCTCTCTACCACTGTTGACTTTTCATGCATGGACTTTATTAGTCTCTATTCATACTGATTGTCAATTTGAACACCTCCTCACTGATACACTCCTCTCCTACAGATGTCTCATGACATGTCCCTCCCACTTGAACTGGGTCTGTACATTCAATGGCTTGGGGTCTCTCACCGGGTCAATATACTGTACATTGTACATCATCTGAAACAAAACTTGCACATGTATATACCTTACTATATTAACAAATTAGATGTTTTTTTCAGTGATCCATCAACAGTTTAACTGTATGCATAGTGTGAAGCTATTGCACTACTGAACAAAAGAACATGTGTGGCTTTCTGTCAGACACAATGCCACACACATTGACTCAAACATGATTAAGGTTACTGATAGCATTGTGGACTGCCACAAAATTTCTATGTCTTCAAAGCACATAATAAACAGGTACCATACAAGTTTACTCATGGCTGGAAATATCTTGGATGGTTGCACCAGTACAACATTGATATGACAACTAAATTGGACATATGTAAGACTCAGCCATGAGTGTGCCAGTATCTATTTCCTGATTAAGGTGGAGTGCAATTTTCCAAACATTTGACCAAGGAATTTTACGTTACATGCCTACACAAAAAGATGGTACCCGATTACCTGTTTTGGAATTTGTATCCATGCACAATCATAGTGTCAAGTACAGTGCTGAATAGTGTAATGAGTAGGTGATGTAATACCACTACCAATCAGACAGGTACTTAGCCATAGGGGATGCAAATAGTCACACATGTGAATCACTACTAACTGTACACCCAAAGGAATTTGTCTAATGTGATCTGTGCAGACATGATAACACCCAGATAGGTAATCATCATGGGGAACATATTGTAGGAAGCTAACAAGATTTATTGAGACTATACAATTTCTACCTATCAAATATCTGAACTACACACTAACCTATACTGACTAATTATAACATATCCCTATAGTTAACTAATCTCATCTAAAATGATCTTATACATGTAACACTACATTATAAAAATTGACCCCCACCCTCCTTAAGCTACATCAGATGACAACAACATTAACTAAAGCAAAACATTGACTAACTAAACTTATTCCTAAACAAATATATATATATTTTTCACATTTACCTAAAAAATATACCCCACCCCCCTGAAAAACCCCAAAACAGAAAAGAACCAAAAGCCCACCCCTAACTACACTAACTATGTCCTAAAACTAACCTACACTGTGATAACTAACATATGCCTACCTATCTAAAACCCACTATAACTATAAACTATTAAAATTTAGGGAAAGGAAGGTACTGGGAAGAGAAAAGGGTCCACAGTCAGTGCCTCTTCATCTTTTTCTTGAAGTACCTACACATTTTGTAATTCTTATGTGTCTGTTCCTCCAATTTGGCCAACCTCAACATTATGGTGGTCATTCTAACCCTGGCGGTAAAAACCGCCAGGGCGAATGACCGCGGTAGCACCGCCAACAGGCTGGCGGTACACCGCTGGGCATTCTGACTGCGGCGGTTTAGCCGCGGGCAGAAACGGAAAGTTGGCGGTGTACCGCCGACTTCCCGCTGCCCTTGAGAATCCTCCATGGCGGCGGAGCGCGCTCCGCCGCCATGGGGATTCTGACACCCCCTACCGCCATCCTGTTCCTGGCGGGTCTCCCGCCAGGAACAGGATGGCGGTAGGGGGTGCCGCGGGGCCCCTGGGGGCCCCTGCAGTGCCCATGCCAATGGCATGGGCACTGCAGGGGCCCCCGTAAGAGGGCCCCACAAAGAATTTCAGTGTCTGCTTTGCAGACACTGAAATTCGCGACGGGTGCAACTGCACCCGTCGCACCTTCCCACTCCGCCGGCTCCATTCTGAGCCGGCGTCCTCGTGGGAAGGGTGTTTCCCGCTGGGCTGGTGGGCGGACTTTCGGCGGTCGCCCGCCAGCCCAGTGGGAAACCCAGAATGACCGCCGCGGTCTTTTGACCGCGGTACGGTCTTCTGGCGGTTCCCGCTTGGCGGGCGGCTACCGCCGCCCGCCAAGCTTAGAATCACCCCCTATGTCTGAAATGTCCTTCCATATTTCCTCTTCAAATTTTTAATCTGTGATAGCTGGTCTTGGCTGGGGGTGTGATGGTGCTGGAGTAGGGCCTGTTGATGTTAAGTGGGCAGAACCTGCAGTGCCAATCCTGACCTTCTGTGTTGAGTTTGCAATTGTGTGGGTGCTAGTTGCAGCCTATTTGGTCCGTTCTCCGTGCGGAAATGCCCGCCATGACCCCGAGACTTTTTCAAAATTAAGGGGTCATTATGACCCTGGTGGTTGGAGATAGATTGGCTGTAGTACCAATTCGCCAATGTACCGCTCTGACCGCCATGGCGGTAGCAGCCACTGGGCTGGAGATAACAATCTCCAGCCTGACGGCTGCTATTGCACTACCGGGGATGTCATGACCCTGCCTACCACCATGGTTTTCGTGGCGTTCGTAATGCCACAAAAAACATGGCGGTAGGACCTATCAGTGACAGGGAATTTCTTCCCTCCCCCCAACACTCCCCAGACAGATACCGACCCACCCCCCCTCATCCACGCTCCCCTTCCCTTCCAACCTTCCCCTATACACACACACACGCAGACACACACTGATCGACACAGACATACACGCATACATACACAAATGCATTCATTCATTCATGCACACATCTGCACAAACATCCAAACGTACATGCAGACAGGCATTCACATTTCCATTCATACACGCACTCACACACCTTCATGAATGCACTCACACACCTTCATACATGCATACAAACAACAGAAAACACACACTTGCATTCACGCCCACACTCACACATACATGCACACACCCCTACACACACACACACACAACACCCCCGGCCCCCATTCCCTGTCAGAAACCCGACTTACCTGTATCCAAGGGTCTTCTGCCAGGGGACTGGATGGGGTGCTGCTACCGCCAGCAGCGCTGGCCAGCAGAATACCGCCAGCCCATATTATTTTTCATAATACAGCTGGCGGCAGTCTACTGGCATGGCGCTTCTGGTGGTAGCAGCGCCACCTTACCAGCATCCGCCAGGATTGCTGCAGCTGAATTTCCGCTGCTCGTGTGGTGGAAATCCGGCTGTGGTCATAATTCGGTGAACGGATGGTAGCCGCGGCGACGGTCTTTTGGTGGCCAGCACCGTGGCGGTAGGCAGTTTTTACCGCCATTGTCATAATGAGGGCCTATATCTTCTGGCCATCCTGCAGTACCCTTTCTCAACAGCACGGATGTGCCTGTATCGCTCTGCCCTTTTTTTCAAACACACGCTTCTGTGATGGAGTCATTGCGGCCGCTAAAAAATGAAGGGAGCATGTCATCAACATCTGCATTGGGCAAAGGTAGGCCAAGCATGCAATGGAAACAGCTTCTTCAGATCACACGTTATCCACCACAACTCACAAAACAACATCAAGGCCAAAGTCAATACAATTCTGCATCCCAAACATCTATAATATATCTTTCATGTTGCAGGGATAAAGGCTAACCAATGTTGCACCCTATCAGTGCACAAGCTTGCAACATTCCTAAGTACCAGGTAAACACTCACCATGCACATCCCGTACACCAGTGATGTGACCATGCACGGTCAGACTCATCATGATGGGTAGGCCATGTAGGTCCCTATGCACACATCTTTTTGCTGTAATCCGTAGACATGTACCACCCTCATCAGAACAAGAGATGAACTCTCAATGTGGATTCAACTAACTATGAGGCTTATCAAAAAGCTCAACTCATGGCCAGTTCCTCACTTTTTTACTTATGTGAAGCACGGCAGTGCAAGTGGCTCATTGATAAGCCCCTTGGAGACCTCTTCATGTGGTCATTAATCGTAGCATGCCCAGAGTTACTTTGTGCTTCGTGTGGCACACAGTGCTATCCATACATTTCTTGAACCCAGCACCTCTGGCACATATCTTAACTGACATCACTATATTTGTGCATGTATTTACCTTTTCCAAAAACTCAGAAGGCCTTTGCAGCACACATTGGCACCACTGCATGATTGTGTTGTATTCCACATCCTCAACATGACATCAGGCATACTGTCAATACCCAAGTGTTAGACCTGACATCCTTGGCGTGGTCTCCCCTGTTTTTTTTGCCTCTGCTTCGCATGTTTTGACTGTGTGCTGGACTCTGTTTTGCTGTTTTTGGTACTCTGGGTACTTTACCATTGTTGGCCAGTGCTAAAGTGCAAATGCTCCTGTGTAAAATGTATGTGTAATTGTCTTTCCATGATTGGCATATTTGATTTACTTGTAAGTCCCTAGTAAAGTGCACTAGAGGTTCCAAGGGCCTGTAAATCAAATGCTACCAGTAGGCCTGCAGCACTGGTTGTGCCGCCCACATGAGTAGCTCTGTAAACATGTCTCAGGCCTAACACTGCAGTGTCTTTGTATGCTGTCTTGCACTGCCAATTAGACCTGACAAGTGTCCCCAGTTGCCAGGCCCAAACCTTCCCTTTTTATACATGGAGGGCACCCCTAAGGTAGTCTCATTGGCAGGGTGCAGTGTATGTTAAAGGTGCAACATGTACTGATGTGTTTTACATGTCCCAACAGTGAAATACTACTACATTCGTTCTTCACTGTTGAAAGGCCTATCTCTCTCATAGGTAACATGGGGGCTGCCTTTAAATAACTTTAAAGTTCAGATTCCCTTTGGAGCAGATAGAAAATTGGAGTTTGGTGTCTCTTAACTCACAATTTATTTAAAAATACACGTTTTAGTGAAGTTGGTTTTTAGATTGTTAGTTTAAAAATGACACTTTTAGAAAGTGGCCATTTTCTTGCTTTAACCATTCTGTGACTCTGTCTGGTTGTGGATTCCCTGTCTGGGTCAGTTTAACAGTTGGTCTGTTTGTGAATCCCCTCTAGACAGTGAGACAAAGGGTGCTGGGGTGTAGCCTGCATATCCTGATGAGCCATCTGTGCTAGAGTGGAGTGGTCACTTACACCTGAATGGGCTGTGCCTACCCTCTCACAATGAAGACTCCAACATCCTGGTGTGTCTGGGGTCTGGCCTGGGCAAGGCAGGATCTTGTGAAAAACAGAGACTTTTCTTTGAAGTTTGCGTACTTCAAAGTTAGACAAGGGTGTAAGTAGTGGACCCAAAAACCCATACCTTAGATTTCTTCAAGAACACTTTTGGATTCAAGAGGAACCTCTGCCAAGAAGAAGAGCTGAAGAGCTGAGGAGAAGTGTCACCCTTGCCTGTGACTGTGCTTTGTTGGGCTATCCTGCAGTTGCTGTTTCTGCCTGTGAAAAGGGACAAAGACTAGACTTTGTTGTGCATTTCTGCTTGAGAAGAATCTCCAAGGGCTTGAACTGAGCTTGCCTCCTGTTTTGAAGTCTCAGGGCCATCAAAGACTTCCTCTGCCAGCACTTGGACTCTCTGCTGAGACTCCGGCCCTGCCAGATAGTGTCCGATCATGTCACTGGGCCCTTTCAAGGTGAGGTTGGCAGAACAAGAGCTGAAATCCAAGCACCAAATGCTGTGCAGGGAAATTATAGATGCACCATCTGCAACGTGGCTGATAAACAACATGTCACCAGTTTTGTGGCTGAAATCTACACTCCACCAGCATTGCGGCTGAGAGATCAATGCATTACGGCTTTAGAAATGATGCACAACACCCGCTTGTGGCTGCTGATAACAAGGCAAACCAGACGCAGCGCAGTTTTGCTAACACCGTGCAACCGGATTTCTCAGGCATTGTCCTTGGGCATCAAAATCCCCCTGACCCTCTGCGGATCTGAGGTGCCCCATCAGGATATCGACGAATCACTCTCTTGCAAGAAAGAAAAACAACGCAACTCTGACCTGACCGGAGAAGAAATGATGCACGGCCTCACTTGTGAGTAAGGAATCAACGCATCGCTGACTTTTCCGATGCACATGGCTTTATTTTAAACGCAAACCAGGTACTTTGGTAAATCAGTGTTTCCTATGGAGTAAGCCTCTTATTCTTTTGAAAATTCATATCTTGACTTGTGTATGTTGGATTTTTGTTGTTTTGGTCCTGTTAATTTTGATAAATATTACCTATTTTTCTAAGCTGGTGTGGTGTCCATTTTGTAGTGTTTTCATTGTATTACTGTGTGTGTGTTGGTACAAATACTTTACACATTGCTTCTGAGTTAAGCCTGCCTGGTCATGCCAGGCTATCAAGAGGGTGAGTGGGGGTGAACCAGGTATGTTTCGCTTTGCCCTGACCAGAGTGAGGGTCCTTGTTTGGACAGAGGGTAACCTGACTGCCAACCAAAGACCCCATTTCCAATCCTTGGGATAGATAATGGTGTCTTAATTGACACACATGCCATTTTAACATGGCATTTCACACATCATACTACCTCACGCACAACCTTTGCTCTACACATTAGACATACAAGGTCACACTGGCAGCATTGGGGTCCCAACATCTTGCAACCTTGCCAATACTGTAGGGGGCAGGTCCTCCTGCAAGATATGACATGAAAACATAGCTTTGTGATTGTTGAATAAGATAAGCATGGACAACTGTTACACTTTTCACATGTTAAGCTGATTGACAGATGACTCAGTTTAGGGAATGACCAACTGACCCCTATGAGTCATGTCAATTAGAAAGACATTGCTAGCCCACACAAACATGAACAAATATGTGTTTGACCCATACGTTCATGTCGCAAATACATACATAACAATTTGCTGGGGACAGTACACTGACAATTGTCAGAAGCACAGTACTTTGATGAAAATCTATGTAAAAATGATGCGTCATCCCTGATGCTCCACTTTTTCTGCGGCCCCTCCTACCAGCACCTAACACCACCATGTGTGTGCCATAGTTGACATATGGCACACAGTGGCATATGTTAGATCAATAGTGTTGTAAAATTAGAAGTTATTGTGGTGCTTTGCATGAATTGCACCATACATGAAGGTGCAAAACCTGATAAGTGAATTGAGGCACATTGTAAACAATGGGATTGTCATTTTATCGCCGGCCTTAGACAGGCGTTCAATATGATGCCTAAAGTGGCGCAGTGAAATCCAGTAGATTTAACTGCTCCATTTTAGTGGGCCCCCTACCGCCGGAACTCACCCCTTGCAATAGTGATGGCTGCCGCAGTGCTTGTATTGCACTACTTTTTACATATGGGGCTGCAATGCTAGCTTCCATCTGTCACATTAGCATCAGAAAAAATGATACTAAACTAATGTTGCACTAGGTGCGCTAGGCCCTTTGTACATTTGGGCCCTTGTTGTGTCACTCTGCACATACATGACTCAAGGAACACACACATCCATGACTCCCTACACTCCTGCATCATGTTTGGCATCACACAAACATGACTATGCAAAATACCCCAGTGGGGAAGCTCCTGATGGACATAGACAGTTATGTCTTGAAAACATGCACCGTGACACATGTGTGTTTACTTTTATGCACCTCAAAACACACATGCGATACACAAGGTACAAAGACAGGAATGTGCTAGTTATCAGCTTCCCGGTGTATTGCTGACCTCATGAATGCAGGTTGGCAGAAACACACTACTTGCTGTGCTCACCTTTGTCATGACATGGTGAATGAATCCCTATGGCCTATAGTCATGCAAATGCAAATAACGATGAAGCTACATTTAAGGGGCACTCACCAACAGTTCTGCCTTCCTCAATTCACAGGTGATCCAGGTGATCCTGTTCCTAGTCGATCAGGTCTGCCCACTGGTGCTTTAGTTGGTGGTCAGTGCGCTGGACAGAGAAGATCTGGGTAAATTGGAACAACACCTTGCCTCAGCACAGCTTCTGTGCCTCCATCCTGAAGCCCATGATGACACCGCCACCCACGACCACCATGTTTGGGAGGTAGTAGCAGATCAACCATATAAAGCCTCCCAGTTCATCACCAGTCATTCTCTTGTCTGTTCTCTTCCTTGACATGTAGCACAAAACATCCACTGAAACCTTAAAACCCACTATAATAAAATACTAATTCCCAAGTAATCCCAACTACCCCAACAAACTTATCTACCCCAAAGACAAACACCTGACAATACTAAGACAATAACATCATGAAATGACAAATATAATGCCAAAATGGGCTTTACGAACAAAACACAGATAGAACACAGCACAAAATACTCCTAATTCACCACTCTTCACACCAGCACAATCACAACACAACCTCTCCCAAACACAGATTACAAGACTGTAAAGTAAAAGTGAAATTAAGACCACTTTTTCATGTGGACAGCAAGGGAGTCCTATTACATCACTTCCTGGGTGTATGCATCATGTTTTCAGATATGCGTAATTTTTTTGATGCATGACAACCATGCAAGAATTTTTGAAGGATGGCTGACGGGGCATAACGTTCTTGTTTAGATGCCCAAATGTGATGTGACAATTTCAGTATTTGCAATGGTTAAACATGACCGCATTCATCATATTTTTGACAAATGATCGGCATGTGAGAATTTTAAAGGGACAGCTGACAGGGCACCCAGAATCACTTTTCACAAACAGGTGCAATGCATCATTATTTTTGAGTGCTAGGGCAAAATATGTATGCATGTGTATCAAACTTTGGACCACAAACACAGAAATGTGTTTCCATATGTATGTAGGTGTGTGGGATGCATGGGATATTGTTTGCAAATGTGCATGTGTATGACACCTTTTTCCACATATATGTTTCCACGTGTGTACAATGTATTAACTGTGAGTGTACATATGTGATGGAACTCACAATGTCATGTCAGAACTTCCATTGTTTGCTTCACCCCACAGCAAAATATAACTGGCCCATGTGTGAAACATGGTAAGTCACATGATACCCTTGACAAGTGTTTAGCTAAGGATGGTAGTGACTTGGCCTAGTGTATGATCCGGTAACCCATTACAATGTAAGTGCAACTGTGTGACACACTTTGGTGTGTCCTAAGAGCCGAACTTCAAGATGTAATGTAACACATGTAATGTACAGTTCCCCATGCATGATATTCTTGGAGATGGTGTACTGACATGCGTCATGGTCATAATGTATTTGACATGTTAGTGTGTGACAAGTGTTTTTTCATGTATGATCAGTAATGCATACTACAGCGGCTACTAATTCTCAATTCTAGCATGGATATTTGTGCACTATTGTGGAAAAGCTGTGTATCCATATCTGTGTTTACTGTGTTCCCCAATATAGAAACATATGTCTTTTTTAGACATACACCATGCATATGTAGAATGTTATTTTCTGTCCATACGCAAATAGCCCCAAGAAAAAGAGAGGTAGGGCCCCCCTGTCTCTATTACCCCAAGGGGACAGGGCACTGTAACACAATGAAATGATAAAACTCCCCAAGGGGAAAGGGCAATCATCACACATGCACAAATAATCAATCTCTCAAATGATCAGCCTCAAAATAAAGGGATCTAATAATAATAATTTAATAATACAAGCCCATATGATTAAAACCCAATATGACAACAATCACAAAACAGAAAAAATTATTAATAGAAAGATCACATATACACAATAAAATCCAACATGAGGGAGACAAAAAAAGACATCTACTATAGTCTATTGTGGTTAAACTGTCCCAATTATGGTAGATATAGGCCAATCGACTTCTGTCATCAATCCCTGTTCGATTCAGGCCTGCTCCAATAGGTCCAGTAATATCATTTAGCATCAATGCATTTAGGTGATCTTTCAGGTCCTTTCACCATCTTCTTCAGGACTCACGAATGTGCTCCCAACACTTATTAAACGAAACCTAAATCAACCAACAGAAAAACAAACTTAAATATGTCCAAAAACTTACATCACCCTTCAGACAAACCCCTCACTTTTTTTACTAAATACCCCAAATAAAATGCTCACCATTTCAAAATTAAGCCTAGATTCCTTTATATAAACCGTCACTAAGAGAGATTTTATTATCAACATTCGCAATCACTCTTCACGGGGAAGATGTATATATAAATAAATAAATGAATAAATATCCAATTCCGCAAACACTCGCCTCCATAAAAAGTAAATCAAACTATCCAAACCGATCCAAATGTTAATATGTATACTTTCCTTTTTTTCACGATAGTCTTTTGAAAATAAATTTCTACATGGACAAAATAAAATCATTTAATATAGTACCACGTTCTCCTCATTTAAAACTGACCCTAATTAGATCATCCATTGGTGTCTAAGATTGTGTCCAATGTTAGTCATCCGCTACATCCACAACCTATTAGTTATCACCATTTTTAGTGCATATGACCGTAGGTGTGTGAGTGATAAAATAAATTAAAAACTAAAATGAAGAATCACAAATAATTAATTTCATAAACCCCATGCAAAACTGAATTATCTTTTTCATATATAGCGCATGTCCAGATACGGTATATAATTGATGCAATAAAATTAGTAGTGAAAGAAATAGAATGTGAAGCTAATATTGTCCATGGAACTTACCATGGAATCCACAATTTCTATTAAATGGTGAACAAGGACCCTGTATCGTGCATACGGTTCCCAACCTCAAATCTACAGAAAAATATCAAGAAAATTGTGTTCCATATTTAAAACTTCATCCTCTCCTTTCTGTTATTCATCCTTCTTTTACATCATTTACCAACATTGGAGCACAAAGGCCCAATAATGCCCAAGCTCACTATGACCTCCCTCCATACTATATAACATATATCAGTGGCCCATCTATTTCCATCATTCCTAAATATTACAAGCCTACCCTATGATAGGCTGTCCTAATCTTCTCAATTACTGTAATATGAAATCCCCCATCAGGCTATGCTACAACCGCGGGAACATTATGTATTCTATTTCTAAATATCCAGAATACTTTACATCCATAGGCGTAACCCAAAAATCCCCCATTTATCATTTACCACCGCCATATACTCACCAGCGTTGATTTCTTTAAATAACCTGACACCCCATCTAACGCCATATACATATATATATATATATATATATATATATATATATATATATATATATATACACACCTGGAACGGGTGTAGGCTCAAACGAACGGCCGCTTAATTTCCCTTTCTCAGGTATTCACTTCCTGTTTTAATACACTCGGCTGCTGACCTACACACACTGTCTAGATGCAGGCGCCATCTTGGAATTCCGCATCGATTAAAACTTCAGGATTGTTTTAAATTCTCTAACTTTCACTTCCTATTTTAAAACACTTGACCGCTTAACCTACATATACTATCTAGATGTGGACGCCATCTTAGAGTTCCGCATCAGTTAAAAATTCAGTATTATCTTAGATACATTCGTTATCCCCGAACACACCGTTTGTGAGAAATAAACAATTATACCCCCAGGGGCATTACTGATCTCTATTCCCCATACTACCCTCTTATATCTATACACACAGCCACTGCCCTAAAACAAACCATTCAAGTGATCACGCCATCTTTCATATGCGCGTAAAAAAAAGACAGGATGCATACTCATTTTCTATATGTCCCAAGGCATCCATCTATCAGTGGATCAATATTATCCTAAGTGATCTAGGGCAAATCTATTTTTAAATATTCTATATGGGTCACAGCTCCAAATCCCCCACATTCCCTTTGCTCCACTTCTTCCCTCATTTAAATACCATCACACACCCACAACTAATAGAACCCCTCAATGAAATGTGTCATCTTAATGGATAGGCCACCTACTACCACTCTTCTCTACTATTTAGACTCTTCTCAATTGTCCCAAACCTGATGATATACCACAGTTCACGCTTCTTCCTAAATATATCACAGTTAACACCTTTCTTTTCTGGGTCTATTTTCTCAAGGATGAACTAACGTAGATCTGAGTGTTCTTTACTCTGAAAATGTGCTACTAACGGTGCATTCATTTTTCTTGTTCGAATGGCAGATCCGTGCTCGTATAAGCGAGTCCTCATCTCTTTTCCCATCTCCCCCACATAGCCCAAACCACAGGGACATAAGATAATATGAAGAAAATTTTTGCTGTGACAGTTATTCATACTTGTTGGAGTGATTTTAAAGCCCTCATATTCTATGCATTTATCCTCTATACATGACTCACAGCAACTACAATTCCCACATATATAATTCCCTTTGATTATATTACCAGTCAATCCCAGCTGTCTAGCTGGGTGTTCTTCCCTGTAGGTAAGGACTAACCTACTTTTCAAGTTTTTATTATGTTTAAACGCATAAAGAGGTTTATTTAGGGGGGTCTCACCTTCAGTATTTAATACATATCAACTTCTATTTATAGCATTTTTTATCTTATTACTAATCCCACTAAACTGACTCACAAAAACAATCCGGTTGTATTCCTTCCTCCTGTGGCCCTGTTCAAACATACTATCTCTATTATAGAATCGAGCTCTCTTGAAAGAGTGATTAATTAACTTGTTAGGGTACATTCTATCCTTTAGTTTTTGTTTCAAAGTCTTCGAATGTTTATAAAAGTCATCCAGAGTAGTACAATTCATCCTAAGCCTCAAAAATTGCCCAAAAGGGATACAATCCCTCTGGGCTTTTGGGTGAAAACTTGAATAATGAAGAA
The DNA here is from genome assembly GCF_031143425.1 of Pleurodeles waltl. NCBI lineage: Eukaryota > Metazoa > Chordata > Amphibia > Caudata > Salamandridae > Pleurodeles > Pleurodeles waltl. The sequence continues at coordinate 538,590,447 of NC_090437.1, forward strand.
GGGTGTTATTATCAGTTGGTTTTGTAAACAACTCTACCTCCAAGGTACCATTATTATCCTTAATTGAAATAGCAAGAAAGTCGACCACCGTATCACTTACATAGGCTGTGAAACTTAAATAACATCACCCAAGTTTACCCACAGAAGAAACTCATCTAATGTCTCTCGGGGTCCTTCCCATATTAAAAAAAATGTCATCAATAAATCGACACCAAGTAAGGAAATTTTCATAAAAAGGGGCTGTCTCATTATATATGTGTTTCTTCTCAAATTCACCAACATAGAGGCATGCCAGACTTGGGGCACAAGTTGCTCCCATACTAGTACCTTTAAGTTGAAGATAAAGTTCATTTTTGAAAAAGAAAATATTGTTTTTGAGAACCAAAGAAACACAGTTAATGATAAACTCACTACTGGCCCCTCCCAAATCCCTAACCTCAAGGTAGTTCCATATCATTTTAATAGGATTGTCTTGTGGGATATTCGTACACAGAGCTTCTATATCTAAAGTAACTAGAAACTGTGTATCCCTATTGAATTGTCTACCCTCCACTTTGGATATCATATGAGCCGAATCTCTTATATATGACCTCTGTTGTAGAACTAAAGGCTTTAAAAATCTGTCTACATATTTGCTGAGGGGCTCAAGGAGAGACCCAATACAAGAAATAATCGGTCTCAATGGGGGATTCAGAATGTCTTTATGGATTTTTGGCAACCCATAAAATGCCTGGGTAATGGGGTTCTCATTAAAAAAAAAGTCCCTCCTCTTCACAAATCCATCCCTCTATCAATCCCTTATCTCTAACATTTCCAATTTCCTTCTTTAATGTTTCCAATCTACTCATTTGGACTTTCTGATAGTGATCTCGCACAGATAAGAGATCCTCAGCTCTCTTTTCATAGTCGCTGGTGTCAAAGATAACCACCCCCCACCTTTATCAGCAGGTTTTATGGTGATACTCACATACTCCTGGAGTGGGCGGAGAGCATAATATTGATCCCTCAATAAGTTGTTCTTTGGTTTGAAGGGGTCATGTGTAATTCTCTGAATCTCTTTATCAACAAGAGTCTCGAACTATTTTAATTTTTTACCCACTTGTGAAAGCGAGGGATTGAATGTTGCTTTCGGTCTCAGGCCATAGATATTATCAGTCCCCTTTGAGGATTGACGACCCATGAAATACTTTTGAAGCCTAACTTTCCTAAAAAAAGTCCTCAAATCCTTCTGTAAATCTAACCTAATGACACTACCTGCAGGGGCAAAACTGAGACCCTTTTCTAACACGTCTATTTCCTTGTTTGTCAAAATCTGACCGAGAGATTAACTATTGGGGCTTTAGCTAACTCCAATATCTTTGATTCCATGTTCTCATATATTCCTGTTGTCGTTGATTCCGTTGTGGTAGATCCCTTTCTCCTGTTCCCCTGCCTCTCCTATTTGGGCGGGGATGGGGCTCTAAAAAAACATTATTGCTCTGTTCCCCCATTTCTGCATTGTTATGTATATATACCTCCTCGCTCCCTGAGCCTGATGACTCAGAGAAAGTCACATACTTCTTCCCTCCTATTCTTGGGGCTATCCATCTCCGCCCTGGGGTCATAGCTCCTCCCTGATATTTTTTTCCTTGATAAAAATCTTTCTGCAAATACAGATACATTAATTCATAGTTAAATCTATTGTATTAATATCCCTTCTCGGTTTTACTGACTTTTTGTTCATGAGGTAATCCCTACACCCATTTACATCCTGATTTACCTCTTCCAAGAATGTCTTTGCATTCTCTAGAGCCATGCTCTCCATTAAGGCTTTCTCCAAATCCTCAATCTCTTGTTTCTCTATCACTACTATCCCTTGTGCTGTCTCAATGATTAAGAACATCCAATCTCGACTGTACCGCTTGGCTATGAGAGTCCACGTCTACAGAAATTTCCTATTATCTATAAAGAGACCAGGTTCATTTCTTACCTGTAATCCAATTGGGATAACCCCTGATTTGACATATTCTATAAGAAAATCAGCATGTAATTTGGTTCTAATCATCTTTTTCTTTAAATTTAAAATGTTATTCCTTTTTTCATTATCCAAAGTGACTATCATTATTCTTCCGCCACTATTTCCACTAGTTCCAATAATTTTATTAAATTGATCTTCACTGAATCCAAACGTTTTAAAAGCATCCATGGTAAAGTCCACTGGACAACCGATCTCTCCAACCAACAGGTTGTACTATATATACCAAGAGAAAGAGAGAGAGGGCCCTCCTGTCTCTCTTACCCCAAGGGGACAGGGCACCGTAACACAGTGAAATGATAAAACTCCCCAAGGGGAAAAGGCAATTACCACACAAACTCAAATATTCAATCTCTCAAATGATCAATCTCAAAATAAAGGAATCTCATAATAATAATTTAATAATACATATGATTAAAACCCAATATGACAACAATCACAAAACAAAAAAAAAATTAATAAAAATATCACATATAAACAATAAAGTCCAACATGAGGGCGACAAAAGAAGACATCTACTATAGTCTGTTGTGGTTAAACTGTCCCAATTATGGTAGATATAGGCCAATCGACTTCTGTCATCACTCCCTGTTCGATTCACGGCCTGCTCCTACAGATCCAGTAATATCATATAGAGCTGACACTTTTCGGTGGTTAAGTTTTTGGACATATTTAAGTTTGTTTTTCTGTTGGGTGATTTAGGTTTGGTTTCATAAGAATTGGGAGCACATTCGTGAGTCCTAAAGAAGGTTGTGAAAGGACACAAAAGACAACTGTAACGCTGAATTTTAAAAAAGTTGACACTCTCTTTTGTCCTCCTAACCGTTTGGTGCATGGAGTATGCTCCTGGGTCAAATGACTATGGGGGTCATTCTGACCCTGGCGGTCTCGCTAGTATGACTGAAAGCACCGCCAACAAGCTGGGGGTGCTTTCTTCCCCATTCTGACCGTGGCGGTAAAGCCGCGGTCGGACCGCCGTGCCGGCGTTTTTCGGCCATTTCTGCCCCAGCGGCGATAATCCGCCAGGGCAGCGCTGCAAGGGATTATGACCCCCTTACCGCCAGCCTGTTTCTGGCAGTTTTCACCGCCAAGAAGAGGCTGGAGGTAAGGGGTGTCCAGGGGCCCCTGGCATGGGCAGTGCAGGGGCCCCCTAACAGGGCCCCGGCCAGCTTTTCACTGTCTGCCTAGCAGACAGTGAAAAGCGCGACGGGTGCAACTGCACCCGTCGCACGGCCCCAACACCGCCGGCTCCATTCGGAGCCGGCTTCTGTGTTGTAGCCTCATTCCCGCTGGGCCGGCGGGCGCAAACTTGGTTTGTGCCCGCCGGCCCAGCGGGAATGTCAGAATGGGGGCCGCGTGGGTGCGGCCGCATTGGCGGCCACATGCCAGTTTCCGCCTGGCGGGCGGCAGTAGCCGCCCGCCAAGGTCGAAATGACCCCCTATATGTGCATGGGGTAGCTGGCCTTTGTACATTCCTTTCAGACAGCCATGCAATAGAGGGATAAGATGTGCTTGGATTGTTGCGCATTCTGTCCATCATCTGTGGTTTTTGCATTTTTCGCCCTAAGTAGCAAGGGTAAGCCCAAATGTGGCTCATGTGCTCGCTATGTCACCAAATTCAAGCTAGACCGGCTGATGAGAGGTGATACTCTGAAACTGGTCCTGGGATGCTTGTTTCTGGTCTGGGGTTGACTTGGTCTGGTAGTTTGGGCTGGAGTATCCTCATGGGGAGGAGGGTCAAAACTGATTTGCATACGGCTGGATCCAAACTTGAACAGCATGGTGAGCAAAAAAAACATATGTATACAACCCAGATCTGAGACTGGGGGTGAATGTTTGGTTTGTTCTGTATTCCGTCCATCAACTGTTGTTTTTGCATTTGTTGCTAAAGTGGAAAGAGTATGCTCAAACAAGGGTCCCGTGCTCACTATACCACCAGATTTAAGCTAGCCTGGCTGATGAGAGGTGATACCCCAAAACCAGTCCTGAGATACTTGGTTCTGGTTCAGGAAAGACCTGGCCCAGCTGTTCAGGCTGGACTATTTCCCTGGGGAGTAGGGTCAAGACTGATTTGATTATGGCTGGGTCCAAACTGGACAATGGTGAGCAAATAAAATGATGGAATAAACCCAGATCTGTGACCGGGGTTGAATGTTTGATTTTTTCTGCATTCCATCCATCATCTATTGTTTTTGGAAGGGCCATCTCATGCAGGATGGGAGTGGAGCTGAGCAGAGCCCTACTTACAAATCAATAGGCCGAACCCAGCTCTCACACAAAAAACTTCACATTAGTATTTGTTGACTGGAACAAAGGCATATAGGCTGGGAATTCAAGACGCTGTGGGAGGAAGCCTTCAGCTGTTTCTCCGAGTTCAAAGTCAGCCCCAGGTATAGAAACGGGGCCCCCAGTATCTCTTCTGAGTATGCTCCTGGGCCTATGGATAATACAGAAGAAGGATGCCCTTCTGGCCACCTGTTTGAGGCCTATCCTGCATCATGACAATGAAGACTGGACCTGTACCACTCATACCAGCCTAAGCTGACCGCAGGGGTCAGCAGACTGACCTCCTGGACTAGCTACAGGAACATAACAAGCTCCAGGTTCCTCCCTGCATCTGCCCAGCTGACCTGCTGCCTAGACCTTCAACTTGACCTGCCTGAGCCCTGCTGGCCTGTGTTGGAATGAGCTCTTGATCCCCAAGAGGTGCCTCCCACATCCTGGTCCCTTGCTGTGGCATCAGTGGAGCTCCTCATTGAAGAAAAGAAGAAATCCTGAAGTTTTGGGCCCCTCACGACTGCAAATGGACCTGTTCATGCCTTTATCTTCCTGCCCAGACTGATATTACTGTTTACGCTATGACTGGTGATACAAAATTGGCACTTTGAGCTAATGCTTCAACAACCCACAGTGACTGCCATGGTGAAGCATACGTCTGCAACCCCCGATAAGACCTTCACAATACAGCCACTGCCATCCTCAAAGCCTGACCTGCTCTTTGCGCTACAGCGACTGTCATCTTCAATGCTTTCCCTGCTCCTCACAGCCTCCTGGTTCCTGTATCTGGTCTGTGTTCCAACCTTTTCACCGTGAACAGAACTAAATCTAAAGTTCAATTGATTGGATCTTAGATGCTTTGATGTCAAATAATTTAATAACATCTACTCTACACTAGTTCTCTAAATTAGTGTGGGAGTTTTCTAGTGTTGTGTTTTCATTTTATTTTTTTTGGGTGCTGCACGAATAGTGTACCCATTGCATCCTGACTGCTTTTGTGCCAAGCTACTGTCATTGGACTCATGTTGTAGTAACAAAACTGCTGGATTTTGGGCTGCAGCATCACTGAACTTGGGGGACTGAGTCTGATCCCACACTGTGTTGCAGATGTCATCCTAACCCTTTTGGATAGCTAGCAGCAACTAACCAGTACCAGAGGTAGAAGTGATTTGTGGCAGCCTATCACATGACACTCAGACTCTTCAGGAAAGTTTTGGTAGACCAGATCATATGTCTTTCTCTCAGCTATGCAAGTCTCATACATGCGAAGACAAACAGAAGCAGAATCCTGTTTCAATTTGTTTTATTGAAGCAACTGTGTTCTACGTAAAAAGACATGAATTGCAATGAGGATATTGAAACACAACACTAGTACAGCAGTGACCAGGAAAGTAAAAACACTTGAAGAGTCCCCTGCTATTGTCACCATAGTCATCATTGTCTAATATCCCTACCTACACTACTAAGGGGCATATTTAAAAGCCGCTAGCACCATTCCAATGCCACATTAGCATCATTTCTCAATGCTAATGTGGTGTTAGAAGGCCAAAAACGCTGCTCCATATTCAAAACTTGGTGCAATGCATGCATTGTGCCACTTTGTAACACTTTATGCTTCATTATGCCTATACCAGGTATCATGTATGGAAAGGGGGCGTTCCTCCATTAGGGGGGCCAAAAAAAGGTTGCAAAGAAATCTAACAGATTTCTTTGCTTCATTTTTTTTCACCACTTTTAACACCTGCTCAGAGCAGGCATTAATAGGAGGCTGTATTGGTTACAATGAGCCTCTGAGTGCTTTGCAGGATTAGTGTTAACATGTTTGATGCTAATCCTGCAAGGCACTGGACTAGCATAACAAATTCTGACGCTAGTCCCTTAAATACCGCCATGGTGCACGGTGCACACATGGTGGCATTAGGGAGGTGCTAAGGGGTGCAAGAAAAGTGGCGCTTCACTCTGTGCAGTGCCACTTTTCTTAAATATGCCCCTAAGTTTCTATACGGGCTATCACTGCAAACAGCAGTGGTAGCCCTAATCTGCCCTTCTAGTTCCAGGAGTGAGGCCCAAACTTCACACCTGTGTTAGAGCTAACAAAGAGTTCTGTTAGTCTCCTGGAAGTCCTCGCACTTAGACAAAGAGGAAGCGTGAGATTTGATCAAAAAGTGCAATGACTTGCAGGATGAGATATCAGAAATCCACTCGACACAGTCAGGGGCCTACTGCCTCTGCACAGTGAACTGTGCTAAGGGGACAACAGTCAACTTGTGTGAACACCAGCAACAATGGGGCTGTGTGGGCCTATAATGTGCCACTGGAAGGAACACTGTTGACTAGGATGCCATCACTGTCTGAGAGCAGGCCTGCCTACAGATTGTTTGCTAAAAGAGAAGTCTGCCAAAACAAAAGGGAGAGTCATTGTTCAGTCAAAGTGTATGTGATAACCATATTATCACAACATTTTATCCCATATGCCACACCCAGGCTTGGTGTGGTCTATTTGCATATGACTCTCCAATGGGAAAAGGCAATCACCACACAAAGTCAAATAATCAATCTTGCAAATGATCAATCTCAAAATAAAGGAATATAATAATAATAATTTAATAATAGAAGCCCATATGATTAAAACCCAATATGACACCAATTCAAAAACAGAAAACATTATTAATAAAAAGATCACAGTAAAAAGATTCAGCATTACCATTAAAGAGGATTTTAAATTACAATTTCTCAGATATCAAACATGACTTTCCTACCTGCTCCCAAACAAAAAGGAAGCACTTATTAAGTGAAATAAGGTAACCCAATGTTACCCTGTGGGAGAAGTAGGCCTGTCGATTGTGAAAAACAAAATGTGTGTGTTTTCATTACCAGGACATGTAAAACTTGAAAGTACCTCTCCAACTTTTAAATTAAAATGCACCCTTCCCTATGGGCTGTCTAGGGCCTACTCTAGGGGCAACTTATTAGTAATAAAAATTAGTTTTAGACTTGGAAAGGGAGTTGTTTTGCAAAGCCAAATTGGCAGTTGTAAACTGCATAAAGGCTGCAATGGCAGGCCTGCAACTTTTTAAGAGTTACTTCAGTGGGTGTCACAGTAAGTACTGCAGACCCATTAGTAGTATTTCATTTACAGGCCTTTGGTACATGGTATACCACTTTACAAGGACCGTATAAATACATTAAATATGCTAGTGAAATGTAAGCCAGTTTTGGCATGTTTAGAGAGTGAACACAAGCACTTTAGCACTTTTAAGCAGTAGTAAAGTGCACAGATTACTAAAACAAGCAAAAACAAATTCAGAAGAATAGAAGGGTGAAGGCAAAAAGTATGGGGGTGATTCTGCAGAGAGGGCCAGGATTAAGAAGAACAGAATATGTAAAGACAAAATATTGAAATGTAAGTGCATTTAGGGAAGTATAGATTTACTATTCCTAACTACATATCTACGTACCTTGAAGGTATATGAACAGCCTAGAAACATATTTGTGGAGTTAGGTATAGCAAATCTAGACTTACTTACCTGTTGATATTTTATTTTACATATTATATCTGCAATTCTCTGTGCCATCGATATTGTTGATTCAATATTCAGTGGGCCCATACCACCATTGAATCTAGTGAGAATGGTAAACACCTTATGACTGACATGGGCAGAGGAACTGGGTCATAAACACTGGGACAGGAAGACAGAAATATGTAAACTAAAAATATTAACCATAACACAAACTTTAGGAGAGGGTTTCACATCCCTTCCACTGCAATAGATATGCTGAAATGATGAGACAGGGAGAATTGACATGGACAATAGGAAATTATTACAAAGGCATCATGACAGGCAAATTTAGATAAAGGTCTAGAAGCAAGAAGACTTGGACACACACTCATCGGTAGCAATACTCAGACATTCTGGCAGGGACACAGGGATGAGACACAAGAGTAAGGCTGCGCGAAGACAGACAAAAACTGAAAATACAGTTATGGGCCTGGGAGACACAAACAGGTTCATGGGCATGATCACAGAGACGGGGCAAACAGTAATTTACATAAATCTACAGACAGCTAGTTAAGGACAGCAGCACTGAAGCATAGCACCATGAGCATGGCCGCGTCTTTAGGGAGACCCAGACAGAACATTTACATGTGAGCAAAGTGACACTAACACATAAAGATGGACACTGCAAATTGAGCTTTGAACAAGGAGGAGGGAAAGGGAAACACAGGCACAAACATTGATCAAGAAGTACTGGAGAATGGACATTTTAAATGAAACTATGACATGAACACTGGAGCAGGCCATGGACAGCCGGCAGTGGGGAAAAAAGCAAGCATGTATCATGAAGCCACAAAGAAAGCAGCTATTGGGCCATGTGGAATTCTATGCTTAAGTTTGCTCCCCAAGGGTGATATATGGCTGGTGCAGGATTATGGTAGGCAGTTGTTGGGTAAAGGTGATATTACCCACTTCAGCCCTACTGTCTTGTGTGTGGCTCAATACAATTCCTAGAAAGCTAGAAGTGTGACATAGCCCACTCTGTGATGGTACAGGGTACTGGCCTCCATAGGTCATGGTGGGCAGAAGAGGGGGTCAAAGTGCTGAAGAGAAGGAGGAAAGGGTACATCTGAGAGGTCAGTGTGCCTGTGCAGCAGGAACATAGGCCTTCAGGATGAAGAGTTGGGGCTCGGATCCAGAGGAGTTTGACTCAAACAGGTGGAGAGGTGATATCTGGTGATGATGATGAGGGTCTTCTGGGCCCACATGAGTCACAGATGAGCCCAGAAGACATTGGGGCAAGGCAGCAGAGCAACAAAAAAATCGCAATAGCACCTAAGATTAAAAGAGAACCCCAAAAACCCATGCAGCAAGGGTGTTAGACTAAAGGGGCTCATAAATCAAAATGCCCAAGCACCTCCGGAAACAAGAGAGATGTGTGCTAACAGAAAGTGTGACCCTATTGCAAGCTCAAAAACCCATAAAAAATAAGAAATAGAATTAGAAGCCCAAGCACTATTAGAAAGAGGACCAAAAGATTACAAAAGAATGAACAAAGTAAAAGAGCCTCTAACACCATCTGGGGGCTCCCAACTTACAAAAATAAGCCAATACACCTCTGAGAAGAGGATCGGGGTGTACAAATTGAAGCAGGCTACTTTCAGTGACATTGTCCTGGGGCATTGAGGAACACAAGCAAGGATACAAAGATGGGCATCTCTGTAATACAGGCCAAGTTAAAGGGAACACATTATGATATTTGAAATATTATGAGAATAAAGAAAGGAATCTCTGAAGACAGCCAGCAGATGGTACAAGAATGTCAAGAGATAGCAAGGCTACCTGTGATGCCGATGGATTCCTGAAACTTCCCCCATCCTTTGATACTTCCAAAGGACAAAACATTGGCACATGATGGGAGGATTGAAAAATAAATGTGACAACTTAATGGAAGCCCTGGAAGAAATGCAAGACATAGCTGTAATATATGTATCATGAGATTGGGTAGCAGAGATCACAAAAAAGCTAATAGAGGCAGACAGAATTAAACATCAAATGGTAACTCCTACAGCAACGCATTAGACTAGGAGACATATATGTTAAATGACGTCTTACAATGACCAAGTGAAACTGTGGCTAAATTTACATAACAACTAAAAAATGTCATAGAGCAGTTGTTCCTAACCTGTCATCTGGGGACCCTTGGGGGTCTGCAAAGCCTACTCTGGGAGCCTGCAACTCCTCAGAAAATCAAATAATGTTGACAGATTAATAAAGTCTTTATAAATGAAGGAAAAACATTTAAAGATGAATATTTTAGAACATCCTGTAAATGTGAAGACATTTGAAATTGGGGTTAAAAGTGTCATCATACTGATTAGTAGGAGCAGTGCAAGTGCATCAAACATAATATAGAGGGTCATTCTGACCCTGGCGGGCGGCGGGAGCCGCCCGCCTGGCGGGAACCGCCAAATGACCGCACCGCGGTCAAAAGACCGCGGCGGCTATTCTGGCTTTCCCGCTGGGCCGGCGGGTGACCGCCAAAAGGCCGCCCGCTGGCCCAGCGGGAAACCCCCTGCAACAATGAAGCCGGCTCCGAATGGAGCCGGCGGAGTTGTAGGGGTGCGACGGGTGCAGTGGCACCCGTCGCGATTTTCACTGTCTGCATAGAAGACAGTGAAAATCTTTGTGGGGCCCTGTTAGGGGGCCCCTGCACTGCCCATGCCAGTGGCATGGGCAGTGCAGGGGCCCCCAGGGGCCCCATGACACCCGTTCCCACCATCCTGTTCCTGGCGGTAAAAACCGCCAGGAACAGGGTGGCGGGAAGGGGGTCGGAATCCCCATGGCGGCGCTGCAAGCAGCGCCGCCATGGAGGATTCCCTGGGCCAGGGGAAAACCGGAGGGAAACAGCCGGTTCCCCTTTTCTGACCGCGGCTTTACTGCCGCGGTCAGAATGACCCAGGAAGCACCGCCAGCCTGTTGGCGGTGCTTCCGTGGTCGTTGACCCTGGCGGTCGATGACCGCCAGGGTCAGAATGACCCCCATAGTATGGATGATGAGTGGCCTAAATTATAGGATGAAATGCTCTAGTGTTCCCAATAAAATTAAAATTCTGATCTTTTTTTGTATTTCTTTGTGAATTAAATAGAACATGTAATCATTTATCTATTTATTTGATGAATGCTTGTTTTAGAGGTTTTTGTGTATATTTTGCTAGTTCAAGTCATCCAAAATGCTTATACTGGCTTGCCCCACTTCTGGTAGTGATTAACTCTTGGTCTATAGAAGTCAAAAGGTTAAGAACCACTGTCTTACACCATTGCTGCTTCAGTAGGCAATGTGCTGGTGGATCATTGGTTGGTGTGAGTCAAAGTTCATTAGAAGATGAATGTTGACAGAGACACAGAAGCTAGGTTGTTGGCTGACTAGGGTGAGGCCTGGTCAAGCAGCAATTCCCAAATTAACTTGTGCTAAACCCCATGGTAGCTTGGCACAGAGCAGTCAGACTTAACTTAGAGGCAATGTGTAAAATATTTGTGGAACACTTCAAACAGGAACACACAACAAAGGAGCCTACAGCAGTTATAAAAACAGAGTAGATTTTAATACATAAACCAAGACCAAAATGACAAAAATCCAATTAGTAGAACCAGAGATATTGAATTATAAAATGTTAAATGTTAAAGTGAAAATAGTGGCAAAAGCACAAATCGTTATTGGTGATATCTGGTCGCGCCAGACAGGGACAAAGTCACAAGTTCAGGCCCACCATGATGCAGTGTGGGCCAGCTACAGGGACCCAGTTAGGCCCACTGAACAAAGTACTTTAGTTCCTGGTTGCAGAGCGTTGAGTGGATCTAAGTCAAAAATGCGCTTTGCTGCCGAGATGATGTATCCATACAGAGACACAGCGAGGCTGTGGAGCGAGGTCCTGTTGCAGTGACATCGAAGATCCTGTGGCAAGGCTTACGATGCTTCAGTTCTGATGAGCACTAAGACTGTGATGCGGAGCTTTTGGCATCGTCATTGAGGCTGCAATTGACTAGAGACAGGAAATGCAAGGATGTGGTCTGGAGAAGCATCACACAGTGGCAGTCACGAAGGCAATGCATCAAACTAAAGATGTGGGATGTGGAGGCTATGCAAGTCTTTTGTGACTGCTCCAACCCATGAAACAGTGGCAATGCGTTAGTTCTGCTTGAGGATGCACTGCTCAGCTGAAGAGATGAGTCAGTTCTGCTTGGGTATGTTGGCTCAGGAGAGAGGATGCATCTGTTCTGCTGGCAAGCACCGTAAGCCCACTTCCAACGGTTCAGGACTGGGGTGGCACAACTTGGCACTACTTGGCAGGCTAGATTCACAGATGGTAGAGACCAGGTGTAGATGCAGGGAGAATAGTAGTTTTTTATTTCCTTAAGACTTCAGATCAGGAGGACAGCTAAGTAGTGCTTGGAGTCACTATGGTTCCTGGGTTCAAGAGATGCAGGTGCAGTCCTTCTCACCCAGGCAAGAGGGCAGAAGGCAGCAGGTTAGCATAGCAAAACAGGAGTCCAGCAGAGTGCCAGTACTTCAGCAGCACAGTGGTCCTTCATCCTGGCAGAGTATCCACCGGGCTAGAAGTGTTGTGGTGTCTGAGGTCCAGTATTTATTCCAGGGTGTCCTGGTTCTGGAATGTGAGAGAAACTTCTAAGCAGTAACATTGAAGTGCAGGGGATTCCCTGCCTCCCCTGCCCTAGTTCCAAGCTGGCTGAAGTGACAATACAGAGTTGTTAAATCCTTTGTGTGTTAACAGGACACAGCTTATTCAGGTGTACGTGAGGCTGTGTCCAGCTCCTCCCTCCCAATCTGCCCCAGATGGCCAATCAAGTCACACTTAAGCTCCCACTGTGTGGCTGTTAAGGAGGAATGCACAAAGCCCAACTGCCCACAACAGCCAGCCATGCGACAAGAAATAGGCTGCAGGCAGCAAGAAAATGCCAAATTTCTGAAAGTGGCATTTTCAGAATTTTAGTTTAAAATCTGACTTCATTATAATTTAGGATTTTAAATTGTGATTGTAGAAACAACAAACTTGTAGGAGCTATCTCTTCCCATTTGGAAATTACACTCATAAAATGTAATAAGGTAACTCCAATGTTATCATACCGGAGACATAAGCCTTGCAGTGGCAGAAAACACATTTAAGAGGATTTCACTGCCATGACATAAATATTAGAAGTCCATGTCCAACTTTTCAAATACAGTGTACCATGCCATTTGGACTGTCCAGGGCCTACCCTATGGGTGACTTATCTTATATGTATTACAAAGAAAGGTTTGGGACTGACAAAGCTTTATTTTGCGAGGTCCAAATGGAAATTTAAAATTTCACACAAAGGCTCTACAATGGCAGACCCCAGACATGTTTAAAGAACTACTTAGGTGTGTTTCACAATCAGTGCTGCAGGCCACTTCTAGCATTTAATTTGCAGGCCCGGGGCACATGTAGTGCACTGTACTAGGAATCTTGGGGAGAAAAACTCAGACTTGTCGAAGGGACATCTGAAAGGAAGAGCTTCAAAGACAAGCTGGTGTTGTTGGCTAAGTTACACACAGAAAGGGAAATTTCTGCCATGAGACAAATATGCAGTGGCTGCAGCAAAGAAAGCCACTTTAAGATTGCCTGGTGATCTGAGGAAGAGCACAGAAAAACAACTAAAAATCTCAAAAACGTACAAATGTGAAGAGGAACTAAAAGAAATTAGATAAGGGTTATAGAGTCAAAGGCCAGAGTACAAAATTATTCATCCCAATTATCGACATCTTCAATATCCAGCAGCTCCAAAGGCAGTGCTGAGGAACACTACATTTTCATTCTGTCAGAGAAATCAGAACTAGAGCTCAACCCATCATTCGACAGTGCATGAAACTTGTACTAGACAGTTTAGTCAGAATGAATATCATCGGATGGACTAATGTTATCAGCATGAGGTATAAACCAAGATTAGTTGCTGCAGGCACACGTTTTATATATAGTCAAATACTGGTGAGTGCATAACTAACACTTAAAGAGGGTGTATGAGTTCCATGAGGCAAGGCTCTGATTTTTTTTGGCTCAGCATCCACCTCAGGAAGTAGGCGCCCTTCCATCATTTCTAGGAATGACTAGCTACTGTGCAAGACACATGAAAGATTATGAAAAAATAAAGGCTTCATTCAGAAAAATGACAAGCAAGACAGAATTTACATGGTCAGCTGGGTGTGCGGAAAGCCCTCAGAACATCAAGGAAGCAGTAAAAATGTCATACTGTAGTTTTGCTTTGACCCCAAATGTCATACTTGTCACAACTCAATCTTGTGCCCTCTATGGTGGGTATTACTTGCTGGCCTCATTTAATTTGTTCCTCTGTGGCACCTTTCTATCTTGAAAGCTCCATGATTTTCCTCTCCCATTAGGCATAAGCCATTGGCCCCCCTGCGGGCATTGCTGTCCGAGTCTCATCTAGTTTGTACCTGCAAATATCACATGCCCAGTTAGAATAACATGTGTCTATGGTGAACCATTAGATTATGCGCCGGGTATGCCCAGACGTGGGTCCCGGGCTCACTGTGCCACTGGATTCAAGCTAGCCTGGCTGAGGAGGGGTGAAACCCCGAAACCGGTCCCAGGATGCTTGTTTCCGGTCCAGGGAGAACCTGGCCTGGCAGTTCGGGCTGGACTGTTCCCATGTGGAACAGGGTCAAGACTGATTTGCATATAGCTGGGTTCAAACTGGGGTGGCATGGTGAGCAAAATAATGGATGGATTAAACCCAGATCTGTGACTGGGGGTGAATGTTTGATTGGTTCCGCATTCCGTCCATCCAGTTACGCTATCCCACAGCGTTTGTATTTTGCTTTGCTTTTGCCGCCCTAAGTGCGCCGGGTATGCCCAGACGTGGGTCCCGGGCTCACTGTGCCACTGGATTCAAGCTAGCCTGGCTGAGGAGGGGTGAAACCCCGAAACTGGTCCCAGGATGCTTGTTTCCGGTCCAGGGAGAACCTGGCCTGGCAGTTCGGGCTGGACTGTTCCCATGTGGAACAGGGTCAAGACTGATTTGCATATGGCTGGGTTCAAACTGGGGTGGCATGGTGAGCAAAATAATGGATGGATTAAACCCAGATCTGTGACTGGGGGTGAATGTTTGATTGGTTCCGCATTCCGTCCATCCAGTTACGCTATCCCACAGCGTTTGTATTTTGCTTAACCATTAGATTATACCATGATGCACTTGGGTTCTGTTTTATTTGTTGTTGTCAATTATTGTTTACACCTACTGCCTGTTAAGCCATGCCAGTTTGTATGTAACATTACTTTTTGCTGGTTCCTTTAGAAGCCTCCATGTGAGACACATGCCTTTCTAAAATACACTTGAGTTCCTGTATAAATAGCCCCTCAGCACTGGCATTGTGCTTTGCCTCGTACTTGTATCCAGACCTGCAAAAGCTTCTGTCAAGCCCTGCGCAAGCAGCTTCCCTGCACTCACCTTGTGAGTTGCCTGGATCTCCAGTGTTCCTGTTCAGCGCAAGATTCATTCCTGCACTCACCTCCCGAGTCACGCAGACCTTCTTCACTTTGTTCAGCGCAACCTTGTTTCTGCACCATTTGCTGAGTCTTCTGGAAAACACCAAGCATTTCTGTCTTCTAGGTTTTTTTTGGTGACTCCTAGATTCTAGAGTACCCTCCATTGTCTCCCTCTATAAGCTACGATTCAACTTCCTCTCTGACTTCTAGCTATGACCCACCTGCCACCTCTGAACTCCTGTTAAATGCTCTCCAAGTCAAGTACTTGCCCCAGGTTAATGCATATTGATCTTTAGGAGTAAAGGCAAGCCTATCTGTCCCTCTTATTTCTGCCTCTGGACTCTTTCTTGCACTCTGTTGGACTTTTGCTTATGCAGGGTCATCCCCAGTCTTTTTGACTCCTGCCTCCAATTTTTTTCTGACCTGTTGCTGTTGGCTTTTCAACTCTGAGCACTTTACCACTGCTAACCAGTGCTAAAGTGCATATGCTCTACGTGTAAATTGTATGTAATTGGTTTATCCATGATTGGCATATTTGATTTACTAGTAAGTCCCTAGTAAGGTGCACTAGAGGTGCCAGGGCCTGTAAATCAAATGCTACTAGTGGGCCTGCAGCACTGGTTGTGCCACCCACATAAGTAGCTCTGTAATCATGTCTCAGACCTGCCACTGCAGTGTCTGTGTGTGTATTTTTACACTGTAAAGTCGACTTGGCAAGTGTACCCACTTGCCAGGCCTAAACCTTCCCTTTTCTTACATGTAGGGCACCCCTAAGGTAGGCCCTAGGTAGCCCCAAGGGCAGGGTGCAGTGTATGGATAAGGTAGGACATATAATAATGTGGTTTATATGTCCTGACAGTGAAATACTGCCAACTTTGTTTTTCACTGTTGCAAGGCCTGTCTCTCTCATAGGATAATATGGGGGCTACCTTTAAATATGATTAAAGCGTAGATTCCCCTAGAGAGTAGATGGACATGTGGAGTTTGGGGTCCCTGAACTCACAATTTAGAAATACATCTTTTAGTAAAGTTGATTTTGAGATTGTGCGTTTGAAAATGCCATTTTTAGAAAGTGAGCATTTTCTTGCTTAAACCATTCTGTGACTCTGCCTTGTTTGTGGATTCCCTGTCTGGGTCAGTTTGACAGTTGGGTTGTTTTTCACCTCACACTAGACAGTGCCACAAAGGGAGCTGGGGTGTAACCTGCATTTCCTGATTAGCCATCTCTGCTAGGAGGGAGAGGTGGAGTGGTCACTCTCATCTGAAAAGGACTGTGCCTGCCTCTGACAATGCAGACTCCAACCCCCTGGTGTGTGTCTGAGGCCTTGCCTGGGCAAGGCATGATTTCACAAGTAGGTGTGAGTCCCCTTTGAAGAAAGGTGACTTCAAAGACTAAAATGGGTATAAGAAGGGCACCCAAATCTACAGACTTTAGAAACACTTCTGGAACCAAGAGGAACCTCTGCCTGGAGAAGAGCTGATAGCTGAGGAAGAAGTGCTGCCCTGCCTGTGACTGTGCTTTGTGGAGCTTTCCTGCAGTGCTGCTTCTGCCAGAGTAAGCGGGCAAAGACTGGACTTTGTGTGCCTTCCATCTTGTGAAGAAATCTCCAAGGGCTTGAGTTAGAGCTTGCCTCCTGTTGTTTGAAGTCTCAGGGATAGCAAAGACTTCTCTCTGCCAGCACCTGGAGTCTCTGGAGAGACTCCTGCTCTGACAAGTGGTGCCCTATCCAGTCCCTGGGCCCTTGAAAGGAAAGCTGGTGGAAATCCAAGGAAATCGACTTAGGACGACTCCGGACCGACGCCGCTGCTGATTCCGGTAATGCCGCCTGCACCCGACGCTGTGGCCTTCGGTGGAACGCGACGCTCTTCGCAGCCCCGATGCCGCAGCAGCCCCGCTGAAGTCCGCGACTCCGTGGAAGTCGCCGCACCATGTCGTGACCGACGCCGCTCGAAGTGCACGGATTCAACGTTTCGCACAGACGCCGCGATCCCCGACTTCGCGCATCGGCTTGTTTTCACTCTTCACCAAAGGTACTGTGCTTGGGGGTCTACACGACTCTGTGTCCGGCGCCGCTGGTGTCGGCTTGTTGGGAACGACTCCGTCACGACGCCGTGTTAACATCTCATCAAAGCATTTTTGTTTCTAAGCGCTATTTTTGAGTTTCATCTCTAAAAATTCATAACTTGACTTGTGTATGTCGTATTTTTGTCGTTTTGGTCTTGTTTTGTTTAGATAAATATTTCCTATGTTTCTAAACCAGTGTTGTGTCATTTTGTAGTGTTTTCATTAAGTTACTGTGTGTGTTGGTACAAATACTTTACACCTAGCGCTCTGAAGTTAAGCCTACTGCTCTGCCAAGCTACCAAGGGGGTAAGCAGGGGTTAGCTGAGGGTGATTCTCTTTTACCCTGACTAGAGTGAGGGTCCTTGCTTGAACAGGGGGTAACCTGACGGTCAACCAAAGTCCAAGTCTTGTTTTTCTGATCTGCGTTGCTCAAGGAGTGGAGAATATTTCCTGATCTAACCTTGAACTCAGTGTTATCACGTTTTCTAGTATACCTTGGGTGTGTTTACGAGTCCAACCTTGAACTGAGTCTTATTGTGTTTTCTAGTATTTCTTGGGAGTGCTCTTGACTCCAACCTTAGTAGCAAAAGCAACCTTGCTTCTGGATTGCCTTGGGAGTGCCTCTTAACTCCAATCTATGTTCTTAGCACAACCTTGGTAGTTTCAACGATTCCAACCTTGTGACTTGAAGTAATCTTGCTCCATTTATTGGTGTGTATTTAATTATAAGTCAATGCACAGAGTGAAGTCCGGGGATTGTCTATTACTCCAATCTTGTGACAAACAATTCTATTTCATGTGTATACACATTATTGAGTGTTGACCTATGTATTGAGCACAACTTTGGGAGAGTCAATATTCAAACTTGTGTCCCGCCTAGTCTTGTTTCAAGTTCATGTAATGCTTAATGTAATTCATTTTTTAAAGTAACCTGGTTTCAAACATACCTTGAGAGTTGTTTAACTTCCAACCTATGTGTCCAGAGAAACCTGGTTTTCTATTTCCTTGTGAATGTCTCTGATTCCAAATGTTCTATCCAGTGCAGGTTTTAGGGTGTCATTAATTCCAATCTATGTTCTGAGTTTTCTGTGGAATGATTTAGCTCTGTTTAGTACTTTCAGTTCTTCTTTGAGAGTTCTAGAAGATTCTACTAGAGTATCTGATTCATCTGTTCCCATGTTATAGGTGTGAAATACAGAAAGTATCGTACTGTTAATTTTGTAGAGATTCTATGCACTGATGGTAATTGCTTTTCCTGTTGTTTCCAGCGCATTGTGTTTTCAACCAGAAGTGCTGACTCGTAAATATCCATATCCAATCAAATCAGAAGGTCAAGAAGTGATGACGCTGATGCACCCTTGCGGAGCAGAAACAGTGACACAAGTTGTCTCATTTATTATTTGCTCCCTTCACGCTTTCCGCCTTCTAGAAGTCTGCGAGTACTAGGAGTTCTATCAATGGGCTCAATTTCTTCTAGAAGTGGGAGTTGAGGGCATAGTATCAGCTCCAGTAGTGGCATATACCAGCCAAAACCTGACAGATGTATGAAAAGAATACTCCTAACCAAAGAAAGTCTAGCAGTGCTATAGTCCTGGGAACACACTCATGAAATAACGAGCATGCTGTTCCTATAAATACTCCAGGTAAACTCTACTCGTTAACACAGAGGGAGTGAAGATCAGAGGGAATATTTACATTTCAGAGCAAGAACCCTCACTCACCAGAATCAGTGGCATGCTTTATCATCAGGCAGATCCTCGTTGCGCTGGTGCAGGCAAAGCCCAACGAGCTCCTTGAGGGGGCTATTTTCCCTAGTTTGATGTAAAAGATGCTTGATGATGAGGAAAGGTTTTTTTCTGTGGTAGACTGGTGAGGATTTTAGTGTTTTAAAATTAACTAAGGACTCCTCCACAGTTGTTTATTATTGTGCTTTTCCTTTTTAATGGGTGTAAACAGAGTGGGGCATGAAGGAAAATAATGCTCTTTCTTATTCTCAAGATGTGACCAACATTTTCTTGCCCTTAATACAGTTAAAAGATCTATGATGATGTGTCAGGGTCTAAAAAATCATCTACAGTAGGATGGGACTAAGATTCAATATTAGAATTGTGCCCATGATTCGCTATCACCAAATCTGTACCTCTGGAAAATCACAGAAATACTGTCTCTAAAACCATCCAACCTATAAAGATAATGATGAAAAAAAATGCTAAAATGTAATAGCATGATAACATGAAAATCCAGGAATAATCTCTTGGCTGCCAGAGGAAATTGCAGTTTTTGCAATGTGTGAAAGATGTCAAATTAATTCAGCATTCAGAATCAGCATTCAGACCCATGCCTCAGTGCTGCTGTGACCAATGGCAGCAATCACTAATGGTCGCCCCATACTGTAGTACATCGCGAAAATGTGAAATGAAACATGGGACAGTCAAGTAAATTTAAATTCTTACTCAATTCCTAGTTGGATTAAGCCCTGTAGGATGTGTAAGATCTTGGTAAATGTCTGAATTTTCCCATTCTAAAAGGCAAAGTAGTAAAATCATTGAGTGCTTTGTGTACCAACACTGGAGGTGATCCTATACCTGATGGTTTTTAGTCACCCTCATTGACGCTGCCTAGGGACCAACCCTATCTCCGCAATCCTGGAGGTATCTGTGTCCAGGAGTGGACAATATACATACCCAGGATCAGAAGTGTTCTATTGGTGCACTGATGGTGCGTGGGAGCGTCATCAGTGTGGACTGATGTGTAGAAAGCTGGCAGGGAGAAAGCAGCCTCTTGTCCCCTCAGCAATGCCATCTTGGACGGATCAATTACAAACATATGTGAGAGGTGGGGGAGTGACCACATCATGCTCCTTTGCCTGCGCAATCTTAGGAGAATTATCAGAAAAAGATGACAAGACGGTAATAGTATCATAGAGGTTCTGTAATGCTATTTTGATGCCCAGTCCAGAGTAATATAAAATCAGGCAATAATGGGGCATCATAGTGCCAATACATTTCTACAATCACGGAGCATGATTGTTAAAACAGTGCTCCAAAATAACAAATAGGATACTATATTGCTTTTTTATTATTCCATCATAATCGCAGTGTTATTCTGTCAATTAACTTCAAGAATAGGTAATATGTGATCAAAATAAATCAAAAGTAGGGAAGACCAGGACAACCTGATTGGACCTCTAAGGTCCAATGATGTTGTCACTCATCAAAAGCATGAAATAAGAAGTATATGATGATTTATATATACAGTAGTAAGCTTTGGTGGGTGACTTTGTTCTATGAATCTTGTGCCAAATAACAGTCATCTTTAGCTGTTCACTTCACAGGAGTGATGTTTTGTCAGAGTTTTGCATCATCTTCATAATAGTCCACTCCATTTAGTCAGGGACCGGTTAATTTCTAAAAAGTGTGCACTCATTTTTGTAGTGTTCATTTGCATCTGACCCCACTTCTGTTTTCAATAATGTCGTTTATTACAGGTCTGGTAGTCATCGGCATATATTTTAATTTACAAGGGAAGTAATCATGTAAATACAGTCTTTAGTGTTACAATTTGTATTTTTTTTTTTAGGGACCAGGTTTTTCCATCACCAAATTCGACTTCTTTGGATTCTTTGGTGATGTTACACATGTAGCAATTCTGACAGGGAAAATATCCTGTGACTGGTGGTAAGCTCCATATCGGTTGCTGTTCCTTATGTGTACTACTCTGGGGTCTAGTGTGGACTAACATACCTTTAAGTTTGCTAGTGTGTTTGTATGCAACTTGTGGAAGGGACAGATCAAAAGATCCACTATTGAGAATGTCCCACCATTTATTGATGATCTTTTTATCTTGTTTGTGTTGGGAGTGAAGATCATTACAAAAGTAAGTTCAGTATGTTATTCCTGGCCCTTTTGTATGCTGTGTTAATGATATTGCAGGGCTAGTTCCACAGTGCCAAATTATCCTTTCATGTCTGAAATTGTGTAACAAAGTCCCTAATGTCACTGCAATTCCTTCTGATCCTCAACATTTGCCCAAAGGCTAAGTTCTTCCTTAGCACCCTAAGATGGTGACTATCAAAGGGTAACAGGCTGTTATCGTCAGTTAGGTTTTTAAATAACTTAGGGCCTGATTTACAGTTTGTTGGAGGGGGTTACTCCATTACAAACATGACCCCCTCCGCCAAACTCTTAATAAGCCCTTAGTCTTTAAGAGGCCATTATTGAGTGCGATACTGAGGTCCAAAAATTAGAGTTTTTTGTCTGAGAGATTTTTAGTGAAGTGTAAGTATGGACTCAGAGAGCTGATCCACACTTTAAATTGTTCACATTTAGTCAGATCACCTTTCTACAGCATATGAATGTCATCTATATAGAAGTTGTATGTGATTATGTTATCTCAGTAGGGATTATTGAGGATGAACTCTTTTTCAAAACTAGACATATACAACGAGGCCAAGCTGGGTGCAAGTGCGCTCCCCATCAAATTTCCCTGTGTTTGTAAGTATAGCTTCCCCTCAAACTGGAAGACATTTTCTTTTGAGGTAATGGAGGCATAATCAATGATAAAAATGTTTTGGGGTACGTGAGGTCCAGATGTTGGATCTTATTCTTTCTTCAACAGTGTGCCATTCTGAGGGATATTGATAAACAAGGCTTCCATCCACGTACAGAGAGATGAGGAAATCAGTCACCTCACTCTGATTAATCATATTAATCATATTAAGAACATCTTTGGTATCCTTTAAAAAAAGTTGATGTTTTCTCGACCATTGCTGTAAAAAAATGGTCACAGGAATTTGAAAATGGCTCCATTAGTGTCACAAAAGGGAATCTAGTTGGAGAAGTAATGCCCTTACGTATTTTGGGTAACATGTAGGAATAGGGGATTGGTGGATTTTCATTCATCAAATATTCTGCTTCTCTTTTTGTTACCCAGCCCATAATATCCGCTTCATTAACTAATGAGCAGATTCTGTAACTCAACCTCTTAGCTGGGTCTTCTCTGATGAGCCTATAGTATTTGATGTCTGAGAGTTGTCTGAGCCACCCTCTTCTGTATTCAGTGATAGAGAGAACTACAATAGCATCCCCTTTATCTGCAGGTTATTCAGTGATGGAGTCATTGTTGGAGGAGATTTCATGATAATCCTATAGTCTCTAGACAAGTTGTAAAAAGGTTTTGTTTCTCTTAAATACCTGATGTATTTTAGCACTGCTGTTCAAAAGTCAAGATTTCATTTGGTATAGTATTGGCATTCAGAGTAAATGCTGAGTGGTTGCTCAAGCCCGAGTTTCCTGTAACCTTTTCTTGAGTTATCCAAATAAAAGGCATGTAATTGTATTTTCCTGAATACATTTCTTAATTCACAATTTAGTCTGATTTCATCCTCTTGTGGGATAGAAACAAAATATAAGCCCTTGTTGAGCACCTTGTTTTCAATGGTGGTGAGTGCCCTGTGAGATAGATTCACAATCAGGTTGTCTTCTAGTCTTTTAGTCTTTTGTCTTGCATGAGTTGTCATCTGAGATTCTTCCTGGTCCCATTGTACGTGTTTGCTCCTTCATGTTATTCTGTCCCTTACCCTTCCCCAAACTTTGCCCAACAAAGCTTAGGCAAAGGGAGGTTGTGAACTTGGGAGAAACATGGGAATTTGTAGTGGCCACTTTGTTTATGGCTATTAAAAAGGACCCACGTGATAGCCATATGTTCTGGAGGGGAGAGGAATCTTTTAACTCATTATCAGTAACCCAGTTATCCCAGGTGAACAGACTACTGAATGATTTTCCTCTCCTCTTTTGTGTAGTGCTGCCCTCTTATGGAGTATTCACATTAACAAGTGGGAAATCCTCCCCTAAATGGGGGTAAATGTTTTCCCCTCTCATTTTGTTTAATATCCTTGTGCAAATTAGTTACTCTTTGTTGCATCACATACTCCTTATGTTCATTCATTTCTGAAATTATTTCCGTTAGACGCATTTTGAATGTTGTGATTTGGGTGCTACTTTTTTGGGCTTTTTCTGCAAAGTTACTTTTAATCAGTAGGGCTACTGATAATCTCTTCACAATGTTAATAATAAGGACCAGCCATAGGTAATTTCCAAGAAATATGTGAATATGCAAATGTAAAAAAATGCTCAATGTAAACCTCTCTTGATTTGGGCCATATTTACTAGTGTGAGCGAAATCCAATTATTCTTTAGACTTCACGAAGGGGTGCTCCCATCTTTCCCTAGAAAGGATGGTGCTCTTAAAACCTTTGCCACATTGTGTCATAGCTAAGGCCTGGGAACACCTCTACAGCTTCTTCTATGGACAAGGACTTACCATAGCACCAGATCATCAACCACTTTTGACTGTCTTTTACAGAGTAGAGTGGTACAATCATTAGCAGTCCTTCTAAATGAATATGGCAAAAATTAGAGGTCTGACATTCTCGGCCGAGGATCTAGCACAAATACTGGCATCTATACCTGTTTTAAAGGAACTGAGCTGAGCATATGTAACAACATCCAGCAAGGATTTGGATTGTCTTTCCAATGTGTAAATAACCCAAATGAAAACATTAATTCATTGTCTGATGATGACTGAGTATCTGAGAGAGAGCAAGGCACCCCAAGGCCTGATAGTTAGGAACAAACTGTTCATATTCCTACATGTCAATACTTCTAAAAAAGATTTGTCCCTCATATCATGACATTAAACAAGGGATGGGCTTTTCCTGAAATCAAGACTGCCACAAGATTGTCACAGGAACTAATAGAAGTAGAAGTCCTTGAAAAAAACGTAAACTCAATTTGTAGATCAGCATGTGTAAAAATAAACTAGAAGTACTGAACAAAGAAATCAATGACTTTGGTGAATACCTAAATAAATCTAAAATAGAAAAACGGAATGAAGATGCAACAAGGTTCTTGCATGAGTGATATACCCATACACCAGGGATGACTACGTTTTGGGAGACGGGACGAATATAAGTAGTGATGATGGTAGCACCTCATATTGGTCTTCTCACTATGACAGTGTGTAGGAAAATCCTCCTTTTTGCCCTTTACAAAATACAATTACAATTTACAATTACAGGCCTATTTATTCTCAATGACCTATAAAATGAAAAATCCCCAGGTGAATCCACCACAAGGGGGCGAAACACGTGTCAGCTGTCCCTCTACAAGTTAAAGAAACTTATTATCAAAAAAGACATTAACAAGTTTCCTTGATCTCTAGGCCATACGAGCATTAATAAATGGACTTAACACTTTGACTCGATGTATTAATTCCCGGCTACAAATCGTGACATTACTGCAATTTTGATATTTCACAAATAAGTGGGTTCTCAACCTTATTTTATCTCAACAGGTGAAAAATTGCTAACCAGAGACCCCTGCACCAACTCCTGAAGAAACTGACCTGCTGATCACTGTCAATTTGGAGTTTGAGCCAGGTGCATTCTGGGAGTTGTAGTCCGTACCCTCAAGGAGCAACTCAGAGCTTCTGGAATTTTGGGTTGAGCTGTGCACACTAAAAGAACCTTAATAGTACATCTAGAAGAAGATCCAAAAGTTTGGAGAACTTTGGAGAACTTTTGGAAAAAAGCTCCATAAAGGGACCGACTCGCCGCAGTAATTCTAGCCGGCTTGCCTCAACTGCGACCCGGCCTGACTTGCAGGTTCGTCTCGGTGACGCCTCCCGCTTGCTGTAGCTGAGCTGACCTCCATCACGGTTGGCCTTAAACTTTGATTTTGCCCGGTCGATGTGCGTCCAGATTGGCATTATTCATTTCTAAGTGCTAAAAAGCATATTTTTTTTTTAAATTCATGTCTCTGGTTCCCTTTATCCGATTTTATTCGTTTTGGTGTCATTTCAAAGCCAAAATATTTCCTATTTTTATAAATTGGTTTTGGATTTTTAAATTGTTTCCTGTGTTTTATTTAAATATTGTTTTGTGATACTTGAATGAATACACTTTGGTGGTAATTACAACCCTGGCGGTCAGTGTTAAAGCGGCGGTAAAACCGCCAACAGGCCAGCGGTAAAAGAAATAGAATTACGACGTAGCAGAATCCCCCAACAAAGACAGCCACTTTAACACTCCGACGGCCACGGCGATACAAACACCGCTGCGGTAGCCGCCAACAGACAGGCGGAAGACAAGGTTCCGCCCACTGTATTACAACAGTTTAATCCGCCACCTTTTCTGGGGCGGATTCACTTTGAACAAAAACACGTCAGAAACAGGACTTGGAAGGGAAAACGCTCACCTCTACACACCCCACGAGGAATCAGGACGCCATTGAACCCGAGCTCCAGATACTCCCAGCCTTTGTCTTCCTGCTCGCCTACCAGGAACAAGCTTCTGTTTACATATTATGGTCTCACTGTGATACTGTACCTTTCTGTTTTTTCTACTTATACCGATTGTACCAGAACCATATTTTGGACAATATTTATGGTTCCCTGCTGTAATTACATGTGTTTATTATCCTAATGTGGATCTTCTAAGAAACTTTATCACAGTGGTGTGCTTTGTATATGTATGGCATGGTATGAATGATTAAATAAATAACCTGCCAACCTTTTCCAAATGGGGACATACTGACCCTGATGAAATCCGCTGGATTGGGGTAGGTGGCAGAAACTAGTTGATCACAATTAAGGACAAGAATGGATAGTGACTCCAACTAGCCAATTGTCCTCAGTTTTTAACCTTGTCAGAAGGACTTGTGAATAAATACTGATTTGGGCACGACCTAGACATTTTTAAAGATTACCTCCTATTGATCCCACACTATTTTTCCTTAAAATGTGCTCCCTTATAGGGAAAGAGGTTGCAGCATGCCTGGCTCTCAGAGGGTCAGGAAGAACTCAGTGATGAAACATGTCACTCTATAACATTCAGTCAGTGAGAGATCCTTTAAGAAAAAGGTTTTCCCCCTATATCCACTGGGTCCACCCTAGATGACTCGAGGTTGTCTCTCTCTTGATTGTGACACACATCTTTGGTAGACACAAAGCAAAACTGCACCCAAGGAAAGGACTGAAACATGTGGTGCAAGAGTGCAAGAATATGAGGTTAACATCATCAACAAGCCAGGCAAAGAATACAATCCAGCAGACTGTTTTTCATGGCACCCACTGAAGGTGACAGTACTGTTGCAAAGAATGGACAAATATCTTAATTTCCTTTTCGGGGACAATGCTGCAATGGCTGCCTTTCCATAGTCTCAGGAGACAGGCATATGAGGAAAATTGAGCCATTGTAGCCACCAAGTGAGCTCTGAGAAAGTGGTTGTAGTTCCCAAAGTTTGACACCATGGTTGCAATGACCCTTCAGGACTTTCAATTGTGTAACTACACCTACTTCTCAAACAGATCAGTGCCCTTGTAAATACTTGATTGTGATCGATTTTTTAGCCCCATAACATCCAAAAAATATTTGCTGATGGTAATGGATAAATATTCTAACTTTCCACTGGTAAGAATCAGTTCATCTACCAGTGAAAGAAAGTAACCCTGCACAAGGTCATATGTTTTCTTTTTTTTAAATATATTTTTATGATTTTTATCCCAGAGAGACTTATATTTATATATAAGAGTCCATTCTATACATATAGTAAATTACACCACAATTCATTCAACCATAAAGCAGCAAATATTCAATTGATTACAATGGCAATTCTATTAAGTGGCTAATTTCAGAGAAAATTCATACTGGTAAAACGATCATCATTTAAATATTTGTATAAAATCTAGACTTGTCCCTGATGCAGATTATTCAATAGCTAACCAGATTAATGTCCAGTATTCCTGGAGAGCCATTTAACTAGAGGTGGTCACATCCTTTTACCTCATCACAAAGTTTGTTTTTCCTTTACAAATATACAGTGATCACTCTAAGTTATACATAACCAGCAACCACCCAAACCGCAGTTGAAAGTTGGGGAGGGGGGGAGTGGCACTTTTCCATACAGTTTCAATAAGGAGGTGAGTGAGGGTCACAGAAATAAAAATAAAATGAACCTGCCCTAAATCGCCCCTAAGATAGTGATCATATCAAAAAACCGTCAAGACAGGCTTAATACTAATCTTTTCCCCAAAACTCTCTTGCCACGTGGACTCTATCCATTCTTTCAGTGTCTGCAATCTCCCAAATCTGAGAAACATATGCAGCGTGTTCACTGCCCTTCCCCACATCCAGGGTACTTGTCATCCAACCTCTTACCCCAAACAAACTGCTTAGCCGGGGTGAAATACGTCCCAGACATTGTTTTATATTGGTGGGTCCTCAGATTAGAAGAAATAAGAATTTTTAGGCCTATGGTAATTTACTTACATATATCCACCACTTTCCTGCTTAGCTTTTGTGCCCAATACTCCTGATATTTTATGTCATCGGGAACTGCACCTATCTGTCCTGCGTAGTTATCCTATTTTGGAACCTGGATGCAGAATATCATCTAAAAGAGGAACCTTATCCAGTGAAAAATGTGTCTGCCCAATTTTCTCAATGAACTCTCATTTCTGGAGGTATTTTAAAACGTATTCTTGTTGTAGCTCAGTGAATGCGGATAACTGATAATATAGATAAAGATTACCCAATTTGTTTATACCAGAAGACTCCTATTGCTGCCCAAAACGATTGTGAGATGTTACTGGGAAAAGCAGAGAATGCCAAGGTGGAATATTAAATCACATAATACCCATTAGTTTATGAACCTTCTTCCAAACCCTCCAAGCTTCACTCCCAAAAGCCAGTTTATAAATTGTAGGGAATCTCATATACCCCTCCGAGCCCACTGAGCTACACCCTTCTGCTAAGAGCAATATCATCATCTGCTGTAGGAAAGAGGACGAGTAATAAAAAAAACATTGGGAGCCACCCAGCCCTCCCGCTCTGGTGGACGATTTAGAAATTTAAAGGCTAGCCAAATCTTCTTGTACTGCCACACAAAATTAATGCATATTGAATCAATTTTTGGAAGTAGAGACTGATTTAATTTGAGGGGAATGGTTCAAAATTGATACAACACCTTGTGACTGACATCACATCTACCTATCAAAGAGAAATGTAGGCTATTAATCCACCTCAGATCAAAGCTAATATTATAAATCAATGGATTAAGGTTGATCTGCTATAGAGACTTCACCTCTGATGTTATCTTGATACCTTGAAATGTAATAACTTCAACTCTGTGGGTGTTGTCCAAATCAATATTGGCTGCACAGAATATTTCCATTTTATCCTTGTTGAGTACATATCCAGAGTTTCTCCCAAATTCTAGGGCCGCTCACTCGACCTCGGGCATAGCAGTATACGGTTCTCAGGTGATTATTGCAATGTTTTCCAGATATGCTAACACCTTGGTGTCAAACTGATTTACACATCCTTGTTCAATTTTCTGATTTGAAGCAGCTGCTTAATAAATTGATCACTATTGAAAGCAAACAAAATTGGAGAGCATGGACATCCCTGTTGAGTGCCTCTCGTAATCTCATCTTCCGAGATTCTTGACCCATAATTTGTACCCTAGCAGTTGGTGCATAATATAACGCCCTTATTGCCTTGATTAAATGTGGACCACACTATTTTAGCTTCAGCATTGACCATAGAGAGCACCATGATACATGGTCCATTGTTTTTTCTGTGAGTAGGAGAATCTTAGCCATTTGGGTCCCTGTAACTTCTGCTATATCAAATAGCACTATAGCTCGTGAAAGGAAATGGCTCCCTGTTGCAGTTACCCCCCACTTTTTGCCTGATACTGATGCTGACTTGACTGAGAAGTGTGCTGGGACCCTGCTAACCAGGCCCCAGCACCAGTGTTCTTTCACCTAAAATGTACCATTGTTTCCACAATTGGCACACCTCTGGCACACAGATAAGTCCCTTGTAAAAGGTATCAGTAGTACCAAGGGCCCTGTGACCAGGGAAGGTCCCTAAAGGCTGCAGCATATGTTGTGCCACCCTAAGGGACCCCTCACCTAACACATGCACACTGTCATTGCAGATTGTGTGTGTTGGTGGGGAGAAAAAGGCAAAGTTGACATGGCATCCCCCTCAGGATGCCATGCACACAAAATACTGCCTGTGGCATAGGTAATTCACCCCTCTAAGGCAGGGTGCACTATACCACAGGTGAGGGCATAGCTGCATGAGCAATATTCCCCTACAGTGTCTAAGTCTATTCTTAGACATTGTAAGTACAGTTGTGGCCATATTAAGTATATGGTCTGGGAGTTTGTCAAAAACGAACTCCACAGCTCCATAATGGCTACACTGAATACTGGGAAGTTTGGTATCAAACTTCTCAGAATATTAAACCCACACTGATGCCAGTGTTGGATTTATTAACAAATGCACACAGAGGGAATCTTAGAGATGCCCCCTGTATTTTACCCAATTGTTCAGTGCAGGACTGACTGGTCTGTGCCAGCCTGCTGCTGAGAGATGAGTTTCTGACCCCATGTGGTGAGGGCCTTTGTGCTCTCTGAGGACAGAAACAAAAGCCTGCTCTGGGTGGAGGTGCTTCACACCTCCCCCTGTAGGAACTGTAACACTTAGCAGTGAGCCTCAAAGGCTCAGGCTTCGTGTTATAATGCCCCAGGGCACTCCAGCTAGTGGAGATGCCCGCCCCCTGGACACAGCCCCCACTTTTGGCGGCAAGTCCAGGGGAGATAATGAGAAAAACAAGGAGGAGTCACCCACCAGTCAGGACAGCCCCTAAGGTGTCCTGAGCTGAGGTGACCCCTGCCTTTAGAAATCCTCCGTCTTGATTTTGGAGGATTCCCCCAATAGGAATAGGGATGTGCCCCCCTCCCCTCAGGGAGGAGGCACAAAGAGGGTGTAGCCACCCTCAAGGACAATAGCCATTGGCTACTGCCCTCCCAGACCTAAACACACCCCTAAATTCAGTATTTAGGGGCTCCCCAGCACCTAGGAAACTAGATTCCTGCAACCTGAAGACGAAGAAGGACTGCTGACCTGAAGCCCTGCAGAGAAGACGGAGACATCAACTGATTTGGCCCCAGCCCTACCGGCCTGTCTCCCCACTTCGAGAAAAACTGCAACAGCGACACATCCCCCAGGGTCCAGTGACCTCTGAAGCCTCAGAGGACTACTCTGCATCTAAAAGGACCAAGGAACTCCTAAGGACAGCGGCCCTGTTCAACCAACTTGCAACTTTGCAACAAAGAAACAACTTTTAAAGACCAAATGTTTCCCGCCGGAAGTGCAAGACTTTCCACTCTGCACCCGAAGCCCCCGGCTCGACCTGCAGAAAACTAACTCTACAGGGAGGACTCCCCGGCAACTGCAAGCCCGTGAGTAGCCAGAGTTGACCCCCTGAGCCCCCACAGCAACACCTGCAGAGGGACTCCAGATGCTCCCCTGACCGCGACTGCCTGCTTCAAGGAACCCGACGCCTGGAAAACACACTGCACCCGCAGCCCCCAGGACCTGAAGGAACCCAACTCCAGTGCAGGAACGACCCCTTGCCTGCCTGCATCGTTGAAGAGACCCCCGGGTCTCCTCATTGAATCCTATTACAAACCCGACACCTGTTTGCACTCTGCACCCGGCCGCCCCTGTGCTGCTGAGGGTGTAATTTATGTGCCTGCTTGTGTCACCCCCCATTGCCCTACAAAACCCCCCTGGTCTGCCCTCCGAAGTCGCAGGTACTTACCTGCTGACAGACTGGAACCGGGGCACCCCTATTTCCATTGAAGCCTATGTGTTTTGGGCACCACTTTGACCTCTGCACCTGACCGGCCCTGAGCTGCTGGTGTGGTAACTTTGGGGTTGCCTTGAACCCCCAACGGTGGGCTACCTTGGACCCAACTTTGAACCCTCTAAGTGTTGTACTTACCTGTGAAACTAACATTTACTTACCTCCCCAGGAACTGTTGATTTTTGCACTGTGTCCATTTTCAAAATAGCTTATTGCCATTTTTGCCAAAACTGTACATGCTATTGTGATGCTTCAAAGTTCTTAAGATACCTGATAGAAATACCTTTCATTTAAAGTATTGTTTGTAAATCTTGAGCCTGTGGTTCTTAAAATAAACTAAGAAAATATATTTTTCTATATAAAAAACCTATTGGCCTGGAATTGTCTTTGAGTGTGTGTTCCTCATTTATTGCCTGTGTGTGTACAACAAATGCTTAACACTACCCTCTGATAAGTCTACTGCTCGACCATACTACCACAAAATAGAGCATTAGAATTATCTTTTTGCCACTATCTTACCTCTAAGGGGAACCCTTGGACTCTGTGCATGCTATTTCTTACTTTGAAATAGTACATACAGAGCCAACTTCCTACAGCTCGTCTAATATAATCCAAGATGCCTCTACTGGTTAGGAACCCATGTTGCACGTTGAGATCAAATGGGCTGACTCCCCCACCTGTGTTGCTAAAATCATAGCATATAGCTTGGAGTGAGTGTTAATCATGATGATGGACCTGTAAGAGCCACGATTATCAGGGAGTTTATTTTTTTTTAAAAGATCACAATATTTGTGCCCTTCCATGATGGGGAAGAAACCGAATTCTGCCGAATTCCACTGTATTCTTAAAAAGACATCTAACAAAATCGGAGTTTGCTCTGGGTATAATATTTTGTAGAACTCTAGAAGGATTCTATCCAGGCCTGCTGCTTTTCCTCAGGCCAAAGACTTTAGCATCTACAAAGTGGAGGAGAAGCAAGATGGTGGTGGTTGCATGGCTCTCCATTTAGTCACCGGGCAGCCTGAGTGTGTCTGGATATTAGCCAGTGTCCAGGCTACTATGCTGACTCACACCGCGGTTGGGCTTATACAGATATTGCATAGAAGTTTTTTGGGTACTGGTGATTAAGCTGTAAGGCAACATAAAAGGAGTTATTGCACACCTGGGAGCTATTGTGGGCCATGCTCTTCAAAATAAATGTGCGCAGCTGGGCCATTTCTGGTGCTCAGATGACCTCCTCAATGGGATCAAAAACTCCTAAGTGCCCTGCCGTAAATGCGGTTCAAAATTCTACTGTGGCACAGACTGATGGAACTGATACTGGAATGGGGCAGGCTGGGCAACCTGAGGCATCTGAGAAGAAGGGCAGAGGGGACCCTTCCTCCCCTTCATGCCCCTGCATTTGGCCCTTAATTTGTTGATCTTTAATGCAGACCCCGACCACCCAAGTTACAGGGATCAAGGAGTTTGCGGGAGATGCAGAGAAGGGGAAAATGGTCTCTTTGAAGCCCCAGGATGTTACTAATCTGCCAGCAGGTTTGGCTTCAATTGAGTCAAAGGAGGATGCTGTTGTGGCAGTGGTGGCTGTTGCCACTGAGAATGCATAGGACCATCACAGGCCAAGAGACTCCAAGGTAAACCATCCCACTTTTCAAACAACGGGGGAAACATTTGAGGGATCTCAAGACTCTAACAATGGTGCTGTCGGGGGCAAAGATGGGCAAGCTGACCATGACGATGGACTGGTGGTAGCCTTTTTAATTTTGGTGGCTGCAAGGACATTTGACCCTCCCACCTGAGCTCCTCAAGGCACACAGACCTTTTAAAAGCCCCCTCAGCAGGAAAGGGAAAGCATGGTCTAAAGGTAGGGAATGGTCAGATGAGGACTCTGACACCATGTCTGACCCTAGCAATCACCCCACAAGTGATGTGGATCAGGACGTTGTGATTATTCTCTTAAGACAGATAAAAAGAGTGCACAGAAGGATACGACCAGGAAGGATTTGCAATGGGACTATTCACCATTTAGTTGGTGGTTGGACGGTGGGTCTTGGGAAGATGCAAAACTGTAATCCCCAGTTTTGGAGGTAATCTGTCAATACATTATGTCACATAGAGAGGAAACTCGCATGACAGCCACAGGGCACAAGCCGCGACACTCAAACTACAGGGAGTGGTTCGGAAGATGGCTAAATCTTGTGCAGCCACTGTGGATCGATTGTCTTAGAGGCTAAAACACTAGTACCGGAGGGTAACACAGTGGGTACCAAGGGTCATATGAATGTGCATGAGGCCAAAGTAATTGATGAACAGTGGAAGCTCAAGGATCAAGAAAATTGCCAGCACCATAATAAGTGATGGATTTTAGGGGTACCAGAAGGCAGAGAAAGCTCTGACATAAGGCAGTTTGTTGTAGAGCTATTTCAGAAAGCATTCCCTAAACTAACGAGCTTGAATTGGCCTCGGGAAGTGCAGCATGTAAATATAGTACTGCAGCAGCTGAAGGAGACTAAAACAAATATGGAAAGACCCGGGGTGAAAATTGTATATTTTGGAAACTATCCTCTCAGGCAGGCAATATTTGAGAAGGCTAGACCAGATGCTAAACGAATGGTTGATGACATTTTGTTTTTGTCAAACCAGATTTTTGCCATGTTACTGTGGAGTGATGATGGCGCCTCTGTCAACTAATTAAGCCTTTTCAGGATAAAGGAGCACAAGTTTTCCTGTTGAATCTAGAATAATTAAAAGTGGTTTGGAAGGACAGCACAGGGATGTTTACATCTGAAATTAAAGCTAAAGAGTATATGGAAAACCTGCACTAATCCTCTTGACCTCTTCCATTTTCTTGCATGTGCAGTTCAAACAAACTAGTTGGGGGACCCACATGACTACTGGAAGTGTCCATGAATGTGTAGTATTCTGACATGGTGAACTTTGCACTTTTGTGGTTGCATCGTATTTTGGTGATTATGGGGATACTGCGGTGTTTTCAATATAGGACAGGGCATGTCTTGGACTATGGTTTATTCTGGGTGTCAGACAGAGAGGCTGCTTGCATCCATTTTATCAGACCAAAGAGTGATCTGTTGGCTTCCCAGGGGAGGGAGACAGAGTGGGTGGTGGAGAGGGGTGGACTGGTTGTATAAGGCAGACAACCGGGGCACGGTACAGTTGGCAATGTCACAGAGGATGGAGTGGAAAGGGTGTGAGGATGGAGGAGGGGGGGCTTGGGGCTGGGTGGGAGAGATGAGGGAAGTGGGATTGGGGGAGAAAAAATATCCCAAATGGAAATGTATAGTGGCTTGAGGCAAATTAACCTGATTCGAATGATGTATTAGAAGGTTTGGATAAGCCAACAGTTAGTCAAGGTCGAAATGGCTATAAGCAAACTAGAATCTAATGATGATGTACTGGTATATTTCTTGGTTCTTTATTTTAGGCTAATTGGGTAAACTCTCTATCTGTTCAGGAAATGTAGCAGGTTTACTGACAGGTTAAAGTTACAACGAGTGGCATAGTTTCCTAGGTCCCTGTCTTTGGATATTATATCTCTGCAGGAAACCCATATTCCCTGGATGAGACAACATTGTTTAGCTTTGAAAGGATATGTTATGCTATCATGTATCGCTCAGACGTCTATGTCCAGGAGGGTAGCTGTATAGGCGAACACTCATGTGGGTCCTGTCAAACCAAAGCCAATTGATAAGTGGGGAAAGTGAGTTATATAGAGTGGTGTATGACAGGGACTAGCTTTACAATCTGCTCAATATATGGGTCTAACCAGGATGATCTGGCCCCTCTCGAAAAGTTGAAGGTCAAAAGCGTCATATGGCCCACCACACGGATTCTTTGCAGGGATATGAACCTTGAATGGCGACAGAGAACCTAATACTCTGGGAAAAAAATACAAGTACTTAAAGCTTTGACTTCTTTCGCTGATAGCCATGGATTGGTAGATGTGTGTGATTATTTAAAGAATCCGGGCCTGGGCTTTATCAAATTTTTCTTGTCCACGTAAGAAGTGTAGTCGCTTAGATCACTTCTGGATTTCTACTGGCTTAGTGGCTAATGCCGATAGCCGAAAACTTCCCATGCTTTTCTCAGAACATAATCCTCTCATTCTCTAATTGGACGGTTGGGTGACTCTAGATCTCTGTTTAAATGGTCATTCAATGGGAAATTACTACTAGACGTTCATTATATCGAAGTCATGAGGCATTGGGTAACTGAGTATTTCAACTTAAATCAATACAGTGCATCATGTGAGATGGTGTGGGATGCTTTTAAAGCAGAGGTAAGAGGGGATATTTTCTCTTATGTTGCCAGCCACAAGAAATGCCAAGAAGCAGAAATTTAACAATTTTATAGTCAGCTGGCTGCATGGGAAGAGAGTCATACACAGTGGAATAGTGCAGGGCAAGATACCGTGCAAATTCAACAAGTAATTGGAGTAGTAAAAGCTAAGGTCAATAGTCAATATGCCAAGATGTTGAGGGAAAAATACCAGGCACAAAAAAATGAATGTTATGAATACGGTGAAAGTATCGGTAGGCACCTAGCCCTGAGTACTAGGCAAAAGGAAGTATACAAAAATATTGATTGTATTAAAAAGGCGGAAGGCACCACTGCTACAGATCCAGTAGCTATCAGCAAAACCTTTGCAGTGTATTATAGGGCTTTATACATGGAAGATACTTCACAAATATCCTCTTTGATAGCAACAAGCCAAACAATTTAAATAGTGGTCATAGGGTGCTCCATAAGAAAGGTAACACGGACCTAAAGGCACACATTACAACAGACATTTATATGTTTTCACCATGGGACATTCCTGAAGTCAGACAATGGATAATTTTTCACTAATTCCTGCAACGGCTAGCCAGAGAATAAAGGGTAATAACAATTTGGTGGCAAAAGGCAAACAGCTTACAGAGGAATGTGTGATAAGTAGAAGCCAAAGGAACCCTGTTGCATAAGGTACTGTGCAAGGTTATGAGGACATACAGGAGCACTCCACACTGAGCAATAAGAGAATACCCTATTATGCTCATGTTCAGGCAGCCATGTCTTTCGGCACCCCCTTGGTGTGACAGATTTAAGTTGGTTATATCCCCCTAGGGGTTTAGAAATTCCACTATATGCCAGGGAAAGATGGTGGCCTCTATTGGCATCAAGCCATGACACCTTAGCAAAGTGACTCCAACCAGTATTCTGGAGGTTTTACTGCCAACATCCCCCTCAAATGGTGTAGAAAGACACTGTATAAAAAGGAAAATGTTCAAAAAAAGAAAGGGTGGGCCTATGAGGACATGCCCCCACCCTATGAATGTTACCAGGAAATGTTCCCCCCAGCTTCTGGACCTCTCTGGAGGCCAGATTGAGAGGCTTAGCTCCCAAAGGACAGATTAGGTGGTTCACCCCAAACAACCGCTCCTTACTGGCAGAATGACACCTAGACATCAAGGATATTTAAAATAGGAAAGAAGGAATGTAGTTGGCTCACCCAGAAAGTGGGCCATGCTTCTACCCCACAATGGGTTCAGCAGTTTTTCTTCCACCTTGGGGGCAAATTGGGGCACAATCTCCAATCTGCCCCAAAGAAATCTCAAAACCCACTGTACACCAGGTCAAATTTACCAAAAGACAATAAATCAAAGTGGTAGGGACAGCTTGCCCAAGATTGAGCCATGTTCTCAACCTGTAGCGGGTTCATCAGTGTTTCGACCCCATTGCGTGCTGATTGGGGGAACTTACCCCCAATCTGGTCATGGGGGGGCGGGGTCAGAAGCTCTCTGTATACATGAGAAAAATGGTCTAAAAAAAGAGGGTGAGGTCAGTCCATGCTTGTTTGGGCCCATCCCATATTGGCACAAGTCATCTATCTGTGCCCTAATAGGGCAGATTGGGAGGAGTTTCCCCAAACTACCCACTGAGGGTCAGAAAGCCCATTAGATATCATGCAATTACACAAAAAAAAGGCGAATTTGGTTAGCAAGGCAGGCAGTGGGCCGTGCTGCCATCACTCCATAACCAACCCAGCCGAAGTGGGGCACCATTTTTAACAGAAGTGTGGGAACATTGTGGACCTCAGCAGATTCCAGAACATTCCCTGTTAGACATGTGAGGAAAATACATATGTTTACCCAAAGGTTTGGTTTTGTACAGCATTCTGAGTGAGAAAATGTCATGGGATCCACAGGTCACTCCATTATATATTCCTTAACTCCACCCCTAACTGTCACTGCAAGGTAATTATTTCTCTCTAAGGCTTCAAAAGGGAGCCACTTGTTTGAGTGATGTCAGGTATCTGTCTGCCTCCCATCATTCCTGCAAAAAGGCATTGGCTTGCCACTGAGATGACAGTTAATTATCTCATGTATATTTCTCTCACAATCCTTGAATCACATGAAAGATGACTCAGGAAAAACCTAAGATATAAGAAAGAGTACACATATATCCAAATTTATACTACATTCACATGTTGGACTTTTTTTTAAACATATAAAAATATATTTTATTCCTTCCTCTATATTGAGCCAATGCAAAGTTAATATTTGAGAGCAGGTTTCCCCTTCATTGTGAGTACAGTGAAACACTATCAATATGAAACAAAGCACCACAAACTCATGTTATACTGAATGCCAAATTAACACATAAAGCCTGCACTGGCCACAACCAATGTGTGTAAGCTCCAATCTGTGACAAACTGCCTGTGTGCATATACCTGGATCCATAGAGATTTATCTTACTTGTTCACCCAGCACACATGGCATATGCATGTGGATGTGTGAAGTGATCCAGTGTAACCAGTGCAGAGCCTCTTATCATAGTAGCAGGCCTTATTTGGAATGGCGAGTACTAGTGGTTAGAACTCAAATCCATGTTAACAAAGGACACTGTTCGTGAGACACAATTAGTGAGACTCATTCACAGCACAGGAAAAAACAAACAGTCCAAAAAGATTGAGGGATTTTAACAGCCATAACCAACACCCTCACACAAGTCAAATGCCTCACTTATCTCACAGTAATAAAGTCTCCATAAGTTTTTGTTTTTTTTAGCCAGAGGCTTTAGCCCTTTTATGTTACTTAATGTTCTCTTATTCTGTAGATATGATTAATATTATGTTGACTGGCATGTACATTGAATTGAATACATTTGTAGCATAGAAGGAAAATGAA
Organism: Pleurodeles waltl; assembly: GCF_031143425.1. NCBI lineage: Eukaryota > Metazoa > Chordata > Amphibia > Caudata > Salamandridae > Pleurodeles > Pleurodeles waltl. Next base: position 538,628,748 of record NC_090437.1, read on the forward strand.
GCTACTCACAACGTTGACGAATTAAGTAACCAAGGAATTCTGGGGCCAGATTGTGTGTGTGCATATATATATATATATATATACTGATTGTAAAAAGTGATCACAAATTGTTTGAAGTCTTTATGCAAGCAGTATTTTATTTTGTAAACAAAACCTATTACCAATAAGCCAATAACAAGAGGTCGTAATTATTTAAAATGATAGTGATGGCAGACCACTATTCCAGTCAGTGCTTTTTATTTTTATTTTTAATGTAGTCTAATTTCCTTAAAGAAATTGGGGCAGCTTTAAAAAAATAAATAAAAAAAGTTTTCCATTTTCTAAAACTTCAGTCCCTTGGGCTACTTTCCACTGACCTCAAATTTGTCACTGTGATTCACAAAGGAGAAGGGGTCCAAGAACGACCCTTTCCGCTTTATGAATAAGTCACCACAGCACTTTGGGAGTTGGTAACATCAATAATTTTCATCAGTATATACAGTTGCAAACCATGGACAAATAGCGTATCGAGTGGTAGTTTGGAAGGTACACCCCTAACATGCCCATCTAAATTGTGATGTGGTAATCGTTACTAAATTTACTTTGGGTTTTGTGAATATAAAAAAATAGTTTTGCACATGCAAATGCTGTGTTTTATCGAATCGGAAGGTTTACGACTATCTGTACAACTTCAGATGTCATTGTATTACGAAGAGTATATAACACAAGTAACTCGAGAAAATATGCTTGTCTTACGATTCCACTGTATAATAATAATAATAAAACAATATTTTATTTCAAACACTTTAAATCATAGCTGTTACTATCAGTCAATTTTTGGTTACCAGTGTGCCTAGTTCGAAAAGGGTAGAAGTTAGTCGGCCTTAACTGAGTTCAAACTCTTGACATGCAGATCAGCAATCCTTCCAAAGCATTTATGCATTTTCCAAGTCTAATCACTGTACAAAACAGGTGTTACTATGACCTAATTTAATGGTACTTAAGGACCATAATCTGTCCAGGATTCTGCGCAGTTAACTGGAAGCACTGACATGAAATATATAATGCTGCTCTCAGTAAAGGCAAAACATATCATGCCCTGTAAGTACTTACTCATTAACAACGAGGCCCTTAAATGCATGGCTTCAATAGCAGCAATTCAACACGAACAAACAGAATCCAAATCTGCCTAATCTTTCATTGTTCCCCAATAATCCTTCCCGCAGAATACACTCTAATCGTAGTTTTAAAGTGATAAGGACATAAAAACAGGACCGTTATTATGTACATGTTTTGGAGCAATTGCCCTAGGTGCAAAGAAGAATATTGTTTACAGATTGCTTTATCTGGCTGGGGGAGCTTGAATTCCTGACCTTTTAGTATTAACACAACTAACCGATAACCATTACTCCCAGAGCAGACAGCGTCTAAAGAACATTCTGAATCACTGCTAATTGTCTTTAGATTGTAAACTATATATTTTCTAAAGCTGATCACCTGCAGGTAAAGGCGTGCAATCAAGAACATTCAGGGAGGAAATTACTCTTCAGCTTATGCTTCCAACGCTAGCTGATTGTAACGAAGAATAAATACATGATTTAACTGAAGAAAGTTACGAACACAATCTTCAAGAATGCTTTGCAACAAGGCAGAGTTGTCAGAGAACATTTCATTTTTCCAATAATAAAGATTGAAAGGGAGCACTTAAAAAAAGATTCTATAAGCTCATTTAGGGTTTTTTCTGCTGCTGTCTGAAATAGTACACTTCAAAGCTGGCAGAGCTTTCAGTGCTTGAAAAGGGCTGTTCTGAAACGAACAGGTGCAAGCTTCAAAATATATGTTTTTTTTTGCACAAGCGTAATGTACGCTAAGGATTGCATTGAGTGCCTATCCAGAAGAAGTCTTTGAAGCTCTTAGTTAAACATTCTACAAAGCCTTATACAGGTGTAACCTACTATGCTCTGAAAATTCCCATTGGAGGCCTATAATCTCAACTTCTCAAAATTGATGAGAGGGTATGGCGTTATTGCCAAAGCTGCCGTATTTAGAACTGGGGAAACCAGTGAACAGATTTAGTATGGGCTTGAGTTTCTCTCACATCACTCAAGGTGACACAAGGGCAATGCAAGGCCTTAAGTAATATTTACTATGCCGTGCAGAGCCACCTTGTGTGGCATTGTGGCATTGTGTGGCATAGTAAATCTGGAGTGATGCAAACCAGTGCATGTTGCTGCCATGTGTTATTCATGGGCTGGCTTTTTGTGGGTGAATCGTGGGTGTTCCCAAGCAACCTCTCATGGTTTCTGCCACATTCCCAGAATAACTAACAATAATAAATCTGGGAACGCATCAAAATGCAGAAAGTAGCACACATAGAAAGAGGAAAAAATGGGGGGAAATAAAGATATTTCTCCCTGTTGCATCACACTTATAACACCCCTGAGGTGGCATAGGAATCTGACTCATTCCCAGACTTGTAAATCTGGGAATGTTTCAGATTCCTTTGGGTTCCATGGGTTTTGCATGGGAAGACCCAAAGCAACACCCATGGAAGGCTCCTTTCACACAGTGCTGTGCATGAAAGGGGTCCATAGTTAGAAGGCCATGAAAAGCCACACAGGGTGGCTTTGCATGACCTTGTCAATATAGGCTGGCACACTGCTCCACCGGAGTATAAAAAAAATGGATGCCCCAGTGGCGTAGTGTGCCGCTAGGGCCTCATAAGTGAGGCCCATAGAGTGTTCACACCAGTACAATGAATCACATATCAAAACAAGATCTTGGAGATCGTAAATTTTTGTATACTAAAAATGTATCAAATGTATCAACGCAAAGCAAAAACACAATTGACAATCCACATTCACATTTAAAATATGTTTAATCTGATAACTATAGCCCGACAAATGAAGAGAGCCGAATCTTAGCTTTTCATATCAGAATTGTTGTTTTTCAGTGAAGTCAGTATAATTGAAAATAAAAAAGACAGGTTTCCACCAAAGAAAACATGATCAACTTCTCATGTATAGGTGAGATGCTCACTATAGGTCTTCATAAAAAAAGACTAATGGGTTTCCTGAATTTAATGTAAATGGAGCCATTTTGAAAATTTTGTTCAAAACAAAAGAATGGGGAGGAATCTGGAAAGGTTGTTAGTCTGAAGCAAGACAATGCTACCCCTGTGTACTGAATAATAAAGTGCCTCTGAATTGCCATCGAAACTGTAGGTACAAGCACACAAGGGCACAAACATTAAAAGACCTCAGAACTTGAACATATTGTGCATTAATTGCTTTTACATTTCTTTAATGCTGATTCAGAGGGATGACCAGACAGGGAGCGTCTATCATTCTCTGCAGCTGAAAATGCTGACAGCGTTCCAGGGGGTATGGCAGCTTTCATGCGCTCCTGGAGGCACTGTGAACACACTGCCCTGGTCCCAGGAAGATTCAGCACCTCGACAGTACAGTGCACAGACCCCACCAGACAAGCACCGAGAGGCACAACGCGGTACTCCGAGGAATTTTGCAGCCAAACGTTTGTTTATCCCCCCCCCCTTACCCTCACCACACTTCAAAGGCTTGCTTGCACACGCGTCCGGAGCTGTCGCCACGACGAGCTGCACAGGGCTCTGGTGTCAAAATTATTGCATTCCTCAGGCTTAACTACGGCATACCAATGGGAGCCAGATCTTGGGTGAGTCGACATAACTACTGGGGTAATGCATTAATGATGCATTGCTACTAAATTGCCGTATATGGAACCAATATTTAATCTGCACTTCACACTTTATGAATGTGCAATTAAGCCCCGTTCACCCTGCACCTATTGAGCAACAGGGGGTCTTCTCTTGATCTGATGTATGACCAGGAATAAGATGGACTGGCTAGCTCAAGGGGCATATAAGGAGGAAAAATGGAAGGGGGGAGAAGGCGCAGCATTTCCTTCAGCAGAGCAGAGCAGGAAAAAATTCCTTGCCACTTTGCTGCTGCCTCGCAGCAGTGTGCACCCATGGAGGTGGCAATAGGCTTCACACCAGGGGCGGGGTCATACTTGGGCTCGCCATGGAAGCGGCCTGCGTAGATGCAGGTGCAGCTTAAGCTCCCAAATAGACGCACCAGCATACTTGATACGACTAGTTTGATGACTAGCTTTATGATAAAGCAAATAACATGCAACACCCAGTCACGCTACTGTTAAGTCTGCCCGCTGCTTGGAGCAACAACACCACATTTTGCAGGGCAAGGAACTGGCGCTGAGTTCGGTGGGAACAATAATGCAAACAGACTCTATTTCTGCACTGCAGCCGCTCATTTAATGAGCCTCCATACCAGGAAACCTCTTTTGAAAGGTGGTGCGCTGCAAATTGTACAGAAAACAGTATACAAAAACAGACAAAGCCAGTGTATCAATGTATAAGAAAGAAGTGTTTTTGCTTTAATGTTTCGTAAATAGTTCAAAATAATAAAATGTTACCACCCAACTGGAGAACATGGATGGTAACCACAAAGAGATGTACAGAGAAAACTATATTCAAAGAAAGCAAACAGTTCTTATATCCTTGCAGTCACAGCCAGTGCGTAAACGAGTAATAAGTTCAAGATGAATAGCAAACGCATTTCGCCCAACATCGGGCTTCTTCAGGGCTGTAAACATAACCAAAAAAGACACATATATTCCATGGTTCAGTACAAAATAAGTGAATAGAAGTAAGAAAGTAAAGGTACCACAACCAGTGGAGAGAAACCGAGATGGAGATAGATTTGCAAAAAATCCATCGAACTAATGGTTAAATAGTGTATACCCAGAAAAGTTTAAAGTTAGCCAGCCCGTGCACGACAGATACAAGATCATGCATTATCATAATGTGCAACGTATACCAATGCAAGAAAGGCAAAGAAGGGGGAAGTGATTCTATTGATATATATATAGCGAATTAGCAAATGTTCATATCATAAGGAGATGTGTGATCCCAAAAAAATTTAAGTTACCCGCAGTTTGAGAAAATAATTATAAAACAGTGCAGAGAGAGGTCTGAACAGTTCATATCCAAGGGACATATGTCCAGTCGATAGTGGCACAATAAATATTGGTATGCGAGTTGTCGCGGAGTAATTGTTCAAGAAAGTGACTCCGCAACTGTATCTGGAGATTAAGAGATCAAAGGGTCTCAATTATATAATAAGTAAATGACGAGCAGGTAGACGCTCAACAAGTACCGGGAAAAGGAGCCAAATAAGGTTAAAAAAAGACAAGGCTTACCGTCCGTGGAGAAATGGAATGTGAAGTGGCAAATTTAAAAAAACGGTCCGAGAAACTGCCGAAGCGTACCTTTTTTAGCGGCGCTGATCTCAGGTGCCGAAAATTTAAGCGCGATCCAGGAACTGCAAGGAAAAAATGTATCTAGAATTAAAGGAACCAAAAGGTTATATAATAGATAACGAGCAAGTGGACAGTTCGTAATAAGATGAGGAACCAATTAGGGTTCAAAAAAGGGGGGGCTTACCGTCCGTAGAAGAATAAGCTAAAAAGCAGCTCGGTCTGAGACAGTGGTCCGAGAAACCGCCGAGGCGCACGTGTGTTAGCGGCACTGGTCTCAGGTGCCAACAAATTCAAGCGCGATCCAGGAGCCGCAATGGTAAAACAGAAGCACCGGTCCCGAGGCACAAGTTATGTGCCCGGAGACCGGAAGTGATGTTACCGGTCTCCCATGTGAATACGGAAGTGAAAGTTAAAATTCAAAAAAGGAACAATGCGGCCGCCATCTTGAGAGGGAAATAATGTAAGGAGTGATTGGACAAAATAAGGGGAAGGGACAAGTGCTGAACATATTCAAAAACAAAAAGAGAAACATACCGTTGGACCTGGCTTTTTGACAGGGACATCCCCAAACTTTTTGCCTCCTTCCTCCAATTTTTTCTGACCTGTTGTTGTTGGCTTTTGACCTCTGGGCACTTTACCGCTGCTAACCAGTGCTAAAGTGCATATGCTCTCTGTGTAAATTGTACTACTGATTGGTTTATCCATGATTGACTATTTAATTTACTTGTAAGTCCCTGGTAGAGTGCACTAGATGTGCCTAGGGCAGGTAGATTAAATGCTATTAGTGGGCCTACAGCACTGGTTGTGCCACCCACTTCAGTAGCCCCTTAACCCTGTCTCAGGCCTGCCATTGCAAGGCCTGTGTGTGCAGTTTCACTGCCACTTCGAATTGGCATTTAAAAGTACTTGCCAAGCTTAGAACTCCCCTTTTTCTACATATAAGTCATCCCTAATGTGTGCCCTAGGTAACCCCTGGAGCAGGGTGCTGTGTAGGTAAAAGGCAGGACATGTACCTGTGTAGTTATATGTCCGGGTAGTGTAAAACTCCTAAATTCGTTTTTACACTACTGTGAGGCCTGCTCCCTTCATAGGCTAACATTGGGGCTGCCCTCACACACTGTTGAAGTGGCAGCTGCTGATCTGAAAGGAGCAGGAAGGTCATATTTAGTATGGCCAGAATGGAAATATAAAGTCCTGCTGACTGGTGAAGTCGGATTTAATATTACTATTCTAGAAATGCCACTTTTAGAAAGTGAGCATTTCTTTACACTAAAATCTTGTTGTGCCCTTCAATCCACGTCTGGCTAGGTTTAGTTGACAGCTCCTTGTGCATTCACTCAGACACACCCCAAACACAGGGTACTCAGCCTCACTTGCATACATCTGCATTTTGAATGGGTCTTCCTGGGCTGGGAGGGTGGAGGGCCTGCCCTCACACAAAGGACTGCCACACCCCCTACTGGGACTCTGGCATACAGGATTGAACTGAAAGGGGGCTTGGTGCATTTCTTAGACCCTCTTTGAAGTCACCCTCACTTCAAAGGCACAACTTAGTATAAAACAGGGCCTCTGCACTACCTCATCAGACACTTGCAGGAGAAGAAACCTGAACCAGAAACTACATCCTGCCAAGAAGAACTGCCTGGCTGCTCAAAGGACTCACCTGTCTGCTTTTCTACAAAGGACTGCTGCCTTGCTGTTGGCCTGCTGCCTTGCTGAACTCTTGTCTGGCTGTAAAAGTGCTCTCCAAGGGCTTGGATAGAGCTTGCCTCCTGTTCCCTGAAGTCTCAGGACCAAAAAGACTTCTCTCTTCCTCTTGGACGCTCCGTGCGCCAAACTTTTCGACGCACAGCTTGTTCCGCGGCAAGAAAAACAGCGCACACCGACACTGATCGACGCAACGTCTTCGGGACGACCGAAACTTTGACGCACGGCCTAGCAAGGACAACGCCGCCCGACTCCGCAGGAGAAATCGACGCGACGCCTGCCGTGAGATCGAAACTTTGACGCACGGCCTCGCAAGGACAACGCCGCCCGACTTCCCAGGAAAAATCGACGCGACGCCTGCCGTGAGATCAAAACTTTGACGCACGGCCTCGCAAGGACAACGCTGCCCGACTCCGCAGGAGAAATCGACGCGACGCCTGCCGTAAGATCGAAACTTCGACGCGCAGCCCCCCAGAACGACGCGCAGCCGGAAAACAAGCAGGAAAATCCACGCACAGACCCGGGACATCTGGTACTCCCCGCAAACCACAGTAAGAGACTGTCCGCGCGCCGGAAAACGACGCCCGACTCCCCGCGTGGAAAATAACGACGCAAGTCCGTGTGTGCTGAGGAGAAATCAACGCACACACCAGTTTTCCATGCACCTCTTCTCCTGTGGCCCTCTGAGGAGATTTTCCACCAGAAACCAGGTACTTTGTGTTTGAAAGAGACTTTGTTTACTTTCTAAAGACTTAAGACACTTTGCGGGTCATTCCGACCCTGGCGGTCGGTGGCCGCCAGGGCCACCGACCACGGGAGCACCGCCAACAGGCTGGCGGTGCTCCTACGAGCATTCTGACCGCGGCGGTTTAGCCGCGGTCAGACGCGGAAAGCCAGCGGTCTCCCGCTGACTTTCCGCCGCTCGTAGGAATCCTCCATGGCTGCGGAGCGCGCTCCGCAGCCATGGAGGATTCCGACTCCCCCTCCCGCCATCCAGTTCCTGGCGGTTCTCCCGCCGGGAAACGGATGGCGGGAGGGGGAGTCACGGGGCCCCTGGGGGCCCCTGCCGTGCCCATGCCTATGGCATGGGCACGGCAGGGGCCCCCGTAAGAGGGCCCCTAAAAGTATTTCAGTGTCTGCAAAGCAGACACTGAAATACGCGACGGGTGCAACAGCACCCGTCGCACCTTCCCACTCCGCCGGCTCTATTACGAGCCGGCGTCATCGTGGGAAGGGAGTTTTCCCCTGGGCTGGCGGGCGGTCTTGCGAAGACCGCCCGCCAGCCCAGGGGAAAACTCGGAATACCCTCCGCGGTCTTTCGACCGCGGAGCGGTATTTCGGAGGGGGGAAGTCTGGCGGGCGGCCTCCGCCGCCCGTCAGACTCAGAATGAGGGCCTTTCTATCACTTTTCAGTGTTATCTTTACAAATTCGTATTGCAACTTTGATCGTTTTAACCTGAAGATACCCAGATAAATATTATATATTTTTCTAAATACTGTGTGGTGTATTTTTGTGGTGTTATGCTATGGTGTTGTATGATTTATTGCACAAATGCTTTACACATTGCCTTCTAAGTTAAGCCTGACTGCTCGTGCCAAGCTACCGGAGGGTGAGCACAGGCTGATTTTGGATTGTGTGTGACTTACCCTGACTAGAGTGAGGGTTCTTGCTTGGACAGAGGGCAACCTGACTGCCAACCAAAAACCCCATTTCTAACATTGGTGATCAGCGGTGAGGATAGGACTTGTGTTTGTGCAGTGACATACAGTAGCTAAGTATTTCACTACCTACCCACAGTTGAAGGTCAACTTGATTTTTCATCTTTTTTGGCTTTTGGTTCTCTGATGTCCTCCCGGATATGCTATTGATATTTTTGGACTTGGGATTTTGGTTCTTGCTGGTAAAATCTTATCAGAATGGGATTGTGTACCTACTCATTCTTTGTTCGTACTGACCACCTCACTAAGGCTGACCTAAGGAAGCTTTGCAGAAAATGGGGCCTTCCTGTAGCAAGGAGATCTACTAAGGCGGAGATGCTACATCACTACATAGTCTGGGGGGAGGAAAGATGGGCAGAGAGAGAGGCAGCAAGAAACCAAATGACTAAGTACCCCTCAGATGAGGAGGAGGACTACGCACCTGAGGAGGAAGACTACTCAGATTTGGACAGTGACCCAGAAATAGATGAATGGCTCCGAGGTCAAAGGCGACAGGAGCAACAATTAGAGGAGTATCTTGCAGAGGTTGAGGCAAAAAGACTCTTAGCCCTGGAAGGAGAAAAGATTGCAGCTCAAGAGCTGAGCTGTAAAGAGGTGAAACTGGAGGCCGGAAGGGCTGAGTCTAGTTCAGATGGTGGCAGCAAAAATCTTGCATCTAGTACTGCTGAAGAAGGGCACAAGCCCAGAGATGTGGTGCCCAACTTGAAGAAGGGAGTTGACACACCCCAGGCGGTTCAAGGGTATGAGGTAGTTCCCGTTATGCACAGGGTCCCTGAGAAGGATTGGGGAACTGGCACAGGGAGTCATATTCCTACTGGGGGGAGGGACACTTTACTGACTCTAGCAGAGAGTGACAGAGAAAAGTGTTCCCCCCTGGTGGACGTCCTGGATATAGAGTGTAGAGACATCCCAGAAGAGTATGGGTTGAGTGTCAGGGACAGACAGATACTGTCTCACCAGTCTCAGGAGGGTGAGGTAGAGTGCTTTTCCAAGGTTGAGTTACTGGGTGGTTGGGTGAAGGGTACTGTGGTTAATACATGTGAAGGGCAGAATGATGTAATTGCTGGAGAGCATATGTCTGGTCCTTATTTTCCAGAGCTACGCCAACACCAGGTGGAGTGTGAGTTCTCTGACCCCAGGGAACTTACAATGGAGGCAGACTTCTGGGTGAGTACCAGAGAGTCTGAAGAGGCATTTGGGGGTGCTCCTGAAGGGAGTGGTCTAGGTGGTTCCCAAACGAGTGAGGTGGGAAAGGATTGTAGTGTCCCAGGTAGGTCCCAGGTCCTAGAGGGTTCCATGAGGGAACACCAGGAGGGAAGCCTAGCCTGTACCGTAGGGCCACCTTTTGAGGGGAGCCCCGCAGTGTCAGAAGAACTTGGGGGGGTGACTGTAGCCAGCATCCCAACAGTTCTGGTGTCTGGCAGTACCCCTCCTAGTGAGGGAGTGCAGAAGTCCAGACATGGGGTTGAGAGGGGGTTGCAGACCCCAGTGGAGGACCTTGAGAGTCAGGGGACAGCTCTGAGAGCAGAGCCCCCCAGGAATGACCCAGGTGAAACCGTTTCTGGTTTGGGGGAAACCCAGACTCTGCCGGATGGGCAGAGGTCGGGAGACCTGCGCCAATCAGACTCTTGTGTGGCCCTTGGGGACGGTATGTCCCTTGTGGGGGGTGAGAGTGTCCCCCAGGAAGTCCTGGCATGCCAGGCAAAGATTCAACCTCAGGGTGGTGACTCTGGGTTGGATGACCAGGTTCAGAGGTTAAACTCTGACCTGGTTGGGGGTAGGTGTGCCCCCCAGAAAGTCCTGGCGTGCCAGTCAATTGCCCAACCTCAGGGTGGTGACCCTGGGTTGGGGAACCAGGCTCAGAGGTTAAACTCTGACCTGGTGGGAGGTAGGTGTGCCTCCCTGGAAGTCCTGGCCTGCCAGGCAATGGTTCAACCTCAGGGTGGTGACTCTGGGTTGGCTAACCAGGTTCAGGGGATAAACTCTGACCTGTTGGGGGGTAGGTGTGCCCACCAGAAAGTCCTGGTGTACCAGGCAGTGGTCCAACCTCAGAGTGCTGACTCTGGGTTGGATAACCGGGTTCAGAGGTTAAACTCTGACCTGGTGGGGGGTAGGTGTGCCCCCCAGAAAGTCCTGGCGTGCCAGGCAATTGTTCAACCTCAGGGTGGTGACCCTGGGTTGGAGAACCAGGTTCAGAGGTTAACCTCTGACCTGGTGGGAGGTAGGCGTGCCTCCCAGAAAGTCCTGGGGTGCCAGGCAGTTGCCCAACCTCAGGGTGGTGACTCTGGGTTGGATACCCAGGTTCAGAGGTTAAACTCTGACCTGGTGGGAGGTAGGTGTGCCTCCCAAGAAGTCCTGCTGTGCCAGGCCATTGTCCAACCTCAGGGTGTTGACTCTGGGTTGGATGACCAGGTTCAGAGGTTAAACTCTGACCTGGTGGGGGGTAGGTGTGCCCCCCAGAAAGCCCTGGCGTGCCAGGCAATTGCCCAACCTCAGGGTGGTGACCCTGGAGTGGGGGAACCAGGCTCAGAGGTTAAACTCTGACCTGGTGGGAGGTAGGCGTGCCTCCCAGAAAGTCCTGGTGCGCCAGGCAATTTTTCAACTTCAGGGTAGTGACTCTGAGTTGAATGGCCAAGTTCAGAGGTTAAACTCTGACCTGGTGGAGGGTCAGTGTGCCCTCCAGGAATTCCTGGCGTGCCAGGCAATTGTTCAACTTCAGGGTGGTGACTCTGAGTTGAACGGTCAGGTGCAGAGGTTAAACTCTGACCTGGTGGGGGGTAGGTGTGCCTCCCAGGAAGTCCTGGTTTGCCAGGCAGTGATCCAGTCTGAGGGTACAGACCCTGGGCTGGAAGACCAGGTTCAGGGTGTCCCCCCAGACCTGGAGGGAGGGGCTACTGATAACAGTGCCCCTACCATGTTGTCTTCTGAGGAGGCCACTCCTAGTTGGAGGGTGCTGGACCCCAGAAGGGAGGGCAGGGGGAGGGAAGCCTCACCCCGGGCCCTAGTCCAACCTGAAGGTACAGACCCCAGGATGGAGGGCCAGTTGCAGGTTAACAGCCCTGCACTGGTGGAGGAATGGTACAGGGCGACTTCTGTAAGCACCCTGACCATGTTGGACTCTGGGGGTACCGCTCCAGGAGGGAGGGTACAGAGCCCCAGAGGGGAGGACCAGGTTCAGGCTGTCATCCCTGACCTGGTGGAGGGGAGAGTGGTTAAAGGGTGCCCAGCACCTGGGGCTACCGCCCCCCACTCTCCACAGCCACAGTGGTTGGAGAGCTTTGAGAGGCCTGGGGCCTGGCTCTCATCCCTGGCAGCTGTCAGTAATCACTGTGGCTTGCTGTCCGGGTGGACAGAGTTATCCCTGGGGAGGGGACAAGAGTCACACCCCGTGGGTAGAGTGGGCAACACCACTGTGTTGGTCATGGTGGTACTATCCTGCTCCTGGGATACATCTGTGAGCAAAGTAAGGTTAGGTGCTGCACAGATGGGATCCGCAGGTAAGGAGAAAGGTTCCCCATGGGTTGGCTTAGTGGGCCCTGAGAGTATGGACAGAGGGATCCAATTGGAGTCAGGAAGGCGAAGAACTGGATCATGCCCCTGCTGTTGGGGGCCTGGGTCCTTGTTCTGTCGCCTCAAACAGGGAAGTACATCAGGATAGTGATTGTTCTCCCCTGGCTTTAGGCTGGTAGGGGGTCATGTTGGACCTGGCTTTTTGACAGGGACATCCCCAAACTTTTTGCCTCCTTCCTCCTATTTTTTCTGACCTGTTGTTGTTGGCTTTTGACCTCTGGACACTTTACCGCTGCTAACCAGTGCTAAAGTGCATAGGCTCTCTGTGTAAATTGTACTACTGATTGGTTTATCCATGATTGACTATTTAATTTACTTGTAAGTCCCTGGTAGAGTGCACTACATGTGCCTAGGGCAGGTAGATTAAATGCTACTAGTGGGCCTACAGCACTGGTTGTGCCACCCACTTCAGCAGCCCCTTAACCCTGTCTCAGGCCTGCCATTGCAAGGCCTGTGTGTGCAGTTTCACTGCCACTTCGAATTGGCATTTAAAAGTACTTGCCAAGCCTAGAACTCCCCTTTTTCTACATATAAGTCATCCCTAATGTGTGCCCTAGGTAACCCCTAGAGGAGGGTGCTGTGTAGGTAAAAGGCAGGACATGTACCTGTGTAGTTATATGTCCTGGTAGTGTAAAACTCCTAAATTCGTTTTTACACTACTGTGAGGCCTGCTCCCTTCATAGGCTAACATTGGGGCTGCCCTCATACACTGTTGAAGTGGCAGCTGCTGATCTGAAAGGAGCAGGAAGGTCATATTTAGTATGGCCAGAATGGTAATATAAAGTCCTGCTGACTGGTGAAGTTAGATTACTATTCTAGAAATGCCACTTTTAGAAAGTGAGCATTTCTTTACACTAAAATCTTGTTGTGCACTTCAATCCACGTCTGGCTAGGTTTAGTTGACAGCTCCTTGTGCATTCACTCAGACACACCCCAAACACAGGGTACTCAGCCTCACTTGCATACATCTGCATTTTGAATGGGTCTTCCTGGGCTGGGAGGGTGGAGGGCCTGCCCTCACACAAAGGACTGCCACACCCCCTACTGGGACTCTGGCAGACAGGATTGAACTGAAAGGGGGCTTGGTGCATTTCTTAGACCCTCTTTGAAGTCACCCCCACTTCAAAGGCACAACTTAGTATAAAACAGGGCCTCTGCCCTACCTCATCAGACACTTGCTGGAGAAGAAACCTGAACCAGAAACTACATCCTGCCAAGAAGAACTGCCTGGCTGTTCAAAGGACTCACCTGTCTGCTTTTCTACAAAGGACTGCTGCCTTGCTGTTGGCCTGCTGCCTTGCTGAACTCTTGTCTGGCTGTTAAAGTGCTCTCCAAGGGCTTGGATAGAGCTTGCCTCCTGTTCCCTGAAGTCTCAGGACCAAAAAGACTTCTCTCTTCCTCTTGGACGCTCCGTGCGCCAAACTTTTCGACGCACAGCTTGTTCCGCAGCAAAAAAAAATGCCGCACACCAACGCTGATCGACGCGACGTCTTCGGGACGACCAAAACTTTGACGCACGGCCTCGCAAGGACAACGCCGCCCGACTCCGCAGGAGAAATCGACGCAACGCCTGCCGTGAGATCGAAACTTTGACGCACGGCCTCGCAAGGACAACGCCGCCCGACTTCCCAGGAAAAATCGACACGACGCCTGCTGTGAGATCAAAACTTTGACGCACGGCCTCGCAACGACAACGCCGCCCGACTCCGCAGGAGAAATCGACGCGACGCCTGCCGTGAGATCGAAACTTCGACGCGCAGCCCCGCAGAACGACGCGCAGCGGGAAAACAAGCAGGAAAATCCACGCACAGACCCGGGACATCTGGTACTCCCCGCAAACCACAGTAAGAGACTGTCCGCGCGCCGGAAAACGACGCCCGACTCCCCGCGTGGAAAATAACGACACAAGTCCGTGTGTGCTGAGGAGAAATCAACGCACACACCAGTTTTCCACGCACCTCTTCTCCTGTGGCCCTCTGAGGAGATTTTCCACCAGAAACCAGGTACTTTGTGTTTGAAAGAGACTTTGTTTACTTTCTAAAGACTTAAGACACTTTCTATCACTTTTCAGTGATATCTTTACAAATTCGTATTGCAACTTTGATCGTTTTGACCTGAACATACCCAGATAAATATTATATATTTTTCTAAATACTGTGTGGTGTATTTTTGTGGTGTTATGCTATGGTGTTGTATGATTTATTGCACAAATGCTTTACACATTGCCTTCTAAGTTAAGAATGACTGCTCGTGCCAAGCTACCGGAGGGTGAGCACAGGCTGATTTTGGATTGTGTGTGACTTACCCTGACTAGAGTGAGGGTTCTTGCTTGGACAGAGGGCAACCTGACTGCCAACCACAAACCCCATTTCTAACACATACCAATATCATTGTGTCCAAGAAATAAGAAGGAATAAATGAATATATCACAGTGAAGAAGGTGACAGAGAAAGGAAATAATTAAATATAGATACAGGTGCTGAGGAAAAAGGGTAACGAGAAGAGAAACATAAATGAAAGTAAAAATTAGAACCATATGAAAAACTCAAAGAAAGAAAAATGTGTGTGTTATGAAAACATATCAATCAACAGATAAACCAAGTGAATAAAATAGACATGACATATATATAACAATGTGTATTACATATATATACTGTACATAGAATGAATACAGAGAAAAACCAAGTGTCCAAATTGGTACAACAAGAAATGTACATAATACAGGTCACAGTATAGCGAGAAACAATGAAATATAGCTGAGTACATAATAGTCAAAACATAACAGATGTACTGAAACAATATTAATATATGGACAATGAGGTGGTAATGTTCTAAGAGAAATAACAAATTATAGAAAATAATGAAATTCATGATCCCTATTATGGCTTCGGTCTACCGCTTGTAAGCGACAGATCCAGGCCGCCTCTTTCTGACGTAAAGTCATTTCTCTATCTCCCCCTCTAGGATGGGTAGGAACGTGTTCGATGCCGTGGAACCACATTATTGAGTCATTAGGATGAACTGATATCATGTGTGTAGCAAAAGGATATGTAGGGTCATGATTTTTTATGGCTCGCAGGTGTTCCTGTATTCTATGTTTCAAGGGGCGTATAGTGCTGCCCACATAGACCTTATTGCAAGCACAGCCCAAAATGTAAACAACAAATTTAGTGTTACAATTAATAAATTGATGAATAGTAAACCTCCTCAAGTTGTGATAACAGAAATCCTTGATTTTATCACAGCCAAAGGTACAGACATTGCAACCATGACAGGTATAAAAACCCTTCGGTTTTGATGGAAGCCAGGTAGTGGGACAGGTAGATAAAATATAGCTAGGACACAGGTGATCCCTAAGGGTTAGTCCACTACGGTAAGTGATCTTAGATTTACCGGATATTATTCCTTTCAATCCCGGAACCTCAGTTAGAAGAGACCAGTGACGTTTGAGAATTTTAAAAATGCCCTGGCTATGGGCCGTGCACTGAGTCACAAAGGCTAAGAAGTTCCTTACAGTCTGTGTTGTTCGCTGCGTCTTAATTGCCAATGTGTTTTTCCTAGGGGTCTTCATAATACGACAAATTGCCCGTGTTACACTGTGGGCATCAAGCCCCTATTGATAAAACGATCTTGTGTGTGCTGAATTTGTGTCCGAAAAATGTCATTGGTCCTGCAATTTCATCTGACACGTACCATTTCCCCATAGGGGATATTTTGAATGACTGAAATTGGGTGGGCACTGGTGGCATGAAGGAGACTGTTACATGCAGTAGATTTTCTGAAAAGTGCACTCTGTATGCTGTTGTCTTGTATGAAAAAAATGATGTCTAAAAAGTCAATTGTATTTTTGTGGTACTGTAAACTAAGTTGTACATTATATGGGTTATTATTAAGGAAGGCATGATATTCGTTGAGCTGGTCAATAGTCCCCTTCCAAATAATAAGGATATCATCAATGTAACGCCCCCAGAAGACAATAAAGTCAGTCCAAGGCGATGCCATCTTCCCCCAGGCATGTATTTTTTCGTACCAGCCCATAAATAAACACGCATATGATGGAGCAAATTTTGAACCCATCGCCGTCCCTTGGGTTTGTTGGTACCATTCTTTATGATGCAAAAAGTCATTCCTGGACAAAATAATGTCAATCATCTGGAGAAGCATGTTATTATGCGCAAGACAGTCAGCAGTCCTGGTGTTAAGAAACGTAGTGACTGCTTGGATCCCAAATGGTCTGCGTATACATGTGTATAGGCTGTTTACGTCCATAGTTACGAAGAAAAGGTCTTCAGACCAAGTAAAATCGTCAAATTTATTAAGGATATCTTTGCTATCCTGTATATAGGAAGGCAAGTTGATGTCAAATTTCTGTAAAAAGAAATCGACATATGCAGCTATTTGTTCTGTGGGCGAATAGATGCCAGAAATAATTGGTCTTGCGGGGGGAAAAGAGCCACCCTTATGCACCTTGGGAATTTTGGGTTAGAGACACTTAAATATTGGGATTCACCATTGGAAAGTAGCCCTGATTCGTACCAACCCCAAAGTTTGTTATTAATAAAGTCAATCAGACCACCAATAGGATTGTATGTAAGATGTTTATAGCAAGTGGTATCGGCTAATTGTCTGTTGATTTCCTTCATGTAATCCCTGTGGTTCATAACCACCACGTTGCCTCCCTTGTCAGCCTCATGTATGACAATGGATCGGTCATTCTTAAGGTTCCGGAGAGCTGCTCTTTCTGTAGGCAGTAAATTATTCACCTGACGCCAATTGCGAATACGAGTATTTAGAGTATATATATGTCTTTTTTGGTTATGTTTACAGCCCTGAAGAAGCCCGATGTTGGGCGAAACGCGTTGGCTATTCATCTTGAACTTATTACTCGTTTACACACTGGCTGTGACTGCAAGGATATAAGAACTTTTTGCTTTCTTTGTATATCGTTTTCTCTGTACATCTCTTTGTGGTTACCATCCATGTTCTCCAGTTGGGTGGTAACATTTTATTATTTTGAACTATTTACGAAACATTAAACCAAAAACACTTATTTCTTATACATTGATACACTGGCTTTGTCCGTTTTTGTATACTGTTTTCTGTACAATTTGCAGTGCACCACCTTTCAAAGCATTTTCTAGTGGAGCTCTTAGCCCCGCTTAGTCCCTTATTGCAGTAGGTACTATGGTGTAGTTGCACGCTCTGAAAAAAACTTTTTCTACGTCTTCCACTTTGTTGTTTGTATTAATGGAGATATAATAGGGATGGTGCGTCGTTAAGGAGCTTACTGCATATCTTTTGTTTTGATTGTTTAATACCAGGAAACTTGTGAAGGAGAGGCGGTAGCACAAATATTTGGATTTGGCATTCAACACTAATGGCGGAGTGGGAGATGCTAGGGGGAAAATTCCTTTTGACAGTTCCCCAGGGGCAAAACAACGTCAAACATACCTGCTGTTTTTTCAATCCGGACATACCTGCTGTTTTACCAATCCGGTCCTAGGCAGCTTCCAAAGCTGATCGGGCTTGTTGAGGATTCTGGAAAAAAGAATTCAGCACAGAGCAATTCAGTGCCCACAATCTAAAAGTGCCTGAAAGATGCGCAAGGCAAATTATTCAGCCCGCATATTTCCAATTTTCCACATCAGCCATTAAGCCTTCTGATCTAGCAGATCCAGCAGTGGCCCTATGCGGCAGTCAAAACTCAGCAAATTCATTGCAAGATGAATCTGGACATTCTTTAGTTTTTGGACAAGCAGATGAGGCATCACCAACAGATAAGAAATGTGGTCACACAACTGAGACTCCTTCATCGGATCATGGGGGAGTTTCAAATTATGAAAATCTCACCAGAGAAGGCAAATAGGAGGACAGAAGTTCAGTCAAGACTCATTAACAATAATTAGCAAAAGCAGCAGCTTATTACCCGTATTATGGAGGTCAAACAGAGTGTTTCTGACCTGGAAGATGGGGGCAATCAGTTGTACGCATCTGTCATGAAGCTTCAACCCGAGTTGGCGGACCTATAGATCAGATCAACGACACCAAGAATAGATCGTGCTGCTTGAATTTAAGATTTATGGGCTTTCCCAAGGCCGTGAGAATGGGCAGACTATAACAAAGTCAATTACTGACCTTATACTTAAGCATGTTTATCCAGAAGTGGCAGTTAAAAACCTGGATCTCACCTTCACACAGGCTCACTGTGTTCCTGCAGTTCAGTCTCCCAACACTAAGGAGCATATTTATACTTGGTTTGCGCTGAATTAGCGTAATTTCTTTTCACACTAATTCAGCACAAACCTAACTCCATATTTATACTTTGCCGATAGACATGTCTAGCGCCAAAGTTATGGAGTTAACCTAATTTTTTAGATGTGGAAACCTACCTTGTGTTAATGAGGTGCAGGGTAGGCGTTCCCATGCAGAAAATGACGATATGGCCTTAACGCCATATTTATCCCGCAGTGCTAAATTTAAGCCTGGGAGTGGAGGCCTTAAATAATGGCACTAAGTATGCTTAGATTTGTCCCCGGGGCATGGCCATTGGGGTGGTGGGCATGACTCCTGTCTTCACTAAGACAGGAGCCATGTCCATGGGAGTTGTGTGCCAGCAAATGGTGTTACTCTGCTTAGAGGCATTTTTTTGCCTATAAACAGTGTAGCGCCATAATTCAGCGCGCAACCTCCAGTTCCCCCTATGCCTCCCCCACCCGCTAGTACCATTCCATAAATATGGTGCCCGGCTGGTGTTCAGGAATGTCGCTAGCCGGCGCTATACCTTTACATGCAAAACTGCGCTAACACATTTTGTGTGTAAAAGTATGAATATGGGCCTAAGTACCCACAAACAATATTGGTTAATTTTAGAGACCTTCAGATTGAGAGCATATTCTTTCTGAGGCCATTAAAGCTAAACTCTACCAGATTCCAGGAGACTTTTCCTTTACAATCCTCTCTGAAATGTATGCAGTATCAGCACCAAGGCATCAAGGTTTCAGTTGTTTTATTAATGACTTTCAAAGTGCCTGTGCCCAAGCTGGTATTGTACAGCAATCAAGACCATGTCCTTTTTAAGGAACAGTCTCATATTTTTCATGATGTGGATCTAGCACGAGATTTTTTGCACACCATTTAGCAGCCCCATGGGGGAGGGAAGAATACAGGAAGAAAAATAGGGGCCAGATGGTAGTCACAAGTTGTCATGGCTCATTCTATCTTCAGTAGAAGATATAGCTATTTATAATTATACCCCTCTGTAGCCTAAAGCGGTTTATCAGTGCCATGTCAAGGCACTATGCTAGGGGTGGAGAGATTAGGTCTAGTAGGAGATGGCTAGGGTCAGGTCCTGGAGGAAGGGGTGGAGGATAGGGAGAGAGGGCCCTGTCAGTAGTCTATGATGGGATCGACTCCAGGATGTAGTGAGATGGCGGTCAAGGTCAAAGTGAAACAGAAGGGGGTTTGGGTGTGTGTTGGGGTGTGGGGGGGTTAGTTATGGGAAAGTGAGGACACGTGGTGTGATGTTTGGGTAGTAAGAGAGGTGGGGAGAAAAAAGAGTGCAGTAGACAAATCAAAATAGACCACCACAGAAAAAATGCCTCATAATATTATGTATTTTGCAATGTAAATGATTTACATAAGAGGCTAAAGTCTCAAAGCATTTTAGCCTGGCTCATTTCCCTAGACGCAGGCATTATATTCCTGCAGGAGACGCATCTGAAGGAGAAAGGCTGTCAACCTCACATGCCGGCTTACTTTCAGTCTTTAGACTTTGCTTTGTTGCAGGCCTTACCATGGGATAGCACTATTACTTACACGCACAGCCCAAGCTGAAATTCTTGGAGTAGTACGTGACCCAGAAACTTGATGGATTTGGGTGAAAGCTAGGATCAATAATAATTAGTAGTAATTAGGATCATCATTTTGAAAGGTATTATGGGCCTATTGAGGACATACTTTCTCTCCTACAAAAGCTCTATTTTCTAATACAACAGGCTCTGGGATATGTAATAATAGGGGGAGATTGAAATCTAATACAAGACATGAACCTTGATACATCCTGTAAGAATTAACAAAAAAAATATATCCAACAGGTCCCTACATGCCTTAATTCAGGACTTGGCTTTAGTTGATCCTTGGTGGGCTAATCATCCCCTGGGGCACCAATATACATGCTACCTTAAACTTTATGGTACTGTTGTGTGTATTGACTTTTTTTCAGTTTTGCACTCTGTCCCAATGGTCAAAGCTGCTACCCTAGCCAACGCTTTTTCCGTTTATTCATTATTTTGCATAGATATCAAACTGAATTTAAATCACAAAGATTATGATGACATTTCAACTTAGCATTGCCTGCATAAGATGGTTGGTTTAAACAGAAAAAAACACTGTCTAGTGGATTTCTTAAGCCTTAATTCTGGTTCAGCCCCTAATTTTTATGTATGGGAAGCTTTAAAAGCATATTTCTGAGGACAGGGCATTTTGTATTAGGCGGCTAAAAGGCAACTCAGTACATTGACTTTCACACTCAACTGGATGAGGCAATGAAAGTACATGCCCAGAATCCAGATAAGAGTATGCAGACAGCTATGACTCAAATTGCGAACCATACCACACATCTTTGTAAAAGATATGAAGAAAATTAATTTTTTGGGAAATATTTAGTTTTGTCAATTAAGCAGCACCCCAATGCAGATTTCATTAAAATGATACATAATCACCTGACCAATACGAGTTACTCTTCATCCTCAGAGGTAGTACAGGTGTTTCTTTATCATTATGTCAGGTTATACTCGGAATCATATATTAGTCCTTTTGAGGCAATCATAGATTGGCTAGAAGAGATCGATGTACCAACTTTGATGGTGGCACAAATTATGTCCATATCTGCGCCAATGACTTTGGCTGAAGTGCAGTAAGCAATAAAGTAGTTTCTTAATGCCAAAGCTACCAACCAAGATGGTATACTTGCAGAGGCATATTAGACATTCTCTCTACAGTAAGCTTAATTTGTGATCCACATCTTCAATCAGATTCTCCAGGGGCGCCATATACTTGGTTCCTTCACTCAGTCGGAGGAGGTCAGCTTTCTAAAGAAAGATAAGATAAAGACAAGATAAAGACACATCCTAATTCTTATCACCCAGTAAGCCTTCTTAACAGTGACTGCAAGCTGTTTGTTAAAATAGTTGCAAATAGGTTGCCTGCTGTAGCTCAGTCTATTAACCATACAAACTATAATGGATTCCTTCCTGGGGAACATATCTCTTCCAACCAAAATTTTCTGATGCAAGCAATGAATTTTTACCCCAATCAGGAAACAAAGGATGTGGTTAAAAGGCTCGGTGTGAAATAAGACTTTGATTTAGTAGATTAGGAATTACTGTATGCAGTTCTTGATAAATTTGCAGTTCCACCAAGTTTCACTGACCTGCTGAGGTCAATATATTCTGAGGCAAAAGCTAGTACCATGATTAATATTAAGGGTAGGGGAATTAGTTGTTAGAAGGGGCACACAGCAAGCTTGTCCAATGTCCCCAATACTGTTTGATCTTTTTATAGAGCCACTAGCTTGTGTGATTCACCAAGACCAAAATATAGGGCCACCTATTCTCGGGCACCAAAGTTAAAAATGTGCAGACAATATGGTACTATACTTAGCTGTGGATGAGAGAAACATTCAGTATACGTTTGACAAAACTGCTAAGTTTACAGCTATCGGCGTCTGTAAAATGAATCAGACTAAATCAGAAGCTCTCATGTTTAACTATTCTCGGTGTGATCTCTTCTCAGCTATGCGGGCAACCTGTCAGACCAGGCTTCCTGTTCGATATTTGGATGTTAAGGTTAACACTAATTTGAATGATTTATTCATTCTTAATTATGCACCATTTTAATCAAGGTTCGCACATTATTAAAACAATGGGGGCGACTTCCTTTTACAATAATAGTATGGATATTGCTTAATAAAATGAGCTTGTTGCAGCTGTTTCTATTTGCATTTTCCAATGTGGCAATTAAATTACCCAAATCCTTTTTTGATGCCATCAACACAGAAATGGGTGCATTTATTTGGCAAGGGAAGAAACCACAGGTAAAATCAACAATTCTCTAGTTAACACAGGAAGAGGGTGGTCTGGGGCTTCCTGGTTTCAAATTGTATTACCAAGCAACTCTTAAATTGGTTGATGTTCGCATCTAAGCAATCCGTTAGTGAAGATAATTATTACTTGAACAGAATGCTTAACCCCTTCTGTGCCGGGGATGTAATGGTTACGTCCACCGGCACAGTGCTCCTGTGCCGAGGACGTAACCATTACGTCCTCGGCCATGAGCTCGAGGGAGCGATAGCGCTCCCTCCGTGGGCTTCCCTCCCACTCCCCCAAGGCAGGGATGGAAGGGGAAGCCCTTCCCTTTCCAACCCCTAGTGACGTCTGATGATGTCGGCATGCGATCGCTCGCTGACCTCATCAGAGGCCACCTCCCCATAGCGCAATCAGAAGAGAAATACAAAGCATTTCTCTTCTAATCATGTGATGGGGGCCTGAAAGGCTTCAAAGGGAAGGAAAGTCTCTCAGAGCATTTTAGAAGCCGGATCATGAAGGGATCCGGCTTCTGAAATGCCCACTAGACACCAGGGATTTATTTATGAATCGAAATTGGCATAAGGGGAGCGACCCCTTGGGCAAGGGTCGCTCCCGAGGAGGGCAATTTTTTTCAAGGGGGGCAGATCAGCCTATTGTTATCAGGCTGATCTGCCCCGAGGGGGGGGGGGGGGAGAAACCTCTAGGTGCCAGAGATCTTTTTTTTTTTTTTTTGCCCACTGGATACCAGGGATTTATTTATGAATCGAAATGGCATAAGGGGAACGACCCTGTAGCCAACGCTCACTCCCCTAGGGGGCAAATTATATTTAGGCCATTCCTGCCCCCATTGGGGGCAGATAGGCCTATTTTTATGAGGCCAATCTGCCCCCAGGAGGGACAGAAACCACTAGACACCAGGGAGTTTTTTTATTAAGGTGAATTCACACAAGGAGAGCGACCCCTTAGCCAAGGGTCGCTCCCGGGGGGGGGGGCAGGGGATGGGGGCAAATTTATTTTAGGCCATTTCTGTCCCCCCAGGGGCAGATTGGCCCATTGTTATTAGGCCCATGTGCCTCCATGGGGGCAGAAAACTCTGGCGCCAGGGATCATTTTGGTTTTTTTTTTTTTTTTTTTTTTTTTGGAGGTGGTGAGCGACCCCTTAGGCAAGGGTCGCTACCCTACGGGGCAAATTATATTTAGGCCATTTCTGCCCCCCTTGGGGGCAGATCGTCCTATTTTTATGAGGCCAATCTGCCCCCAAGGGGGACAGAAACCACTAGACACCAGGGAGTTTTATTTTGAAGGTGAATTCATGCAAGGGGAGCAACCCCTTAGGCAAGGGTCGCTCCCTGGGGGGGGCAAAGTTATTTTAGGACATTTCTGCCCCCCCGGGGGCAAATCGGTCTATTGTTATTAGGCCGATCAGCCCTCAGAAGGGGCAGAAACCTCTAGGCACCAGGGATAATTTTTTTTTTTTCCTTCTTAGAGGTGGGGAGTGACCCCTTAAGCAAGGGTCGCTCCCCGGGGGGGGGCACATTTATTTTAGGCCATTTCTGCTCCCCTTGGGGGCAGATTGGCATATTTCTATTAGGTCGATCTGCCCCCGGTGGGGGCAGAAACCACTTAGGCACCAGGGATTTGTGTTTGTGTATGTGTGTGCTTTCTTTAGGGGGGCAGCCTCTTGGGTAAGGGTCACTCCCCATGGGGGCGCATTACTGTTGGGGCAGATTGGCGTATTTTTGGAAGGCCCATCTGCCCCCAAGGGGGGACAGAAAGTCAACCAGAGACCAGGGAAGATTTTTTTTCCAAAATAAGAGGGTGGGGTATGGCCATACCCCCACCCCAAATAAATCGGACCAAAGTTGTTCTGCCCGATCCACACCCTGGGGGGAGCAGAAAGTCTACTAAATGCCAGGGAATTAAATAAAGTGGGGTGGTGGCTACTAACCAGTATGGGCCTGGTTATGCCCCAACTCCAACTGATGGGGGTAACAGTCTTCCAGCTCTCCCCCACACACTAAAACATCTTACTCCACGGCAAGCAAGAGGACATTTGATTATTTTGGGCTTTGGTTTTACATTTGGGCCATGAGAGCTTGGCTAACTCTCAAAATCATCCCACTTGGAATGGTGAGGGCTGCACTTTATGGACTTTGGGACGCTGCCATGTAGAAAAATCCACAAGACCTAGACACATCTGAAAAGTAAAAATCTGGGTGAATCCATGGCGGTGTGTTTCACATACACCCCGCACCATTTTCTTACCAGCAATGCCCTGCAAATCTCACACTTTGCTGGAAATCACACATTTTCCCCACATTTTTGTGATGGAACATTCCAGAATCTGCAGGAATCCACAGCATTCCTACCACCCAGCATTGTCTCATCTATACTGTTAAACATTCTGCTGCACTTGTCAGCCTAAAAATGTTTTTTTTTCAAACTGCCCTTTTGGACCCGCTTTGGTTCCGCCTCTATTTTGACATGTTTTTGGCTCTCCCCTGTCACAAGCACTTGGCCCACCTATACAAATGAGGTAACATTTTTACAGGGAGACTGAGTGGAACAATGGGTGGCATGACATTTTTCCTGGTGTGGTGATCCCACACAGAAATGTGGGAAAAATGTGACTTTTTAGCTAAATTTGAGGATTGCTGAGGATTCTGGGTAAGAAAACATTGGGGGATCCACGCAAGTCACATCTCCCTGGACTACCTCACGTGTCTAGTTTTCAGAAATGTCTGGGTTTGGTAGGTTTCCCTAGATGGCTGCTGAGCCCAAGACCGAAAACGCAGGTGCACCCCCCAACAAAAACAGGTAGTTTTGTATTTGATAATTTTGATGTGTCCAGATAATGTTTTGGGGCATTTCCTTTCGCGGACAGTAGGCCTACCTACAAAAGTGAGGTACCGTTTTTATCAAAAGACTTAGGGTAACACAGGGTGGAAGGAAATTTGTGGATCCTCTCAGATTCCAGAACTTTCTGTCACCGAAATGAGAGGAAAAAGGTTTTTTTTGGCCACATTTTGAGGTTTGCAAGGATTTTGGGTAACAGAACCTGGTCAGAGCCCCACAAGTCACCCCATCTTGGATTCCCCTAGGTGTCTAGTTTTCACAAATGTGAAGGTTTCCCTAGGTGCCGGCTAAGCTAGAGGCCAAAATCCACAGTTAGGCACTTTGCAAAAAAACAGCTCTCTTTTCTTTGTGAAAATGTGATGGGTCAGCGCTGTGTTTTGGGGCATTTCCTGTTGCGGGCACTAGGCCTACCCACACAAGTGAAGTACTATTTTTATCAGGGGAGACTTGGGGGAACGCTGGGTAGAAGGACATTTGTGACTCCTCTTAAATTCCAGAACTATCTGTCACCAAAATGAGAGGAAAATGTGTTTTCTGGCCAAATGTTGAGGTTTGCAAAGGATTTTGAGTAACAGAACCTGGTCACAACCCCATCCTGGATTCCACTAGGTGTCTAGTTTTCAAAAATGTGAAGGTTTGCTAGGTTTCCCTAGGTGCCGGCTGAGCTAGCGGCCAAAATCCACAGCTAGGCACTTTGCAAAAAACAACTCTGTTTTCTTTGGGAAAATGTGATGTGTCCACGTTGTGTTTTGGGGTATTCCCTGTCGCGGGCGCTAGGCCTACCCACACAGGTGAGGTACCATTTGTATCAGGAGACTTGGGGGAATGCTGGGTGGAAGGTAATTTGTGGCTCCTCTCAGATTTCAGAACTTTCTGTCACCAAAATGAGAGGAAAAAGTGGGGGGTTTTTGGCAACATTTTGAGGTTTGCAAAGGCTTCTGGATAACAGAACCTGGTCAGAGCCACACAAGCCACCCAATCCTGGATTCCCCTAGGTGTCTAGATTTCAAACCTGTGCAGGTTTGCTAGGTTTCCCGAGGTGCCGGCTGAGCTAGAGGCCAAAATCCACAGCTAGGCACTTTGCCAAAAACAGGTCTGTTTTTTTTTGGGAAAATGTGATGTGTCCACGTTGTGTTTTGAGGCATTTCCTGTGGCGGGCACTAGGCCTACCCCCACAAGTGAGGTACCCTTTTTATCGGGAGACTTGGGGGAACGCTGAGTGAAAAGCAATTTGTGGCTCCTTTTTGATTCCAGAACTTCCTGTCACCGAAATGAGAGGAAAAAGATTTTTTGGGCAAAATTTTGAGGTTTGCAAAGGATTATGGGTAACAGAAC
This sequence comes from Pleurodeles waltl, assembly GCF_031143425.1. NCBI lineage: Eukaryota > Metazoa > Chordata > Amphibia > Caudata > Salamandridae > Pleurodeles > Pleurodeles waltl. The sequence goes on from NC_090437.1 coordinate 538,655,318, forward strand.
CTGGTCAGAGCCCCACAAGTCACCCCATCTTAGATTCCTCTGGGTGTCTAGTTTTCACAAATGTGAAGGTTTGCTAGGTTTACCTAGGTGCCGGCTGAGCTAGAGACCAAAATCCACAGCTAGGCACTTTGCAAAAAACACCTCTCTTTTCTTTGTGAAAATGTGATGGGTCAACGCTGTGTTTTGGGGCATTTCCTGTTGCGGGCACTAGGCCTACCCACACAGGTGTGGTACTATTTTTATCAGGGGAGACTTGGGGGAACGCTGGGTAGAAGGACAATTGTGACTCCTCTCAAATTCCAGAACTTTCTGTCACCAAAATGAGAGGAAAAAGTGTTTTCTGGCCAAATTTTGAGGTTTGTAAAGGATTTTGAGTAATAGAACCTGGTCACAACCCTATCTTGGATTCCCCTAGGTGTCTAGTTTTCAAAAATGTGAAGGTTTGCTAGGTTTCCCTAGGTGCCGGCTGAGCTAGAGGCCAAAATCCACAGCTAGGCACTTTACAAAAAACAACTCTGTTTTCTTTGGGAAAATGTGATGTGTCCACGTTGTGTTTTGGGGCATTCCCTGTCACGGGCACTAGGCCTACCCACACAGGTGAGGTACCATTTGTATCAGGAGACTTGGGGGAACGCTGGGTGGAAGGTAATTTGTGGCTCCTCTCAGATTCCAGAACTTTCTGTCACCGAAATGAGAGGAAAAAGTGGGTTTTTTTGGCAAAATTTTGAGGTTTGCAAAGGATTCTGGATAACAGAACATGGTCAGAGCCACACAAGTCACCCAATCCTGGATTCCCCTAGGTGTCTAGATTTCAAACCTATGCAGGTTTGCTAGGTTTCCCGAGGTGCCGGCTGAGCTAGAGGCCAAAATCCACAGCTAGGCACTTTGCCAAAAACAGGTCTGGTTTTTTTGGGAAAATGTGATGTGTCCACGTTGTGTTTTGAGGCATTTCCTGTTGCGGGCACTAGGCCTACCCCCACAAGTGAGGTACCCTTTTTATCGGGAGACTTGGGGGAACGCTGTGTGAAAAGAAATGTGTGGCTCCTTTCAGATTCCAGAACTTCCTATCACCGAAATGAGAGGAAAAATGTTTTTTGGGCAAAATTTTGAGGTTTGCAAAGGATTCTGGGTAACATAACCTGGTCAGAGCCACACAAGTTACCCCATCTTGGACTCCCCTGGGTGTCTAGATTTCAAAACGGTGCAGGTTTGCTATGTTTCCATAGGTGCTAGAGGCCAAAATCCACAGCTAGGCACTTTGCAAAAAACAGCTCTGTTTTCTTTGTGAAAATGTGATGTGTCCACATTGTGTTTTTGGTCATTTCCTGTCGCGGGTGCAAGGCCTATCCCCACAAGTGAGGTACCATTTGTATTGGGAGACTTGGGGAAATGTTGGGTGGAAGGGAAATTTGTGGCTCCTCTCAGATTCCAGAACTTTCTCTCACCTAAATGAGAGGAAAAAGTGTTTTTTGGGCCAAATGTTGAGGTTTGCAAAGGATTCTGTGTAACAGAACTTGGTCAGAACCCCACAAGTCACCCCATCTTGGATTCCCCTAGGTATCTTGTTTTTAAAAATGCGCAGGTTTGGTAGGTTTCCCTAGGTGCCGGCTGAGCTAGAGGCCAAAATCTACAGCTGGGCACTTTGCAAAGAACATGTCAGATTTCAATGTAAAAATGTGATGTGTCCATTTTGTGCTCCCTGTCCCGAGCATAAGGCCTACCCACGCGAGTGAGGTACCATTTTTATTGGGAGACTTGCGGGAAGACAAAATAGCAAAACAAGTGTAATTACCCCATGTCTTTCTCTACATTTTTTCCTTCCAAATGTAAGACAGTGTGTAAAAAAGACATCTATTTGAGAAATGCCCTGTAATTCACTTGCTAGTATGGGCACCCCGGAATTCAGAGATGTGCAAATAACCACTGCTTCTCAACACCTTATCTTGTGCCCATTTTGGAAATACAAAGGTTTTCTTGATACCTATTTTTCACTTTTCATATTTCAGCAAATGAATTGCTGCATACCCATTATAGAATGAAAACCCATTGCAAGGTGCAAATCATTTTTTTGCTCTGGGTACCTAGAGTTCTTGATGAACCTACACGCCCTATATATCCTCGCAACCAGAAGAGTCCAGCAGATGTAACGGTATATTGCTTTTAAAAAATCTGACATCACAGGAAAAAGTTACAGAGTAAAATGTGGAGAAAAATTGCAGTTTTTTTTTTTTACCTCAATTTCAATATTCTTTTATTTCAGCTGTTATTTTCTGTAGGAAACACTTGTGGGATCTACACAAATGACCACTTGCTGAATTCAGAATGTTGTCTACTTTTCGGAAATGTTTAGCTTTCTGGGATCCAGATTTGGTTTCTTACCCATTTCTGTCACTAACTGGAAGGAGGCTGAAATCACAAAAAATAGTAAAAATGGGGTATATGTCCCAGTAAAATGTCAAAATTGTGTTGAAAAATATGGTTTTCTAATTCAAGTCTGCCTGTTCCTGAAAGCTGGGAAGATTCTGATTTTACCACTGCAAACCCTTTGTTGATGCCATTCTCAGGGAAAAAAACACAAGCCTTCTTCTGCAGCCCTTTTTTCCAATTTTTTTTAAATATATTTTTTGCTGTATTTTGGCTAATTTCTTGGTCTCCTTCAGGGAAACCCACAAAGTCTGGGTACCTCTAGAATCTATAGGATGTTGGAAAAAAAGGATGCAAATTTGGCATGGGTAGCTTATGTGCAGAAAACGTTATGAGGGCCTAAGCGCGAACTGCCCCAAATAGCCAAAAAAGGCTCGGCACAGGAGAGGAAAAGGCCTGGCAGCGAAGGGGTTAAAATCTCTGGGATAGATCCATGTTCTTTTTTAGAGATTCACAGATTGCCTAAAAGAACTCAGACTAAGACCCATTCAGTTGTGTTAGACCATTTTAGTTTAACCTAGCAAGAATATAAGCTTCCTCAATGGCATCTGCAAATGAGACTTGAGGCTTCTGTAAAGCTGGGCTTAAATCTAGGTCATTCTTTACTTGATCAGTGGGCTGCTGTCAGTTTCGCCAGTCTTAAAGATTTTTTCTGAATAATCATTTTATTCCATGGATGATACTTAGACAGGATTATCCATCAGTAAACCCTGAATTCTTTTTAAGCTATACTCAAATTAGGCATCTGTGTTCAAGTTATCCAGTGGGCTTAAATGAGGTATCAGAGAAAATTAGCCAGGCCTCCTTCATTTCGTGTTTACTGGGAGTGGGGAACTGGTATCGACTTCTACTCCAGAGTCTAGGTCCGCAGCTGATTCCGGTCCTTTTGATTAAAGTAGCAGCCAGCTCCAGCTCCAGCTCCAGCTGTGAAATATCTTTAACACAACTGAGTTATTATAATCGTACAGTGGTAAAGTCATTCATGCCACTAATTTTAAAAGAATGGCCTTTTTTGTAAATGGATGATATATTATACTCCAGAAAAAATCTAACAGCTATGTCTCAGGTGTGGGAGGGAAGTAGGCTATTGGTGCCATATTATGTTTACTTGTCCCAGACTGTCTGTATGTTGGGGCAATACTTTTAAAGAACTTGGAAAATGATTGGGGCAAGAAATCATACCTTACTCACTAGGAGTCTTCTTTGGCATTCCATCTGGAGCAAAAGGATTTTCCACTAAGAAACACCAGATCTGCTTTATAGCCATGTTGGTGGCAAAGTCACTTATCCTAAGAAACTGGAAATCAATTGTAGTACCAACAGTGGCTCAATGGAACACCAAGATGTGTAAGGTAGAATGTCACAAGTATTTGTGTGCAATGAGAGTAGGTGTCAATAAGCAATTCAGGAGGATCTGGAGGAACTGGGGTGAAAATGGGTAATGGGGGGATTAAGGAGCAGTGATTTTTCCAAGATAAATTGCAAGAGGAATGGAATGGGCTTAACTTATTAGATAATACCACTCGGTGGCGGCTCCTCCGCAATGGCAGAGGAATGTTGCCTAGCTGGCTCGGAGCCAGCAGCAGAAAAATAAAACAATATTTCACTTTTGTTTTATTTTTCTGCTGCTGGCTGAGCCAGCCTGTGCAGGGAAGGGTGAAGCTGGGCCATGGCAGAGGGGAGGTAGCAGAGGGGAATGGATTGTGCTCTTAACTGCACATGTCTCTTTGGCTGGTTGTTCTAGGCTGGCCAAGCAAACATGCGCAGTTATGTTTCTCCAACCCAGCTGTATTTGACAGCCAGGTTGGAGAAACAGCACTGACTCCCTGTGCCTGAGCAAGCAGCAAACCAGCTTATTCAGGCCAATCTCCGGCCGCTCTCAAGCTAGGTAATAGCATGAGAGCAGCACGAAGATTGCATCAGGAGTCTTTTATGTTGTGACCAGGAAGCAGGGGAGCACGAGTGGTTTTTATTTTTTTACTATCCCCTCTCCACACTCCCTCCTCCCCACCCATCTGTACACTCCCCACACCAGCCACTTTCAATTTAAGTTAGCCACCACTGGCAGTACAAAGAGTAGGAAATGGATTTTTGTGATTTAATCATGTATCAATGGACATAATTTGTACTGCTGCATCTTTGATAAATATAAATTAAAAAAAAAATTGTTTCAGAGTAAAGATATACATGACATAGGCCCTCATTCTGACCTTGGCGGGCGGCGGAGGCCGCCCGCCAAAGTCCCGCCGTCAGGCTACCGTTCCGCGGTCGAAAGACCGCGGCGGTAATTCTGACTTTCCCGCTGGGCTGGCGGGCGGTCGCCTTCAGACCGCCAGCCAGCCCAGCGGGAAAGAGGCTTCCACGATGAAGCCGGCTCGGAATCGAGCCGGCGGAGTGGAAGCTGTGCGACGGGTGCAGTTGCACCCGTCGCGTATTTCACTGTCTGCGCAGCAGACAGTGAAATACATGTAGGGGCCCTCTTACGGGGGCCCCTGCAATGCCCATGCCAGTGGCATGGGCACTGCAGGGGCCCCCAGGGGCCCCGCGACCCCCCCTACCACCATCCGGATCTCGGCGGTCCGACCGCCGGGATCTGGATGGCGGTAGGGGGGGTCGGAATCCCCGCGGCGGTGCAGCAAGCTGCGCCACCGCGGAGGATTCAATGGGGCCGCGGTACACTGGCGGGACCCCGCCAGTGGTGCCGGTCCGACCGCGGCTTTACCGCCGCGGTCGGAATCCCCATTGGAGCACCGCCGGCCTGTCGGCGGTGCTCCCGCGGTCCTCCGCCCTGGCGGTCAAAGACCGCCAGGGTCAGAATGACCACCATAGTCTTATTTACATCACATCTTTGATTACTATGAAACGTTCTCCAGGTTGATCAACAATTGGTTCAAATAATGGAAATTTTCCATAAAACAGATAAAAGTATTTAAAATATGACCGTCTTTTTGGATCATGTAAAATAGACACATGGGGTGAGAGCTACTATTTTCAGTCTGTGCTTATTTTATTAATGTTAATGTTGTAGAATACATGCTAGTCCTCTTGCATTAACTACTTCTGTTACTCCACCTCCTCTTCATAGCTCCTTTTTTTTAATTCTAGTAGAGCATTAACTGCGCTTTCCAGTGTAGCGCTCTAAGCAGTACTATGATCATTACTGGCGGTCTTGTTATTACTGTTCAAGCTACAATGCTGCTGCTAATTCCTATACTAGTAAAAGTACTGATGCTGCCAATACCAACTCTAGAGGTAATACTAGATTTGATTTTCAGGTACTAGCAAAAAAAGTAGTACAAGCAGCAGTACTACTAGCACTAACTCTACTTTAAATTCCTTGCTACTATTACTAAATTAGCTAATACAGGTAGTAGGAATGGGAGTCACAGGAAAATTGTTTGTATTAGCACTAGTCTTAGCAGTAGTTGATGTAGTAGAGGTAGTAGTGTTAAAGAGTAAAAATATCAGCAATTGTACTCTATAGCAGAACTAGCAGTCATAAAAATAACAGCAATGAAGTCAGTAAAGTAATAATAGTTATACTAGTAACAGTAATAGCACAATATGTAATAGTTTTAGTAGTTCAGTTGTATTAATCAAAGTAATATATATATTGATATCAGGAGTGGCATCCATCATTAATAGTGTTGTGTAGCCATTTTAGCTATAGTTCCATGCACGTTACTTTAACACACTAGGCCTGCCGCTGTGCACTCTAACCTAGATATATTTTATTCAGCTTAATTTTATTATTGTTACAATAGCCACTTTCACAGTCTTGTTTTTTTCTGTTTATCTAACTGTTTTTGCCCAGGCCAGCACTCTGTTCTCAAACAAGACATTCTTGCTCACTCTGTGCTTCATCCAAGGCTACAGCAAGATAGGTTGCTGATGAACGTGATATTAGTTCAGTCTCCAATATTCGAGAAAAAACAAGCATATTTACGCAGGGACATTTTCTTAGAACATCAGCTGTTTTATTATAAAAGCACTTCCTTGTCCCTTACACATTAGAGGGAGATTCCAGCCAGAGAACCACAACTGTATGCTGATTTTTGAATGCTTCACTACAGATGCTAATGCAGACTTCAGGCCTTGGCTCAGGTATGGGGGATGATGTCTTCCCAGGGGAACCTGAAGGGCAGAATTAGAGCTTAACACACTGTGATCTGTTATAGACTAGGTAGGAATTAGTCTGTTGACTGTAGTGACAATATGGTAGCGTTATTTTTATGCTTCACTCTCCTTGTCACAATTTTAATACTGTCATGTTGTGTCATCCTGGTTATTTCAGCTCACACTTTGCTATCTAAGATGCAGTTGCTTAATTAAAATCATTATTGAAACATATACTGCCTCTGTTTGTCATTGTATATATGAGACTAATGTAATTGTGAGAAATGGATGAGACCTGAGTGACCACGGCTTCCCCGAGAAACCAATTATGTCCTGTGCTCGGCTGCCCAATCATCCCTGCCTTTGGGTATAAGTGAGGCACTGCTAGTTAGATGGAGCAAAACCCGGATTGGAGCAACAGGTGTCACCTGCAGTGGGTTAGACTTACTCTCCCACACCGCAGGCGATTCTGCTGCTCAAATTCCAATAGTCTCATTAGGCTAATGAGAGCCTATGCGACAATAGTACTTGAGGAAGTACAAGGTGTACTATAGCTAATAGCAAATGCAGTAATACCAGAACTGGAACCACTGTAATACATACCTTTCGCTTCTAGGATCTAGCAATCCACCTTTACGTCCACTAGATTTGTGGTTGTGGGGATATATGGGGTTTGTCAGTTTTCCAAGAATGCAAGGTAACCACAGCAAACAACTGAGATGCACTATACAATGGGTTTTCATTCAGTACCGAGTAAAGACCAATTCTCATAGCGAAATAGGTAGAGTGAAACATGGGTATCAAGGAAACGTATGTATTTCTGAAATGAGCACAAGATATGGAGTTTAGGAGCAGTCATTTTTACATGTCTGAATTTGTGGGTACCCGTATTAGTAAATGATTTGAAGGGTATTTTTCAAAATGTCATCTTTCAAATACGCTGCCTTACATTTGAAAGGCTCATATGCAGTGAAATCAAGTTGGTAATGACAAATGTTCTACTATTCTATGCTCCCTCAAGTCTTTCAATAAAAATGGTACCTCACTTGTGTGTGTAGTCCTAGTACCCGTGACAGGAAAAGGCCCAAAATGCAACATGGATGCACTGCATTTTTCCACTGAAAACAGACCCTCTTTTTCCAAAGTGGGTAGCTCTAGATTTTGGACCATAACTCAGCCGGCACCTAGGGAAACCTAGCCAACCTGTACATTGTTTGAAACTAGACACCTAGGGGTTGCCAGGATGGTCTGACTTGTGTAGCTCTCACCACATTGTTACCCAGAATCACTTGCAGACCTCAAATTTTGACTAAAAACATATTTTCCTCATTTCTGTGATGGAAAGTTCTGGAATCTGCAGGAAGTCACAAACGTCCTTCCACCCAGCATTTCCCAAAGTTTCCTGATAAAAATGGTACTCCACTTGTATGGCTAGACCTAGTGTCCATGACAGGAAATGGCCCAAAAGAAGGCAACATAAATGCAGCATGTTTTTCCACCGAAAACTGACCCACTTTTTCCAATGTGGATAGTTCTAGGGTTTTAACCCTAACTCAGCTGGCACCTAGGGAAACCTAGCCAACCTGTACATTTTTCAAAACTAAACACCTAGGGCTTGACTTGCCTGGCACTCACCAAGTTTTTTTCCCAGAATCTCTTTCAAACCTCACACTTTGACAAAAAAAAACAGATTTTCCTCAGTCTTCTGTGATAGAAAGTTCTGGAAACTGCGGGGATCCACAATCTTCCTTCCACACAGCATTCCCCTAATTCTCCCAATGAAAGTCGTTCCTCTTTTGTATGGGTATACCTAGTGTCTGCGACAGGACGAGGCCTAAAACATAACATGGACGCAGCATATTTTTCGACCGAAAGTGGACCCTTTTTTTCCAATATGGATAGCTCTAGATTTTGAACACTAGCTCAGCTGGCAACTAGGGAAACCTAGCCAACTGCTACTTTTTTGATAAGTAGACACCTAGGGTAATCGAGGATAGTGTGACTTGCATGGATCCCATTAGGTTTTTTTACCCACACTTTACCTTAAACGTTTCTTGAAATCACACATTTCCCTAACATTTCTGTTTAATGGAAACTTCAAGAACCTGCAGGAATACACAAAATTCCTATCACCTAGCATTGCCCACCTGTGCTGGTAAAAACTCCGCCCCACTTGTGTGGTTGGGCCTAGTGCTGTGACAGAAACAGATCAAACGAAGGACATTGAGAGCCCTTGCGTGGAGACTCCTATTAAACTTGGTTGGATCAGTTCCTTTCACTGGTTTTAGGCCATCTAAACAAGAAGGGCAGAATTTTTATCAGGTGGGGCAATGCTGAATAGTAGGAATTTTGTGGATTCCTGTGGATTCTGGAAGTTTCTGTTACAGAAATGTAAGGAAAATGTGTGCCTTGAGACAAATTTTGAGGTTTGCAGAGCATTGTGGATAAGGAAATAGTATGAGTGCAAGTGAAGCACACCACCCTGGACCCCCCAAATGTCTACTTTTCAGAAGTGACTGGGTCTGGTAGGTTATTCCAGGTAGCAGCCTATCCAAGCACAAAAAGTGCAACCCTTCACCAGTGCAAGTGGAACAATTTTGAGAGTTAGACAAGATCTGATGGCCCATATGTAAAATCAACAACCAAAAGAATCAAATGTCCTCTTGCTTTCCATTTGGATGAGATGCCTCACAGGGGGAACAGAAAGACTGTTGCCCTCTTCAGGTGGGGTGTGGGAATAACAATGTTCATGGTGGTGGACTGCCCCCACATCTCTATTTTTTAAACACAATCCCTGATGTTTAGTGGGCTGTCTGCCCACTAAACACCAGGACTGCCCCACCAGGTCTGCCTTGTGCCTAGTGGGCTTTGAACCCCCCAAAGGAGCTGATTGGTGGCTACTGTCCCATCTGCCTAAGACTGTGCACATTTTTTTTTGGGGGGGGCTGGGGGCATTGTCATGCCCATACTGGGCAATCCCTACCCCTACAATAATAAAAAAAAGACCCTGATGCCTAGGGGGCTTTCTGCTCCCCCCTGGGGGCAGATCAGGGGCTATTGCCCCATCTGCCCCCCCCCAGGGGGAGCAGAAAGGATGGGCTCATTTTTGGGGGGATGGGCTCATTGACAATTGCCCCTGTTTTTCCCCCAGGGGGCCAGAAAGATTAAATATAGCCACAAAAATACAAAGCAGGAGCAAAAGCCCTTTCCCAAGTTGCCTTCCTTCTCCCTGGTATCTAGTGGTGGAATCCCTGCTTGGTGATTGCCCTCTTGCTGCAATCCCCAAGCAGGGATCCACTAGGGAAGGGTACTATTGGAAAGGAGACATTCTCCCATTCCAAATGATACCTCCCCCATCTGCCTCGGAGCATGGGAAGGCTGGGTTAGCCTCACAAACACCGAGGCATGAAGGGGAAATGAGCCAATCTGCTCATTTCACTTTTTCTTTCAGTGAAAGGACACCAGAGCAGCGATCGTCATTTTCAGTGAAAACAAAGAAACAGCCTCAGGAGTTGGGGAAGCTCTTATCCAGCTCCAGAGGCTGTTTTTTTGCAGCAGGAAATCCCTCTGGTGTGCACACCAGAGGGATTTCCTGGTTTGTGTGTGGGGATGGCTGGGAGTCGTCTGACGCACATGAGCACTGCGGTGTCGGTTGACTGCCAGCCATCTGCGCATAGAAGTGGATATAGTATGTACTGATTATAGTAATAGTATCAATCGTTTATATAGTGACAGTGCAATTGCCCCTGTTGGTCATAATACAATTACTAATACTGGTAATAGAAACAGGAGAGACATCACCATTACAATTTACTATTACTATTACTAGTTTTGTTAATTGAATTAGTTGTGTATTTTGTTTTAGTAAATTCAGTATTGTAATACCAGGAGTGGGAGCAACGGTAGAGTTAGTAGCAATAGTTGCAGAAGTGTAAGTAGGGACCTTTTAAGTGTACTAGCATTAAGTGTACAAAAACTACCTGCAATATCAGTAGCAGTAGTTGTTATATCAGTAGTGTTATCAGTAGTGATCATTTTCTGGATTTGTCATTTAAAAGTATTGTTGTGAGCTGTAAGAATAATAGTCGCAATACAACTAGAGATGATATGCCAATTATAACAACAAAAATATGAGTAGTTCATAAGAAATAGTGGCAGAAATACTAAAGTCATTATCTGATGTGGATCACTTACTGTACTTTGGGCCACTAGTCTAAGTGTGTAAATATCTGTTATAATTGAGCTGTTCTTAACACTTTCATACATCTTTGCATTGGGTTTTCACTCTTTATCCCTTTCTCTTTACTCTCCCCCATTCCGTGTGCTCCTTCAGGGCTTTCATGGTTAAAGATGCAGGGCCAGATTTAAGGAAAGTTGTGCTGCACCCAGTGCAGTGCCACTTTCTTTGTGCACCTTAGGGCCCCCTAAGGTGCCCATGTGTGCACCGTATCTAAGATACAGTGCACCATGCCAGTAGTAAGGGAAACTAGGGTCCAAATTTTTGGTGCTAGTTGGGAGCTTTGCAGGACTAGCGTAATAAATGTTAACGCTAATCCAGCAAAGCCCAATGAGGCCCAGTGAAAACAATGGTATGCCTCCTTTTAAAGCCTGCTCTAAGCAGGCATTAAAAGTGGTGAATAAAATAATGCAAAGAAATCTCTTAACGAGGAAATGCCCCCTCTGCATACATTATGCCTGGTGCAGGCATAATGTAGCACAAACTGTTACAAAGTGGTGCAATGCATGCATTGTGTCACTTTGTAAATTTGGTGCTGCGATTTTGGCCTTGTTGGGCCACATTTGTGTAAAACAAATTATGCTAATGTGCCGCAAGGAGGCGCTAGGGGATCTTAAATCAGCCCCTCATTGTGATGATTTAGTAAAAGACTGAACAAAGGGCCAGAGTTATACTTTTTGCTGCAAACCTGAGTTAGCGCAGGTTTGCAGCAAAAAGTATTGCACCAGCTAGTGCCATTCCTAGACGCTGGCCGGGCGCCATATTTAAGGAATGGTGCTAGCCCGCGCTAAGGCCCTGTTGCGTCCTTTGAAAGGATGCAAACAGGGCCTGGGAGGCGTAGGGGGAAACGGGGCTTGTGCACCAAATTATGGGGCTACACTGTTTAGAGGCAAAAAAATTGCCTCTAAGCAGTTTAGTGCAATTGTCTGGCACACAAGCCCCATGGACATGGCTCCTGTCTCCGAAAAGACAGGAGCCATGCCCACCATCCCAGTGGCCATGCCCAGGGGATGAATCTCCCCTGGGCATGGCCATTGGGGCCAGTGCCGTGCACGGGGCCCCAGTCAGGGCCATCGAGCGGCGTTGGACCCCCCAAAAAAAATACTCACCTGGACATACCTGCGGATGGGTCCCCCATCCGTGGGTGACCTCCTGGTGTGGGTAGGGGTGGGTAAGGATGTCCCTGGGGACAGGGAAGGGGACCTATGGGCAATTTCCATGGTCTCCAACCATGGAAATCTGCCTGCAGGTCCCCTTACGCCTGCCCATATTCAGGCGTTAAATAATGGCGCTAAGCAGGCTTAAGGCCATTATTTAAAACCCTCCTTCTTCCGTGTGTGATTTTTACACGGGACGATAAATAAGGCACTAGGGCCTTAGAGGCATTTTTTGCCTGGGAACGCCTACCTTGCATCTCACTTAAAAATGTTGTTAACTCTAATATTTTAGCGCTAGACATGTCTAGCACCAAAATGTAAATATGGAATTAAGATTGACGCAAATCCGGCAGAAACAGAGTATAAATATGGGCCATAGTGTCACAAAAAGGGGATTTCCTGAAAGGTAATGGTCCTTCATCCCAGAGAACATTGCAGCTTTCTAACGCGTGGTATTTACTAGTCCTAATTCTACTATAAGTAACCGACCAAAATATTGGGCACTCGTCCCCTGCCTCTTCCTGTCACTTCTTTTGGGTATCTAGGGTAAAACGCATTCTTCAAGTTGAGCCTAATTGTTTTATCTCCTTTAGCGTGCGCCTTTGACCTCTCATATTCTTCTCTCGAGGATCATCACCAGCTCTAATTAATCTTCCTCAAATGTAGCTTTCATTTGTCTAGTTGTATCTTGAGCCGAGCCTCCTAAGGCTACAGTGCTGTTTATCAGAGCGCCTTAAGTTCTTGTTTTGCACTGTCAGAGCTGTATTACAATCCTGAGCAATCCTGAAAATCAGTTATGAGAAGTGGTCCTGCTATAGGGACTTGCCACGTGAAGGTACGCCTAAACTGTGGAGCTGGTCTTTTTGTGTTAATTGCTTTTGTGTTCTGAGTGGCATCTTCCTTTATCACATTTAAGTCAGGATATATATATATATATATATATATATATATATATATATATATATATATATATATATATATATATATATATATATATATATATATATATATTTTTAGATGGGGGTGCACTTGCTTCAACAAGTTTAAATATAGTTTCTGACATCTGCCTGTTTACTTGGAGACAGAATTGCTAAAGACTTGTCTGAAGGGAGTATCGCCAAGAATATGAGAGAATATAGTGGAAGTTTCGTCCTTTCCTGGAAGGTGAAATAACTGAAAATGCAACCTTCTTTTGCCCCTATGGTGACAATATGTACGTGCAGTTGGCACGTTCTGTTCTCACTAGATGTAAATTCATGTTTCGGGAAATGAAGGCAGTTTTCAAAATTAAGAGGCAATAGCAATAAGCAATAGACTACAGCTTACAAAAACTGCAAAATGGTAATAATTTGAGTAAAAGAGTCTAAGATGAATTTAAAAGAATGATATGAGAAACAACATATTTTTAACATTTTTACAACAAATTGTCCCTTCCTAGAAAATATTTTAGCCCTAAAATGTGTTTATAATGGGAGTGAGAACGCCACACTTTCTGGAGTTCACATAATAAGCTTACCCTGAGTGAGCAATGTGTTTGGTTAAGTGCCATGCCTACAATTCGTCTATTAATAAAAGGTGAGTGTGACACATCTGGCTGTGGCATAACAGTCATTTTAAACACTACAAATAGTAACTGCCTTCTTTCAGATTCTATGCACCATTCTGGAGCACCTCGGTGGTGTCATACCATTGCAAAGATGCAGCTACCGTCAGTGAATGTAAACATAATTGCTTTATTTGGATACATCATGGAGTTATAAACCCAGGTGTCTGAAACAGACAGAAATAAAAACAACGGTGATGTGACGAACAGTCAGGTATGATTACCGGTCCTTCAGGCGTTGAAAGTTGCGCATGGTAGCAATACACCAGAAATGTGCTCAGCGCTCATTGCCAAGCTATTGATGCTAGAGGATGAATGGAAAGTGCTCACAGACTGGGGGAAAAGTCGGATGGATAATGTATACCATATTGAGGAGTGGTTGCAAATCAAGGCAAACACATATGGGAGGATGACCATCGTGGTTCTAAGTTACCAGCCAGCACACTTCCCTTCCAGTCCATGGGAGACAAGTATTAGATGGTTTGCTGTGGGTGCATGATAGTGCATTGTGCGAAAACCTATTTGCTTTATTATCCTGGGAATGTCATGCACTTTGACGGCCATAATAATTGAGGGTCGACTCATCATGAAGCTTTATTTGCTATTTGGTCAGGTTCAGGAATATGTTTTGCGTGAGTGCTCATTTCTGATTGGTATTCATTGAGGTAGATGTTTTAGATATAAACCCCACCCTTATTTCCCCTGGGTGTTATAGGATGGAGGTTTCAGTGAAAAACAACTCTACAGTGTTCCATTTGCTTACGGCTGCCATTTTCAATAACGGACCTCTTCAGATGCACCAAAGTTTCAAATTAGCATTCAGGTCACAGATACACTTCTTGGTTTAAGGTAGAGGGTCATTCATCCACATCCCTTTTTTAAGGAAAAAATCAGGCACTCTCAGGTTTAGTAGAGGACCTCTGCTGGCTTTACCAACATATTGAACGCAGTCTAAATCAAAGCTGCAATAAATGAGCTATTGAATGGATGGCTGGATTTGCACCCACGTTCTTGTTCTGGCTTATTGGAAAACTGTGAAATTAAAGAGTAAATATATGGGTTGTTAAGTGACACAGAAGGAAGACAGAGTAAGGTGTTTTTATTAGCTTTGCTGTTTTTCTACAGCTGCTTAGATGTAAAATATAATGTTTAATATTGTATGGGGTTTAAGAGGCACACCCCCTACCCTGATTCCCCACCCACCAACATCGTGAAGGGAGTGACAGATAACGTTAATGGCTTCCTATTCAATTCAATTAAGTATACTGTAACATTTCACGTTTGAGTATTTGTGTAGCATGTTACCAATAGTATTAGGTATCGCAGATAGCAAACTGATTTTTGTACCATTTCGTAAAAAGTGTTGTTTACTATTCAGTTTAATGGATCTCAGTTTAGCGATCTCAGTATTCTGTAGCCTTGATTTGATTCAAAATTATGCCTTAGTGGCTATATTCAGGCGCTGGCAAAAGGCATAAAAGTGCAACAACTCGACCAGAACAGTATTATGCAGTTTACAGATTACAATGGAATGCATTCACAGAATGCAGGAACGTGATAACACACAACGCAGCAACACAGTTAATATTAATGGAAATAAATAATTTCAATCTGCTGACGAAAGTGGAACAAAATATATGTAGACTGCATTGCTTGACCAATCTATTTCTGCATCGAAAACTACATGACATTTCAACTTTTCTGTCAGAGAACACATGACCTGTGCTCAACATTTGGCAAGGAGAATACCTTGAATACGTTCTCAAGCAGAGATGGCGTGGGCTAGAAACTGATGTGAGAGGAAACCAAAGTAGCAATGCACTATACGTAGAATTGGAGTGTAAATGACAGGAGCACGATATTGTGCAACAAATTAACATTTATAAATAACGGAATGGAGCTGGCAATGATCTGACTGTATGACTTCGCCAAATTGATGAGAGATATACACAGCGGAAATGGAAGGCTACAGGACAGCAGTTAAAGCGCCTTGACCCAAAACCTGTGTCTAAGAGGTTTAAAGATGGGGTTCGTGATCGTTTTCGTTTCTAAACTTTTCCATTCCTTCGAGTCATTTTCATCGGTCAATTTGGATTTTGAAATTCTCTTTTTTATACAAATAAAAAAGTACTAATTGTAATATTAAAATATCTATTGTTGTCTCCCTCTCATTTAAGGGGCTTTATCTGTGTGACTATGAGTATCATACGCTTTTTGATCAAAATCCAACAAATGTTCACTGACTCCCAGTTAATCAGGAAGCAGCATTTTGTGTCACACTTTTGTAAAAAAGCTTTTTCTTGTTGAGTCTTTCTAGAAAGCATTTCCCAGAGTATGTACTAATTTATTGAAGGCACTTGACATTTACAAAAATAATAATTTCTACAACTGCTGTGAAATTCATTAATCCACATAAAACAAAATGTAAATTGAGTCCGTAATATAAACAAACTGCTGCAGGCTCATTCAGCACTACCTTGAAGTAAGCTGGGATTTGCTCACTGTATCGAAACCTTCTGTTTATCACTCCTTTAGAAAAGTAAATCATGGTTGTGAAAACCCCCGTTTTTTGCTTTTGAACCGCTGGTGCATGGACCTCTCCCTTGAGTGAGTTTCCCTAATGGAGTCTCACACACAAGGAGCTTACGTTAGAAATGGCAACAGTCAGTGGCCAACTTAAAAAATAAGGTCACCAGCTTTGTACAGATGGGATAAATGGTTGTGTTAGACATGTATTTACATGCATGTACCCATGTGTTGAAGCCGAAAGAGGGACTCTGTGTTTGTCTCAGCTTGATATCTGTGCACAGGTATCTCTTTCACAGAAGGAACCCATATTAAATTGTTTCTTACCTGCTAAAACTTTATAATTCGATTGGGAATTCCCCCTTTCGTCTTAGAAAATTTCTAAACGCTACAGTCTTTAATTTGTTTTTACACCTTCCATAAAGTTTTCATTGCCACCCCATAGGAAGGTAATTTATATGCCTTTTTATATAAATGTATGGCTAACAAACTTGTATTAAAAGTTAGATGTAATCTCTATAAGTTTGCTTATGAACTGGTAACAGTGTGCACATTTTCAAGAGCAAGCCGTAAAGGAATTCAGGGTTTGAGCTATCCTAGTGGGCTAGGTTGTTAGCCATCTCCTAGCAGAGAAAGGGAGCCATAAGCTAATTATCCATACGCTAATTACTTCCACTTCCTAGGGAAGCCCTGGATGGATGTTTTATGTAATATAAAATGAGCGTTATCACTCCTTTGGCTTCAGTCACTTCAATAGGGTTTCCTTGAAGCAGAGCTTTACTCAGAGTGAAGGGTCTCTACAAATGTTCCAACAAGCTGCCATTTTAGTTCTTCCTAGCATGATATTCATGAGAGCTGGACAACAAGTGGACTACTCCCTCAAAGTGCAGGCTAAGGGTGCCACGGTCATCCAGCCTCTCAGAACTGGGTATGAGCTTCCAAAATGCAATACCCTTTGCCTCCATGTTTAAACCCTGCACAGGGAACAGCAGTTGAGAAACAAACAAGAACAGAAAGGGAAGAAGATGGATTTGCAAGGTGGATTCATTCCTGTTTAAAATGTGGAGCAGCCATTCTCGAATTTCGTTTCTGGGATCTTGTGGACTTTGTCTCTAGAGCTACAAACACTTGTTCCCCATCTCCTTCTCAGGCCAGTAGAAGGTAGACTTGCTGGGGACACTGAAGGAAATAAGTTTCCTTGGAATTCCGTAGACTGGTCGTATTGGTATGTGCCACATGTAAGGGCATGCCAGGCTGCTGTTAGACACAAAGGCAGATCTAAGGGATGTGAGTGCTGAGGGAGTTCAGGGAGGGAGAGGGGTCAGCCTTGAAATTGTAGGGAGCTGCTTCCAGGGAGACACTAGGTTATTGGATTACCATTGCTGGGCCAGAAAGATAGGTCCAGGGTCTTACAGTCCAGCCTGCTAAAAGAGAGAAAGCAGCAGCTCAAGTGTGTGTAAGAAATCACCAGGTAAGCTACAATAAATCTATGGAAGTCAGGAAGCTCCTCAAGATCAGTCCTACTAGCCAGAGCATGCCAATAGTAGCAAAACATTAAAAACCCTATGTATTTTGGTCCAACGGAGTTATAGACATAATGGAATACATCTGCTGCTTGTGTGCAGTAATTTCTAACTTGGGGGAGATGCCCTGAGAATTGATGACACCTCCTGAAATCCAATCAGAGATAGCATGTTTGCCCTTGGAAGGCCATTGGGAGGTTGGTTCCCTAAAGGGACCAGTAGCCCTGTTTCACAATTGTAAAATACCCCATTGAAGGTGGGGATAACATGTTTATATGGCCCTTCCATCCTACCTTTTGATTGCAAGCAAGTGTCCTAGGTTTGTGCCATGAATTTCTCTAGTGTGGGTCTCATGGGGGTACCATTGTGTTGGAGCTTATTGGTGCACCACATGGTCCAGGTAGTGTGTTTGTGGTGTTTTCTAGTGTCCTGGTGATGCAGGAGAATTGCTGGGTAGGAACATAAAAAAGCTAGTGAAAAAGTAAGAGGAAATAGATAGGAGCCCACAACACCTGGATCAAAAGAAACACTGTGGGACTGCAGAGTGCACAGTACACTTTTGTGTGCGGCTATAAAAGTTTTCATATTTTTCCTGTGGTGCCCTTAGAAGGGCAGGATCATTACATGTGTGCTGTGTACTGTTGAGTGGGGTCATCCAGGATAGCTCTGGCCCTGATAGCCTCTTAGAGCAGAAAGAAAGATCACCAGGATGGACCAGCAGTGGACCCAGGAGAGCCTGGAATCTGTGTTGAGTTTTGCCATAGGTGACCTTGTGACATACCTTTGAGAGTGAGCAGCCTTGTTTGTAATTTGAGGGATTGTTGGTAAAAAGTATAAATTAAGCATGGACAATATTTAAATTACGTCAGTCTAATTCATGTAATTTCGTGAATTTCACATTACTTATGTTAAATGTAAAATTCCCAAACTTATAACATGCCATATTTCACTCAATTATACACACTATATACAAATTTACTGGGGAAGCACAATACTTGGTAATACTTTACCATACCCCCTGCAGTTTTCCAAGATCTTTACAGGTATGTACAACCTGCCATTTTGAAGATATGTGTAGTTTTGACTGTAATATTTATTTTTATGTTGTTAAAAGGATAACACTGACTGACTGATATATTGATGTTATGTGTTGCGCTGCTTAGTTCTAAGCCTCTAGCCCACTACACCCTCCTACACCAGCCTTGTACTCCTCTGCCTCGGTTCCATGAGGGTCAAGAGAAAAAACGGGTTTTTGACCTGCAGTTGAGGATCCACAGTACAGGGACCTCAGGATATTAGAAATGGAAGTCCCTAGTTGTCATAATTGAGGTCCCTATCCTGTACTGCCCTGGAACCTCGACCTCGATTTCTCACAACATCCTACATATCATGTATGAAATGTCAAGTTCTTTGTGATGTTACCATAATGTCACTGTATTTTGACCACAAGCCTTCCTTCATTTTCAACTTTTGGCTCCCCCAGTACCTCCACCTCCAACTGATTGTCAGACCTATCACACTTATGTCATACAGCTCCACACAAATATCCATTGATTCATAACAGCTCTTGTCACTCTGCTTAATGCACAATCAAGCACTTCATAAGAGTGCAAGCACGCGTAACGGAAGCATCAGCTACAACACAACATGTGGCTGTGGAATGTAAAACCTTTTGGTACCTTTGCTCCTGGTCAATGTTTTACATGCTGAGGTGCCCATTGTTAATTGGACACGTTTTCATCACTACCACAATGGTCTGTGGAAACTTTACAGTGTCTCTAGTACTTGACAATATATACTGTGCTATAAAGCAGCCTTAGATAAGTAAATATATTATTGTACAAATTAATAAACCCAGAAAGACAACACTGTGGATGGTCCGAGGTTGTAGGGTGTGTTATTGAATAGAACTTCCAGTAGGGATTGGTTCTTAAAGGTGGCTATGTGGTATATTCTCAACTCCGGCCATTGAAATCATGGCTCAGTGGGCAGGTGCAGGTCTAAGAGGGTACTATTGAATACAATCTTATTTGCTGATGGGACCAAAGTACATGTGGAACACATCTTGCAGGGGTCTGCATCTTACCTCAAGTCCTGGAAAAATCCCTGCAGTGGTGAATGCAGGGGCATGAGGAGAGCTGGTGAATGTGTTGCAGCAGGCCAGTGCAGGGTCGGCAGGAGAGCTGGCAGTGCAGTGTGGGAGGGCAGTAGGAGACTAGCAATGTACGACCCAGCCTGAGAACATCTTTAACCAATAACTGGTTTGCTGCTCCTCTGGCTTTGTCCTTTAACTGTTAGTTCCTGTACTTTCTGTGGACACTGAGTGTAAGCAGGCGCTCTTTCTGTCATTCACACTGCCTTTCAAGCTAAATACTGAATGGCTGCACTATGGGTTGATCTGAAGTGTGACTGACCATATTGACAATAGTTAATCGCTGAGGAAAGCTCACCCATTCCACTACCCTGACTAAGTTATCTTGTAAGCGAAACTAAAGTTTAAATTACTGTCCAATATTTTTTTGCAATTTTTAAGTATTTAATATTTAGTTGATTGAATGAGACTGACAGACTTCTAAAGCGGTCTGTGGGACCTAAAATATTTTTTTTAACTCCATGATAAAGTGCCAATAAAAGCAATGAATTGTATTCCCTGATGTCTACTGCATTCACAGCAAATACAGCTCTCCATTAGATTTATACCAGAGTGGCTTTGAAATGTTTATCTTCTTTTACCCTTCCCATCCTTTTAGTAAATCTACCACCTGGAGTACTTTTAATATATATATTAAAAAAATGTAATTATCCTACTTCCATTTAACATTCCATGGGTGTAAACACAATGTGCACACAACCAGACCTTGCTCCTCTTTCAACTTCCTCTAAATGCCAAGACCGTGTTTCTGAACGAAACTAAAAACTCCAGTAGCTCCCTGGGCTCAGTTAGAGGCGCTCTTGCAAACGTAATTTATTTGTTTAATTCATTATTCACCAGCATAACTTTTCAGCCCTGCGCGGTTCTCGGAGCTTGATGGCGCACTCAATCTGACTAGGGCTGCCACCGCCTATTACTTCTTCCTTCATTTTTTCCTGCGCATGCGAGCAATCACAGAAGCAGGGTTCATCATGGTGATCCAGATTACCTTCAGAAAATGGCGCTGCATAATTGTACTATATATATTATTCATGAGCCATTTACAATCGGCATAGCCCTGCTGGCAGACAGCCTCTCTTTTGTTCATACGACGGCAGGCTTTTATGTTTTTTTCTCCATGGGATGATGGTAAGGGGTACATGCTGCTTTTTCGAGAGGGGTCAGGGAATTTTCGAATAAAAGGCTGCAGTGGATGATGACAAATATTATTGATGTTGTCACATGTTGATTGCTTCCACAGTCCTCGCCGGCCACAGATGTGAATACAGCTGACAAACTAATACATTATTCGGTGTCTGAATCTCTGTTGTTTGAGTCAAAGCGCGATCGTTTCAAACGCGGAGGCAGCCTCCAGCATGGAGTTCAGATCTCATCACCGAGAGGTTGCAGACATATCCAAACCAATATTTTCTGTCCAAGCTCCACTGTGACAGAGAGACAATCTATTCCGCACCAAAAGAACGTTTTGATCATCAAAGTGAGCAAAGTTTTTTCAATCTTTCACAGTAATTATATGACAACATGAGAAAGATTCAACAGGACGCCAGCCTGAAAAGGAGACATTAACATGAATTCACACATTCACAAGAAAGTTAGGGCCGCATTTATAAGGCTCGTGGCGCAGGGTGGTGCAGCAAGTGCCTTGCTAAGCCAACCTGCATCACCCTAAAGGGCAGAAATGCACCATATCAACAAGTTATGGGGCAGGTGTTTTCTTCTTTCTATGTGTGCTGCAGTAGAGAAAGAGGGAAAAACAGGGAGAAATAAACAAATATATTTCTCCCCGTTTCATCACCCTTATACCACCCCAAAGGTGGCGTAGTAATCTGATGCATTCCCAGACTTGTAAATCTGGGAATGTGTCCGATTGCTTTGGGTTCCATGGGTGTTGCCTGGGAACACCCCAAACAACACCCATGGAGCACCCCTTTCACGCAGTTTTGTGAGCTTTGGTGGCCTTCTAAATACGGCCTGGCACACTGTGCCACCATACTGTAAAAAAAATGATGCTGTGATGGCGCAGTGTGCTGCTAGGGCCTCGTAAATGAGGCGCTTAGTTTACATTTCAGAAAATGCCATATTTCTAGAAAATGTCTTTGATTGGAAAGCAACAAACTAAATGTAGCTACATTTTAATTCAGAAAACTAACATGGCCAGAGCAAAGTCACTTTAATTTTGTATTTGAAAACAAGTGGATCAATAAATGAATGATGGTGAAGTTTGGAAAATAATAAAACAAGCTCCTACACTGCACTAAAGGAAGGGGGGTAATACATGAATCATATGTAAATGTAAATGTATAAGTGTGAAAGATTAGCTGAAACTGTGGAACTTTCATTAGGGTTACACTTCAGGGAGATTTCTAGTGGTTGTTTAGTGGTTTCCCAGAGTGCAGCAGGTTAAGTAGAGTTATGTGCATCCCCAACATTGATTCTTTTTGTTGCTTCACAATGACTTGAATATTTAATTAATTTTCACCTTCTCGTTGTTGGATAGTGTTAGCATGGTGTTGGTGTGTATGTACCACTGTGCATACATTATGTTGTCACTAAACAGAGGGATGAGGGAGGGTTTATGGTCCAGTGTATAGCCTCCCAATGAATATGCTAATAAAGATAATACACTGTTCCAACTAGAAAGAGAGAGGATACTCAGAATGGGTCCTAATCTTTAGGAGCAAAAAACCTCACACACCCAAAAGGGTGTCATGCTTCATCATCGGAGTTGCTCCTCGTCAGACTGGCACTGCAATGTCTGACGGGCACCACCCCAAATGGGAGGGCTCTTTGCCGGAGATCTTAATCAATGATTGTGCCACGACCCTACAAGAGAGTATGAAGAAAGGAGATCAAAAGAAGGAGATATTAAGATTGACTCTCTAAACCTGAAATGAGTAATATTTATTAGTCTAAACAATGTTCAGAGGCCAAGATTAAAAAATAATCACGGGAGTGAAACAGAGGTAATGGTCAATCACTCTCTAATGGAAAAGTAAGAAGAGCTGAGGGTGGGGAACTTCCAAGCCATCCCTCGTCAGGGTCAACATGTTTCGCGTCGCTAGTGGCCCATATGGGTCCGGTGACGCTTCTTCAGGACCAGTTAACTAAATGTATCTCCTATTCATGAACAATATGGATAGTCACACACTACAATTGTCAGTACTAACATATCCAGTCACTTACACTAGTATCAGAAGGAACTATTATTCCTAACTGTCACCCTATAATTAAAAAAAAAGGTAAAACAGATGCGATAATATCAATAGGTATTCTCATAGTGACAAACTTATCACAATAAAAGTGGGGAAAGGGGGTGTCAGACCAATAGTGGGGCACAGTGACAGTGTCAACACATGACTGAGTAGATGCATGCACAGAAATGAGGGCAAGCTTACCATCCCCATTAAGGAGCGCGCTACATGGGACAACATGGACCAGTAGTCAGGTGCACAACTTATCTGGAATAAGAGTGCAAAAACAAAAAAAGTAATACAACAATTAGTTGGTGGAACGAGTAGCATGTCTGGCATCAAAGACACAGAGTTATTAACATCCATATATCGAAAGGTGCAAATATTCATAGTGTCACTATCAATGCCAAATTAAGGTAGATATATGGGATACCAAAAGAGCAGCGACTGTCATCAAGTAAAGTATAGCCTTCTCAGTCATACACAAAACAAGTCAACTGGAATAGACCCGCTAGAGACAGCAAAAAAACATTTAAGGTAATAAGGTTGGAGAAATGACCACCAGAACCGGTTATTACAGAGGGTTAAGTCCCTGTAAACCCTAAGCGGGATCTGAACAAACTAAAACTAGCGCAGAGCCTCATCGGGTCTCAGAAGAGGCGCATGTCGCAGGCAACATAAGCAAAGAAGGTGGAAAGTGGCACTTACTAGCTATCGGTGCTCCTACTTGCGAGCAACCTACCGGGGTCCGCGTCTCCCGAAAGATAAGGGAGGCACGGGGAAATCCAGTTAAAAGCAATCTCTACCGGACAGTCGCTGCTCTTTTGGTATCCTATATATCTACCTTAATTTGGCATTTATAGTGACACTATGAATATTTGCACCTTTCGATATATGGATGTTAATAACTCTGTGTCTTTGATGCCAGACATGCTACTCGTTCCACCAACTAATTGTTGTATTACTATTTTCGTTTTTGCACTCTTATTCCAGATAAGTTGTGCACCTGACTACTGGTCCATGTTGTCCCATGTAGCGCGCTCCTTAATGGGGATGGTAAGCTTGCCCTCATTTCTGTGCATGCACCTACTCAGTTACGTGTTGACACTGTCACTGTGCCCCACTATTGGTCTGACACCCCCTTTCCCCACTTTTATTGTGATAAGTTTGTCACTATGAGAATACCTATTGATATTATCTCACCTGTTTTACCTTTTTTTTTTATTATAGGGCGACAGTTAGGAATAATAGTTCCTTCTGATACTAGTGTAAGTGACTGGATATGTTAGTACTGACAATTGTAGTGTGTGACTATCCATATTGTTCATGAATAGGAGATACATTTAGTTAACTGGTCCTGAAGAAGCGTCACCGGACCAATATGGGCCACTAGCGACGCAAAACATGTTGACCCTGACGAGGGATGGCTTGGAAGTTCCCCACCCTCGGCTCTTCTTCCTTTTCCATTAGAGAGTGATTGAATATTACCTCTGTTTCACTCCTGTGATTATTTTTTAATCTTGGCCTCTGAACCTTGTTTAGACTAATAAATATTACTCATTTCAGGTTTAGAGAGTCAATCTTAATACCTCCTTCTTTTGATCTCCTTTCTTCACACTCTCATGTAGGGTCGTGGCACCATCATTGATTAAGATCTCCGGCAAAGAGCCCCCCCATTTGGGGTGGTGCCCGTCAGACATTGCAGTGCCAGTCTGACGAGGAGCAACTCCGATGATGAAGCATGACACCCTTTTGGGTGTGTGAGGTTTTTTGCTCCTAAAGATTAGGACCCATTCTGGGTATCCTCTCTCTTTCTAGTTGGAACAGTGTATTATCTTTATTAGCATACATTATGTTGTCCACGGAATGATATCAGTATGCCAGTATAGAAACAGAGGAGTATAAGTGAAATCACAGAGGCACATGGGGTAAGTAGTAGCCAAATTAAGTGGTTCAGTATCACTATCTGCTGATGGAGGTAATGAGGTAAAAATAGATAATTGCTAATTTTGTGGTTGGTGTTGTGTCCTTGAACTCTAATCATTAGGACATTGTGACTAGACACAGACTTCTGAAGAACATTACATCATCGGTCTGGTAGGTGCTATGGTGGGGTCTTTAACCGTTATTGGTATATTGAGGTTTTCGTTGAATGTTGTACCCTGATGAGTGAAGATGGTGACTACAAGCTCCATGTGGGATGTGTTCTTGTGCATGCTACTGGGCTGTGGAGGACACAACTGTCAGTGAGTAGCAGATAGGTGCCCCCTGAGAGTTTGCAAGAAATAGCAAAGTGCTTGTGCGTGACATGTGTGACTAAGATGAAATGAAGAAGTCTAGAATTGGTGTATGTGGAGTGCAAGAGCCACTCCAGCCCGTACAGGGCCTGGTGGAGAAGTTGAAGGCCCAACAAGGAAGAACCGTTGGAAAAGCCCACCAAAACTTGCTGGTCACACTAAGAAAAAAGGATGCCTCAACAATGAGCCATCAGTCATACAAAGAAAATGCTAAAGGCAACGACAACCAGGTACAACACAGGCAGTGATAACCAGATATAATGCTAGAAGGCAGTGATAACCAGTGAAGTCTGCTTCATACTCGACGAGGTGACTCGAAAGCGAACACAAAGGTTGTTCTCAACAAGCTGCTGCTCCTCGAAGAAGCACGGGGACAGGGAAGGCGGCAGCCACTGGCTTCAGCAGAACTCATAAGATCTTTAAGATAGTGAACATTTCCTACAACTGCCGCAAGAGAAATAGAATACAGTGCTGCTGTATTCTTGAAACCTCCTCCACCATTCGATACTGCCAAAAGAACAGAATATTGGTGCCGGATAGACTACATGGATTGAGACTTTTGATGATTCCATCGAAGCTCTGGAAGAAGTAAGTGATGAGAAAATCATTAAACACTTAAAGAATCTCACTGGCGATGGAGTGAAAGAAGTGACAAAGAAACTCTCACAGACTGACAATGTCATAACGTCAAAGCAAAGTAGCCTTAAGAGCTAAGTTCAAACCAATGCCAAATGTTTACTATGAAAGGTACATTTTAAATAAAGCAAGACAAGTTTATAAAATGATGGATGAGTTTGTTGAAAGACTTGGGGGGTCATCCTAACCCTGGCGGTAAAAACCGCCAGGGCGAATGACCGCGGTAGCACCGCCAACAGGCTGGCGGTGCACCGCTGGACATTCTGACCGCGGCGGTTCAGCCGCGGCCAGAAACGGAGTCGGCGGTGTACCGCCGACTTTCCGCTGCCCTTGAGAATCCTCCATGGCGGCGGAGCACGCTCCGCCGCCATGGGGATTCTGACACCCCCTACCGCCATCCTGTTCCTGGTGGGTCTCCACCATTCGGAGCCGGCTTCATCGTTGCTGGGTCTTTCCCGCTGTGCTGGCGGGCGGCCTTTTGGCGGTCGCCCACCAGCACAGCGGGAAAGCCAGAATGGCCGCCGCGGTCTTGTGACCGCGGTGCGGTCATTTGGTGGTAACCGCATGGCGGGCGGCGACCGCCGCCCGCCGCAGTTAGAATCACCGCCTTGATGTGCTGATCAAACATTGAAAATTTAGGGAATTTAGAAAAAGCCATGCACCTCAGGGTCATTGATGGCTGCCTGTCAGACTCATGCACGATATGCATGTTGCGAGAGACATTCAGTCTAGAAAAAGTATTTGTGGCTGTTAGAGCTGAGGAACGAGCCGATCGGCAAGCCGAGGACCTGTAAGAAGGAACAGCAAAGGGTGACTCAGCTTGAGTCATTATTGGAAATGGCCCTTTGTGCAAGGTCATACCCACTTTTTTGCCTTCATCTTTATCTTTTTGTGACCCAGTTTTTGTTGGTTTCAGGACTCTGGACACTTTACCACTGCTAAACAGTGCTAAAGTGCATGTATGTTCTCCTCTAATCATGGTATAGTTCATTTATACCAGTTTGGCATATTTAATTTACTTGTAAGTCCCTAGTAAAGTGCACTTTATGTGTACAGGGCCTGTGAATTAAAACCTACTAGTGGGCTGTAGCAGTGATTGTGCCACCCACTACGTTAGCCTTTCAAAAACATCTCAGGCCTGCCATTGCAGAGCCTATGTGTCTAGTTCAGTTTAAACTGCCTTTTCGATATGGCAAGTGTATCCACTTCCCAGGTCCAAACCTTCTTTTTATTATATGTGAGTCACCATTAAGGGAGGCCCTAGATAGCCCCCAGGGGATGGTGCAATGTATTTAAAAAGTTGGATATTTATGTTAAGCTTAATATGACTAGGAAGTGAAAAAACTGCTAAATTAGTTTTCACTATTGCAAGGCGTATCTCCCCTATTGAATATCATTAGAATTACCTTAAACAATCTTTTAAGAGTAACTCCCAATTAGGAAAAGCTAGAAATCTGGAGTTTGGTGTCTCTAGACTCACAATTAAAAATTACAAATTATGACTAAGTTGGATTATAAATTGCACGTTTGAAAATGCCACTTTTAGAAAGTTAGCATTTTCTTATTTTAACCATTTCATGCCTATGCCTTTCTCTGAATCCACATCTGGGTTAGGTGACAGCTGGGCTCTGTGCATTCTCTCTAGACAGCCACAAACAAGGGGAGATTAGGGGGCATATTTATACTCTGTTTGCGCCGGAATTGCGTCGTTTTTTTTTACGCAATTTCAACGAAAAACTAACTCCATATTTATACTTTGGCGTTAGACGCGTCTAGCACCAAAGTCCATGGAGTTTGCGTCATTTTTTAGCGTGGACACCTACTTTGCGTTAATGAGATGCAAGGTAGGCGTTCACGTCTAAAAAATCGACTCCGAGGCATGTGCGTCGGATTTATACTCCCGGGCAAAATTCACGCCCGGGAGTGGGCGGGTCAAAAAAAATGACGTACGGCCGCTTTTGCACAGTTTTTTTGCGCCTGCAAAAGGCAGGCGTTAAGGGACCTGTGGGCTCTGAAGGAGCCCAGAGGTGCCCTCCCATGCCCCCAGGGACACCCCCTGTCACCCTTGCCCACCCCAGGAGGACACCCAAGGCTGGAGCGACCCATCCCAGAGACATTAAGGTAAGTTCAGGTAAGTGTTTTAAAAAAAAAAAAATGTGGCATAGGGGGGCCTGATTTGTGCCCCCCTACATGCCACTATGCCCAATGACCATGCCCAGGGGACAGAAGTCCCCTGGGCATGGCATTGGGCAAGGGGGCATGACTCCTGTCTTTACTAGGACAGGAGTCATTTCTATGGGGGTTGGGAGTGAAAAAAAATGGCGCAAATCGGGTTGAGGCGAAAAAATTGCCTCAACCTGACTTGCCCCATTTCTTGACGCCCAAGCTCCATTTTCCCCTACGCCGGCGCTGCCTGGTGTACGTCGTTTTTTTTAACGCACACCAGACGGCGCCGGCGGCTAACGCCGGCTAACATCATTCAATAAATACGGTGACCGCATGGCGCTTCAGAATGGCGTTAGCCGGCGCTAATTTTTTTGACGCAAAACTGCGTTAGCGCAGTTTTGCGTCAAAAACTATAAATATGGGCCCCAGTGTGACTTGATGGCCCTTAATTGCCCTTAATGGGCCATAATCTGGCTTGATGGGGGTGGAATTTAGCACTGCCTCACATACACCTGAATAGACTTGTCCTGTCCACCCACAATAGGGCTTAATAACACAGAATTTTCACTCCAGCCAGTTTTTAGCCATGACGGGAGGCAGAGCATCAATACACTTCAAAGGCATACCTTTGTAAGCTACTCCCACCTTTTAGAACCAGGGTACCAAGGTATAAAATACACTCCTCAAACCCCACCAAATCAGATCTCTACTGGAACCAAGGACACTGCCAGAAAGAAGGACTGTTGTGCTGCCAGGAGGGACTACCACTCTGCAACTGCATTGCTGTTTTGACCTACTGCTGCTGCTGTAGGAAGGACTGCAACTTTGCTGCTTGCTTTGCTGTGTTGGCCTGTTGTCTGCCGCTTCTGTCTTATATTGAGAAGGACTGGACTCGCTCTCAACATCCTTGAACCTAAGAAATCTCCAAGGGCTTGCTGGCTTGTCCTCTGTTGTTCTGCAGTCTCAGGGACATCAAGGACTGCTGCAAATAACTTGCTACAGCACCTGCCAAGTGTTGCCAACCTAGTCTTGGACCCTTAGATGTGAGACTAAGGTGCTCTGACTTGTGGTTTTCATCAGGACTGCTGCAAAGCAACGCAAAGCCCTACAAAGCCTCACCAAGCAGCTGCCAGCTTCAACAGAATTGGCTCCAGGCAACGCAAAGCCACCCAAAGGCATGCCACACAGCTGACCACCCATCAGAACCAACACACATTGATGCCAAGCCCTGCAAAGCCACCCTGTACAACTCTCCAGGATTGACCAAAGCAATGCAAAGCCCTGCGAAGCCTCGCCACTCAGCTTCTTGGAACCGATGCCAGGCAACGCAAAGCTTCTCAAAGCAACGGCACACAGTCTGCACACCAGGATTTAAGGTACTGTGTTTAGCGGGCCCAAATGGATCAGCCTGAACTTCTGATTTTGCCCTGGTTCAGCACGACCAGATAATCACAGTTGGCGGTTTACGCTTCTATTTGCTATTTTCACCAATGTTTTTAAAATTGTATATCTCAGGCTCTACTTAATGGATTCTTGTAATTTTGGTCTTGTTTTAGTCAGATACATGTTCTTTATGTTCCTAACATGGTGTTGAGTCCTTTTTGTGGTGTCTTTCACTGTGTTACTGTAATTAAGTGTTGCACAAATACTTTACACATTGCCTTCTAGTAAAGCCTGCCTACTCTGGGTCAAGCTACCAGAGGGTGGACCCAGGTTAAATTATGTTGTGTATTTGACTTACCATGACTAGTATTGTGGTCCCTACTTGAACAGGGTGCATACCTATGCCAACTAGAGACCCAATTTCTAATAGTCATGAGGAGTAGACACCAGCAGCAAGAAAGTGCCCATAAGTCAACATGCCCAAAAAAAGAAAGATTTTGTTTCTGATGTGGATTTTCATTTCCACATGAGAATAAATGTCCATCAATCAGACAAACGTGTAAAGTGTGTGGAAAGGAGAACCACTTCACAACTGTTTGTATAGCAAAGGACTGGGCCAGGCCCAACTCATGCTCTTCAAGATACTCCATCTAGTGCATGCCCACTTAGCTCTGCAGCTGCTGTTGACATGAGGCTGATATCCATCAATTACAACTTAAACACACAAATTGAAATTGATATGCACCAAGCCAACAAAGCAGTTGAAAGAGTGAGACATCCTAGTCCGCACATTGCGGATATGATCATGCAGTTAAATTAAGCCTAAGTTCTCTCCCATCTTGACCTGAATAAGGACTACCATTGTAGGAGAGTAGATGTGTATGTTCTGCGGATATGATCATGCAGTTAAATTAAGCCTAAGTTCTCTCCCATCTTGACCTGAATAAGGACTACCATTGTAGGAGAGTAGATTTGTATGTTCTATTTTTCACATATGTAACAATACTCATATTTTGATATGTTAATTAGTGTGTATTATTTATTTTTATGGAAAGTCAAATTTTGTGGTTGACTTGATGGCCACCATTATATGTAAGGACTACTTTATGTTTTCCACGCTAACTTAACCTAATGAAATATTCTATGTTTTCAACAGAGTGTGTTTCTTTGCTAAAATAAATGTCAGAATTAAATGTGTATTTAGTGACCCCTGCTGGACTAAAGCAGAAGCAGATGCAAGGTCACTGAGAATGTTATCTGTGCAAAATGCTTCTAGTGTGTTTTTTTTTTCCTAGCTGCATTTCCGTGGCCTAACTCACTTCATTCATTGTATTTGTATATTTTGCTTGTAGTTATGTTTCTAGCCTATGTTCTTTTCCTCGAGGGAGAAAATGGTGCGATGAGAAATGTATCCATATTTTACCTGGTGTCAACATAATTGAAGTTTTGAACAAAGGGTCTACAGATGCAATTGAAAAATAAATAAAAGTTCATTTTCATTTATTAATTTTTAATATTTTAGCAATGCTTTTAGAGGGACTGTTTTTTTTTTTTTTTTGATCAGCTGCCTTTCCATGCAGGCATTGTCATTAGTTCTTTTGCATGACATTTCATCTTCTGCTTTGCTCAAGGTTGCACATGATCATCTACCAATTATTGCCTGTCCAAGAGTATGAAGTCTAGCTTATACAAAAAGCACATTATCACGTCAACAGATTACGCTGTGGAGTGTCCTTCACTGCAGAAATATTCCAAGATGTTATACGTAGGATTATTCAGCCTATGACACATGCATTCCATTACAGTAATGATATACTGGTATGTGGTGCAACACGAAAGGATCATGATAAAGCCCTCAAACAAGTGTGTCAGTTACTTACAGATGCAGCCTTCAACTTAGATGCAGAAAAGTATGAATTTCACAAAACAGTGCTCGAGTTCTTTGGACATGTATTTTCTGAGAAGAGTATGACTCCTGATCCTGACAAAGTACATGCACTGGCAACCACCAATCATCCACAATATGTCACCACGGTACGGTCCTTCTTGGGCATGACCAGCTATTGTTCAAGGTACATTTATGATTTTTTTACAATGAGTACCCATTTGAGAGACCTGAAAAAATGAAATGTCCAGTTTTGATGGTCCGCTGAATGTCACTGCAGTTTAAAAAATATAAAATATGCAATTGAAAATGCTACTGAGGTGGCTTACTTTGATCCTAAATTGCACACTGAGATCACTGTAGGTGCGAGCCTGGTGGGGTTGTCATGGGTTCATTTTAGCGTTTTGTTTGACCAGACGTATTTTAGCTTCAGGCCTGCGGCTTGTGCCTTTTTACCTAGTTCATTTTCATTTATTAATTTTTGTTATTTTAGCAATGCTAAATTTTAGAGGGACTGTTTTACTTTTTTTTTCATCAGCTGCCTTTCCATGCAGGAATTGTCATTAGTTCGTTTGCATGACATTTCATCTTGTGCTTTGCTCAAGGCTGCACATGATCATCTACCAGTTATTGCCTGTCCAAGTGTATGAAGTCTAGCTTACACAGAAAGCTCATTATCACATGAGGCCAGTACTCAGAACACAACACATTTTATAAAAAAAACACCACAATGGCAAAATAAGGTTAGAGTGGACATTCCAGTCATCCATTTTATGCTGTAGCATGTTGCTGCAGCTCTGTTGAACTTGGCCTTGTCTTTCTAGCCACTTAGGGGGACTGCCAGCAAATCATAGGCCAGTCCTTGCTTATTATTCAGGAATGGGACTTGGGCTTCCTTCTAGGGACTAGTACGGGCAGAGAAGATCTATCACTGCTATCCTCTCATCTCATGTGGATGCTAGAAATGTCAGGATTTTAGATTCACTAGTGTGCCAGGATGCTGGGGCTTTTTATCTGTTTCATGCCAATGGTTGCAATGATAATGGTATTGTGTTTCATTTTTCTAATAATCACAGCTCATGCCTTTTTACATAGAATGCAGTTTCCTCAACAAAATTTATTGAACCATTTTCGGCATCTGTTTGTCTTCACATGTATGAGACTTATCTAACTGAGAGAAAGGGGTAAGATCTGTACTACCATGATTTCCCTGAGGAGTCAGAGTCTCATGCATCAGGCTGCCACCAATCACCTTTACTTTCTAGGTTTGGGTGAGGTGCTGCTAGGTAGTCAAGAAGGTTAGACCGACAGCCTCCAGACACCATGGGATCGACTCAGTCACCCACATGCAGTGGTGCTGCCACCCAAAACTAGCAGTTTTACTCCCATGATAAGAGTCCTACAACAGGGTTGGAAGAAATCCTTGCTCAGCATAGTGGACATCCAAATTCTGGGAGACACATTTTGGCATATGCCAGTCATTGTTTGTTTGACATAGAACATGCCTATTCTCAGCTGGAAAAGAAGAGTCTAGTGGTGGTATGGACCTGTGAACATTTTTCTGTTTTTCTGTAGGGAAAGCATTTCATGTGTGTCACTGACCACCAGGCATTATTCACAATTTTTGACAATCCGAAAGCCAAGACGCCCCTTTGGATTGAGAGGTGGGAGTTGTGCTTACAAGGGTTTGACTACAATTGTGTGCAAGGTAGGCAAGATACTTAGAGGCATATTTATACTCCGTTTGCGCCAAATTTGCGTCGTTTTTTTCGACGCAAATTCAGCGCAAAATTAACGCCATATTTATACTTTGGCGTTAGACGCGTCTAGCGCCAAAGTATGGCCAAATAGCGTCATTTTTTTGCGTGAACGCCTTCCTTGCGTTAATGAGATGCAAGGAAGGCATTCCCGTCTAAAAAAATGACGGTGACGCAAATGCGTCGTATTTATACTCCCGGGCAAAAATCACGCCCGGGAGTGGTCGGGTCAAAAAACCCCGCATTTGTGCCACTTTTTAACGCCTGGGTCAGGGTAGGCGTTAAGGAGCCTGTGGGCTCAAAATGAGCCCACAGGTGCCCTCCCATGCCCCCAGGGACCCCCCCTGCCACCCTTGCCCACCCCAGGAGGACACCCAAGGCTGGAGGGACCCACCCCAGGGACATTCAGGTAAGTTCAGGTAAGTATAAAAAAAAAAAAATTATATTTTTTTTTTGGCATAGGGGGGCCTGATTTGTGCCCCCCTACATGCCACAATGCCCAATGACCATGCCCAGGGGACATAAGTCCCCTGGGCATGGCCATTGGGCAAGGGGGCATGACTCCTGTCTTTACTAAGACAGGAGTCATGTAAATGGCGTCTGGGCGTCGTTAAAAATGGCGCAAATCGGGTTAAGACGATTTTTTACCGTCAACCTGACTTGCGCCATTTTAAGACGCCCTAACGCCATTTTTCCCAACGCCGGCGCTGCCTGGTGTACGTGGTTTTTTTCCACACACACCAGGCAGCGCCGGTCTGCTTGCGCCGGCTAACGCCATTCAATAAATACGGCGCCCGCATGGTGCTTCAGAATGGCGTTAGCCGGCGCAAAAGTTTTTGACGCTAAACTGCGTTAGCGCAGTTTAGCGTCAAAAAGTATAAATACGGGCCTTAGGCCTTCCGTGCTTATTGGTCAACTCCTCCTACTCATTCCACTACAGGTGCTATTCCTGTTACTTTGATTTTGGGGAGAGCCATCAGAACCAAACTACCACACTGGACCCCTGAGTCCACTACTGTTGCTGCTAGGAAGCATCAGATGAAGATGTGTGCTGATCGATGGCATCAAACTTGAGAGATCATGTTCAATGTGGTGACTTGGACAAAAGCTTATACAAAAGACAGATCTTCCATTTGATGTTGACCCAGGAAAGGGACATATGATAAAAGTACGTTGTCCCGGCAAATCCATCATAAGGGTCTCACCCCACTTCAGACATCTGTCTTGTTGATCCTCAATCCCCACAGGTTCAAAGGAAACTGCCCCACCTGAAAAATCTGATCAGACAATAGACACTGTAGCCCTGTGGTCAACCGTGGGTACAGCTCAACTACCTTATACCACACTGTCTGGTAAACTGTGCAATCACCTAGACAGCTCATTGAGGAAATGTGATTCTGTTATTTGTTTTCGAGCTGTTAGTACTAGGACCCCATAACTGGGGCAGACTCATGAAGGAAATTACGTAATTGCTCTTGGAAGTGTTAATGTGTTGTCCAACAGCTATGGGATGTCGAGAGTTCAGCTGAATGCTGGACATTGATGATTAAAGAGGTTAACTACAAGCTCTGTGTGTGGTGCTTTCTTGTGCATGCTAGCAGGCTGGGGAGGAAGCAAGAGTGGGCACCTGTACTATTTTGCAAAATAAAAGTATTGAGGTGGGAGAAGCAAACAAGGGCAGTTTTGCGTCAAAAAAATTAGCGCCGGCTAACGCCATTCTGAAGCGCCATGCGGGCGCCGTATTTAAGCAATGACGTTAGCCGGCGTTAGCTGCCGGCGCTGCCTGGTGTGCGTTGAAAAAAACGACGTACAGCAGGCAGCGCCGGCGTAGGGGGATATGGAGCTTGGGCGTGAAAAAATGGGGCAAGTCAGGCTGAGGCAAATTTTTCGCCTCAACCCGATTTGCGCCATTTTTTTCCACTCCCAACCCCCATAGAAATGACTCCTGTCTTAGCAAAGACAGGAGTCATGCCCCCTTGCCCAATGGCCATGCCCAGGGGACTTTTGTCCCCTGGGCATGGTCATTGGGCATAGTGGCATGTAGGGGGGCACAAATCAGGCCCCCCTATGCCACATAAAAAAAAATAATAATACTTACCAGAACTTACCTTATTGTCCCTGGGATGGGTCCCTCCAGCCTTGGGTGTCCTCCTGGGGTGGGCAAGGGTGACAGGGGGTGTCCCTGGGGGCATGGGAGGGCACCTCTGGGCTCCTTTCGAGCCCACAGGTCCCTTAACGCCTGCCTTTTGCAGGCGCTAAAAAACGGCGCAAAAGCGGCCGTACGTCATTTTTTTTGACCCGCCCACTCCCGGGCGTGAATTTTGCCCGGGAGTGTAAATACGGCGCACATGCCGCGGAGTCACTTTTTTAGACGGGAACGCCTACCTACCATATAATTAACGCAAAGTAGGTGTCCACGCTAAAAAATGACGCAAACTCCATGGACTTTGGCGCTAGACGCGTCTAACGCCAAAGTATAAATATGGAGTTAGTTTTGCGTCGGAATTGCGTCAAAAAAAACAACGCAATTCCGGCGCAAACGGAGTATACATATGCCCCCAAGTGTCTAGTAAAGTCAGCAATGTGTGGTTGATTCTGAGCATGCATATAGTATTTATATTTGTTTTAGTTTGGCTCTAGTATTAATATGTTTTAAAGGTTGGGGAAAGGGAGAATACAACTGTATAAGTCGCTAAAGTATTTGTACTGGTAGAATAATGTCCGTATCATGGTCAAATGTGGTTCACATTAGTTACTGTGCATGCATTTATTTGTTTTGGAAATTGCCTTATACATATATTTTGGAACAGGTAGGTCCCCACATGACTTTACAAGTGTCCAACTCTCCCCTGTAGTAAATCACTGACATTCTAATCCTTTTTCTATTTTTAGTCTAAAAGTGTAAAAAGTCACTGTGCACACTGTGGACCACTGAACTACAGATTGAGACCCAGAACACAGGCCTTCAATCAGGAAGGATGCGCCAAGCATGCCATTCATACTGAGTGTAAGTCACAGGGGTTGCTTGGCTCGTGTTGATTACTGAACATCCCAGAAGGCGCTGGTAAGCAAGCAAGGAAAATGGAGTCGGAACCTCTTCCAGAGTACTACGAAAGAGCCGGTGCATGCCCTGCTGCACAAGAACTCACTGCTGTTGCTGGATTCACTGGACTCTTGCTTGTGATGTCATCTTCTACAAGGCACTGGGAAGCATGGAGGAGAAAAGGAACTGTGACACGCTCAGGAGTGCTACAAAGAACCTGTGTAGGAGTCTGGCTCTCTATATAGTGCATAAAAACGATTTCAAGCAACACTACGTTGGTTCACGGAGATAAAAACTAGACCACCTA
Organism: Pleurodeles waltl; assembly: GCF_031143425.1. Classification (NCBI taxonomy): domain Eukaryota; kingdom Metazoa; phylum Chordata; class Amphibia; order Caudata; family Salamandridae; genus Pleurodeles; species Pleurodeles waltl. The sequence goes on from NC_090437.1 coordinate 538,691,721, forward strand.
ATGCTCTAATTCTTGTGGTAGCTTGGTCGAGCAGTTGGACCAACCTTGGAGAAGTGCTAAGCATGTGTTGTACTGACAGTATCAATAAATGTGGACACACACTCAAAAGAATAACTCAAGACTTATAACATTTTTAAGACCAAGCTCATCAAAATCAGGTAAGTACTTTGAAGTTATGATTTTTCAAAGATTAGCAAAAATAGTCTTTTTGTGCGGAATTACGCCCCATAGGAATCAATGGGAGAAAACTTTAAAAATGCATATAAAATCAGGCAATGCTTTCATAAATGTCACCTTCTGGTTTTAGGTCAAGGTCTTCGAGTTATCCTGTGGGGCAGCTGAAGAAGTTCGGGCAGTTCCCGGTTCAAGCAGGAGAAGCCACTGAATGTCTTTGAGATAGTGCAGGACAGGCAAAGGGGACGACTTGGAAATGCACTGAATAGGTATACTTAAAGGTGAGTCCAGTGGGTCCCCTTGGAGTGTGGAGATCGCAAGGGGTTGTGGATCCCTACAGCACAGCTAGTTCACTGATGCAAGGGCCAGGGAGGCCGGGTGCAGAGCAGATAGGTCAGGCAAGAGATGTGCGCAAAGGAACCTCTGGAACCAGGGGGCAGGTCACTTGGAGGGTTGATTACAGGTCACCTCACCTGCTACAACTGAAGGGTGGTGCAGGCAGAGGATGACCTGTCCTCCTAGTCTTTCCCACCATTGCTCCTGCCAAAAGTGGGGGTTTGTTAGCAGCAGGGCTGGGGGTCAAGTTTCAAGGGCGGAAAGCCTTGGAATCTTACAGGCAGGGTAGTGCACATTCCTGGGGGAGGAGGTGCAAATCTCTGCCCGAGAAGGGCTTTGTTTTCTGGTCCCACAGAGCAAAGGTCCTCATCCCAGAGACCCAGAATCTTGTCTGGTGGTGGCAGGCTGGTTGGGACTGGCCAGCAACCATGCCAGGGCTAGTTAGCTTTGCAAGGATCACCTCTAAGGTGGCCCATGCGTACATTGTGTAATAAATCCAATACTGGTACCAGTTGGGATTTGTTGTTCTGAGTTCTTTGATACCAAACAAACCAGGGTTCAGAGTGGCCTCCATGTAGCTGTGAAACTCATACTGAACAGTGTCAGGCACATGCATTTAAAATGGCTGCTCTGTTCAGTTACTATGTCCCAGGTTTGGCAAGGACACATTAGGGGCATATTGCTCATGTACCTATGCCCACACATGCATTATAGTGCACCCTGCCCTGAGCTGTAAGGCCTGCCAGAGGGGTGGCTTAGGTATATTGCATGCAGTTTGTAATTTTCAGATCACACAGGCTGTGTGCCATGTCATGTTTGCATTTTAAGATGGCACCAGGACATCCCTTTCAAGGGATGAAACACAATGGCTGTTTCCAGTGTTTATATGTGATGATTTTAAGAAGAAAAAATAAAAGGAGACTCTAACAGCTTATCAATGTAACTGGTACTCTTGAGTTGTTATTCCATCTGTGGTGCACCTCTTTATTTCCATATTGATGTTTATAATGCCTTTTTTTAGGGTTGCACCTGCAATGGTTGCCTGCAGCAATTTAAATCTTGTTGCTTGTTTTTTTGAGTATTCTATCACACCAGGACACTCAACCTGTAATGGCAGTACTGAGTGCACTTGGATGCACGGTACCTGAGGGTGACACAATCTGTGCTGTTGCCCTCAGAGGCCTACTCTTAGTACCCCATGCCTGAGGTACCTAAGTACAATTTATTAGGGACTTATAGTGTCCACCTAACGTGTTGCAAATTGTGCCAATGCATCACAACAGTTGTGGGAAAGAGATCTGGCCCTGGGAACCTGTTTAGCAGGGGCCTAGAGCACTTACAACATTGAAACCACATAAGGAGGCAGGCAAAAAGTAGGGGTTAACCATGTCACAAGAGACATGTTCTCGAAGCCTACACTCACCTGCTGCATGATAACTCACTGCTGTTGGTGGACTCACTAGACTGTTGATGGCACCTTAATCTCCAACAAAGCACTGGGAAGCACAGAGGATAGGAGGAGGTGGGATGCTCTCAGAAGCACTACTAAGAGCTGGCATCTGCTCCACTGCAGAAGAATTCACTGCTATTCTTGGACAGATTTTACTCTTCATGGGTACTTTATCTACCATAACATTCTGGAAATCAAGAATGGGAAGAATTGCTTCAAAAAATGTACGGCTGCCTCACTACTTGCGACATGCCCAGGTGAACAGATAGCCTAACACTGGGTGTGTCTTTGCCCATCAGATCCCATAAAAGACTGAGCTGAGCTCTGTCTCGGCTGGTGAACCAATATTTCTTGGGATATTTACCATTGTGTAGCAGTTCTTGACTGACTTGTGAGTGCTAAGGACTCAATCCCTATGAGAAAGTAAACCGTTATAAATTCCCACATTCTGCTTCACTTCTTCTATTTCTCGGTATCCAAAGTTTTATTGTGCACCATATATGTAAGAAACTTGGGATTTAGTTGAGGGGGTTATGTTTCCAACTCAAGTAATAATCACAATCCTTGTGAGGGTGAGTCACTATAGTCACTATATAAACATGAGCTCAACCCTCTGATAGTTATGGCACAGAGCTGATAGACTTAACTTAGAGACACTGTGTAAAATATTTATGCAGTATTAAAACAGTAATAAAGTAAAAACTCAAAGCAATACAAATGTGAAAATAAATTTGACAGATTAAAAATAAATAAACAATATGACACTAGGGGCCAGATTTTTGACTCTAGTTCAGGTCTTTGCAGGATTAGAGTAAAAAATGTGGATGCTAATCCTGCAAAGCCAGTTGAGGCCCATTGTAAACAATGTTGTGCTCCTTTTAATGCCTGCTCTGAGCAGGTGTTAAAAGTGCTGAAACAAATGATGCCCCCATACATGCATTATGCCTGCCATAATGTGGCGCAAGGGGTTACACAGTGGCACAATGCATGCATTGCACCACTTTGTAAAATTTGGTGCAGCGATTTCGGCCTGGTTGGGCCACATTAGCATAAAAAAAGTGTAAATAGGGCCAAGAAACACAACGTGTAAATGATATTCAACAGTCACAGTAGAACAGTAGCTAGTTGCAATTTGACATTGAACACATTGGTTCAATGGTTTGCAGGTCAAATACACAAACCAGGTTCATCCTGGTCAAAGATTTTACCTTCTGGCATTAGTCCTTTAAGTCCAACCCATGACCGGAGTATACTCACGATAACATAAGGACCTCAGGGATGGACTTTAGAGACTCACAGGAAGGAAGGCAAAAGCCACAGAAGGGTCCAGTCCAGGTCCAGTTGCTACTAGTCAGCTAGGCAGTTAGGGAAAAGACCTCTTGTAATTACTTGTGCTCCAATAGCCTTACAAGGAGATCAACTTGATGACCCCTGGAGTCCACTTCTTTGCCATGTCCTGGGTACAAGGGAAAGTGCAGTTCCAGTCTCCAGGCATAAGGTGTGCTTAGGTGTGTGTCCCATTCTCACTGTGTCACTGGAAACACCTGAGTGAAGAGCCCCAAATAGGGAACACCATTATTGTGTTGCTTGTGCTCTGGTTCAGGAACGGCAGGACTGCCCCTATTGGAACAGAATCAAGACCGATTTACATGTGAATGGGTCCAATCTGAGGTGGCATGGGTGGAAAAAAGATGGGTTAGAATGGTACCCCAAGCAGATTGTTAGTGACTAGAGTTATTGGAAGCATTCCTCCTATCATTTTTTGAGTGTTTGATGTAATGACCTAAGTGGCATAGGATATGCCCAGGCATGTGTCCCCTGCTCACTGTATAACTGGAACTAAGCTACTCCCTACTGAACAGCCACAATTAGGGTGAAACCAGTCTTAGGTTGCTTGTGTTCCAGTATAAGAAGGACCTGGCATGGTATTTTTGGCAAAACTCTTTCTATTGGAGAAAAATAAGGACTAATTTTTACACGTGACTGGGTCCAAACTGAGGTGGTATGGTGGGGAAAAGAGCGGTGGGTTAAAATGCTACCCTGAGCTATTGCCAGTGTTTAGACATATTGCAAGAATTCCTCCCATCACCTTTGGGTAAATTATGACCCTCAATTGCTGTTCCTGACTCCCTGTGACCCTTATCTGTGTCTAACTGGACGTCTCCTAACATCCCTTGAAACATGGGACTTAAAAAGTTTTGGACTTGAACACCTCTGGAGAACTGTGACCAACTTACCAATCAGATCCTCCCAAGGTATGACCTTGCTGGGCTGAAGAAGCAGGTTTCCCCCACTCTGAGCTTCTCTGCAGCAGCAAATATGTTTCAAAGGGACCTCAACAACAAGTTATCTGGCCTTGTGGAACTCTTGTCAGACACAACCCACAGCTTTGCCTCTCTTTGGAATATCAATCTCCGCTCAGGCACAGATTTTCAAAGTACTTCTATTGTTCTTGCATCATACAATTTGAAACAAGCAAGGCAAATGCACAAGTGAAACTTGCAAAGCCATGTAAATCAATATTTGCATGGCTTTGCACCACTATCCACTTGCAAAGTAATGCAGCACAGCACCTTTCAATGACTTGTGTTACTCTCCATCAGGTATGAGATACTTGGGTGTGCATGACGTTCCAGTTTATCCACTCATATATTTTGATGCAAACTAAGAATTACTAAAGTCAGTAAACCTGGGTTCACCAAAATGATGTGCCTCCCTGATTTTGGCGTACTGATGGGAAATATCTTTATTCCTCCTTGTTAGTTCTTCTTTGCATGTGTGCAGAATTCTGCCTGATACATACAACAAGGAATACACCTCTGTAGATTGTTTTTGTGCATAAAATATCCTTTCCTGTGCAGAAACCATTCTGCTCACAATACAGACACCATTGCCTGCTCTGGCACTAGGCAGCCACAATTGTGCCAGTGTAGAGAGAGAGCTGAACAGTGCAATATCTTTGCAAATATAGTGCAGTTTAACTCTCCACACTTCAAGCAATGCAGTGTAGCAACTGGCCTAGCAGAACTGTGTTGCACAACTGTTAGTAAATCTTAGGCCCTTCTCCAAAGGTATATATGTTGACTGGGCAAAGGTGCTAAAAGGAGCCAAGCAGCTACAGGACTTCCTTGGGCTTAAACTTAAAATTTTCAAACTAACAGTTTTTTAAGGTAAACCAATGGCTTCACTGGGACCTCGTCCAATGCCTATCCAACAGCATGGAGAATTAATTGGATACAGTCTGGTGCCTTGCCCTGCTAAAGGATATTGACTCCCATTTTAAAGTCCCAAGGTCAAACCTCCAGCTTGGAGGGTGTAGGATTTTTATTGTGTTGTTGTTTTTGATTTGTTAACTGTTGTGGTAATACTCAATGTTTTACGTATTTAAACCTGTCTACTCTGTGCCATAACTATTAAGAGTTGAGCTCAGCTTAAATTTCTGAAAAATTTAAGTGGAGCTTTATTACTTGTGGTGGTCCTCAATCCACCCCAACTAATAAAACACTGCCTCACAGTGTACCAAATGACTTATTGAAACTGATTGTTTAAGTACTAACAATTCTGAGACGGTGTGACATGGGATGCCTGGGGCAGACTAAATCACAGTTTCTTGTCAATATGAATGTGCTCCAAGACCATGTCTTGGTCACAACACCATTTATTTTATGTCTGGTTGCATTCATGTTGCGCTTACACTAACTGATGAAAACATATTCACCTTATTTTTTGCTGACAATGCCCTTTGAAATGGAAAAACAGCCAGTGGATTCCAACTATGTTATAAATTTTTTCTGAGTTTTGCAGAAACAAATACCTTAGATGACACAAAAGTAGAGCACATTCACAAAGCTGAATATTTGAGCATAGGTCTAAATAATGTTCTTAAATTTAGTAATCCAACTGAAAAAAGTGATAATATTAAAGCTCAGTACAAAGTGAATTTGTACCTTTGCTAAATGCCTACAGTCAAATCTCATCACACCACCAGTTGAAGTTTACAAAACACACATGAAAATAGTTGCACTCTGTGGACCAGAACTTGGGGAGTTGGTAAATGCAAAGCATTTGTTAAACTTTTTAAAAAACACTGCTCCATTGACCACAGTATGCCCCAAATGTTCCTTTGTGATTAGACTTAGGTATGAGATGTGTTGCTCACTTGTTTACATTGAGATCTTCGGCATGCCTGTGCTGGATTTGGCCTAACAAAGACGTTTTTGGAAAGCCCTCAGGGAATTAGTTTCTTCCAGGGCAGTAGACTGTCTACTGTAGTTGAAGTATATTCAAACATTGCTGAGTGAGCTTGGGCTATCTCATTGTTCAACCAAACTTGAATCAGTTACATCAACAGATACTGGGTTCCTGATTTACTAACCTTTCATGCAACACAGCAAGATAACTTTCGGCACTGTGCTGCAATGTGTGAAAGGGAGAGATCAGAAATGCACCATATCTACTAAGATATGGCAAACTTCTGCCGTCTCTTTGCACTGTTGCACTTCAAGCAGCCAAGCAGGGGTTATATGATACATTGGTGCCTGCATTATGTCAGGATTGATTCTGTGCAGGATGGGGTACATTCTAGCAAAAAACAAACCCTAGATGCATATTCCTTTTCTATGCGTGCTATTGAAACTCACATGGAATATGAAAGTAACAAAGAGAACTAAAGACATTTCTCATTGTTAAGCATCTCTTTGGTTGGCACACCATTTTGCCACAAACACAAGTTTACTGTCTGTGTTAAATCTCAGTGTGGCATTAGTGGATGCATGGGAACGCCCATGCAACACCCATGTAATGTCTACCTGGAGCAGAGTAATGCAGCACAGCACAATGCACTATGTTGCTTTTTTTTCACAGAGCCATGCAAAGTGCTGGAAATCGGGCCTTGCATGGTTTTTGACTAGCATTTTCCATTGTGGGTGTGCCAAAAAGTGGTGAAATCACAATGTGAAATGCTAGTAAATCTGGGCCCACATGTCATGAGAGTATTTACTGAGTAACATTTGAACAGAAACAGATTACAAGAAATCGCCCATTAAAGAGAATTTTCTATATCATAAATATGAATTGACGTTTATGACATTTCTGGATGAAATCTATCATTTAGGGCTAAAATTATTTTTTATGAAATGTAGATGCTTATTCTTGTCACTGGCTCATTTGATTGTAAAATAGACAAGTGATACGAGGTGTGAAAAACTGGGTAGTTGGTTGAGTTGAGGGTTAATCCTGCTCAAGAATCAGCCACAGTCCCTGTCAAGGTGAATCACAAAGGTCACTAAATTAATGTGTGCTTACCCACTGGTAGCTTGGCACAAAAGCAGTCTGGCTTAATTCACAGGCAATACGTAAAGTATTTATGCAGGACACAAACACCAATAAAGTGGAAACACAACAAAAGAAAAATCCCAGACCTATTAAGTAAATAGACCAACATTACAAAAATCCAATCAGTAGAACCAGAGTTATGAATTTTTAAAGTTTAGGGTAAAAAACTAGTGCAGAAAAGATCACAGCATCAACCACAGACATCCAGTTGTGATACACTGGGTCAACGTAAAAAAAATATGGCTAACAGTGATGGAGCGTGAATAGGATACAAAGAGTGGATTGGGGCCAGTGGGTTCTTAGCTTTGGACTTCATAGAAACTTCAGCAAAAAGTCTCTGAGAAGGTCGATGGTCAGGGGAGCAAGGTTGTATGTGGTGTCCAAGGAGGAGGCATTGTCTTTGGGGAGCGGATGGACAAAGCTGCAGTGAAAATTTCTTAATTCAGGCATTTCCTCTTTTTTGAAGTAGAATAGCTCCAGCAGGCCAAGGATGGAGGCTGTAGCCGATAAGAGTTCCACAAGGCCAGATACCTCTTTGGTAAGTGTCTGCTAAAAAGGATTTGCTGCTGTGGAGAAGAAAGTACGGGAGCTGCTGCAAAGTCAAGATGACAGGCAATGTACCTTGGAAAGATAGATGAGCAGGTTGGTCCTGGACTGCTCTCAGATCACAGAGCGGTTTGAAGCCAAAAATGTTCTAAGTTCCAAGTTTTGGAGTTTGGCTATCTGGGAACCTTTAACACTAACACCAAGGGTCCAAGACTGAAGGGGCAACACTTGAGGGGTTAGGACCCACTCAGGCTGGGTCCAGGTGTGGGGTCAAAATGGTTGGACCCTTTTATGTCCCTGAGACTCTGATCAGGGGGCCAACCTACTCGCCTTGGAGTCACTCTGGTAGTCCTGGGTTCAAGCAGTGGAACAGGGCTCAAGCAGCAAGCCTGTGATGGTTCAGGGCAGGGTTCATGCAGCAAGGCATTCCATCTAGGTGCAAAAGAGCAGTCTTGTGGAGTGCACAGCAAGCCACTGCAACAGGTAGTCCTCTGAGAGTCCGTCCGTCGGTCCAGAATGTTAACCGAAGAATGAGTCTGAGTGTGCTATTTTTGCATCTGGTGCTTTCTGTGAAGTGGAAATGTTTCTAGAAAATTCCCTTTGAAGTACTTGACATTTTCTCCTTCCCCGCCCTAGCTCTTAGCTGTCTTCATGAACAATGCAGTGGTGACAAGTTCTTTGTATGAAGGCAGGGCACAGACTATTCAATTGTAAGTAAGTTAGTAAGGCTTTGTACAGCTCTACCTCATCCAACTAGTGATGGCCCTCCATGCACACCTAATCTCCCTATTGTGTAGCTGTCTGGGAGGAATAAAGAGATTCCAACTGCCAACTCTAACCAGTCATATGGCCCAGGAACAGGCTGCACACACCAAACAGTTAAGGCAGGAAAATGACAACTTTCTAAAAGTGCCATTTTAAAAGTTGTAAGTTGAAATGCAACTTTAGCATTAAAGAAGGTTTTTATTTACAATTTATCAGACACCAAACATGACATTTTACCTAAAGTGGTAGGCCTCACAGTACTGAAGAACACATTTGTGAGTTTTTCACTACTAGGACATACAAAACTTAAAGTAGATATCCAACCTTTTAATTACAATGCACCTGGCCTACCACAAGGATGACGGATATGTAACAAAATGGGAGTTTAAGGTTTGGCAAGGGGTTACTTTTCCCTAGTCGAACACTAAGTGCTGCAGACCCAATAGTAGCATTCAATTTACAGGACCTAGGCATATGGAATACCACTCTACAAAGGACTTGATAGTGCATTAAATATGACACTCAGGTGTAACCCAATTTTGCCATGTCTGAAGAATTGAGCACAAGCACATTAGCACTAGCTAGTGGTAGTAAAGTGCACAGAGTCCTTAGGCCAACAATAAGGAATTCAGCAAAATAGAAGGAGTGATGACAAAAAAATTGTGGTGACTCTGCAGAGAGGGCCAAGTCCAACATGAGAGCTTGATCAAATTCTATTTTTATAACCATTTTGAGACAACATCACTGCATTCTTTCCTGTTTTGTCCTTTGTGTCATAGCTGTCTTGGGATATGAAATCACGTCATCACATTTAAGTTAGTCCTCACTTCTGTGAATTTTGCTTTATTAAATATTTTGTATTCCTGGTTGAAAATAACAAATGATATTGCCTTTCCATATTTTTGTATATTTTATCTGAATTGGGTATTTCTGAATTGTAAACATATTTTTAATCTAAAGATTATATTGTCTTCGCATATTTTTGTATATTTTGTCTGAATTGGATATTTCTGAATTTTAAATATATTTAATCTATTTGATATTGTATGCTTTATTTGATGTTGTTTTATGGACAATAATGTCCACAATATACTAATTGATTGATTGTTTGAGAGTGACTACTGTCAGTGAAAAATGTTCCTCTTTATTGACAATGATGACAGCATGTTAATTCATAGTGGCCGGAGAGATCCTTACACATGGTTTCTGAATGGGTTAGTTGAATGTCTGGCCAGTGAAAATGACCTTTCCAGTAATCTACAGTCTTGGCCTTTGCTGCAATCAGTGCACATGGTTAGTCACATACATATGTTATGTGTCCTAAGTAGGATGATACATAAGTGTGTAATGTCATGGATGACTATGAGCATGGTGGAACTCTTTTTGAATCTACAGTGTTAGCAAGGTAGGGGAGATAAGATTGAGGTACCCATCTGGGATAGCAATGTTGATTGTTGACATGGCTGAAGCTTAACACGGTCAAAAGACTTGAGGGTGAGGGATGAATTGAGATATCAGTCTATTGACAAATGTATGGATACCTTTTTGTTTGATCCTTCTAATTTGTTCCCTTTGGTTATCAATTCCCTCCAGTTCATATGCAGAGTGAAAGGGCCAGAGGCAGAGGTTGTTAAAGATGTGCATTTTTAGTCATAGACTCTAACTTGCCCTTTGGTTCCCCTGAATGTACAGGTCCCAAAAGTTTAATTAATGCAGGGTGTTAATCAGACCACCCAGGATATTGCAGTATGGGCTGGGAAATTTTGCGGTACAAAAAAATTAATTTTGCGGCACACTTTTCTTTTTTGGTGGCATTTATGTGGCTGTTTAATTTGGTTATTTTCAATAACTATGCGTTGTGTCATCTTGTGTTTAATAGTGGACTGTGTAGAAGCCTCAGCTGATGTTCATATTTTGGCCTGGGCAGATGTGATGAAGGCTGGTTCCATTTTACAAATAAGGATGAACTGGGGAAATGCCAAGCAACCTCATGCATGCATGAAGTACACCCTGAATCTTTTTGCACATTTTGTGGCAGCCTATCTTATACTGTGTGTAATACAGTTTTAAAATAATGACTTACACATTTACAGTTCTACCTTTCATAGACGTGGATCTCCTATCACTATAAAATACATAAAACCTTTATTCCCCACTGTGCCAACCAGGATTCATTGTGTGACTCTCTGATTAGACCCAGACATCATCAATGATTGCATTAACCGATTGAGATCTCATAACTAAAAGAGGGGATTTCCCAGTAATTATGTGAATTTGCATTTATTTTGCATTTAAGGTGTGTGTTATTTTCAATCCATTTATATGAATTTAAAAGACAAACAAAACAGTTACAGAATATTCTGTTCTGTTCTTTTGTTTAGCCACATCTGTGCCCTACCCCCATCCAGATTCCACTCAGGATCACAGCACTCCATTTTATAAGCATTTCTGCTACTGACCATGCCCTATTTGGATGAGAGTAACATCTGTTGTGCTCTTTAAATACGGTGTATTTCTCTTGCAAAAAATCAGAGTCATTTGCAAGTCCCCTAGAATACAAAGACAAACCCAACTTCTTTACGCTCCCACAGCAATTTATTATTGGTCACAGGTTTACATGAAAAAACAAACAGCATGGGAGAGGGACATGCTCTTGAGAAAATCTTCAAGAAACTACATACATGCCTATCTTCCTTGCTGTTCTTAAACCAGAGAGGAGAAAGAGTGGGGGAAGGATTTCATATCTGCATCAGGCTTGCAGTAAGAGAAATACTGTACGCTGAAGCATTCACAACATGCTGATCTGAGCCTGCAATAAAAAGGTGAAGCAAGTGTTTACTGAGACAGTTTTTTTCTCATTTTTTCAGTAATTTTGCAGTAATTTTCCAATTCACAAAATAGAGATAAGCTGGGGGGCGTTCTGGTTAATGCTTCTCTTCGTTTTGTGCCTTTGATTTGAGTCTTCCTGCTGTAACTTGAAGACAAAAATGAGCTGACTTTTTGGTTGTTGAATGCACAACTGACAGAACATCCCCTAACCAGTACCAGAACCCTATAAGAGAATCAGAGGACATTACCTGAGACCTCTGCAACTTTTTTCTAGCAGTGCTGAGGATCTTCTTGGATGGGAAGACAGCCTTGCTGCTGAGAGTTGTCCCTGTAGGATGATTCAGTCCATAAAGGAAACCATGTTTATTTACTTATCTGCAGAATTTTATATAGTGCAAACATAATCATACAGGGTGTCAGAGCGCAGTAGATATTGCAAGTGGGAAAATCCAAGGAACAAAAGCATATATTAATACAGATACATTATACAGATACAATATAAGAAAAACGGCTTGGAGAATCCATGATCCCAAATTACTACAATGACTAGGGAAGGGACCCATTTATCAGAATCTTTGTGCTTCTTTTTTGAAGAAGGAACAGGAAGGGTTTGTTGTAGTTTCTGGCAGAAGTGAGTTCCATATTCTAGGGGCTAGACCAGAGGAGGATCTGTTTTAAGTCTGTTTTTTTTACCTTCTATGGCTTCAACAGGAGGGAGTTAGAGGTTCTTGAGGTGTGGCAACCACCTGATAGTTCATATTTTTGAGTTCAGTGTGGTTGCCTGGTTGAAGTACTGCCCAGAGAGTACAGACTACATGGCTGCAGGTGACCACTGCTTTATAAATTTCCCCTGGTAGGAAGTGAAAATGGTGCAGATATCCCATCCTCAATATTACAATTTCCATGGGATATAATGGAGTTGTAATACAGTGGTCTGGATATCCATCACGTATGAGATGGAGTAACTTCATCTGCCAAACTCTAAATCAGGTCCTATGTGTGGAAAATGCAGGGTGGATCTGAAAAGCAGCATCATAGTAGGGTCAGCATGCAAGATAATGAGACATTTAATCAATGGCACAGATTTTTTGACAGACCAGTTTTGCCTTCCACAGACTGAAAGAGAGGACAATTAAAGGTGCTACTCCCAGTGGTGAAGCCAATAGCTTCCTGTCCTTTGATGCAAACTCTGAATAGGAAGGTTCTTCTGCTCAACTTAACTGAAAACCTATTTAAACATCAACATCAGACTGGCCTGCACAAATTATTTGGTGGTGCTAATTTGATATGGAAAAGAATACAGTCAGATTCATCAAGGCTAGGCTAGGAACACGCATGAAAGCCATACTAAAGATTTGCTGGTCTGGCCTCTTGATCCTATTAACCTTGTTTGAGTGGTTTTGCTATGGAGCAGAAGTAATCCAGTAGTCCTACTACTGTTATTAGTAGTCTTTACTTTCACTCATTATAGACTAGAGAATTTCTGTACAAAGAACCTACACAAAGAATCTAAAACTACAGGTGAGCTGTCATCGAGGGTCACATTCACTCCCTGTTCCACATTGATTTTGCAATCCTAACCCTGTCTATTTCTGGCCTTCATTTTAGCCAGATCACAAAACCCAGTGAAGGAACTGAGTTGTCCCAGCATATGCCAAATTACTCATGAGCCCACATCTCTTTTCATTATTTTTTCCAGACAGCAGTCTGCATCTCTGGATCACCCATGCTGTTCCACCTTTGTTCAGAATGGTACAGGTGAAATCACCAGCACCTCTGGTTTTAAGATATTCACTTTGTAAGAGACCAGCAAACACTAACCATAAACTGGTAAGGTAAGCAAATACTTTTGCTATAAGGTAAGGTAAGCAAATCATTTTGGTGAAGTGACAATTATGTTTTCCTTTAAGCTCGTTGTTATCGTAGACATTGCGATTTGTTTTCTTTTAAAATACATCCCAAACAGTTTATGTTGGCAAACAATATTCTTTGGGTTGAATTGTCCAACCATTTCAAAACATTTCTTCATGAATATCATGGTGGTTGCTTCATGTGCTTCATGATATAGCCTAAAATGACCCTGAGTTACAACAGGAAATCTATATTTGATGCTCTCCATATCCATAGATTTCCACTTATGTCTGGTCAGAGCTCTCTGTTTGGATAGTATTCACCAGTTACGTTCAATCTCCATCTAGTGATAGAATTTACAATTTACCAGCCCCCTAAGAAAGGTACAATGATATATGGATCCTTGGTGCTAATTTCTGGTCATGGGCGAACAAGAATTATGCATGTGCGCCATAACCTAGGCCTGCCTCATGGGCTACTGCCTTGCTTATACTTGGAATGGTTCCTAAAGCCCTACTCCCATAAGTGGTAAAGGGCTACTGTTCTTACTAGGAGTTAAGTAGCATGACTGTGGTGGTGGCAGCATACCGTGTTTTAGTAACTATGATCAGTAATGTGGACAGCCAGTTATACCAGTGTCACTTAGTGAGGCCTTATAGCCCACTCATGTAAAGTTCTGCAGATGTGTGCCTAACTCACCCTTAGTTTAAATTGTGTTAGCATACAGCGCTGTGCAGCACACACATGTGCCTGTGAGTAGACTTTACTTGGAGGCCTGTGTTAAGAACAAATTGGGCAACACCATATCCCGGAGGGAGCTGATGTAAAAAGTTTTGTTGTCACACCAATTGAGCTGTTGTTTCTGGGCACTCCACAGTCAGTGCCAGAGGGGCTGCCGTGAAGAGCGTAGTCCTGGGGCTCTGTATGCCAAGAGGGAGAGCTGTCACTGCGTGAATGCACATACCTAGCAGGTACTGACCTGTGCACCTGGTACACAGACTGAAACATCAGACTGCCCCTGACCTGCTGCTGGGATTGTAGGAACTTATCACATCATTGAAAGGAGCACAGCTGATAACCAACCACCTTGTCTGTTGTGACAAGATTATAGATCATTGTCAGCATCTGCTCCAGTCCATTACAAACTCCCTAGGTCTTCCAGATAACAATACCAGCAGGAGGGCTCAAGAATGATCACTGGACCAGAGAGCCCAGGGGAATTTGCTGTGCCTCATAACACTGCAGCTCTGTAGCATTGGGGGTCTGATTCACAAATGTACTCACAATTTGAGTAAGTTTATATTTTTTGATTAAATGTACTATTTTTTGATATTCACTAACTTAGGGCCTGATTTGGAGTTTGTTGGAGGGGTTACGTCATCTCAAATGTGATGGATATCCTGTCCACCAAAGTACAAGTTCCATAGGCTATAAAGGAATTGTAATATGGCAGACGGGATAGCTGTCATGTTTGTGACGGAGTAACCACCTCCACCAAACTTGAAATCAGGGCCCTACACTTTACTCTTTATTCTTCTATGGATTTGTAACATTAATTTTTTCAACAATTTGAAATATTTTAATTTCATTTAGCTTTATTTCCTATGGATTTTTCTTATAAGTCCATACTTCCATTAATTTCTATGCTAGGGTGTTGCAGTGCCAGTAGTTGGCTATTTGTAGTTCTGTACTTAGTAGTAAACTTCCTAAAAAGTGTGAACTTATTCAAAATGTGCTGTTTGTAAATCAGGCCCTTTGACTTCTAAAAGTTGCAGTGGGACTTATAATCCTTGGACTCCGACTTCTGATAACCTGAATGTTGCCTACTGTAAATGGGGGATAACCATTACCAGTAGTAAGGGAAGTGGGTTTCAGGGCTCTGCTTGCTCAGCACAACAGTATTGGTCTTAGAAGGGCTGTGCATTTTGTTTATTTATATGGCATTTCACTTTGTGCCTGTAAATAAATACTATTTAAAAAAACAAATTCAAGCATCGGGTTGGATGTTTATTTGTTGGGGTTGCTGGGTGTATTTTGAGTCTTGAGCCTGAGTTCAGCTTGCACCTAACTCCTCCTTGTGAAGCTTTAGTATGCTGAACCTCCAATACCATTGAGAGACAAGTGTTCAAGGGGTACTTGGCTCAATTGCTTAGGATCCATAGTAGGTTGGCCCCATGACATCCAGAGTTAAAGGTCTCAATGACCATTCTTGGGCCCAGTAGCCACTGCTTGCCCCGTGGCGCTCTGAACGGGGTTCTGACAGCAGTGACATTTGAGGGATATAATAGGGGGGCCATGTAGCATTTCTCTTTATTTATGGGAAACGGAATGGAAAGTATCGGCAAACATGAATGGAAAGTATAGGCAAACAGCATTCACCTGAGCTTAGTCAAACACAAAAGACTCACAATAGTCCATCAAAAACATAAATTCAGTCCACACCCTTACCTCATCCCCTGGGAGTTTGTGTCCTTTAGGATGCTGCACTCCAGCTCAACCCTCCTGATTGCAGCCAGGCTCACTGATTAAGAAGGAGTACCTCACTGAGGAGGATAGAAACGTCGTGGTTTCCTTTGTTTTTTGCTGTTCTTTACAGGGAACAACATTGTCTACCTCCATATACCCTCAATAAAGCAAAGGAGGTGGCTATGAGGCAGGTGTTAGCAGAATCTGTCAATGCATTTTGGGGTGAAGTTATGCTCCATGGTAGACATATAGAAATGTGTCCAAATGAGAGGAGGCAGGTGAAGGAAACATTGAGGTCTGCTTCCAGGAAGGCAAACACTTGGCTAAAGGTTGACCTGAACCTGTCTCCATCTCATCCCCTTTGATGAACATATCCTCTCCACCATATATCCTGACCTGCTATGTGGCCTGCCTTTTCCAGGAATTCTTGGCCTAAGGTAAGGTTCACAAATTCCTATATTTTACCACCATGTTTCAACTCAACATTAATGTCACACTCTCCCCACAACAGATAGGCACATATGTCACACTTCTGACTCATACACAGTTTTACACCACATACATTGTTTTCATGATTAGAGTAATCTTAGTACACTTTTTAATACAGTCCCTTTGAGAAAGTGCCTCTTTTTGCAAGGTCACCCCATGTTTTTATGGACTGCTGCTGGGTTGTAACTTTCCACTGGGGTAATGCTGTTCAGGTCCTGTTGCATGTGCTATGGCTCATAAAACATTGTGAAACTGGTTAATCAGTAACTTGCATCTAACTTTCCAGTAATGCTGTAGTTTATGGTCAATAAATGCACCAATGCCATGGAAAGTTATATGTCACCTGTGGCCTTCAGTGCATATTACAACTCATATTGTGCCTACTGCCAGGCTGGCAAGGAAAATATGGTATTAGGCCTACATGTGTACCCCGACCGCTGCAGCTTTTAACATGGAAAAAAGCCTGTCAAAATAACCTGTTTGACAGGTTGGAAAACTGTTTTTAAATATTAAGTAAGTAACCCCTCAGTACGTCTTGCAGCCCAAGTTAAGATGCTATGTATTTGAAAGTGAAGCAAAAATTTAAGGTTGCCATATCACTACTGTGACTGGTCCCCAAAAGCTATTTTTACTGTATAGGTGTCATGGCTTTTCCTTTTTCTGTTTCAGTTTTTATTAAGCCTAAAAAGCCGATGCAACCACACTTTTTAACATTTATTAGCTTTCAATTCAATGCTAAATTTGGATTTTTGAATAATGTACAGGAAACTTTACTTTCACAATGCACAATAATGCTTGCATTGAGGCCTTATTTGATTTTCATGGTATAGAATGATAACTGTACACTCATTAACTCTATGCTGTATTTGACTATGGTGTTGCAGTGATGTCATCAATGATTCCTTTTGAGATGTAATCAGTGATTCGTCAATAATGTCATGTAACATGTCATGAGTGATGTAATATGTGAGGTCAAAAGCAGTGCATGGCAGAGGTGCAAGTTATAGTAAGAGCTGTAAAATATAAATGGTGTTTATTTTGTTTTTCAACAATAGTTTTTATATTACTACAGGGCCTAACTATAAGGTCAAGTTAACCTTTGATTATTTTTAGGAATTATTTAATAAAAACTAAAATCTTAATATCTTATCTAACTATAATGTCACCGTAGCCTTTGTTTTTTTTCAGATAATTTCAGAGATTTTTTTAACGTAAAGTAAGGTGTTATTACCACAGTGTGAGAAAACAGGACTGATTGCATAGGCCCCCAACTTTTTGCCCCCATTGTTCACTTTTTGCTGGTGTTTTCCTTACTCTGAGGGTGCCCTGGGTACTGCTAACCAGTCCCAGGGCCTGGTCTCTGTATAAAATAAGTATGCAAATTAGGCTAATTTTAATTGGCTATATCAACCTACCTATAAGTCCCTAGTATATGGTAGGGCATGGAGGTTTAGGGACCACAGCCTAGATAGTGCACCCATAGGTGCACTGCTGAGGTGCCCAGCGTCATTTTAAAGGCATGCCTGCCTTGCTGTCAGCTTTTAAATTAAAGTTGTATGCTAATTTGACTTTGAAATTAAAAGTACTTCCAAATGGTAAACTACCTTATTTTTACATATAAGCCTCCCTTAAGGTGTGCCGTACGTGCCCCTAGGGTTGGGTGACATGGTACTATAAGCAGGGACCTTATAAAAATAGTGTTATGAGCCCTGGAGAGGTAAAAACAGACAAATTTGTTTTTTCCTCACTGTAGTGAATGGCCTCCATAGGCTAAAATGGGGACACTTTATTTTAATTTATAAAGTACCCTTAAGTGTCAGATACATCAAGTTTGGTATCAATTGAATGGTTATACTAAACCCCACAACTTATAATTGTTGGATTTAATATAACTTGTTCAGGTAAAGAGTTTTAAACTCTACCTAAAAAGTTGCCAACTTCAGCCCTGTAGTGCTCTGCTCTGATTGGCTAGCCTGTGCCTTGGTGAAGTATCCTGGGCTGAGCACAAAGGAATGTGCCTGGGGGAGGAGATCTTCCCTCAGCCGATGGAGAGGCAGGAAGGGGGAGGACTTCTAAACTGGTCTTCAAAGACAGGGAAGGACATCTGGAGCAACCCAGCACCTCCCTAACATCCTGCAAACCCAGACAATTATGTGTCCCCCTGATTAGATTAGGAGAGGGCAGGAGAAGGGCGTGTTTAAGATTTTTAGCCACACCAGTGGGTGGGGTCGGCCAGATGTAACTTACAAAAATCAGTTTAATCTATGATGGATTTTTGAGGAATGTTGCTCCCTAGGATTGATTTTTGCCACACTTTCTAGGAAGTGGTCATCACAGGGGGAAGGACCCTGCATTTAATGGGAGAACCAGGAACCCCTGCCTTTAACCCAGGAACAAGGATAAAACTGGCAGAGCTGCAGCCTCACCTCAGATCCCTACCAGATCCCTATAAGAAAGAACGTCAGAAGAAGAACGATTTCCCTGCTGGACCCCTGACCTGCACCTGGACACTGCACGTTGAAGGACTGCACCAGCTGCACACTTGGACTTCACCACAAGAAGAACTTTATGTGGCTTAAACTGGTTCAAGGAGGGACTCCCTGTTTGCTACAGGTACAAAGGAGCTGCCCAGAGTCCCCTGTATCAAGTCTTGCAAGCCGTGCCCACTGACCAGTGTCCAGTGGACATTTGAGGATTCTTACCAGGTGCATTCTAGGAATTGTAGTCCTAACTCCCAAGGAACAACTCAGAGCTTCTGGAACCTTGGATCAAGTTGTGGACACTTCAATGACCCAAAAAGGACCTCTGGGAGAAGATCCGGAGGTTTGGAGACATTTGGAGCAACTCCATAAGTTGAAGAGGTGCATTGTAGGAGTTGTAGTCCTAGACTCCAAGAGGGAATCCAGAGCCTCTGAACACTTGGCTGGTGTTGTGGACCACTTTCCTGAATCAAGAAACACTTCTGAAAGTAAGTGTGATAGTGTTACCTCGTGGGTTTCCTCAACTCTGGACTTTGTTCCTTTCCAGTATGACCTTTTTTAACCCTTTGAGCGCTAGTTGCTTCTTTACGCTAGAAAGCATTAAGGGGGTTATTACAACTTAGGAGGAGGTGTTAATCCGTCCCAAAAGTGACGGTAAAGTGACGGATATACCACCAGCCGTATTATGAGTCCATTATATCCTATGGAACTTGTAATACGGCTGGTGGTATATCCGTCACTTTACCATCACTTTTGGGACGGATTAACACCTCCTCCAAAGTTGTAATAACCCCCTAATTCTTTAAAAAGTCATATCTCTGGTTCCCCTATTGGATTTTAATCGTTTTGGTGTCTTTTGGAAGATAAAAATATAATTCATTTTAATAAATTGGTTTTGGATTTTTATTGTGTGTTTCACTTATGTACTGTTTTGTGATTTCTAAATGCTTTATTCATTTGTCTCCTATGTGAAGCCTTGTCGCTCGTTGCCAAGCTACCAAGGGTTGAGCTGGGTTTAATTTATTGAGACCTAACTGGACCTAAGTGGAGGTTAGTGGCCTATTGCTAAGTGTAGGTACTTACCTGCCTTTACCAATAAGCCATTTTCCAACACACAGCTAACTATGATGCCATACTACCCTTTGTTTTTTTTCTAGGCTTTTGGAATGCAAATTGGGATCTTATTACCATGCCCAACTGTAAAGTTGCATATAACCTTTAATTTTTTCAGGAAATTTCAGGTTTTTTTTTATCACAATCATCCAACTCCCCCACTGAGCATAGCTCCAAGTCCCATATGGGTTGCCAGCCCACTATCGCTCTAGCTAACCCCTCACAGTTGTGCAACCCCCCCAAGGACATCCACTCCCGTTTCAATTTTTTCCTGCACTTCCAGCAGTACTGTTGCACAAGGAAAACTCCAAGGTACCCCTAGACAGTGCAAGCTTCAATTTCCAGTATTTGCATAGTTCCTCTGTAGTACTGCAGGACCACAAGGGGGCCACAGTGCGTACCACGGTACTGCTGTGGATCCTCACTGGAATCCTCACTTTGTCCTGTTGGAGTATCAAGGAACTTGTGGCACAAGAAGAAAGATTTTGCCCCCCTAGGGGTCTACCACAAGGGCCGGGAGTTAGGGTACCTCTTCCCTGCACCCTTGTATCTTTTTTGTTTTAAACTCAAGACACAGGGACCTAGTCCCTGAGTCCACAAAGGTTTTCTGTTGCATTCAGTCAATTATATTTGTCCTTGTGGTACCAAATGGGTCAATGAATAAAAATGCCTTCTCGGCCAATCAAAGTGGTTTATTTGTTCAATTTGCAGTACATAGGGAGTAGCCCAGTACCAACAATCCCAATATCTATATATTTTGATATTTCATTTCTCAAAAATGGCTTTACATATTTACTCCAAATCACAAAAAGCATGCTTTCTGAGTAAATAACTAGGTTTCTGATAAAAGTGGTGTAATTCCGTCCAGTTGTTTTTTCCTGAATTGCTTCCAAACATTTCTATTGGAAATTGCATGGGATTAATGTGTTTTGCCCCACCCCTTCCCTTTTCTCTACCCCGACTGATGCATTATCCCAAAACATTTCAGGAAGGAGCTGAGGTGGATGAACTTTTTTTTTAAAAGTGCCATATTTTGCTCTAGGCCACATTACCCAGCTGGGGGCCGCAATTCAGGAGTGAAGTCTACTTGTAAGCCTCATTACATGGCGATGTTTTAAAATAAACTTGAACAATATTTTTGGGTAGAACTGAATCACCCTCATCATAACTTTAAGACATCTGAAATGTGACTTGAGGAGACCAAAATTGTACACTATGATGTCCCTTATGCATGTGTACACTGTTGTTACTCTGTGAGGTTGTGTGGTTGGACGTCTGAATGGCTGCATGGACATATAGAGCCTGATTAAGATTTTGGCGGACGGTATGAACCATCCACCGAAATTCCGATTGGGAGGTTGCCGCCATTGTGACTGCCTCCCCGCCGGGCCCATTATGAGTTTCTCGCTAGGTCGGTGGGCGAAAACCTAAGTTTCCACCCGCCTGCCTAGTGGGAAACACCCTATAGCATTGTCTCCTGCTCGCAATAGAGCAGGTGGGACTGCTGTAGGATGCAGGGTGCACCAGTTCCACTGTCTGCAAATAAGACAGTGAACATTGCAACGGTCCTGGACGGGGGGGGGCTGCACTGCCCATGCCAAGCACATGGGCAGTGCATGTGCCTCCCTGGGGCCCCCTGCACCCATTCTTCACCAGCCTTTTCATGGCAGTGAAACAGTCATGAAATCGCTGGCAGAGAATGAAGTCATAATCCCCAGGGCAGCGCTGCTTGCAGTGCTGCCCTGGTGGATTAGGACCGTCAGGACCGCCAGACTGCCAGGACGACTAATCGTGGAGGTGCTGGTGGTCCGACCGCGACACTACTGCCACAGTCATTATGTGGTGCTCAGACCATCGTATTGGCAGTGGTCTGACCTCCATCAGCAAAACTGGCGGTCATGAGACCACCAGGTACGCAATGAGACCCATAATACTTATCTAATGTAGTATCAAACGAAATGCTGCACACAATCTTTAAATATGTGCACTCAATACAGTGAAGTTATGAGTGACTACATTGTTGATGTCATTTACTAATTAATTATACATATAGTCCTAGTACGATATGTTAAACGTACCTAGTGGCCACAGGTCTACAGAAACCACAGCTCACTCCTGTTTTGCAAGAGGTAACTACTGGAATAAGTAGCTGTCATGTAGGCACCCAGAAAAGACAGCGTACACATCAGTGAAGCAGCCCCTGACATCACAGAGAGCTTGCACATTGACTGAGTGCTAGTAGTGTTATAGAAATGTAATCACCTGTGTTAGGGTGGTATTTATGTAACCAATGACATCTACTGCTTTTGCTAAGTGGGCAACAGCATAGTATTTTTGCAACAATTTTTTCAGAAGCCATTTTCTATGGCATGGTGATAAACTGGTGCACTTATTTGGTGATGCATCCTAGTGCCTGTCACAAGGAATATGAATCACTTATCTGTGAGATTCCCACCATGTCCCCAATGGCCCTCTAAAGATATCCTGTGGCTAGGAACTGGAGTGCTTTCAATAATTATTTTTTACATTTGCAGAGGTGGCCTCTGTGTGAGCTGTAGGTGAATTGAGCTGCTGCTCCCGGTCTGCAACTATGTCACTAGTCATTTCAGGAGAGAAGCAGTATGTAGCAATTACCAACTGTATTGCATCCTCTGCCTGGAAATTCTCTCTCCTCATCAACTAATTGTTCCTCAAAATGAGGGCAAGGTAACAACGATATTTATTGACATTGTGGAATATTTTATTTAGAGTATGTCTTGTTTTCTTATGTGAGCAGCCTATGTGGGAATGGTTGATGTTGTGGTACACTTCACCTGCTCATGGTTGTGGTTAAGATTGAGTCCTGACTTTTCACGCTCCTTTCAAAGCATATGTTCTGAATGTGACTGAAGCTATACTGCATTATTTTGTTTGCATAACATATAGCTAAGTTAATGTTTCTATGAGAATGTGTTGCAGTACCAGTGATTGGCCATAATTGATGACTGATACACTGATTCACCTCATGCCACGTGTGGAATAACTTTAAGTCTGTTTTGCCAGTAGTACTACTGATGTAGATATAGGAGTAATACGCAATGAATAGCAAATGTTTTACTCATTTGTGGATGTGTTTTATTGGGTGTGTCTCTGTAAACCTCCACTTAAATTCCTCTTAACAGAACCTACTAAGTAGTATATATTCCCACTTTCCATCCACTTATCCTTGTCCTTCTTTCATTTACTACTAAGATGTTTGCCTACACATGTGCTGTTCTCTGCACTCATGGCTGAGAAGCTTGGAAATAAGGTTTGTTTAGGCCTCAGCAATCTCAAAGATCTCAGGAATTAGTGAATAACATGTGTTAGTACATAAAGTAATACTATTGGAGTGCTCCTTTATACTCAGAAGTATTTCTACTATAAGGCACTGATATTAGATAGTGTTATCTATTTTTTTATAGATGCTAATTGCATAGTTCTTCATTATTTCATCAGTGACTTACCTTTTTATATATTTATACATTTCTTAAGTATTATTAAAATGTTAGTTTCACTTTGTATGTCTGTTGGAGGTGGCACATTCTGGTTGGCACTCACTCTCTCATACTGCTCCACGCACCATAATGTGGTGCACTGATATCCGGAAGGCTAGTGGTCACTGCACTCACAAACCACATTTCAATCCAAACCATCCTCTACCCTCTAACCAGTTCCTACTACCCCTGAAACGAGCTGGAGATGGTAGCATTCTTTACCCAGACACGAGACAACTCGAGGCTGGAAATACACCTATTCAGGATTCCAGGGCAAAGGTGGGGAGAGGGAAGCAAAGAGATAACAGCCGATCAGGCAATAGTCAACAAATGGAGATCTGGCCATCCCTCAGGGAACTCACTCAGGAGTCTCTGCCCCATGCCTTCTGGCACGGGCTCTTTCTGTTAAGCACTGCTCACAGTGGTGCCCAGCCCAGACAGGCGCTTGAATATACAGATAGCTACCAATTCCATACCTCCCTGGTAGGAGACACAGCATCTGGCATACAATGACTTAAGTTGTTCGGACAGTACCGGTTGCACACAAAGAGTTACCAAAACCATACCTCCCTGGAATGAGGCACCACACCTGGTATGCAATTATGTGAGTCACACCAGACAATTCCAGACATGCATGTAAAGTTTTCAGTGCTGTACGTCCTTGGAATGAGGCACAACATCTGGTGTGTGATGACTTGAGTTGCACCAGATACATCCAGACACACATGGAAAGTATTGGAAAGTGGAGTATTGGTAAGGGCAAGTAGGTACCTACACTTAGCAAGAGGCCACAAACTCCCACTAGACCTAGTCAAGGTCTCAATAAATTTATCCTTGCTCAACCCTTTCTAGATTGGCACTTAACTCAGGAGACAGGTATGTGAAGCATTGAATATCAACAAGTAAAACACAATACACAATAAAAATCCAACACTAATTTATAAAAATATAAAAAAATGTATCTTTAAAATGACATCAAAACAACAAAAATCCAATGTAGGGAATGGAGATGTGAATTTTATATATTAAATGTTTTCTAGCGACTAAAAACAAAAGCACCGCTCTGGGATATCTGGTCGCACTCAACTGAAGCAAAGTCAAAATTTGAGCCCAACTGCAATGGAGCCCTGCTCGGCTACCCTGAGTGGGAGGCCTTGATTAAAATTTGACCTTCACACTCAGAAAATTCCCTGAAGATTTGCTTCCATCTGGGACGAAGTCACAAGTTGAGGCTAACCACGACGGAGCCCTCTTTGGATACACTGCATGGGAGACCTCAGTCAAGTTTTTACCTTCAGACTTAGAACGTTTTTCGGAGCTTTTCATCCACAACGTCAGGCGATCGTCCTTAGCAAGCTGATTTTACTGCAACCTTCTCAGATTGCCTTTCTGCGAGCTGTCGGTCAAATCCTGGTAGTCTGGGGCTCCAGAGCTTTTCAGCGGAACGACCATGCAATCCAGGCCACGTCGTGGTTAATGTTGGCCGGCTTCATTCTCTACATTGGGTCGGTCCACTTATAAAGCTGTTTTTCAAAGTTGCTCAGAACTTCTACAAACTTCTGGATCTTCCTCCAGAAATGTTGATTGGAACCTCAAAGAGTCCACAAACTTACTCCAAGGTCCCAGAAGCTCTGAGTTGCTCCTTGGAGGTTGGGAATGCAATTCCCAGAATGCACCTGGTCAAACTCCTTAAATTGACACTGGGTACTGGTGAGCTGGGCTATTATGGCAGGACTTGATCCAGGGGACTCTGGCCAGCTACTTTTTACCTGTTGCTTACAGGAAGGCCTTTCCCGGGTATATAAATGTAAGGCAAAGTTTTTATTTTGGTGAAGCCAACAGTGTGCAGCTGATGCAGTCCTTCTGAGTGCAGGGTCTAGGTTCTGGCCAGGGGTTCACCAGTGCAGTCCTTCTTCTTCTTGCCTCTTCTTCCAGCAGGGATCTGAAGTGTGGGATAAATCTGCCATATTTATCCTTGCCCCTGGAGTGGAACACAGGGGGTTGCTCCTGTCACATGCAGGCCACCACCCTCTTGAGTGACCACTTCCAGGGAAGTGTGGCAAAAATCAATCCTAGGGAGCAACATTTCTCCAAAATCCAGGATGGCAAACATTCAATCTTAGAGTTTAGATCTGGCTGAATCCACCCACCTGTATGGCTACGTTTCCCTTAACACACCACTTTACAGCCCCTCTTTTAATCTAATGAGGGGGCATCTGGCTGTCTGGGATGCAGGAAATGGGGGAATTCCAGTAACTGCCTCAAATGTCCTTCCCTCATTTGAAGTTCAGTTTGGCTGCTTTTCCCCAAAATATTCTACCATCTGCTGAGGCAGTTCCCCTCCACCAGATGCTTCCTTTGTTTCAGCCCAGGCCCCTTCACAGAGGCTGACCAATCAGAGAAGGGCACTACAGGGCTGAAGTTGGTAACTTTTAGCAAGAATTCTAAAACTATTTCCCAGTCCAGGTTATATTAAATTCAACAGTGACAAGTTGTTGGATGTATTATAATTTTCAATTTGGTAACAAACTTGCTATATTTAGCTCCTTCCAATGAAAAGTAGGACTGTATTATTTTAAAATAAAGTCACTCCTTTTTAGCCTATGGAGCCCATTCACTAGAACAAATTTGGTTATTTTTCCCTCACCAGGGCTTACAAAACACCTTGTATAACTGTCCTGCTTATAGTTACACTGCACCCAATTCTGGGGGCACTTAGGGCATACATTGGGGTGATATATGTAAAAATAAGGTAGCTTAGGACTTTTAATTCCAAAGTTGAATTTGGGGTTAGCTTTAACTTAAAAGCAACCAGTAAGGTAGGTCTGCTTTCACAAATGACACTGGGTACCACAGCAGTGCTCCTATGGGTGTAATTTCTATACTCGGGCCCCTAAATTTACATAAACCAGTTTACACAGAGCACTGGCCCTGGGATTGGTTAGCAGTGCCCAGGGCAAAGTCCGAGTCAGTAACCACCAGCATTAGTCAAAATGTATGGGGGTGACCAGGGCCAAAGGGGCGACTTTCCTACATTACCAATGCTGTACCTCCCTGGAATGAGGCACAACATCTGGTGCACAATGACGTGAGTCACCAGCAAGGCAGGACTGCTTTTACAAATGATACTGGGTACCACAGCAGTGCACCTATAGGTGTAATATCTATACTCGGGTCCCTAAACCTGCAGGTCCTACCATACACTAGGGACATATAGGTAGGTTGGTACAGCCATTCATAATTTACCCAATTTGCGTAGTCCATTTTACATGTAGCACTGTCCCTGGGACTGTTTAGCTGTGTCCAGGGCATAGTCAGAGTCAGTAACCACCAGCATCAGTCAAAATGTTTGGGGGTGACCAGGGCAAAAAGGATGACTTTCCTACATTACCAATGCTGTACCTCCCTGGATTGAGGCACAACGTCTGGTGCACGATGATGTGAGTTGCACCAGGCAAGTCCAGTCACAAACACACAGTCTCAAGTTCAGCAGCGCCGCAGAAGGTAGAATGCAACACTACTCGGGTATGCCCACTTCTCTGAGAGTCACAACCAGTGACACGGACACTGAAGACAATGAGCATGCAGTCGGGTGTCTCAGATGAAAAAATGCTGCCTGCCTGACAAAGGCGGACCACACGGGGACCTGCAATTGTGGAATTCACTGACTATCAACCAGATGCTTATGTGTGTGGTGGCCCCATGATGAAAGGCCATACTCTTTGAGTGTGGGCAGTACTTTGAATGCTCTGTGACAGGTAAATCTGATCTCCATGTGCAATACTTAGGGCCACATGTATGAACACATTTTCCCATAGACATAAAATGGGTAAAAACCTTTGATACACCGCTGCTACCAAGTGACATCCAGAACTCACTGTAGGCACTTAAGAGGACACCACTCACCAGAGCACACAAGTACAAGGCGTAGATCCATTGCAGGCGGTCTTTGATGGCCCTGAGACCTCCACCAAAGAACAGGTGCACAAGTCAACAAGCCCTTGGAGAACACACTTCAGAGTGCAACACAGCAGCAACCAGGCTAACCATGATGCAGAAAGGATGTGTGGGCCCTTCCTAGGGCAGTATTTATGCCTTGAGCACAAAAGATTCTTCTGACAATGTGCACTGCAAGCGTATCTCTACTTTACTGCAGTGGGGCACCAGAAGTTTTACTGTAGTGTGCATTTGAAATTGGGGGAGGTTCAGAGGGTTCCCTTTTGAACCACATATGTCTCCTCTAAATTTCAGTCCTGTCTGCCATGGGGCTGTGTGATGCAGATCTTAATATTTAGTAGGGCCATGATCTAGCTCCAAGAGGCCAAGTGTCAGAACCTCTCCCTCCAATCTATCCAGCCAGTCCCACAAATGGCAAAGATCTTTGGTCAAGCTGTGTGCCCAACTGGAGAATGCACAGATGTGTTCCTCCATTTCCTAGTGTGAACTCGTCCATAAAGCATTTTATGGCAGAGAAATATCAACTTTCTAGAAGTGGCATTTCTCCATGATTGACAAAACCACCTTTACCACAGAAAGGGGTTTGTCAGGACGAATCCAATGATAGTAAAAAACATGAGGCTGCTCTGACGCAATCCACTATTGCAATTAGGGGTGATTGAAACACTTCTCCCATGTTAACCTATGGGCAGAGCAGCTCTCCTATTTAGTGAAAACACACTTGTGTATTCTTCACTCCCGATGCATACGTGCCTTTTTGCACATACAAGTCTGCTGGACACATTTTTAAAAGCACCAAAGGTGCAAGTGACCACACAAGCCTGCTAAGTCAGGCGAGTTACATGTTTAAAGCACCATAGGTGCTACTGTGCACACCTAGGTGAGCTACGACAAGCTGGATACATATATTTAAGACCCCCTAGGATCTAGTGCGCATGCACAGGTCTGGTACGAGAAGCTGGCTACAGGTTTAAAGCACCATCAGTGCTAGTGCACACACCCAGGCCTCGTATGACAGCTGGATACATATTCAAACATGTCATAACAGTAGGTGTGCACCCAGGCCTGCCATGACAGGCCCAGCACATGTTTGGCTCACCAGTGGGTCTGTGCGCCCACACTGGCCAGTGCCATTTCCTTGTATATGTAGGAAGTTGCACCCACTTCCACACTGTATTGACAGGGGTAAAGTGCCCAGAGCCCTAAGGCCACCAGGCAGGGAATCAGCAAAAACCTATGGGAAGAGCCAACCTCTCTAGGTAGGAGGTACCCACAAGGGGATCTTCACTACGGGGCATGGGACAACTATGGGTACCTGCCCAGCCTCCCGTCTACCACCTGCCCCTCCCTTCAAGGGGGAGTCTAAGGATAGTAGAGGGTCTCCTTAGAATTGGCTATGTTAGTAGTGCCAATCTAAGCCCAAGCATAACTGCACCTCTACAGGCCTGCATTGCAAGGGCCACTATATGCTTTGCAGGGGGTACACTCAATGCAAGGTCCCACTAGTAGCCAGTGCTGTACCCACCCCAGGTATTTGGTGTACCTTTTTAAAGGGCACTCTCGGGTACAGCGCCTGAACCAATCACATAAGCATGTGTCGGCAAGGCAAACACATTTACCCACTGCAGTACAGTGGGAAAGTGCCCAGAGACCTAAGGCCACACAAAGAGAGTCAGCAAAAACTGGGAGGAAAAAGCAAATACTTTCAGGGAAATCCCCTAAGAAGGGCCATCTCCAAAAACTCCTCTTTACAAATAAATTAAAATTAAATTAACACTCCTCTCTCCGTTCTTCTGTTTGTAAAATTTTTATTTTATCATGTATCAGAATCTTTCTTGTTAACTCATCGAGATTCATTTTTATTTTGTTTTGCTCTGACTTTAGCCCATTGAACTTTATTATCAAGTATAAACTCCACATCAATGGTCCTTTTTTAAAATATTCCCTGTGCCAACATCTGTTTCACTCATCCACAAAAAAGCTTTTAAAAGCTTTTAGGAGGCTATTATAAAATAAGTCTACTTAAGGCTATGCTTCAAGGAGATATTGGGGGCCAATTCACAAAAGCATGTTTAAGTACAGAAAATAATACTCCAGTATTCAACCACTAATTTAATCGCATGGAATACAGCTGGGGCAAGCAAACTTGCCAAAGACCCAAACTTAGAACTGCTTTTGTGCAATTTCAACATCATCTGCCTCCTAGAAACCTTGAGTGAAGATGAGAACCAACTACCTGGATATGTTTAATTTGCAAATCTAGCAGGGAAGACAAAGACCAAAGGACACCCGAAAAGTGGATTTTCAACTAACATAGCAACTAGCAAAATCTTTAATGCAAGCCAACTAGATCTGAGGATCAACCACACGCTGGCATCAATTATCACAACCTGGAAATCAGGATCGCTGGCTACCTCGCTCATTATATTTAACCCCTTTGGTGCGGGCGTCGGCCACTGGCCGACGCCCACACACCCTCCCTGGTGCGGGTCACGACCAGTGGCCGACACCAGGGAGGGGGTTAAAAATCCTCCGGAGGATTTTTTTTTTTTTTTTGTTTACCGTAGGAGACGTGGAAGAGCTTCCGCGTCTCCATCCCACCCCCCTCCCGCCCCCTTCTGACGTCAGCGCGCCATGAGGCGCGCTGACGTCACAGTTTTTCCCCACCGGAGAAGGAGAGAAGCAGGTAAGCGTTCTCTCTTTCTCCGGTGGGGAAAAAACGGCCAAAACGGCCTCCCCAGATGCCAGGGAGGCATCGATGGAAAGGGGAGGCTCTCCCCTTTCCATCGATGCCTCCCTGGCACCGTTTCCTGGCCGTGGATCGCAGCGTGGCTGCGATCCACGGCCAGGAAACGCCCCTAGGCACCAGGGATCTTCTTTGGGGGGGTCGGCCCCCTCGTAAACGGGCTGCCCCCCCGGGGGCAATATTTAATTATTTACACAGTTTTGGGGGGCGATCGCGCCCCCCACAATAAAAAAAAAAAGAAAAAAACAAAATGGTGGGATCGGCCCTTGGAACACGGGCCGACCCCAGGGGGCAAAAAAAAAAACATGTAGTTTTGCCTGGGGGGGCCGATCGCCCCCCCCCCCCAGGCTAAAAAAGAAAAAAAAAAAACATTTTTCGTGGTCAGCCCTTAGGGTGACCATCAATGGGGCCAATTTTTTTTTTTATACATGTGTGCTTTGCCAAGGGCAAGCACACATGTATAAAAAAAAAGGTTTGTGACATGAGTGTCATGTTTTTTCTCTCTCTCTCTCTCTCATATATATGTGTATATATGTATACACATATATATATATATATAGATAGATATAGATATATATATACATATATATTTTTTTTCAGGACATGCATTGCAGCGTCCATGTGCTGCTTTTCTGACTTGTTGGTGTGTATCTGGGCTTCTAACAACGCCCACCTCACGCCCATCACTACCACTCGTTCGTGGGCTTGCCCTTCAAAAATCCTTTGATGACATTGGAAAATGATTTACCTTTGTCCCTCCTTGGGGAGGTTTTGTTACCGCCTTGGCCATCGCCCCTGGTACATGGCTAATTGCACTTTTGCTGTTACGTTTGCGAGCGAACTTCTTTTCCTTTTGTGTAACTCTTCACATGATGCTCATGGTGGCCGTGACGATGTGAATCAGCTCTCTTATGTGAAAGAGTTTAACTTTCAATTATCAATTTATGTGGCAAGAAAAGTTGGGTTAGGAGTTTATAACGCTAATAGCTCTAACTCGAGCAGATGCGAGACCCATTACATTGTAAATGCTTGTTATTCTTGTGTGTGTTGTTTTATAATGGTGAACAATTTCACCGCACTCCACGAGGACCGTGATCAAGACTCCTTGGTGAGTTGAAACACGTTGGTGGTTATTGACTGCAATAAAATACACTTTTATTTGTACTTCGTGGAGTGCGGTGAAATTTTTCGGCATTAGATAATTTCTAGATTGGTCTTCTCTGTCACTGGGCACCGGCAGTGGAGTGTGCCGCCCAGCAACCCTTCAACTACTTTGTTTCTAAACATATATATATATATATATATATATATATATATATATATATATATGCAACACAAATTGGTTAAAAAGACTGTTGCGCAGTGCACTCCACTGCCGGTGCTCAGTGATGGAGGAGAGCAACCTCGAAAATATTTTGTGAACAAGAATCTCACCGCACTCCACGAGGTTCAAATTGACATGTTTTATCGCAAGTATAAACAATGAAAGAAAAGAGGGACTCATTTACTGTGATCAAGAATCCTTGAGAGTCGAAACGCGTACGTGGCTGTTGCTTGCAATAAAAGATGTCAATTTGAACCTCTTGGAGTGGGGTGAGAATCTTGTTCACACAATATATATATATATATATATATATATATATATATATATATATATATATATGCATGCATGCATGTCTTTTCTGTAGTGGCAGTTGCCATAAAGTAGCTGAGTGGATTAGTAAAGGCAAGCGTTACCTGCGCTTTAAAACAAATGTAATGCCAGGGGGACTATGGAGATATGAGTGGCACTTTTGCTGGGTAGTACTGAGGGAATTAGAAGAGGAGGTAATGGGAGGCAGAGCACCAAAAATGACTGTTGCACAGGGTGTGTGGTAAGGTGAAGTAATACATTCTTTTTTTGTTTTTTTCAGTGTTTTCAGAAAATCTGCAGAATTGGAGAAGAAGCGAAGGTAAGGTGACGACATTTCCTGTTGTACACAACAAACATACCCACATGCAATTTTGTGACTATCTGCCTTCTACGTAGGCTAGTAATTTAGAGGGACAGTTTAGCCAGTTGCAGAGATGGCGTCTCGTTGGATGACTGCTGATCAAGCCCTAGCTCGGGTTATGGAGGACAGTTCTGATGTAGGCTCAGAGACTGAGACAGAAGACACTGAGACAGCATCTGAGGGGGAGGACAATGGGGCAGATTCTGGGAGTGATTTTTCAGTCGGCGGAGTCCCATCTGACGACACCTCTTCCAGTGAGTCTGAAGGAGACAATGACGACATCCGTGCTGTCCCTTCGCAAGCACATTCTGGGCAGCGGGACCACATTGGGTTAGCCGAACCCAGAGAGCACGTGCTTGCTGCCGCAAGCACGGAGAGAGTGCTCTCTTGGCAGCCCCCCTGTTTGGTTCAGCCCCAAATTCCACCTTTTACTGGTGACGCTGGATGTAAAGTCGATACAGCTAACTTTTTGCCAGTCGACTACATCTATCTGTTTTTGGATGTTGACTTTCTTCAGAAAGTTGTGCAGCAAACAAATTTGCGTGCAGACCAATTTCTGAGGGAGCGCGGAGGCACTCTAGGGCCCCGTTCTAGGGCACGCCAGTGGACTCCCACTTCGCTGGCGGAGTTGAAGATATTTTTGGGCCTTACGCTCAAAATGGGGTTAGTACAGAAACCCACCTTGCAGTCCTACTGGACGACTCGCACGGTTTGGGTAACTCCCATCTTCGCACCATACATGAGCAGAGATCGTTTTTTGCTACTGCAGCGCATGCTGCATTTCAATTACAATTCTGCTGCATTGCCCCGGGACCATCCAGATCATGACAGGTTGTTCAAAATTCGGCCTGTCGTGGAACATTTGTCTGCCAGGTTTCCAGAGATATATACTCCTGGAAAGAATATAGCAGTCGATGAGTCCTTGATCCTGTACAAAGGACGGCTGCTTTTCAGACAGTACATTGCGAGCAAAAGAGCTCGCTATGGCATAAAGCTGTACATGCTGTGTGAGAGCTCTACTGGCTATGTGTACAGCCTGAGAGTGTATACAGGGAAGGATTCTACCCTAAACCCTGTAGGTTGCCGTCCCGTGTTAGGGGTCACAGGTAAGATTGTATGGGAACTTGTCCAGCCACTTCTTCACAAAGGTTATAACCTTTATGTGGACAATTTCTATACAGGAGTAGAGCTGTTCAGTGAGCTCTACAAATCTGGCACTGTGGCCTGCGGTACAGTTCGTTGTAACCGCAAAGGATTCCCGCGGGAGCTTGTTTGCAAGAAGCTCCAGAAATCACAGAGTACTGCATTGCGTTCTAACGAACTGCTCGCAGTCAAGTTCCTAGATAGACGTGATGTATACGTGCTCACTACAATTCATGATGAGAGCACTTCTCCCATCACGGTTTGGGGTCAGATGGCCGAAGTCCACAAGCCCATCTGTATACTCGATTACAATAAGTACATGGGTGGAGTGGACAAGAACGACCAGGTTCTTCAACCATACAATGCGTGTCGTAAAACTCGCACTTGGTATGAGAAACTGTTTACCCACCTGATTCAGATGGCAACATATAATGCGTATGTTGTTTACCGTCAGACAACAACAGGAAGACTCATGACTTTCCTTGACTTCCAGTTGTCTGTAATTGAAAGCCTCACTGCTGTTACAGAAGAAGCAGCAGCCTCCACCTCATATGTTCTGGAGGATGTGGCAAGGCTGCAGGAGCGACACTTTGCTGATCGCATACCTAAAACACCCAAAAAGGATCGTCCATGTCGTCGCTGTAAAGTGTGCTCAAAGCATGGAAAGCGGCAGGAGAGTCGGTATTACTGTCCCCAGTGTCCATCACAACCAGGCCTCTGTATCCCTACTTGCTTTACGTTGTATCATACTAAAGCAAAGTTCTGGGAAATCGACTGAGGTTGAGCTGCTGTTGGGTAATCCTTTCAGTGGCAGTGCATGGATACTGAACGTCCATGGGCCACTGCTTCGTTAGGCAAGGAGCCACAGAATTTTACTTCATCATGGACTTCCTTTTGGCGTGGTCGGTGTTCTGTTCAATTAACATGCATTTTCTTCCCCCTACTGCATATACTAGTGGACAGAACATATGCCACATTGCCACGGAGTACCCTTTCTTCACCTGCATGTCTACCTTACTTTCAACGGTAGATATGCTCTCTCAGTTCGAGGAATCACTTTGTAGGGCATACTTGGAAGCCCCCAACTTGCTTCCACAAACTAGTATAGGGTCACTTGGCTATTATACAGGATTAGCCAGGACTCTGATGAGAACAGAGACATGAATGGGTAAGGAAAGCTTATGGTAGGAGTGCCTTCACAGGGTTATTGCACAGGTAGAAGGCAGATAGTAAAGGTAGTACAGATATACATCATCTACACCTATGGATTCAAACCCATTGGTGCCATCCCAGCACTGAAGGAGAATGACTTGTATAGGTCAGTGTTTGACCTGCTTTTCATGTTCATCCTCCATCAGAACTTAGTAGATGTTCAGTTTGCTGTATAAGTGCATTATAGTCACATCACTGCACATAATGTTGGCTGGGACATATGCTACGTTCTCATGGACTCCCCTATGTACCAAACACTACCCTTTTCCATAGCCTATGACCTTCTCTTTAGGGAACATCATGAGAAATCCCCAGCATGTCTCCCTTAGTTTCAAAGGTAGATATGCTCACTCAGTTCGAGGAATCGCTTTGTACGGCATACTCGGACACCCCCAACTTGCATCCACAAACTGGAAGGAGTTGGATTTAGCACAGAGAGTGCGTTAAAGGCGCATGAAAAACATGTCTTCCTGAGCCTCATGTGGCTGTCACAGGAGTTATTAGTAAAGGTTTGTTACGCATGCATTTGGTAATGTTAAGGAAGAAGGAGGCAGGTAGCCTATGACCTTCTCTTTAGTTAACAGCATGAGAAATCCCCAGCATGTCTCCCTTAGTTTCAAAGGTAGATATGCACACTCAGTTCGAGGAATCGCTTTGTACGGCATACTCGGACACCCCCAACTTGCATCCACAAACTGGAAGGAGTTGGATTTAGCACAGAGAGTGCGTTAAAGGCGCATGAAAAACATGTCTTCCTGAGCCTCAGGTGGCTGTCACAGGAGTCATTAGTAAAGGTTTGTTACGCATGCATTTTTTTTAATGTTAAGGAAGAAGGAGGCAGTTACTTGACAGGTGGTAAAATGTAGTCAAACTTATTCCGTTCTGTGGCGTGTGAATGTGATGGGCCCTTGTCTGGCAGCGGTAAGTTAATGTGAGTGGAGTGATTGATTGGATTGGGCCCGTGGCTGGCGATATGAAAGGGTTGTTTGTTGTGCGTGAATGGCGTGTGAATGGACCATAAAGAGGTTGGTGCCTGGACGCGGCTTTATGGCCCACCTTCAGAAGGCTTGGTTTCAATATTCAGATACTTTGATAAGTAATCATGCTTTGAAACCATCATTTCTGGAGGTGCTAAAACCAACCAGTGTGAGTGGTGGGTTAACTTTAACAAACTAGTACCAGGGGAGTCCAAGGGTGCAGGACTTGCATGGCTCTCACCAGTTTTCCTTCACCCAGAATCCCCTTGAAATTACATTATGTGCTTAAAAAACACATTTTCCTTGCATTTCAATGAGCAGAAGTCCAGGGATCTGCAGGGATCCTCAAAATTCCTACCACCCAGTGTTTCCCCACTTTTCCTGATAAAAACACAACCCCGCTTGTGTGCCTGCGCCTAGTGCATGCTTCAGGAATGAATCACTCCAGGGTTAACAGTAGACCTCAAGCAATGACTACCATTGACCCTTGTGTGATCCATTCCTGTCGCGGGCGCTAGGCCTACCCACACAAGTGAGGTATCATTTTTATCGGGAGACTTGGGGGAACACTGGGTGGAAGGAAATTTGTGGCTCCTCTCAGATTCCAGAACTTTCTGTCACCGAAATGTGAGGAAAACTTGTTTTTTTAGCCACTTTTTGAGGTTTGCAAAGGATTCTGGGTAACAGAACCTAGTCCGAGCCCCGCAAGTCACCCCTCCTTGGAATCCCCTAGGTCTCTAGTTTTCAGAAATGCACAGGTTTGGTAGGTTTCTCTAGGTGCCGGCTGAGCTAGAGGCCAAAATCTACAGGTAGGCACTTCGCAAAAAACACCTCTGTTTTCTTCCAAAAATTTGTATGTGTCCACGTTGCGCTTTGGGGCGTTTCCTGTCGCGGGCGCTAGGCCTACCCACACAAGTGAGGTATCATTTTTATCGGGAGACTTGGGGGAACGCTGGGTGGAAGGAAATTTGTGGCTCCTCTCAGATTCCAGAACTTTCTGTCACCGAAATGTGAGGAAAACTTGTTTTTTTAGCCACTGTTTGAGGTTTGCAAAGGATTCTGGGTAACAGAACCTGGTCCGAGCCCCGCAAGTCACCCCTCATTGGATTCCCCTAGGTCTCTAGTTTTCAGAAATGCACAGGTTTGGTAGGTTTCCCTAGGTGCGGGCTGAGCTAGAGGCCAAAATCTACAGGTAGGCACTTCGCAAAAAACACCTCTGTTTTCTTCCAAAAATTTGTATGTGTCCACGTTGCGCTTTGGGGCGTTTCCTGTAGTGGGCGCTAGGCCTACCCACACAAGTGAGGTATCATTTTTATCGGGAGACTTGGGGAAACGCTGGTTGGAAGGAAATGTGTGGCTCCTCTCAGATTCCAGAACTTTCTGTCACCGAAATGTGAGGAAAACTTGTTTTTTTAGCCACTTTTTGAGGTTTGCAAAGGATTCTGGGTAACAGAACCTGGTCCGAGCCCCGCAAGTCACCCCTCCTTGAATTCCCCTAGGTCTCTAGTTTTCAGAAATGCACAGATTTGGTAGGTTTCCCTAGGTGCCGGCTGAGCTAGAGGCCAAAATCTAAAGGTAGGCACTTTGCAATAAACATCTCTGTTTTCTTCCAAAAATTTGTATATGTCCACGTTGCGCTTTGGGGCGTTTCCTGTCGCGGGCGCTAGGCCTACCCACACAAGTGAGGTATCATTTTTATCGGGAGACTTGGGGGAACGCTGGGTGGAAGGAAATTTTTGGCTCCTCTCAGATTCCAGAACTTTCTGTCACAGAAATGTGAGGAAAACTTGTTTTTTTAGCCACTTTTTGAGGTTTGCAAAGGATTGTGGGTAACAGAACCTGGTCCGAGCCCCGCAGGTCACCCCTCCTTGGATTCCCCTAGGTCTCTAGTTTTCAGAAATGCACAGGTTTGGTAGGTTTCCCTAGGTGCCGGCTGAGCTAGAGGCCAAAATCTACAGGTAGGCACTTTGCAAAAAACACCTCTGTTTTCTTCCAAAGATTTGTATGTGTCCACGTTGCGCTTTGGGGCGTTTCCTGTCGCGGGCGCTAGGCCTACCCACACAAGTGAGGTATCATTTTTATCGGGAGACTTGGGGGAACGCTGGGTGGAAGGAAATTTGTGGCTCCTCTCAGATTCCAGAACTTTCTGTCACCGAAATGTGAGGAAAACTTGTTTTTTTAACCACTTTTTGAAGTTTGCAAAGGATTCTGGGTAACAGAACCTGGTCCGAGCCCCACAAGTCACCCCTCCTTGGATTCCCCTAGGTCTCTAGTTTTCAAAAATGCACAGGTTTGGTAGGTTTCCTTAGGTGCCGGCTGAGCTAGAGGCCAAAATCTACAGGTAGGCACTTTGCAAAAAACACCTCTGTTTTCTTCCAAAAATTTATATGTGTCCACGTTGCGCTTTGG
Source organism: Pleurodeles waltl (assembly GCF_031143425.1). Lineage (NCBI taxonomy): Eukaryota > Metazoa > Chordata > Amphibia > Caudata > Salamandridae > Pleurodeles > Pleurodeles waltl. Next base: position 538,729,507 of record NC_090437.1, read on the forward strand.
GGCATTTCCTGTCGCGGGCGCTAGGCCTACCCACACAAGTGAGGTATCATTTTTATCGGGAGACTTGGGGGAACGCTGGGTGGAAGGAAATTTGTGGCTCCTCTCAGATTCCAGAACTTTCTGTCACCGAAATGAAAGGAAAACTTGTTTTTTTAACAACTTTTTGAGGTTTGCAAAGGATTCTGGGTAACAGAACCTGGTCCGAGCCCCGCAAGTCACCCCTCCTTGGATTCCCCTAGGTCTCTAGTTTTCAGAAATGCACAGGTTTGGTAGGTTTCCCTAGGTGCCGGCTGAGCTAGAGGCCAAAATCTACAGGTAGGCACTTTGCAAAAAACACCTCTGTTTTCTTCCAAAAATTTGGATGTGTCCACGTTGCGTTTTGGGGCGTTTCCTGTCGCAGGCGCTAGGCCTACCCACACAAGTGAGGTATCATTTTTATCTGGAGACTTGGGGGAACACTGGGTGGAAGGAAATTTGTGGCTTCTCTCAGATTCCAGAACTTTCTGCCACAGAAATGTGAGGAACATGTGTTTTTTTAGACATATTTTGAGGTTTGCAAAGGATTCTGGGTAACAGAACCTGGTCCGAGCCCCGCAAGTCACCCCTCCTTGGATTCCCCTAGGTCTCTAGTTTTCAGAAATGCACAGGTTTGGTAGGTTTCCCTAGGTGCCGGCTGAGCTAGAGGCCAAAATCTACAGGTAGGCACTTTGGAAAAAACAGCTGTGTTTTCTATAAAAAAAATAGGATGTGTCCATGTTGTGTTTTGGGGCATTTCCTGTCGCGGGCACTAGGCCTACCCACACAAGTGAGGTATCATTTCTATCGGGAGACTTGGGGGAACATAGAATAGTAAAACAAGTGTTATTGCCCCTTATCTTTCTCTACATTTTTCCTTCCAAATATAAGAGAGTGTGTAAAAAAGATGTCTATTTGAGAAATGCCCTGCAATTCACATGCTAGTATGGGCACCTTGGAATTCAGCGATGTGCAAATAACCACTGCTCCTCAAAACCTTATCTTGATCCCATTTTGGAAATGCAAAGGTTTTCTTGACACCTCTTTTTCACTCTTCATATTTCAGCAAATGAATTGCTGTATACCCAGTATAGAATGAAAACCAACTATAGGGTGCAGCTCATTTATTGGCTCTGGGTACCTAGGGTTCTTGATGAACTTACAAGCCCTTTATATCCCCGCAACCAGAAGAGTCCAGCAGACAAAACGGTATATTGCTTTCAGAAATCTGACATCGCAGGAAAAAGTTACAGAGTAAAACATAAAGAAAAATGGCTGTTGTTTTCAGCTCAATTTCAATATGTTTTTTATTTCAGCTGTTATTTTCTGTAGGAAAACCTTGTAGGATCTACACAAATGACCCCTTGCTGAATTCAGAATTTTGTCTAGTTTACAGAAATGTTTAGCATTCCGGGATCCAGCATTGGTTTCACACCCATTCCTGTCACTAACTGGAAGGAGGCTGAAAGCACCAAATATAGTAAAAATGGGGTATGTCCCAGTAAAATGCCAAATTTGTGTTGAAAAATGTGGTTTTCTGATTCAAGTCTGCCTGTTCCTGAAAGGTGGGAAGATAGTGATTTCAGCACCAGAAACCCTTTGTTGATGGCATTTTCAGGGAAAAAACCACAAGCTTTCTTCGGCAGCCCTTTTTTCCCATTTTTTTGGAAAAAACAAAATTTTCACTGTATTTTGGCTATTTTCTTGGTCTCCTCCAGGGGAAACCACAAACTCTGGGTACCATTAGAATCCCTAGGATGTTGGAAAAAAAGGACGCAAATTTGGTGTGGTTAGCTTATGTGGACAAAAAGTTATGAAGCCCTAAGCGCGAACTACCCCAAATAGCCAAAAAAGGGCTCAGCACTGGGGGGGAAAAGGCCCAGCAGCTAAGGGGTTAATATTTAAATCAATACTAAAAATACACAGAAACAAACTCTAATTAAAGGTACAAAAACAAATGATTTTAATTACAAGCCACGCATGTGGAAATACTGTTGATTATTAATTGAGACTTCAATCTAACCATGACAAACCACTACAAGAGTAGCACTAATGAATGGGTCCAAGATATGAGGTTGGGAGTTCCATTGCAGGTATTGCAAAGTATGAACATCAACAAAAGTGATTGCATCCTCCTGCGAGTCATGGATGCTCTGGGGCTGAGGGCCCTCAATGGCAGAACCCCAGCTGAATCCCTAGTGAAAACACATCTAGGAATTCTGAGTCAACCTTGGACTACACCTTCACAGCTACCTCTATATTCCACGACAATCACAGCTTTCACATAGAAGTTACATGTGAAAGTCACCACCATCCTTAAATGAGGAAAACATTAAGCATTAACCAGCAGAGAGACCATATTAAAAATATCTGTGCACAAGATCCAAGTAGTTTTTGTCTATAAATAAAATGGACACACTAACCTTTGAAAAACTATGATAACTGGAAAGCAAGCTGACCAATTGAGCAAGGGGAAGAACCAGACTTGATCTTTAAATGGGAGACTATGCAGGTACCACTAAAAAAACAGCTTAGTCCTAAACAATGGACGATCCATGTGCAGGGGGTTAGAAATGGGGTCTTCGGTTGGCAGTCAGGTTACCCCCTGTCCAAGAAAGGACCCTGACTCTGGTCAGAATAAAAGAGAATCACCCTCAGCTAACCCCTGCTTGCCCCCTTGGTAGCGTGGCACGAGCAGTAGGCTTAACTTTAGAGTGCTACCAACACACACAGTAACTTAATGAAAACACTACAAAATGACACCACAGAGGTTTAGAAAAATAGGAAATATTTATCTAAACAAAACAAAAACAAAACAACAAAAATCCACCATACACAAGTCAAGTTATTAATTACAAATCAAAAAGAGTCTTTAAATAGTATCAAACATACACTAACACTGTTAGCGTGAAAATATAACTTGGGCAGAAAATAACCCCACACGGCGAGTGTGCATCAAAAAGGGCTTGCGATGCATTGATTCCACTCACAAGTGGGACCTTGTGTCATTTCTCCTTTCGCCGGGTCAGGGCGCGTTGTTTCTTCTCTCCACAGGAGAGCGATGCATCGATCCGGTCAGCACTCTCGGGTCCGGGCAGGCCTTGCGTTGTTTTTACACACCCAGCGGTACTTGAGTCGGAAATCCAGCCGCACGATGATCCAAAAGCCACGCAGTGCGGGTTGCGATCTCCCAGCCTCCGTCAGTGATGCTGCGCGTCATTTCTTCAGTCGCATTTCCAGCGAGCGTCGATTTTCAGCTGCAGAGCTGGCGGCGTGTTGTTTCTTCAGCCTCTGATCGGAGTCGCGTTGATCTTTTCCCCGTACGTTGCTCTGTGCATGGATTTCTTTTTCTTTAGGCTGTCAGCTTCTCCTTTCAGGGTCCCAGGAACTGGATGGGCACCACAGGGCAGAGTAGGAGTCTCTCCAGAGATTCTGGGTGCTGGCAGAGAGAAGTCTTTGCTGTCCCTGAGACTTCAAACAGGAGGCAAGCTCTAAATCAAGCCCTTGGAGAGTTCTTCTCAAGATGGAAGGCACACAAAGTCCAGTCTTTGCCCTCTTACTCTGGCAAAAGCAGCAACTGCAGGATAGCTCCACAAAGCACAGTCACATGCAGGGCAGCTCTTCTTCCTCAGCTCTTCAGCTCTTCTCCAGGCAGAGGTTCCTCTTGTTTCCAGAAAGGTTTCTAAAGTCTGTGGTTTGGGTGTCCTTCTTATACAGAATTTCTCCTTTGAGGTAGGCCTACTTCAAAGTAAAGTCTCTTTTGAATGTGAAATCCTGGCTTGCCCAGGCCAGGCCCCAGACACTCACTAAGGGGATGGAGACTGCATTGTGTGAGGACAGGCACAGCCCTTTCAGGTGTAAGTGACCACTCCTCCCCTCCCTCCTAGCACAGATGGCTCATCAGGAAATGCAGACTACACCCCATCTCCCTTTGTGTCACTGTCTAGTGTGAGGTGCAACCAGCCCAACTGTCAAACTGACCCAGACAGGGAATCCACAAACAGGCAGAGTCACAGAAATGGTATAAGCAAGAAAATGCTCACTCTCTCAAAATCAACTTTACTAAAAGATGTATTTTTAAATTGTGAGGTCAGAGATCCCAAACTCCACATGTCTATTCACTCCAAAAGGGAATCTACATGTTAATCATATTTAAAGGTAGCCCCCATGTTAACCTAGGAGAAGGACAGGCCTTGCAACAGTGAAAAATGAATTTAGCAGTATTTCACTGTCAGGACATATAAAACACATTACTGTATGTCCTATCTTAACCACACACTGCACCCTGCCCTTGGGGCTACCTAGGGCCTACATTAGGGGTGCCTTACATGTAAGAAAAGGGAAGCTTTAGGCCTGGCAAGTGGGTACACTTGCCAAGTCGAATTTACAGTTAAAACTGCACACACAGACACTGCAATGGCAGGTCCGAGACATGATTACAGAGCTACTCATGTGGGTGGCACAACCAGTGCTGCAGGCCCACTAGTAGCATTTGATTTACAGGCCCTGTCACCTCTAGTGCACTTTACTAGGGACTTACTAGTAAATCAAATATGCCAATCATGGATAAACCAATTACATAAAATTTACACAGAAAGCATATGCACTTTAGGACTCGTGAGCAGTGGTAAAGTGCTCAGAGTTCAAAAGCCAACAGCAACAGGTCAGAAAAAATAGGAGGCAGAAGATTGGGGATGGCCCTACATAAGCCAAAAAAAGTCCAACAAGATCTAATCAGGTTTTCTGCTGCAATTGTATGGAGAGATTACAGTATGGTCTTCAAAGCACAAGAGCACCTTTATGTAGGATCCCTTCCCCTTACTTGTGTTGATATATAGAGAGGTAAAATGCAACCAGAGTTCTAAAAACATGTGGGTGAGACCAATCCCTTAAGATTGAACCTTGTATAACACAATATCTCAGTTTATAAACATTTAAACCACACTAGGGGGCATATTTACGAGCCCCCTTGCGTTGTTCTTGCACAACACAATATGGTGCAAGAGCGACACAACTGAAAAATGAGATTTATGAAGCCAACCAAATCAAATCAAATCAAATCATTAACATTTATAAAGCGCGCTACTCACCCGTGCGGGTCTCAAGGCGCTAGGGGGGAGGGGGGGGTTACTGCTCCTCGAAAAGCCAGGTCTTGAGGAGTCTCTGGAATGCGGAGTGGTCCTGGATGGTCCTGAGGCTGGTGGGGAGAGTGTTCCAGGTCTTGGCTGCCAGGTAGGAGAAAGACCTCCCACCCGCCGTGGAGCAGCGGATGCGAGGGACGGCAGCGAGCGCGAGGCCGGTGGAACGGAGGAGACGGGTGGGGGCGTAGAAGTTGAGGCGTCGGTTGAGGTATTCAGGTCCCTTGTCGTGGAGGGCTTTGTGTGCGTGGGTGAGAAGTCGGAAGGTGATCCTTTTGCTGACTGGGAGCCAATGCAGGTGTCTCAGACCAAGGCCACGTTGTGTGCCCCTGAGTGGCTTCATAAATCCTAAGTAATTCTTATAAATTGTTTTGGAAATTAAATTCAAAGCCCTGACTACATATGTAATTTACTGTGAATTATTGTTTTCAGCTCAATTATACATAGTTGTTGATACTTTGCTCACAGTATGTATCACTGTGCCCAATGGGGAAATTGAACAGGCACCAGGAAGTAGATTGTACAACTATCATCTTTATTATGTGTATTTGGATGTTCTTGAATTGTACGGGAGAAGTTGATCTATGGATAAGCTATGAAGAAAGTTTTGTTCTTAAATTACACACTGTTTTATTTCAGATGACTTATATAAGTAGAGACAAGTAGAGGTGTGTACATGTTAGGTTCAGTACTCCAGAAAAAGTTTGAAGTTCTATGTTTATGTTGGAGTCCTACCCATGTGACTTTTTAAGGCTAGAGTAAACTGTTGTGCACAACATTGACAAAGGCAGTTATTCTACTTAAACACGTCTGCATGTTTGTGCTGCTGGAAATAAATTGTCTAGTGGTACGTGCACCCCTGTCTGTCCTTTTTGTAGGATTTTAAAGGAGCTGTGAATTGTAAAGACGTCAGTTGGCATGTCACTCCAAAAAGGCACAGCTAGAGGTCAAATGCTGATAGGCGTTTGCTGAAGTTGATGAAGTTGTATATATATATATATAACAAATTAGAAAAACTTCACAAGAAGAAGACAAATTAGAAAAACTTCACAAGAAGGAGCTCTCCAAGTAGTGATGGGAGATTGAATCCCTCCAGAGATATATTGAGGTTGAGAGACTGCCCAAGAGTTTGAGGATCTATACGGTACCAACATATAAGGATTCCAACCCGGAGATGATGAAAGAATGGGCGGAGAACTCCAAACAAAGTTCCTTAAATATAATGAGGATTCTAATAGAATATGCATAGGAGGATAGGACTGAGATTTTTGAGGAAATCAATAAAATTACCTTGGAATTGTTAACCTTGATATCTCAAAATGTATTTGATTAACTTACGAGGAATGCTGAGAAGAAACTCTTAAAACTTGAAGAGGAGATTAACAGCAAAAAACAAAGGAAACTGATTTGCAACTTCAAAGGTTATCAAACAGCAAGAATTTTGATCTTCCACCGTAAATATGATCACACAAGAGGGCAATAAGGTATCATGACCAACACTTCCCTGTAGCGAGACAGTTTCACAAATGTTATGTTGGCAATGAGAATCTACTACGGTTTGTTGTGACTGATCAGGTTAAACAAAATAATCGGGGAGGTGACAGAGAACATGAGTTGAGAGTACTGGAGTCCATTTATATAGTAAATTCAAACACCCCTGCTCCCTCTGGGTTAAACTCAAGTGAAGAAATTAGTGTCCACCTGGGATAGACAGTGGAGTTATTATTTATGAATGAGGAGCCTCTAGTTATATGTTTATAGACATTTATGTATCCATATTTTATAAACACATATTATTGTTTTTTGGGTTGATTTAATTATATTTTGTCTTTTATGTCTCATGTGCACACAGGTGGTGGGAATCAGTGGTAGCATGCAGAGCTGAACTGATCTTCCTATGTTTGATTTGTATCCTTGTTACAGACCAGCTGCCTTCCTTGGATATGTGAATTTACAAGTTATGCCCTCTTGGGCTTGATTGTTGAGATTTGAGAGCATGCACTTAGTTTAGCATGATTAGAGTGTAACCTGTTTAGCATTTAAAATTGTGGTAGGTTTACAGAACAACTATTTAATATTGGGTAATATTGTAATGATATTCAGTACTAACAAATTACCTATTTGTTCTAACCGTTATTTAGGTCACAGAATAATTGTTGCTTTTGTGACTTGTGAATCTATGCCCACTAGGGCTAGTACTGAGTTTATTTAGATATATGTTGAAAAAAATTCTTACAAATCTTCATATTCAAGGGAGAGAATGTTTTCTTAATGTTGGGTTGCATTGCCGTTTAATTTAACTTTATTATGAAAGACATCGCTAAGGCAATATACATAAACATATGCATAGTTTAGCACTTAAAATGGGATTTGTTACTTTCAATTTTGGCCCAGATTTGCATCATCACTATCAATTCCAACAGTATTTACTATTAAGCACTTGTTAGTGCCCATGCTTTAAGAATGATCAGTTCAATATAAGGGATAACATCGTCATTTAAAGATGGCGCTGTCGTAGAATTGTGTTTACACATACATGATGTGTTGTCCGTTAACCCCTTCTGTGCCGCGGACGTAGTGGTTACGTCCTGCGGCACAGTGCTGCTGTGCCGAGGACGTAACCACTACGTCCTCGGCACACAGCCCAGAGGGAGCGCTCTCGCTCCCTCTGTGGGGTTCCCCCCCACCCCCCCAAGTCAGGGATGGAAGGGGAAGCCCTTTCCCTCCCACCCCCGACCCCCCCCCAACCCCCCCTGTGACGTCAGCGCGCGAGCGCGCGCTGATTAGTCACAGGGTCTCCCCCATCGCGCTGGAAGCAGAGCTTCCAGCGCGATTGAAAAAGAAATGCTTTTGCATTTCTTTTTCAATCACATGGGGGAGGCCCCGAGAGGCTTCAAAGGGAAGGAAATGTATTTCCTTCCCTTTGAAGTCTCTCACAGGTTTCAAAAGCTGGATTGCTTGCAATCCGGCTTTTGAAACCCCACTAGACACCAGGGATTTTTTTTTTTTTCTTGAAATTGGCAAAAGGGAGCGACCCCTTGGGCAAGGGTCGCTCCCAGGGGGGCATTTTTTTAGGAAGGCCTTTTCTGCCCCCCCTGGGGGCAGATTGGCCTATTATTAGGCCGATCTGCCCCCAGGGGGGGCAGAAACCTCTAGGCACCAGGGACCATTTTTTTTTTTTTTTTTTTTTTGGTGATGAATTCTTTTTTTTTAGGTGGGGAGCGATCCCTTAGGCAAGGGTCGCTCCCCTACGGGGCAATATATATTTAGGCCATTTCTGCCCCCCTTGGGGGCAGATTGGCCTATTTTGATAAGGCCAATCTGCCCCCAAGGGGGGCAGAAACCATTAGACACCAGGGAGTTTGTTTTTGCGCGCGAATGTCACGCAACAAAGCGACCCCTTTGGCAAGGGTCGCTCCCAGGGGGGGCAATTTTTTGGGAAGGCCTTTTCTGCCCCCCCTGGGGGCAGATCGGCCTATTATTAGGCCGATCTGCCCCCAGGGGGGGAAGAAACCTCTAGGCGCCAGGGCAATTTTTTTTTTTGTGTTTTTTTTTTTTGTTCTTTTTTTTTTTTTTAGAGATGGGGAGCGACCCATCAGGCAAGGGTCGCTCCCCTGGGGAGCAAATTGTATTTAGACCATTTCTGCCCCCCTGGGGGCAGATTGGCCGATTTTAGGTCAATCTGCCCCCAAGGGGGCAGAAACCACTAGGCACCGGGGATTTGTTTTTTGGCGCCAATGTCACGCAGGGGGAGCGACCCCGTAGGCAAGGGTTGCTCCCAGGGGCGGGGTGGGGGGGCAAATTTATTTTAGGCCATTTCTGCCCCCCCGGGGGACAGATCGGCCTATTATTAGGCCGAACTGCCCCCGGGGGGGGGCAGAACACTCTAGGCGCCAGGGCAATTTTTTTTTTGTGTTTTTTTTTTTTTGTTGTTTCTTTTTTTAGAGATGGGGAGCGACCCATCAGGCAAGGGTCGCTCCCCTGGGGGGGCAAATTGTATTTAGACCATTTCTGCCCCCCTGGGGGCAGATTGGCCAATTTTAGGTCAATCTGCCCCCAAGGGGGCAGAAACCACAAGGCACCGGGGATTTGTTTTTTGGCGCCAATGTCACGCAGGGGGAGCGACCCCGTAGGCAAGGGTCGCTCCCGGGGGGGGGGTGTGCCGGTTGGGGGGACAAATTTATTTTAGGCCATTTCTGCCCCCCCGGGGGACAGATCGGCCTATTTTTAGGCCGAACTGCCCCCGGGGGGGGACAGAACACTCTAGGCGCCAGGGCAATTTTTTTTTTGTGTTTTTTTTTTTTGTTGTTTCTTTTTTTAGAGATGGGGAGCGACCCATCAGGCAAGGGTCGCTCCCCTGGGGGGGCAAATTGTATTTAGACCATTTCTGCCCCCCTGGGGGCAGATTGGCCAATTTTAGGTCAATCTGCCCCCTAGGGGGCAGAAACCACTAGGCACCGGGGATTTGTTTTTTGGCGCCAATGTCACGCAGGGGGAGCGACCCCGTAGGCAAGGGTCGCTCCCGGGGGGGGGTGTGGGGGTTGGGGGGGCAAATTTATTTTAGGCCATTTCTGCCCCCCCGGGGGACAGATCGGCCTATTATTAGGCCGAACTGCCCCCGGGGGGGGGGCAGAACACTCTAGGCGCCAGGGCAATTTTTTTTTTGTGTTTTTTTTTTTTGTTGTTTCTTTTTTTAGAGATGGGGAGCGACCCATCAGGCAAGGGTCGCTCCCCTGGGGGGGCAAATTGTATTTAGACCATTTTTGCCCCCCTGGGGGCAGATTGGCCAATTTTGGGTCAATCTGCCCCCAAGGGGGCAGAAACCACAAGGCACCGGGGATTTGTTTTTTGGCGCCAATGTCACGCAGGGGGAGCGACCCCGTAGGCAAGGGTCGCTCCCGGGGGGGGCGGTGGGGGGGCAAATTTATTTTAGGCCATTTCTGCCCCCCCGGGGGACAGATCGGCCTATTATTAGGCCGAACTGCCCCCGGGGGGGGGCAGAACACTCTAGGCGCCAGGGCAATTTTTTTTTTGTGTTTTTTTTTTTGTTGTTTCTTTTTTTAGAGATGGGGAGCGACCCATCAGGCAAGGGTCGCTCCCCTGGGGGGGCAAATTGTATTTAGACCATTTCTGCCCCCCTGGGGGCAGATTGGCCAATTTTAGGTCAATCTGCCCCCAAGGGGGCAGAAACCACAAGGCACCGGGGATTTGTTTTTTGGCGCCAATGTCACGCAGGGGGAGCGACCCCGTAGGCAAGGGTCGCTCCCGGGGGGGGGGGTGTGCCGGTTGGGGGGGCAAATTTATTTTAGGCCATTTCTGCCCCCCCGGGGGACAGATCGGCCTATTTTTAGGCCCAACTGCCCCCGGGGGGGGACAGAACACTCTAGGCGCCAGGGCAATTTTTTTTTTGTGTATTTTTTTTTGTTGTTTCTTTTTTTAGAGATGGGGAGCGACCCATCAGGCAAGGGTCGCTCCCCTGGGGGGGCAAATTGTATTTAGACCATTTCTGCCCCCCTGGGGGCAGATTGGCCAATTTGAGGTCAATCTGCCCCCTAGGGGGCAGAAACCACTAGGCACCGGGAATTTGTTTTTTGGCGCCAATGTCACGCAGGGGGAGCGACCCCGTAGGCAAGGGTCGCTCCCGGGGGGGGTGTGGGGTTGGGGGGGCAAATTTATTTTAGGCCATTTCTGCCCCCCGGGGGACAGATCGGCCTATTATTAGGCCGAACTGCCCCCGGGGGGGGGGCAGAACACTCTAGGCACCAGGGCAATTTTTTTTTGTGTGTTTTTTTTTTTTTGTTGTTTCTTTTTTTAGAGATGGGGAGCGACCCATCAGGCAAGGGTCGCTCCCCTGGGGGGGCAAATTGTATTTAGACCATTTCTGCCCCCCTGGGGGCAGATTGGCCAATTTTGGGTCAATCTGCCCCCAAGGGGGCAGAAACCACAAGGCACCGGGGATTTGTTTTTTGGCGCCAATGTCACGCAGGGGGAGCGACCCCGTAGGCAAGGGTCGCTCCCGGGGGGGCGGTGGGGGTTGGGGGGGCAAATTTATTTTAGGCCATTTCTGCCCCCCCGGGGGACAGATCGGCCTATTATTAGGCCGAACTGCCCCCGGGGGGGGGGGCAGAACACTCTAGGCGCCAGGGCAATTTTTTTTTTGTGTTTTTTTTTTTGTTGTTTCTTTTTTTAGAGATGGGGAGCGACCCATCAGGCAAGGGTCGCTCCCCTGGGGGGGCAAATTGTATTTAGACCATTTCTGCCCCCCTGGGGGCAGATTGGCCAATTTTAGGTCAATCTGCCCCCAAGGGGGCAGAAACCACTAGGCACCGGGGATTTGTTTTTTAGCGCCAATGTCACGCAGGGGGAGCGACCTCGTAGGCAAGGGTCGCTCCCGGGGGGGGGGGTTGGGGGTTGGGGGGGTAAATTTATTTTAGGCCATTTCTGCCCCCCCGGGGGACAGATCGGCCTATTATTAGGCCGAACTGCCCCCCGGGGGGGGCTGAACACTCTAGGCACCAGGGCAATTTTTTTTTTGTGTGGTTTTTTTTTTGTTGTTTCTTTTTTTAGAGATGGGGAGCGACCCATCAGGCAAGGGTCGCTCCCCTGGGGGGGCAAATTGTATTTAGACCATTTCTGCCGCCCTGGGGGCAGATTGGCCAATTTTAGGTCAATCTGCCCCCAAGGGGGCAGAAACCACAAGGCACCGGGGATTTGTTTTTTGGCGCCAATGTCACGCAGGGGGAGCGACCCCGTAGGCAAGGGTCGCTCCCGGGGGGGGTGTGGGGGTTGGGGGGGCAAATTTATTTTAGGCCATTTCTGCCCCCCCGGGGGACAGATCGGCCTATTTTTAGGCCGAACTGCCCCCGGGGGGGGGGCAGAACACTCTAGGCGCCAGGGCAATTTTTTTTTTGTGTTTTTTTTTTGTTGTTTCTTTTTTTAGAGATGGGGAGCGACCCATCAGGCAAGGGTCGCTCCCCTGGGGGGGGCAAATTGTATTTAGACCATTTCTGCTCCCCTGGGGGCAGATTGGCCAATTTTAAGTCAATCTGCCCCCAAGGGGGCAGAAACCACAAGGCACCGGGGATTTGTTTTTTGGCGCCAATGTCACGCAGGGGGAGCGACCCCGTAGGCAAGGGTCGCTCCCGGGGGTGGGGGTGGGTGTTGGGGGGGCAAATTTATTTTAGGCCATTTCTGCCCCCCCGGGGGACAGATCGGCCTATTATTAGGCCGAACTGCCCCCCGGGGGGGCAGAACACTCTAGGCACCAGGGCAATTTTTTTTTTGTGTGTTTTTTTTTTGTTGTTTCTTTTTTTAGAGATGGGGAGCGACCCATCAGGCAAGGGTCGCTCCCCTGGGGGGGCAAATTGTATTTAGACCATTTCTGCCCCCCTGGGGGCAGATTGGCCAATTTTAGGTCAATCTGCCCCCAAGGGGGCAGAAACCACTAGGCACCGGGGATTTGTTTTTTGGCGCCAATGTCACGCAGGGGGAGCGACCCCGTAGGCAAGGGTCGCTCCCGGGGGGGGGATGGGGGTTGGGGGGGCAAATTTATTTTAGGCCATTTCTGCCCCCCCGGGGGACAGATCGGCCTATTATTAGGCCGAACTGCCCCCGGGGGGGGGGGCAGAACACTCTAGGCACCAGGGCAATTTTTTTTTTGTGTGTTTTTTTTTTTGTTGTTTCTTTTTTTAGAGATGGGGAGCGACCCATCAGGCAAGGGTTGCTCCCCTGGGGGGGGGGCAAATTGTATTTAGACCATTTCTGCCCCCCTGGGGGCAGATTGGCCAATTTTAGGTCAATCTGCCCCCAAGGGGGCAGAAACCACTAGGCACCGGGGATTTGTTTTTTGGCGCCAATGTCACGCAGGGGGAGCGACCCCGTAGGCAAGGGTCGCTCCCGGGGGGGGGATGGGGGTTGGGGGGGCAAATTTATTTTAGGCCATTTCTGCCCCCCCGGGGGACAGATCGGCCTATTATTAGGCCGAACTGCCCCTGGGGGGGGGGCAGAACACTCTAGGCACCAGGGCAATTTTTTTTTTGTGTTTTTTTTTTTTTGTTGTTTCTTTTTTTAGAGATGGGGAGCGACCCATCAGGCAAGGGTCGCTCCCCTGGGGGGGCAAATTGTATTTAGACCATTTCTACCCCCCTGGGGGCAGATTGGCAAATTTTAGGTCAATCTGCCCCCAAGGGGGCAGAAACCACTAGACACCGGGGATTTGTTTTTTGGCGCCAATGTCACGCAGGGGGAGCGACCCCGTAGGCAAGGGTCGCTCCCGGGGGGGTGGTGGGGGTTGGGGGGCAAATTTATTTTAGGGCATTTTTGCCCCCCCCCCTGGGGCCGGCTGAGCTACAGGCCAAACACCACAAGTAGGCACCTTGCAAAAAACACCTCTGTTTTCTGTGAAAAAATATGTTGTGTCCACGTTGTGTTTTGGGCCATTTCCTTTTGTGGGCGCTAGGCCTACCCACAGAAGTGATGTACCATTTTTATCGAGAGACTTAGGGGAACGCTGGGTGGAAGGAAATTTGTGGCTCCTCTCAGATTCCAGAACTTTCTGTCACCGAAATGAGAGGAAAAAGTGTTTTTTGGGCCAAATTTTGATGTTTGCAAAGGATTCTGGGTAACATAACCTGGTCAGAGCCCCGCAAGTCACCCCATCTTGGATTCCCCTGGGTTTCTAGTTTTCAAAAATGCACTGGTTTGCTAGGTTTCCTCAGGTGTCGGCTGAGCTACAGGCCAAAATCCACAGGTAGGCACTGCTTTTTATAAAAAAATGTGATGTGTTCACGTTGTGTTTTGGGCCCTTTCCTTTCGTGGGCGCTAGGCCTACCCACGCAAGTGAGGTATCATTTTTATCGGGAGACTTGGGGGAACGCTGGGTGGAAGGAAATTTGTGGCTCCTCTCAGATTCCAGAACTTTCTGCCACAGAAATGTGAGGAACATGTGTTTTTTTAGCCAAATTTTGAGATTTGCAAAGGATTCTGGGTAACAGAACCTGGTCCGAGCCCCGCAAGTCACCCCTCCTTGGATTCCCCTAGGTCTCTAGTTTTCAGAAATGCACAGGTTTGGTAGGTTTCCCTAGGTGGCGGCTGAGCTAGAGGCCAAAATCTACAGGTAGTCACTTTGCTAAAAACAGCTCTGTTTTCTGTGATATGTCCACGTTGTGTTTTGGGGCATATCCTGTCGCGGGCGCTAGGCCTACCCACACAAGTGAGGTATCATTTTTATCGGGAGACTTGGGGGAACGCTGGGTAGAAGGAAATTTGTGGCTCCTCTCAGATTCCAGAACTTTCTGCCACAGAAATGTGAGTAACATGTGTATTTTTAGCCAAATTTTGAGGTTTGCAAAGGATTCTGGGTAACAGAACCTGGTCCGAGCCCCGCAAGTAACCCCTCCTTGGATTCCCCTAGGTCTCTAGTTTTCAGAAATGCACAGGTTTGGTAGGTTTCCCTAGGTGGCGGCTGAGCTAGAGGCCAAAATCTACAGGTAGTCACTTTGCTAAAAACAGCTCTGTTTTCTGTGATATGTCCACGTTGTGTTTTGGGGCATATCCTGTCGCGGGCGCTAGGCCTACCCACACAAGTGAGGTATCATTTTTATCGGGAGATGTGGGGGAACGCTGGGTGGAAGGAAATTTGTGGCTCCTCTCAGATTCCAGAACTTTCTGCCACAGAAATGTGAGGAACATGTGTTTTTTTAGCCAAATTTTGAGATTTGCAAAGGATTCTGGGTAACAGAACCTGGTCCGAGCCCCGCAAGTCACCCCTCCTTGGATTCCCCTAGGTCTCTAGTTTTCAGAAATGCACAGGTTTGGTAGGTTTCCCTAGGTGGCGGCTGAGCTAGAGGCCAAAATCTACAGGTAGTCACTTTGCTAAAAACAGCTCTGTTTTCTGTGATATGTCCACGTTGTGTTTTGGGGCATATCCTGTCGCGGGCGCTAGGCCTACCCACACAAGTGAGGTATCATTTTTATCGGGAGACATGGGGGAACGCTGGGTGGAAGGAAATTTGTGGCTCCTCTCAGATTCCAGAACTTTCTGCCACAGAAATGTGTGGAACATGTGTTTTTTTAGCCAAATTTTGAGGTTTGCAAAGGATTCTGGGTAACAGAACCTGGTCCGAGCCCCGCAAGTCACCCCTCCTTGGATTCCCCTAGGTCTCTAGTTTTCAGAAATGCACAGGTTTGGTAGGTTTCCCTAGGTGGCGGCTGAGCTAGAGGCCAAAATCTACAGGTAGTCACTTTGCGAAAAACAGCTCTGTTTTCTGTGATATGTCCACGTTGTGTTTTGGGGCATATCCTGTCGCGGGCGCTAGGCCTACCCACACAAGTGAGGTATCATTTTTATCGGGAGACGTGGGGGAACGCTGGGTGGAAGGAAATTTGTGGCTCGTCTCAGATTCCAGAACTTTCTGCCACAGAAATGTGAGGAACATGTGTTTTTTTAGCGAAATTTTGAGGTTTGCAAAGGATTCTGGGTAACAGAACCTGGTCCGAGCCCCGCAAGTCACCCCTCCTTGGATTCCCCTAGGTCTCTAGTTTTCAGAAATGCACAGGTTTGGTAGGTTTCCCTAGGTGGCGGCTGAGCTAGAGGCCAAAATCTACAGGTAGTCACTTTGCTAAAAACAGCTCTGTTTTCTGTGATATGTCCACGTTGTGTTTTGGGGCATATCCTGTCGCGGGCGCTAGGCCTACCCACACAAGTGAGGTATCATTTTTATCGGGAGACGTGTGGGAACGCTGGGTGGAAGGAAATTTGTGGCTCCTCTCAGATTCCAGAACTTTCTGCCACAGAAATGTGAGGAACATGTGTTTTTTTAGCCAAATTTTGAGGTTTGCAAAGGATTCTGGGTAACAGAACCTGGTCCGAGCCCCGCAAGTCACCCCTCCTTGGATTCCCCTAGGTCTCTAGTTTTCAGAAATGCACAGGTTTGGTAGGTTTCCCTAGGTGGCGGCTGAGCTAGAGGCCAAAATCTACAGGTAGTCACTTTGCTAAAAACAGCTCTGTTTTCTGTGATATGTCCACGTTGTGTTTTGGGGCATATCCTGTCGCGGGCGCTAGGCCTACCCACACAAGTGAGGTATCATTTTTATCGGGAGACGTGGGGGAACGCTGGGTGGAAGGAAATTTGTGGCTCCTCTCAGATTCCAGAACTTTCTGCCACAGAAATGTGAGGAACATGTGTTTTTTTAGCCAAATTTTGAGGTTTGCAAAGGATTCTGGGTAACAGAACCTGGTCCGAGCCCCGCAAGTCACCCCTCCTTGGATTCCCCTAGGTCTCTAGTTTTCAGAAATGCACAGGTTTGGTAGGTTTCCCTAGGTGGCGGCTGAGCTAGAGGCCAAAATCTACAGGTAGTCACTTTGCTAAAAACAGCTCTGTTTTCTGTGATATGTCCACGTTGTGTTTTGGGGTATATCCTGTCGCGGGCGCTAGGCCTACCCACACAAGTGAGGTATCATTTTTATCGGGAGACGTGGGGGAACGCTGGGTGGAAGGAAATTTGTGGCTCCTCTCAGATTCCAGAACTTTCTGCCACAGAAATGTGAGGAACATGTGTTTTTTTAGCCAAATTTTGAGGTTTGCAAAGGATTCTGGGTAACAGAACCTGGTCCGAGCCACACAAGTCACCCCTCCTTGGATTCCCCTAGGTCTCTAGTTTTCAGAAATGCACAGGTTTGGTAGGTTTCCCTAGGTGGCGGCTGAGCTAGAGGCCAAAATCTACAGGTAGTCACTTTGCTAAAAACAGCTCTGTTTTCTGTGATGTGTCCACGTTGTGTTTTGGGGCATATCCTGTCGCGGGTGCTAGGCCTACCCACACAAGTGAGGTATCATTTTTATCGGGAGACGTGGGGGAACGCTGGGTGGAAGGAAATTTGTGGCTCCTCTCAGATTCCATAACTTTCTGCCACAGAAATGTGAGGAACATGTGTTTTTTTAGCCAAATTTTGAGGTTTGCAAAGGATTCTGGGTAACAGAACCTGGTCCGAGCCACACAAGTCACCCCTCCTTGGATTCCCCTAGGTCTCTAGTTTTCAGAAATGCACAGGTTTGGTAGGTTTCCCTAGGTGGCGGCTGAGCTAGAGGCCAAAATCTACAGGTAGTCACTTTGCTAAAAACAGCTCTGTTTTCTGTGATGTGTCCATGTTGTGTTTTGGGGCATATCATGTCGCGGGTGGTAGGCCTACCCACACAAGTGAGGTACCATTTTTATCGGGAGACTTGGGGGAACATAGATTAGCAAAACAAGTACTATTGCCCCTTGTCTTTCTCTACATTTTTTCCTTCCAAATATAGGAGTGTGTGTAAAAAAGACATCTATTTGAGAAATTCCCTGTAATTCACGTGCTACTATGGTCACCCCGGAATTCAGAGATGTGCAAATAACCACTGCTCCTCAACACCTTATCTTGTGCCCTTTTTGGAAATGCAAAGGTTTTCTTGATAGCAATTTTTTACTCCTTATATTTCAGCAAATGAATTGCTGTATACCCGGTATAGAATGAAAACGCACTGCAGGGTGCAGCTCATTTATTGGCTCTGGGTTCCTCGGGTTCTTGATGAACCTACAAGCCCTATATATCCCCGCAACCAGAGGAGTCCAGCAGACGTAACGGTATATTGCTTTCGATAATCTGACATTGCAGGGAAAAGTTACAGAGTAAAACGTAGAGAAAAATTTATGGTTTTTTCACCTCCATTTCAAAATTTTTCTTTTTCAGCTGTTATTTTCTGTAGGAAACCCTTGTAGGATCTACACAAATGACCCCTTGCTGAATTCAGAATTTTGTCTACTTTTCAGAAATGTTTAGGTTTCTGGGATCCAGCATTGGTTTCATGACCATTCCTGTCACTGACTGGAAGGAGGCTGAAAGCACAAAAAATTGCACAAATGGGGTATGCCCCAGTAAAATGCCAAAATTGTGTTGAAAAATTGGGTTTTCTGATTCAAGTCTGCCTGTTCCTGAAAGCTGGGAAGCTGCTGAGTTTAGCACCGCAAACCCTTTGTTGATGCCATTTTCAGGGGAAAAACCACAAGCCTTCTTCTGCAGCCACTTTTTCCAATTTTTTTGAAAAAAACGAAATTTTCACTGTATTTTGGCCAATTTCTTGGCCTCCTTCAAGGGAACCCACAAAGTCTGGGTACCTCTAGAATCCCTAGGATGTTGGAAAAAAAGGACGCAAATTTGGCTTGGTTAGCTTATGTGGACAAAAAGTTATGAGGGCCTAAGCGCGAACTGCCCCAAATAGGCAAAAAAAGGCCCGGCACAGGAGGGGGAAAAGGCCTGGCAGCGAAGGGGTTAATGTTTGTTACTATTTGAGTACGTGTTTGTTATGCCCACTTCATCCGTGATTAAGGCTATGTCCCAAACGCGTTGGAGGGGAAGCTTTCTCACTAGGTAAACTAATCTGCAGTATTTGAAAGGTGTCCGGATTTTTCTCGTACAAGAGAACGATATATATAATATAAATAAAATCATCATGCCTTTGAAACATATTGCTTAAAAGCCATAGTAGCAAACGGAAGGAAATTGCCACATGAGATGTATTGTTCATTTCATTTTTAAACTTAAGTGGCATTTCAGTGAACCATTCTGGTAATTTTCGAATGCAGAACTACAAATCAGAACGTGAATGGCAGTCTTTTGAACAGAAGCTGCTGTTCCTTAAATGGGGGTGCTCAACAAACATTTCAGGTAAATGTTTACCTATGTTAACTGTTAGGTAATTTTTTGATTGCAAAACTACAAATCCAAACACCATGGGCAGTGTTTGAATGCAAACAACCGGAAATCAACTTAAAATTACATTTTTGAGTTTACATTTTACCTGAACGGTCTGTAATTTTTTCATTGCAAGATGCAGTTCATGTGATTATACATGATTTCACATAATTTTTCTGAATTTTGCGGAATTTCCCTATCCAAAATTATACAAGTGATGCCCACCCCTACATATTTAGTAAACATAATTTGTATTTTTTCGACAAAAAAGTCAAACTCAAGGTAAAGAGGTGAATCACTAGTTTCAATTTTAAAAAGCTCCAGGCATCCTATTTTGAGTGACTTAAAAACGCATTAATCCAGAAAAGATGCAAAGAAACAGTGGGCCCTATTGTCAAAGGTCAACCTGATCATATATGTAAGTTAGGAACTGAATGTATCTTACTTCCAAGTGCCAGGAATTCACAAATGCATTGCCAGAAGTCATAATCCAATTTTTGTGTGTAGAGCTCTACTGCGAGTGAGAGTTTCTCCGAACTCAAACTCCCCATTCAAGTGGTGGCAATATATGTGTTTTTGGAAACTCCAAGGCATAGTTAGCTTTGGAACTTTGTGAGCATCCTCAATCACTTATGTTTGTGAGCATTCACAAAATTCTATCACTTCCTTTTCTAGCCTGGAAAGACCAGATTTTTACTCAAGAAGGGTGCTTGCATAAATACCATGTTGAGGCTTAGAAGGGAAATTAATTGCTTCAAGCCTTGGAAAGGGTTTGGGAGAAGAGGTTTTTCTGTGGGAAAATATAGTTCCCACTGAGAAGAAATGTGCATTTGCAGCAGGGATCCACATATCTATGAACAGAGTTCTCATATATAGAGAATTCAGCAATGGGATAGGATATAGTTTGGGAAATCATATTACTTTACATGAATATGCCTGGAAGCCGGCGGCTGACACTGCTTTCCATGCAGATTCATGGTTTGTTTTGTGGTTCTAAAAATTCTGGACCCATGTAATTTACTTTGCCACAGCAGTACGATTTTAGTATCAAAAGACCGATAATGACTAGTACACTAAGCATGAGCATTTTCGCTCAATTCCAGCAGCGTTTTCACCTCGAAATCGCCATTTTCGTCCTGCACTCGTGGCTCCCATTGTATACACAGCAGCCATTTTTAAAAGTTGCCCTCACATAGGCTTATAATACAGTCAGATTTGATTCCAAGGACACGTACACCTTGATTGACTTCTCTCTGGCCTGGGCAAGCTGGAACCATTGCCTCAGGCCAAACCTGTTTGGTCAGTCCCTCTCCCAGTGGCCGAATCAGATAGCATCAAGGCACACCATGCCATAAAACCCTTATTATCGCTCACACACCCTGCCTAATCTTGCTCACACCTGCACCTGCTCTTTTCTTCTTCTTACTTTACGAGGGGGATGTGCTGGTTTTTATTGGGGGTCCACACTTATCTGATGTAAAATACTAGGCCTTGCCGGGTAATTTATTATGGGTTGGATGACATGAAATATAAGGTTTCATCATGACACTGTTTTTTCCTTTGTAGTGAAAACATGTGAATGACCAACCAAAATGTCAAGAATGTTTGCCTGAAGCTTAAAAAACTGTATATAAGGAAACCTGACTTTGCATTGAAACACAGTCTCCTGAGAACATACAAATCGTGCTGTTGTACTTCTAGGACACTTGTCAATTGGTTGCAGCCAATAAATTCGATCTTTGACTTCACCTAGAAGACTCTGAGTTTCTGTGGTCTGAATCAGGAAAGTACCCGAGGTCTTTGGGTGTACCCTGGCACCGCTGGGTTACCGGATCAGTACCGGTTCTGAAAAACCCAGTACCTCAGTTGGCGCCCAAACGTGGGGCGATACCAGCGGTACCGGTCCAAGCCTGAGGTCCGTGGGGAGCTTCGTGTGAAAATTCTGGAGGAAGGCCGCCACTTCATCGACCCCTGCATGTCGACGTGGTCCGAAAGTCTTTGTTGCGAGGTTCCCCGCTTCCCGACGGCTATGAAGGACTGCTGCCCTGGCTATCGCCCTGATTTGGACCCTTGATTTTTGGTAGAGCGAAACGATAAGACGAGTCTTCTGGTGACGTCATTGATATTTTCAGTTAAGTATAAGTGGAGCGTCTCCCAGTCCTTAGTTGGACACTTGGTTTGGTCCTTAGTTGGACACTTGGTTTGGTCCTTAGTTGGACACTTGGTTTGGTCCTTAGTTGGACACTTGGTTTGGTCCTTAGTTGGACATTTGGTTTGGTATCCCTTTGGGATCACTTTGATTTGGAACTTGCAAGTACCAAAGCCGAAGGACTCGTGTATTCACGAGACTATCGTAAACGATAATCCTTTGAAGTTTGAAGCTAGACTAGTGAGCGAAGATGCCTGGTCTTAGCAGACTTGGAAATTTGTTTTGTCTTGGTTGTAAAAGGGACTCCCGGTTGGAGGACTCATGTCCGATTCCTCCGATTGGAACTCCAACCTATGAACTATATGTGAAGCACGGAGTGGGCCTCATCACGTTTAATAAAGTATGGGTCCGCTATTCTTGGAAATAATTGAGAAAAGTTTTCTTTTTTTTTCTTGTAAATATGACTTACAACTAGGATCTGCAAACGGTTCTGTAAGTAAATTGCGACGGCGCTATTTATGAAAAATGGCTAAAGCGCGCTGTATTATGTGTACTGAGTGTTTTCTGTTTATATCTGAAATGAGCTCAATGTGTGTTTGTGGGTCTTCTTGATGTTTACAGTTTGTTAAGTAAAATGTTGGTTAATTAATATTAAGTAGAAACTTAGAAAAAAACCAGAAATGAACCATGTGATGTGCTAACCTAGCTATATGTTGCTCTCTAATTTATAGAATGAGCAATTGTGCACATATACAAAACTGCTGTTAAATGCTTAATAAATTAGAAAACACATTCAATAGATATAAATAGGGCCCCCCCCAAAAAAACGAAATTATCTATTTTCAATTCAGCCAGCACTTTCCCAGTTAAACATGGGTGGAATTTTGCATAACCTTCCTTTTAAATGAAAGTGGCGCAAAAATGTGACGCATTTCAAGTTAGGCTTATGCGCTTAGGCTTGTGAGTTAATGTATCCCAAATAATAGGCAAGGGATGCAGCTTGCTTTTATATGTGGAATTATCACAAAAAAAAGAATAATTGGGTTTTTATTTTTTTTTAAAGAAAATTATTAATTATGGAAAAATTATTTAAAAAAATAAGTGCCTTTCAAAATCGTTTTTTAATATTTATAAAGCTTAATACCTATACTATGACCTCCTAACATTAAAATTTAATTTAAGTTATGTTGCACCACTAAAATGACATTTGTATGTTCAATTTTCCCTTGGCGCAGGAGCAAACAAGCTCATTTCTATAAAGTATAAGTTAATATTTTCAATGGCTGATTCATGGATTGTGTAATAGACATTCTGGTAATGCATATTATGCAAGAAAATTGTAGGATATTGATTTTTTAATGCCTAAAATATCAAAGTCGATTTTGGGCAAAAGCACTGTTTAAACTGCATTTTCTTTCATTCAGAGTACTTTTTAAAGTGTCTCAGGCTTCAGTAAATGCATACATTTAGGTTTGATATATATTTGCAGGTTGTGCCTTCTTATGATTCAATGAGTCAGTGTGCCAGTACAAAGGCTTGTTTTAATATCAAGGTTGAAGGTTCTAACTTCAGCTTAGCCTACTGAGACGTTCATTCATTCGAGGTTGATGAAATATGTACCATTGCATGGGATTGCAACAAGCATTTATTCTAACAACTGGTATGTGTGTTATTAAGGTTTTTGAATTATTCACAGTAAATGTAGTTTAATAATCTGGAAATAGAGATAGTTTTTTTTAGCGCCTAAAAAGGAAAAAATCTTTTTTTTAAATAGAGTGAATTATTGCAGGTTAGAAGGAAAATAGAAAGGCCTACTGTCTTTGACAGATTCAGAGTGGCAGAAGCTAGGAGAGCTACAGAGGCTGGCTCAAGTCATGCTGCTGAGATGCTATCTTTAGTTTTCCCATAAACAATGGAGGAGGCTGTCGTGTTGACACTTGTGACCTTTTAAATTAGGGCCTTGTCTCTGTAAAATGCAGAATGACCCTACGGGCCTCTAAAAGTGGGATTTCTGGTTTCTCCAGAAGAACATCAATACAATTAAAGAACTTAATTCCAAAGGGAAAATATAAAAAAAAGGGGTTTCTTCGAAAGTCCCAACATCATGTTAAATGCTCTGCAGAACTGATACATTTGTGTCTCCGCTCTAAAAAAATAAATGATGCCTGCTAGTTGCTTTTATTTGACAGAAAACGAAGTGTTGCATTAAGTCTTAGACAGAAAATAAGATGCAGCCCTTTTCTCAAATTTTGAAGGCTACATGCCTTAATGAGAACGATTTGCTAATTAAGACTTATTTTTCACAGTGGAAATTGTAGGTGCCAAATTAATATGGAGTGTCAGGGTAACAATTTTTACTTTTAGAAAGGTAAAACTAAGGTGGCTTGATGTTGCGAAGTAACTGACAAGAGGGTAACAGTTAAGTAATGGAAATTTATTTTCATGTATTTGGTCCTATCATGAATTGTTCTTGCTGGTCCTGTATGTTAGAAGAGAAACAGTAAAGTTATATTTGACAGCAGATTTCCATTGCCTGGTGATCTACTGTCAAAAGGAGGTTAAGGATTTTAAACCTGACAAATTAAACAGGCCCAAATATTGGGTTTTGGGCTGCAGGTTTACAGTGCATAAAGTACATGACATGGTGTTGTGTGTCACCGCTTATTCACACATGCTATTGTTTTGTCTATGCTTTTTGTGCTTGATACACAGCAAGTATATCTGATGGCTTGACGTTTTGTGCGTTTTTATTATTTTTTATTTGTTTTTTGCATGTTTGTTGCTGCTTTTGATACTATTACAAGCTCCCCTGTGTTGTGAGGGGATGGTCATGACGATGCCCATCGCTACGCAACAGTTGGTTGAACTTGTTCTGGTTACTAAATTCCACAGATAATGATATTTCATGCTGTGAACATAAAAGACAACACTTCACCAGTGAATGTCTATTTGGCTATAATGGTATTGAAGGAAAATAAAAAGAGATATACAGGATCAAAGTGTGTCACCTGCAGTTAGTCACGTTACTGCCCCTTCCCTTAAAGGAACAGGCAGCCCTACATTTATGTATCCTTGATTGGACCTAAGGATGAAATTATAGATCTGTGACTCAAGGTGGCCTAATTTCTATATTACATTAGTTAATGATGTTGTGTTTCCTAAGTAGCATATGGCTTTCGTTCCTTAAAAGAAAACCAGGTTTTCATTTTTTCCTGAAGAAGGAACTGAAACATTAGCTAGGAGTACCGTATATGTTGTAGTCGCCAACGGTAGAGCTAAAATTTGTGTAACTTTGGCCTTTGTGTATCACCCGTACTCTCGGTGTTGTGTCACATGCCTGACTATCACCCAAATAATTTTTTTTGTTCTTCCTATAGATTTTTTCTTTTGTTACTTCCCCTGACCAATGTCGCATCATGCTTAGTTATTGAGATTTTAGCTATGTCCTAGTCCCATTTCTCTTTTTCGAATTCCTTTCACCAGTCAGCCCTTTTATTATTATTGATGTATTGTTCAGGTTCACATTTCCAGACTGCAGTGATGTGCCAGGGACCCCCATGTTATGTATAATTCCCTTTGGTATGACCAGACTGGTTTTCAAGAATTTGCCTTAGGCCTGCTTCAATGTTTTCCAGCCTGACTGTCAGGGTAGCGATAGACTGGTTAACTGACTCAATATTATAGTAAGACAAGTTTTCCATCTCAATAGGAGATATCTTATGTTTACCTTTTTGAACATGACAAATTTTCAATGTCTATTTTAATTTGGTTTTCGGTTCCCTTCTGTTCCTGCTACTTTAATTTTTGGTGGGATCAGATGTGTCCTAATCATGCAAATATCAGGACCCTCTAGTTCTTGTCTTTTTGTTTGCACATTTGACTATTAGCCTGTGTATTGCATAGTGCACCTGATGCACAGTTTTTAAAGGAAGGTTTCTACATGTCCCTGATAATCGGTATCATGTGATTTCTCTATTGAGATGTTCTAAGGTAAGGAGGAACACCTAGACTTAATCATTGAGGCAAATATGTGTTTACCCCATTAGACAATGCCACTGTGTGAGGAAATCCATTCAGATAGAATTCTCATGTAGCTATAGATGGCAGAGAATAATGGAGAGAACCCAATTAAAGATGCTAGAGACCCTGTTTTGCCCTTCTGCCTTTGTCTTTGTATTTTATGCCCATGGTGTATGGCTACTCCTTTGAAGATTGCAGACCACCTGCTTGCAGTCCCCTTGTTAAAAACCATGAACTGTTTTTTTTTACTAAATTGAAGGAAACTAACAACTGTGGCACATTTCCTACGTCACTAGATTCTGCTGGTATCAAGTCATAATAACCTGCAGGACATTGATTTAAGCCTAATTCCCATCAGTGACAGCTACAGATGAAAGACGGACGTCTTGGCCCTACAGTCTCAGCACCCAGAAAGTAGCAAAGCTGGACAGCGATCGCCAGCGCATGGTATCGTACTTGCTCCATCAGACGGCGTTGGACATCACAAAACCAAAGTTTTAGTGTAAAAGAGCTAAAGAGAAGGATTCCTGTTGTTGATGGCAGAGCTGTTTTGAGGTTTCATTTCTCTACCTGTCATGTGCTGGTAACCTCTGACACTGTGCAATCCCTTGAGCCCCTTGGCCTGAGTTTTGGCCACACACCCCGTTTTCTTTGCTCCAACGGAAGAAGGGCAGTGCACCGGAGATTTCAAGTTTGGAAAAAGGGACTATATTGTGGTGCCCATGAAAGAGCAGCTTGAGCGTCCTCTGACACTAAATAATGAGTGTTGGAGTCTGAAAGTGCTGCTGAGCTTGAGCTATTTCCCAATTAATGGTGCTTGCCTCTGCACGAGATGATTTGTGCCCTTGATCAATGAAGAGCACATTGTTTGTAGTGTCTGCCACAGAGGAGAGACACTGGTGCATTGCTTTAAGACATTGAGACTTTCGAGTGAGCTGTGGGTGTTTGCCAGGAGGGCACTCCAACTAAGCAGTATTTTCTCACGAAGAGGCCTGAATTGAGAGGCCCATGCGAAAGAAAACAACAAAAGAAAATTTGATGGACAATAGAAGCCTGCCAGAGAGGCTTTTTGAACGGACTCTGGGCATAGTTGGTTTCACAAGAGGTTTCCGTGTGATTGTATAGACTAGGTGTTAGGAGACTGATTGTTTTGCTGGCATTGTTTTAAAGTACTATTCTGTTTAGTAAAAGCAGAATAAAGTCCATTTTCTGTGGAAAGAGTACCCCCTTTTCACCTTAGAGCATTGATGAGATGAACATACAAAAATTACTGAAATGCAGAGGAGCCCTAAAAATGTTACTAGATAATTTTAGGATTTGCTTTTTGGTTAGGGTTGTGAAAAATTATTATTTCATAGTGGTCACTACTTTCTCCCGTTGTCTATATGTTGTCTATATGTTCTTAATAACGTGTTTTCTAGTGTCTTTTAAACATGACGTTGTTATTTATGGGTAGGATTGTTTTTCTCTACTCAATTGACTTCTGCACCCACTTCCCAACCTATGTCTTTTCCTACTATTGTTTCTTTGCACTTTTTTCACCCTTTTCCTGAACATGAGCAGGTTAGAAGATCAGAATTCGTAAGCAATTCTTTTGTACAGCTTCTGCATCAACACTAGTTAGTAGTGAACATCACTAATTGTTGGGTGTGTGATCTTATGCCACCTACTGCAGATAGAGGTATTCCTTATTTTGTCCTGCCATATGTGGCCTTTTTGTGCTACTTCATGTTCGAGGAGACCTGTCCAGAGAGAGTTACCAAGTACTAGAATTTTGCTCCAGCAACATCTCCATGGCCTTATAAACATAGACCTGGACTCAGATTAGCATGAGAATAGGTTTATTGCCTATGTGAGGGCTAAAGGAGGGTTTGTGGTTCTAAAAATTCTGGACCCATGTAATTTACTTTGCCACAGCAGTACGATTTTAGTATCAAAAGACCGATAATGACTAGTACACTAAGCATGAGCATTTTCGCTCAATTCCAGCAGCGTTTTCACCTCGAAATCGCCATTTTCGTCCTGCACTCGTGGCTCCCATTTTATACACAGCAGCCATTTTTAAAAGTTGCCCTCACATAGGCTTATAATACAGTCAGATTTGATTCCAAGGACACGTACACCTTGATTGACTTCTCTCTGGCCTGGGAAAGCTGGAACCATTGCCTCAGGCCAAACCTGTTTGGTCAGTCCCTCTCCCAGTGGCCGAATCAGATAGCATCAAGGCACACCATGCCATAAAACCCTTATTATCGCTCACACACCCTGCCTAATCTTGCTCACACCTGCACCTGCTCTTTTCTTCTTCTTACTTTACGAGGGGGAGGTGCCCGTTTTTATTGGGGGTCCACACTTATCTGATGTAAAATACTAGGCCTTGCCGGGTAATTTATTATGGGTTGGATGACATGAAATATAAGGTTTCATCATGACACTGTTTTTTCCTTTGTAGTGAAAACATGTGAATGACCAACCAAAATGTCAAGAATGTTTGCCTGAAGCTTAAAAAACTGTATATAAGGAAACCTGACTTTGCATTGAAACACAGTCTCCTGAGAACATACAAATCGTGCTGTTGTACTTCTAGGACACTTGTCAATTGGTTGCAGCCAATAAATTCGATCTTTGACTTCACCTAGAAGACTCTGAGTTTCTGTGGTCTGAATCAGGAAAGTACCCGAGGTCTTTGGGTGTACCCTGGCACCGCTGGGTTACCGGATCAGTACTGGTTCTGAAAAACCCAGTACCTCAGTTTATGATTAACAAAAAGTAGGAAATGTACACTCGACATAGATCTAAATCTGGAAATGTAGAGTCACTACTTTTTGTATTTCAGACCTACAGTTATATCCTAAGAATGCTGTGCTAGTAGCTGAATGTAAAACCGATCTTCACACAAAGATTCAACAAATCTGTGGTTACATTTTATGTATGCAAATGAAACCTGCCAATGAGATGGAGATTTGCTTTACATACATCAGATGTACCAGATCTCGTACCGATTATCTCGGTTTGAAATTGAGATAAGTAGAGTGTTGAAGTATTATGAGTATTATGAGCCAATTTGATGCAAGAGAGACAGTGATGATATAACCTGGAGCTAACAAAACCCCGACAGCATATGCTGCTTGATTGCTGGCTTTGTCGCCGTGAATTACCTATTTCATTGTATGGAATTTTACTGTCATGAATTAAGTCGTTTCTTAATTCCTTAGACATGTCTTCACAACCTGTATGGTTTAATTTATTTGAAAAAAATATATATTCCGATTTAATTATTTTTTTATGACAATCATTTTCCTGACACATGTTTTAGACAAATATGTAGACTTTGCACATTAGTTAGTTGTAAAAACTTGATGAGTAGCTTTCTGGTTTATCAGAAGTATTTTACTGCACCTCTCATGTTAGTGGAGAACAATGACGGAAGCTGTTTTAGGGACCTTTAAAATCCCACGAAACGTTTACTTCACGGCATGGTGCTAAAGGAAAAGTGCCCACATTGCAGTTTTACATGCATCGGTTAGCAACAACAAGTATTCGTTACTGGGTCATTGAATGCTCCGGAGAAAGGCTGCTCGCTCTTCAGAAGACCTGTGATTAAGCAAACTAATGATAGCTGCCTTGTTCTTGATGTGCATGGTCCAGTGCATAGAAATGATAGAGCTCAAAGTGGAGGAGATCACATGGGGTTATGTGTAAACACTTTAAACTGTAGAGATGTCTTGGCACTGACCAGGAATAACACACCCCTCACACACCCACCAAAATATTCCTCAGTGTAGAATGTATGCTCGATCAACATCAATAAATCACCCAAGAGATAAATATTTAAAATAAAGGCACTGTGCAAAGTAGGGTTAGTAGCAATATGTAACCCTCGTGCGAAGTAGCATTTTATTAAAAAAAAAATGACTAACAGAACTCAAGTTCCGTTTGCATCGACGAACCATGTAATACTTCTTTTGATCTTTTCTCTTTTCAATACTGGGAAGGATCACACACTTTACTGACTAAACTGGGGGAACTTGCTGCGATGTGTTTTTATATTTTCGACAGGATGTGAAAGGCTTTTGAACTTTATCAAATAATTTCTACAAAAAAACGCGGTTGAACAGATTCGGGTTATGGAAATTTGCAAATACGTATGTTAGTTTGCAACGCTAAAGCACTGAACCGTTGGCATTGCTTTTTAAACAGAAATAGAGAAAATTGTAGCATTGTATTAGGTGAAAACTAAACTTGGACAATATCTTTAGTATTAAGTTGTTTTTCAGAAAGCACTGTGGTTGTCTCTGTGTACTATGAAGAACATGATTTGCTTTTACTCAATTAACTGAGATAGGAATGATGATATTCCGAGTTGGACTTACTTAGATTTGAATTCGACTTTCTGGTCTCAAGAGATGTCAGCATAAAGTATAAAAGTCACGGACCCTTCTTGATGGCATTTTAAGAAGACAAATCAACAGCTCAGTGAATGTCATGCCAAATATGTACATTTAGTTAATGTTAGACAATGGATTATGGGCACTGGGCTGCTTACATGTGAACACGAGTGCACACATGTGACAGCTGCACATTGGAGACTCCGTTGTCGTGTGCAGCCCAGTAACTACGCACATCTAACCTGGCGCAGAGGGAACTCTACAGGATTGGATTTTGACCTGTGTATGCTTCATAATGTTAGGGGCTTATTTACAAACCTCCATGAGCCGCTGGAGCATCACTTTTTTGACGTTCCTGTGGCACACAATGCAGACCCATATCTACAAAGACATGCAAAGCCACCCTGCGTGGCTTTACATGGCCTTGTAGCTATGGTGTAAAGTGTTGTTTCACACTGCATTGTGGAGGTATGCACGTGCATGGGTGTTGCTCACGGTTTTTGACACTGCCCCAAAATCACAATATAGCGTAGCTGTGGGAATGCTAAATAATGTACGCTTCCCCTGAGCAGGTGTAACGAGGAGAAATGTTTACATTTCTCCATGTTTTTTCTTTTTTCCACGTGTAGTGCATTTTGGTGAACCTATAGAACGAGGAAAACACCTCTTGTGATTGTGTTTATGCAGTAAGTTGCCCCTTCCTGCACAAAAGCAATCATGCCAACAACACAGACAACCTTGCATCATGGTGCAAGGGTGCCTGTGTTGGTGCTCCTCTGCTATCTGTGCGCTGGCACTGTAGCTTGTAGATACGGTGCATTCCTGCTCTTTCCAATTGGCGGAGGGCACAGCAGCAAAATGACTTGCTGCTATGCCCTACACCAGTCCTTTTTAAATAAGGCCCTCAGTGTACACTAATAGGGACAGTCAGTGTGTTTTAATGTCTTGTCAGCAGTAACACTCCATTATACGCTTATGGAGAAGGCTGCTTCGTGTGCAGCTATGCTTTCATTTGATCTACTGAGACCAGAGATACATTTAATCAGGGTATAACCTGCGTGGAAACATCAATTCTGCGAGTTCCAAGGAGATATCTGTACAGCTTTTAGGTCATTCAGGAATGTCATATTTCTCTGCCTCAGCGCAGAATCAAAGGTCAGGCCTTTTGTCACCTTATGGGGGTGGGTTAATTTCTTTTTTTTTGAATTTTGGAAAGAACAAAGGCCTCCACCACAGAGTGAGCAATTAATAGTGCTTCGCTCAACTCCTGAGGAGGTAAGGGGTGGGGCAGAGAGTTCTGCATCAATCGACCAGCTGTTACACTGTCAGTGATGGGCCTGCCCAAGTCCTCTAAACGAAGGAAGGAGCCCAGACCTCTGGAGCCAGCCAAGGAGGAACCTCTCTCTGAAGATTTACTGGGAAAGGCCCTGGCAGTGATGTCAGTGAGGACGGGACATGTGGCAAGTGACGTCTGTAAGGATGTGCAGGAAGGTTAGGACAGAGACATAGAGGTGATGTGGCACTCCAGGATGGGACAGAGGTGCATCCCTGCTGGAACCTCCCACCCCCCTCTTAAAAGGCATTGGGGAGGTGGGAGAGCTCTTTTTGGTTATGCCTTTTTACTGGACATTGAGACTGGAGGTGACTGCCATTGATAACTGGAAGGAGGAACCCTCTGTTGAACTCCTGCACTAAGGACTCTGAGTTCAGTTGACCCCATGAGCAGTGGGGCTCTCTTCAGGAGCAGAGAAGCTGGCCCCTTTACAGCCTAAAAGAAATAGTTGGGGGAAGTTTGGGCTTCTGCACAAAGGAGGAGAGAGGCTTCCGCACCAAGGAAGAGAGAGGCCCAGAGGAAAACCAGGAGAAAGGCTGGTGCAGGGAGCCAGTGAAACCATCTTCTGCAAAGTTCATTACCATTGACATCAGTAGGCCTAAAGAAAGTGCTATAAGTTGCTAGGGCTTGCCAGAAGGAGCAAAACAAGACCAAGATCAAGCAAAACGGTCCTACTGGTCCGAGATATGAACATGCATAGGAATGACCTCTGACCCCTCCAGCAAGGCCAGGAGACCATGGTGCTCCGATGCCAAAACCTTTCTAACTCTGCAGGGTTGCTAGGGCCCAGGACTGCCACAAGGAGAATTCTTACTTCTTTGCCGGGAGAGCACGTGTGTGGAGCACCCCTCCCCAGTGTTCTTATGGGCCTAGGGATCCCATCACCCAGGCCAGTTTTACAATTGAGAGCCCCGAACTCCAACTCAGTGCACCAGAGGCAGCAAAAGCAGGAGAGCATTGCTGCACTTCCGCCGCATGAGCCAAGGAGAAAGGAGGGGCCTAAGAACCCATCTCTGGTCCCCAGGACACCAAGGAAGTGGCCAGACTGCCTCAGTCCCCCTGCCAATATCTGGGGGGGAGTGGGAGGCCACCACATGCAGCTGCGTCTGGCTTTCGGAGTTGGCAAGCTATGGAACCTTTATGGCTCCCCCAGCAACACATGAGAGTGCTGCATGTGTGAGGAGCTGGCAAGGGTAGCCAGGGGTTGGCTTTCTGGGCTGCTCCCCACCATTGGCAGTTTGTAGCTAAAAGGATAAAGGCTGTGAGGCTGTGCAGCAAAAAACAAAACATCAAGCTGCTAATTCAATATGCATAGGAGGACTGCCCCATAATGCCCTGCGGGGTTTGCCTATTTGCACTGTTTCTTCCTCTGTGGTGGGCCCTGGACAATAGGGTGACCACCAATGACACTAACAAGTGCACAGTAAGCTGTAGGTGTGACACAGCCTCCTCCCAGAAGTATCTAAGAAGTTCCCACCCTAAGTTTGGTTGGACTATGAACGGATGACTACCCTAGGATCGCTTGCAAGTTTTCAAGCACTCCCCAGGCTGGAGCAGGTGCTTTTCAGGTGGGAGTGTAGTGCTTTCTAGGGATGAAATGTATGGGTGCAATTATAGCAGCCTAAAGGTGTTTTACAAAGAGTACATAATGTACAGTGCCCTCTAAGGGCACAGTTTATGATTACATGTGGTTTGTAATCAAAGTGTGATGCGTTCTAGGGTCTATGTTTACTATCGCTTTGTCAATGTTGCAAGTTTATCATGAGTACACAAAGCACTGAGGCATGTATATATGTTTTTTCTTGTAAATGCTTAATTTGAATAATGATGTTGACAGTCATTCGTCACCACAGAATATATGCTTTATTGACAGTAAATACTTCATTCGTCATGGTTATTTTCGATTATTGCATTTAAGTACAAGGCACTGTTTGGACATGTGATTTGTTTAACTGAACTGAACCCCTTTAGACGGTGTACTTTTCCTTTTTCAAAAGAAAAAGCACAGACTTAGCAATCATTTAGTGTGTGTTATTATTGCATGCCAGTGAATGGTACTTACTAGCCCACACCACCTCACTTGGGTAGGCATTGGAGTGCTCTGCTTCACTAGTTTGAGGGAGTTAAGCACTAAAATGAATGGGATGTTTGATTCCCAGTTGAGGGCGAATGTGGACCCAGTACTTGTGCAGGTCACACAACTACTGGCTCATTTCCTTACAGTTAGTTTAAGGTTTTTGATGCATGTGGACTATATGTCAGAGTCACCAGATCCTCGGGGTCTGTGCACGTTCCCAACACTTCCACCACAAGACAGCTCCAATACTCTGACTAGAATGTCACAGAGTCTAAAAGAGTCCAAGTGGGGGAAAGGGGATTAGGTAGGGAACAGCTGGGAAGGAGACCTGTGGGAAGCAAAAGGTTAAAACACACAGGCCCGTATTGATACTTTTTTAGCGCCGCATTTGCGCCGCACTTTGACGCAAAAACGGTGCAAACTTACAAAATACAATTGTATTTTGTAAGTTTGCGCCGGTTGTGCATAAAAAAACGACGCAAATGCGGCGCTAAAAAAGTATAAATATGGGCCACAATATCAAGATTATATCATATTAACCAGTACTAGGCTATGACTCTAAGCATTGTCATACTGAAAACATGGACAACCTAAGCATGGAATTAAATAACTAGGCTTCAAGATAACTGGATACCTGGGAGGAATCAAGAAAGGTTAAATACAACTTTCAAATTCAAGTATAGTCTTTTGCATGAGGAATCAAGAAATAATCTGAATTAATTTCTAAAACCACCATATGAATCGTGCTTGAGGGACTATTATGCACATACAATATCACATCAAGAACTTTAGCACTTTAGTTTTCTTGAATTGCAGAAACATGAATTGCGCACATTGCAGATTTTAACAAAGGTTGTAAATACCATGGAATGATTGTGCACAATGAATAACATAAGTTAGACTTGAGAAGTGAATCGCGCGTCTTGCCGATTCAAAGGCCACCAAGTAAATGTCATGAAGTGGTAGCGCACAGTGAACATCGTGATTTTAAACACAAGAAATGAATCACGCGTATTTCTGATTCAAGCACTCCCAAGTAAATGCCATGAAATGGAAACGCACTATGAATAGCATGGGTTCAATACAAAAAATGAATTGCGCGTTCTGCCAATTCGAATGTCAGCCCATAAATGTCATGAAATGGTAACACACAATGAATACCATGAATTAGACACAAGAAATGAATCACGCGTCTTGCGGATTCGAAGGCCACCACATGAATGCCAAGGAATGGTGTCGCGTACTGAATATCATGAATTAAACACAAGGAAAAGAGTTGTGCGCCTTGCCGATTCGAAGTCTACCATATGAATGCCAGGAAATGGTAGCGTACAATGAATAACATGAATTACACACAAGAAATGAATAGCGCGTCTTGCCAATTTGAATACCACCATGTAACTGCCAAGAAATGGCAGCACACAATGAATGTAAAAATTAAACACGAGGAATGAATCGCGCGTCTTGACGATTCGAATTCCTCCAGGTAACTGCCAAGAAATGGTAGCGCACAATGAATATCAAAGTTAAAACACAAGGAATGAATTGCGCGTCTTGCCGATTTGAATGCCACCATGTAACTGCCAAGAAATGGTAGTGCACAATAAATATCAGAGTTAAAACTCAAGGAATGAATCGCACGTCTTGCCGATTCGAATATCAATATGTAAATGCCAGAAAAACCATGAGCACATTCACACGCACAAGGTAAAATCTCTCAACATGAAAAAGTAGGCCCAAGAACTTGAATGCTTTCGAAAACGGGATCGGTGGCCCAGCCCGACCTCCGTCTTACCGCCCTGATCAAGGATCACCCAAGTAATGAAGGGCAAAGGCCTGGAAGATCAAAGTAGGCCTCTGGAGCAGGAGCTCAGGAAGTTTCTGCTGCTCTGCACCGGGACCTCTAAATAGTGGGCACGTGGTGTTGGGCTGGCTCCCCTTTTATAGAGTCTTAGCCCAGCCTACAACCACACCCAGGCATGCTGCAGGGAAAGCTTCTAGAAGGCCCTGGAAAGGGAACACACCCTGACACACTCTAAAAGCCTGCAGCAGTACATTGCAAATGAACAGTATTTATATGCACCTTGAACATGAGTCTTCAGGATTAAACTCTGCAATGCAAAATGTTAAACAACAGCATATCAGCACAATGCATGACTTACGTTATCTTGAGTGTGTTGGGTTTTTGCATTCTAGTCGCCCGTAGAGCGTGCACTGCCCTGATGTTGACACTACAGTATATATGAGTTCAAACTGAAGCAGGTTTAAGTTCTCAACAGATGGGGAGACATCAAAATAGGTAGTACTGTTTACCGTGGGGTTAAGCAATGTACAAAAAATGGGTTTAATGGTTATAGAACTTAGACAACAGTTTTACAGTAGGTTTTGTCATATGTTAAAGGGTGTTGTTTTTTCTTACACAAATGTCAAGATTTGTGTCTTTGATGGGTGTGTGAAAGACAAGTAGTCGCCTACTGTGCAAAATATTGCACAGAAGATGATATGGCCCCAAAAAGCATGATCTTGTGATGACGGATGGAAGAAAATGTGTTTTATGTCTAGAGATCCCAAGTAGCTAAAAAAATTGATATTTATACATTTGAGGCTGAGACGAAACTCTCACACTCCCTGAAGAGTTGAAGACATTTTTATGAAGACTAATGAATGTTGTTGTAGTGGGTTATGAAGACTAGGTTGAATCTGAATGTGAAGAAGAGGACTTATGTGTGAGGGGCTACATTGGTGTAGCATCTGTTTATGGGAAGCTTGAAGAATGGGGGGTGTATGGCCATAGCTTCATTTGCCAGATCAATAGTCATGTAATATATGATTGATAAAAAAGAATAACAAATAATAAAATGGTATATTGATAATGATACATTTTTTCTAAATCTCAAAACTCTTAAATGTCTGTTAGTTTAAATGAAAACTTACCAAATCATTGTTGCTTACATTCCTTTGTTGAAATATGGTATTTTCTGTTCTGCATGCTTAAGACTGACAATGCACATTTCTGCTGTATGAATATACTATATATTAAGAACTCTCTTGCTAAGCCTGCTTGACTTTGCTCCCTGGTGAGACCTGTCATTCATATTGTTAACAAACTGTACTTATAGATATCTTCCAGGGGGCAAATGGTGCAAAAAGAGTCTCATTGTCCTATGTGATGGGCCTTGTACTTTAAATAGATCATCGCCTGAACACTAGATTCAAATGATGCATATTTGTCAAATTTGGTGATAGAAAAATGTTTCCTGGGTGTAGGTGTCTGATACATGTGGCAACATAAGATAAATATGATTACAATAACAATCACCTTACAATTGAATGAGCCAGTTCTGATGTACAGTATATTATGTATTTAGTTTTTCATTGTCTTGATATACCTTACAATGTTAATTTGGTTCTATTATCTGCTGACGTCATTGAAAGTTGGATCTCTGTCACTTCCTTATTTGGGACTCATGAACAATTATTAGGCTTGTATTTTTCAGTAAATTAGCTGAGAACACTGTAGGATTTTTGTTGAAAGTCAGTAGAGGCATTTTATAAGGTGGCACGGGTGCCTGTCAAGGTTAACTGTCAAAATATCTCTCAGAAAATCATTGACTACCATACAAATCTTTCCCTAAATCTCATAAAATATTGTTGCACTAGCTAAATATTTTGGGGATTATTTATCACAAAATCGCAGAGTGCAGCACATCACCTTGCTACATTGTTCTGCATGATAGGGTGATGGCAGAAATGCACTGTACTTAAAATTGCATTGCTTATTCCTGGCTTTTCCCTGCCCTGGTGCTCAATATACTGCCTAGCACCAGTGCGTGCAAAGTTGCAGTATGGTGCAAGGGTGCCTGTGTTGTGAAAAGGATTGTTTTTGTGCTGAGGGGGACATCAATCCTGAGAGGCATTTTCTTCTTTCTATTTGTGCTGCCCATAGCAAGAGGAAGCAGGGAGATGAAATAAAGATATTGGCACATTCCCAGGTCTACCATTAACAGCAAATCAGCAAACGCACCAAAATATATGATTGGATGTGTGGGAACACCCACGCTCCACCCATGGAACGCCTTCCCAGGGCAAAATAACGAAACAAAGTGATTTGTGCTGCATTGTGTTGCACTAGATTTATCAAGCCAGGCAAGACCATGCAAGGTGGCCTTGTGTGACTTGATGAATCTGACTTGAGGTTTGTGTCTCCCTTACACCCCATTATGTGTCACAAGAGCACTTCAACTCTTTGATAAATATGCCCCTTTATTTTTATTAACTTGAACGCAAAAATGTTGTAAACATGTATTATACAATATTTCTGTCACATCATTTTACCAAACCCTTATTTAGTAGGATAAGGTACAATATTAAAAACACAGATGGTTCAGCAAAGACCTGAGAAGCCAAGAATTGTTATATGATTTTAGGTGCCCTTAAGTGGCAGTGTGCAATTTTGGCTAAATGTAGGAATACTAGCCTACCCTTACGTCAAGCTAAAGAATATCATTTTTGGGACTATCTGAACATAGGGGCCTACTTTCATAGTCTTAATTTAACAGACAGCGAATATCACAGTGAGGAACAATATGCATAAAAAGATCTTCTGCCAAAGTTGTTATAGTTGTTCAATTGTCACAACAGTAGATTTAATTTGGCAGAACTTAGGCTTTTCTAAATGTAGTGGTCATGGGCATTTTCTTGTAGTATTAATTTTGTCTAACAGAGGTTTTTGTTGTGTATTAATACGTAATAGCAGTGGCCTTTTTTTGCATATTCACATGTTCCTGACTCAAACCAAAGATGAAAAAAAGAAATCTGGAGGCCGATAGTGAAAATTTCTGACAAAGCTAATGATGATTTTGCTGGAATTCGATTTTGCAAATAACACTCAATGTACCCTGAAGAACAGTCATAGAACTCATTTGGCCTTGGGATCTAAATATAAGACTTTTTCCTGGGGTTATAGATTGGTACTAAGTTTCATACAAATAAATCAAACTGTAAATCTGAGGAGGGTAGATCCGATGCCATTGTATACATCTGCCTCCCTTTATGTTTCTCTTGGAACAAATCCTTTTTTGTTTAACATTGGTCGTCAATGAGGTGCATCAATTATGCTTTTCTATGCATTTCATGTAATTCTACTGTTGTCCATAAAGGGTTAGGGTCTGATTAAGATGGGTAGTCCATCTCAAATGTGATGGATATCCTGTTTGCCTTATTACAAGTGCATTTCATCCTATGCACTTGTAAAAAGACAGGATGGCTGTCACATTTACAATGGAGTACCCATCAACCAAACTCTAAATCTGACCCTTCAGTTTATATTGCCTACAATTTGGCAAGACTGTGCCTAATAACTCACAACCACACCATTTGTCTGCGGAAGCTCATGTAGACTTAAATTTCCTTTAGCATAGTTGAAATGTCTCTATTTTGCATCTGATATTTATAATGAAAGAAAGCACACAGCTGCTAATGACCTGGTGATAGATGACAATTGATTGTATTTAAAAGTATCACCTATAATTTTGATAAACATATATCAGTATTGCTCTCCATTGTGCAAGTGACAATCTCATATTCAGTCCATATGCCAAAATACTCACATTGTATTCTTCAATATCCATAGACACCCAATAATAACCTCCTAATGATTAATACTTAAATGGCAAATTTTACTTTAGGTTAAGGTGATTTATGTTAGTCTACCAGCAGGCACTGCCTCAGCCTGCAACTATGCCATGGTCATTACATTGAGGAACCTTCAAATTTCAGTTGGAGCAATTCTGTTTGGGAGATCCTATGGCAATCAAATATTTCTGGGACTCTACCTTTCCAATGGGGGTCTTTCACTTCTGGTGTCCTTTGACTTCTGGAAAGCAGGCCCTCAAAATAGGGCCCAGTACCCCTTTTAGCATTTGACTCAAGGGATAGTGGGGCAGAGTAGTTCAAGGCTGACTCACAAGGTGTTGTGGGCTAGAAATTCAGAAATCAGAAACACACAGTATCACTAAATAAATCATTATCCAGCCAGTGCTTTTTCTTTGATGCATATTTAACTATATTCTATTGGCAAAATATAAAATATATTTAAAAAATTAAGGTGGAATTACTAAGTGTGGCCCCTCCTAAGGGGATCTCACAGAATATCCAGGATACAAACCACATACCCTAAATGTTTATTACTAAGGGAAACCAGCTTTGTCAATCTTAGCTGTTTCCATTATCTTTGAGATTTCTTGTGGCATTTTATGCATCAATGGAAAATCTAATTTTAACAACTACCAGTATCCCTGAAGACACCTATTTCAACACATAAGGTTTTTCACAAAAGCAAAACTATGAATCCAGGCTTTAACAATGTGTTTTCACAATTCAAAATGAAAAGCTTATGCTCTGTGACCAGATATATATGAGGTACAGCCCATTTAGAAATGCTAAAGAAATGCCTTAAATCTTATAACAGTACAACAATCTGCAGACACCTAATTCTAAACGTGCACTTTGTCATGTGACACTTATGCATGAACATGATTCCCACACCAAAGGTTCTTTCTTGACAGTATTTGTCTTCATATTTAGGAAACAAACACATTCCAACCTGCCTTTACACAGTTACATTGTATTAAATGCAGCATTGACATATGTTATAACATGACTTAGTTCAAGCATGTGCCACCAGAACAGTGAATCTTAAAGCAATGGAAACTAGACAAAGCAGAGAGATAAAATCAGAAGCATACTGAATTTAATATGGTATTATGTCTACACTCAAAAGACATTAAAAAAACTGTAAAACCACTAACACAGAGTCCTTCTCTGAAAACCTTAACTTTTAATCAAGCCAGACCCAATAATATATTTCAGTTGTTACCATTAACACTTTATAGGAGCTAGACAATATAATGTATGCTGGGCTAGCTATTCTTGCCCACAATATGCTGTGTATGTGGTTGCCTATCAACCTGTGCAATACTCTGTTTTTGAGAGACCTCCTTGGTTGCATAGCAAACAAAAAGTTAGAACATAAAATGCTTATTGCCCAAAGGGAAGATGGCAGTATGTATGTATATAGAAAGTAGCCCTGGCCCACAGGTGCCCATAGACTTTTGTATTGCTCCTGCCCCTGTTTGGGCACCCAATATGCAGGGAACATTAGCTTCACGGCTATCTCTCCTAGGTGCATGTTACCTGGGCTCCCCACTGGCCTGTTAATTTCCTCAGATATGCACTTTCTTCCCCAGCAGCTACACGTCATTCAGGAGCTGGTGCAGGAGGTCCACAGAGAGAGGGCTATCACACTCAGCAGGAAGGCGTGCTCTCCTTAGACTCCCTTGTCTAACTTTTGGCAGTTTGGCTCCTGCTATCTTTGCACCTGCGCTGCTGCAGTGAAGAGAGATAAAATCTTGGATGCCAGTTCTGAAGGTGGACACAAAGGTAGCAAATACAAGAGGAAAAGGCAAGCATATTCAAGGTTTTCTCTATGCAGCCTACTTTGAAGGTCTGTCACTAGTTAACACTGAATCTTGTTTAGGAAGAAATGATGGCAGTGAGGGTTAACAACTCATGATAACCACAACCAATGCAAAAAAACTATGCATGGCTGCAAGGAAAAAATGCATATCTTGGTCCCTACTGTAATAATTAGCATGAGGTGTGGAACATTTACTCCCAAGTGGTCACCCCCTGCCATCAATTCCAAAAGATAGGAAACTCTACACTAGATAATTTTCTGAGAACTTCCTGCAACCTACACACAGGCTCTGGCATTTCCACATCCTTCTCCTGACACAGCTGCTTAGTTGTACATGCTGTTGACTTGCCCTCCTGACCAGCTCTAGCGATCATCTGCTTTGGCCTTTCCTCAAATGAATTGCACAGACAGACGACTCTCATTGCCTGCATGTGTCAGCTACTTAAGTGAGTATCTTCTTGCAAGATGACTGTGGTCAACAACAACAAGAGTCCTCAAGGTGAACATGAGGACCAGACCATCAAAGGTCACCAGCCCTGGAGAGCATCTAATTCAGGAGTGGAAATACTCCCAAACTCCAGTGAAAAGTTGCGTCAGAGCCAGTCCGTCTTCTATTCAGGCTTCATATCAGCTCTGTTTGATTGTCCCTGGGCTTAAGACAGCTGCTAGAGATCTCCATGACTGGTAAAGCCTTCCTCAGATAAGTGATGTCACATTATTTGTCCACAAGTAAATAACACTCAAGGAGAAATTTAATTGCCTCTTCCACCCTGTCTAGCATTCTGGGTCGAATAAACATTTCACATTAAATTTGTATTCATTAATGAAATAATTTAAATATACTAATTCAATGTATAATTAAGACTCTAAAAATATGTTTTAGTCTATCGATCTATAGAATGTAAATTTCCAATTACTGTAATTAATTTAACACTTTAATTTAGCATTAATTGATGTGGGGTGCCAATCTAATTTTCTTTCTCTACTGATTTCTTCTGGGAGTGTGGTGTACCTGTACCAGTGGTGATAGGCCAAGTGTGGTGCTTGACCCCACACTGGCCTGCAGCACATTTAAGGCTGTTTGGGGACTATTAGAGTTGCAGTAACTATAGAATTATATATTTTAAACTGGAATGGTTAAATGTTTGTGTGTATGTGTTTTGTATTACCATGTCTCTCCCCAAACCCTTTTTTATTTTTGTTAACCCATTCCTTTTTTGAGTAATTATTCCCAGTTGCCACTACGTCTCCTGGTTCCTCCCCCATTTACTACAGTAATATCTCTGTCACCGTGGCGGAGAGTTCTACATAGAAGAAAGGATTGGAAGAGGTGTAGCTCTTAATACTCCGAAGTGTAAGTTGTAGTTTGTAGTGTGTAAGTAGAACTAATGGAGTACATTTTACGTACCACAAAATGCAGTTTTTTAATCCTGCCCTAAAGTTTTGAATAAATTAAATTCTGATGTCTTCTTCACCAAATCCTTTTACTTTTCTTTTTGTAAAATGTTGTTACCCTACTAACTATTATTTATAATCCTGAACTTGAAGTATTCCATTTGAAATTAATTTTAACTACTAATAATTCTATATATATTTACTTATCCTTTAAATTATTTTTCACAACACAAATCAATAGTATTTGTAATAGAGAAATCACACTTATTGTAAACAAACTTTCAAATGTCATTCATTACTCTTTAAACATTTACTCCTCATGACTGTCTTAGAGGTCTGTTTTAGTTCTGTTTGTTTAAAGAAATAGCCTACTAATGTTATAAGCACAATGGATTCTATGAGTGCATCCTTATAGAATCTTCAGGTGCAAGCCTTGTTTGAAAGCTCATTAATGCTTCTTTACACTCTACTATTTTTATTTTGGCTCAAATGATTCTTCAGGTGTCTGAATCAGAGATCTTCGAGCTGAATTTGTAGAATTAGTTACATATGTAAATAACTAGTATGTAAAGATTAACAGTATTTACGATGCAAATTATGTGGTCGCTTACTAGTTATGGCAGTGGCAATGCAAACATATGCCTGATTTAGAGTTTGGCGGTCAGTGTCTCAAATGTGTTGGATATTCCATACACCTTATTCCAAGTGCCCTTGATATAAATCACTTGTAATAAGTCAGGCAGGACATCCATCACTTTTATGACAGAATAACCAATTGTCAAACTCCAAATCAGGTCCATAGTTGCTGTTGTTAAACACTGAGTTTAAATTGCTTGACATTAATATTTTGGTTATGAAATACAGCTGTACAGTTTATCATTTGTAGCTACTCATTACATGGGAGCACATGTACATGTTCACATTTTTTAATCAAATTACACAATTTGAAGGTCATTACTCCTGAAGCAACATGATCTCTAGCCCTTTTATCTCCTTGAATTTATCGCTTTTGGGACAACCTGGTTCGGTTCAGGAGACAACTGATCAAAAGAATTCTTCACACAAGAGGGCCATTTGTCAAGATTAGGTATAGGAAGGGTTAGCAGCCGCGTGGAATATGCTGATGACCCTTTCACACACCAGGCCTGGGAGGACTCATCCATGTAGAATAAAGGACAACGGCCAGACCTATGGAATCAACCACAGGAGTGGTACCTCTTTGAGGTTTTAGAATAAGGGATCATCAGCTGTGACAACTAGGGGCATGGTTTATGGCTTTCCCAGAGGTTTTTCAACAGACCACACCAAGTCGACATTTTGAAATGTCCCAAGATGCAATGTAGGAGGTTTGAGAGAGGGCTGAAGGGATGATGTGCCATCATAGGATTGAACAGAGGTGTCTATTTCCTAGAACTTATCTCCCTCTTTTAAAAAGAAAAAAATACTTCTGTACAGGGAAGGAAAGGAGAGAGAGAGAGAAGGTGCATTTCACAAGGCCCTGAAGAAGACCGGCACCCTGTCTGAAGTGCTAGAACTCCATGGACTTGGCCTAGATGGAACACTTTAGGCTCTCTTCTCCGGAGCAAGTGGTACTTCCTTGCTAATACCCTCTGCCGGGAGGGAGAGGGATGAATCTACAGGGGGACCTTGGAGGAAGAGGGCTTCCCCAGAACCTCTGAAGACTGGGCTTACAGGATTACTACTGATATAAAATATCTTCTCTGTCCTCTGCACCTTGTGTAGCATGACATATTTCAAGCCTTATCAGGGAAGAATAATTGTATTTGACAGGGAATTTGACAAGGGATGTTGATGTCTTTATTTATCGTGTCCTGAATGGTCACCTCCAAGAATAGACATATTCCTTCTGCCACAATTGGAGACCCTTTCTTTGGGCTCAAGACTATCACAAGATGAAAGAAATTGAATTATTCTTCCATACCTACATTCGCATTACAGTCAAATAAACGTTCACGCATAACAACTCTTGGCTTAATTTGACAGCAAGGTTGCTAAAGAAAAAATGTCCTAGAATCTACTCCAAGTTATTTTCACTTATGAAGCTAATAGTCTTCCACCGTTGAGTTTACTAAACATTTGTATAATCATATTGGCCCCAATAATTGTCTCCCTCAAGTCGTTATTGACTATTGCCCTTACTAAAGGCTTTATTCATAAGGGTAATTTACACTTTTGAGTACGTCTGCATTTTTAAGTTAGTTTAATACTTTTCTACATTCACAAACTGAAGATTTATAGTAACATACACTTTTGGGAAAACTGATACATTTATAGTAAGTCCAGCCCAATACATGGCCAACCACTAGACCTGCAACATCTTCCCATAAAATTTAATGTACGTATGGACATACTGCAAAAGTTTAAGTTACTACGAAATGTAATTTCCTACAGATTGTGAATAGCAGAAAGTCGTAAACCTACTCAAAATTGTCAGCCACTTCAAAAGTGCAGTTTGTGTATAGCACTTTCTATTGCATTTTTTAGTACTACTGCCGTACTACAAACTTTCTACAGACCCTAAGGGCCTCATTTACAAGGAAATGGTATAGCAAGGTGCTACAAGCAATCTTGCTGTGCCGAGCTGTGTCATTTCCATAATGCAGGGATGTGTCATATTTAAAAGAATACAGCGCATCCCTGTGTTTCCCCCTGCGTCTGTGATAAATTAGCTGCCTAGCACCAATGCAGCCACCCTTGCATCATGACGCTAGAATGGCTGTGTTGCAGGGTAGGTTGCTTTTCTTCAGGAGTGGACACCTTCCTGCACAAAAACAATCCTTAAAAGGCATTTGCTACTTCCGTGCTTACTGCAGAATGCAGCAAACATAGAAAAAGCAAAAAATTAGGAGAAATAAAATAATTTCTCCTCGTTGCGCCACTCTAACACTTAACCTGGAGAGGTGTTAGTTTTTGACGCTGCATCAGGTATATCATTTATCATTTGTCCAGAAATCTGAGGCAGTGTCAAAAAGCAATGGGTGTTGTGTGTGTTCCCTCAGAGCAACACCCATTGCACGCCCGTTAGCCACAGAAAACTGCGACAGGTGGCCCAGATCTGCAAGGCCGTGTTAAGCCACGAGGTAGCTCAACGCTGCCTTGTAGATATGGTGCACTGCACAGTGCCACCGGTGCATCACAAAAACTGATGCTCTGGTGGCACTAGGGCCTCGTAAATGAGGCCCT
Source organism: Pleurodeles waltl (assembly GCF_031143425.1). Taxonomy (NCBI): domain Eukaryota; kingdom Metazoa; phylum Chordata; class Amphibia; order Caudata; family Salamandridae; genus Pleurodeles; species Pleurodeles waltl. The sequence continues at coordinate 538,774,426 of NC_090437.1, forward strand.
GTATCTTTTTCAAACAAGATTTTGTACAATATTTTTTCTTTCCTTACAAAAAATGCAAATGACAACAAGTTCCTTAATAAAGGACTGCTAAGTGTCTATTCTCTCAACTGAAAATATGTATTGCTTAATTGCCCTTAGTTTTTGCATTTGGTAAATTTGCTGCATTGCAATATGTACTTGAACTATTTTCTAAAAGGAAATAACACTAAACATGAGCCTGTTTCTTCCCTAAAGATTGTCCAGAAGAAAAGAGTCTCTGAAGATTGCCGCACTCCTTCTTCCTCCAAGGTGGCATCACAAGATTTAACTGTATTCTCTGATAAGTGTCTGTTTTCTTTGAACTTGGGAAAGCATGACCACTTGGTTTAGGGATCTCATGGCTTAAGCAATTGTACACAGTCAGGGTGTTTTTTATTTTAATAGTTTTCTGAAATCAAGATGGCTGCTAGTAGAAAAACCTGTGGGAATTCTCTTCCATGTCTGCACGTCCTATTGCTATTTTTCTGGAAGATTAGTGAGAGCAGAAGGAGCAAACTTAAACCAGATTCACTTACTGGTGCAACCACTGGGTCTGTTGACATATCAACGGCCATTCTAGGGTTGCCCAAGATGACTGGCATGGCACCACTTCCCCCAAAGATTCATATCATGGATAGGGTTTCTCTAGATTTCTTCAATAGAATTGCCTAATTAGACATGGTACGTTGATGTTTTCATGTGGTTCCCAGGATCTAGTGTTAAGCTCAAAACCTTTCCTGATTCTTTTTAAGTACAAAATTCTTTCATCCTCACATTGTTAAACCTGACAGCCTTAGGGTGGTCACCCCTAGCTTTTTGCCTCCCTCCCTCCACTTTTCAGACACTGTTTTTGCTGGCTTTAGGACTCTGCGCACTTTATTACTGCTAACCAGGGCTAAAGTGCATATGCTCTCTCCCTTAAAACATGGTGACATTGGTTCATACCCAACTGGCTTATTTAATCTACTTGTAAGTTCCCAGTAAAGTGCACTACATGTGCTCAGGGCGTGTAGATTAAATGCTACTAGTGGGCCCGCAACACTGATTTTGCCAACCACATAGGTAACCCCTTAACCGTACCTCAGGCCTGCCATTGCAAGTTTCACTGCCACTTTAACTTGGCATTTAAAAGTACTTTTCAAGCCTTAAACTTCCCTTTTTCTACATATGTCACCCCTAAGGTAGGCCCTAGGTAACCCATAGGGTAGGGTGCTATGTAGGTAAAAGGCAGGACATGTGCATGTGTGTATTATATGTCCTGGTAGTGTAAAACTCCTAAATTCGCTTTTACACTGCTGTGAGGCCTACTCCCTTTATAGGCTAACATCAGGGCTACCCTCATATACAGTTTGAGTGGTAGATTCTGATCTAAAAGGGGTAACAAGGTCATATTTATCATGGCCAGTATGGTAATACAAAATCACACTGACTGGTGAAGTTGAATTTAATATTACTATTTTAGAAATGTCACTTTGAGAAAGTGAGCATTTTTCTGCACTTAAATCCTTTGGTGCCTTACAATCCACGTCTGGCTAGGTTAGTTGACAGCTCCCTTGTGCATTTCACTCAGACAACCCCAAAAACAGGATGCTCAGTCACACCTGCACACATTTGCATATTGAATGGGTCTTCCTGGGCTGGAAGGGTAGAGGGCCTGACACTTACATGTCAAAGGACAGTGGCATGCCCTCACACAATGGACTGCCAAACCCCATACCGGGACCCTGGCAGACAGGATGGAACTGAGAGGGGACCTTGTGCACTTCTAAGCCACTCTTTGAAGTCTCCCCCACTTCAAAGACACATTTGGGTATTTAAACAGGGCCTCTGACCCTACCAACTCAGACACTTCTTGACTTTGCTGAAAGTGACTGCTGCCTTGCTGTTGCCCTGATGTTGCCCTGCTGCCTTGCTGCCCTCTGGGTCTGCAGAGAAGTGCTTTCCAAGGGCTTGGATTGAGCTTGCTTCCCTTTTCCTGAAGTCTCAGGGCCCAAAATACTTCATCTCTGCAAAGAACTCCTTGTGTGGTGAAAATCGATGCACATCCTGCCGGAATTGACACACAGCCTGCCCAGCAGAGTGAAAATCACTGCACACCGAACCAGAACGATCCAGCCTGGCTCCCCGAGTAGAGATCGACACAGTGCCAGCATTGCAACCGGACCTTCAACACACCACCCGACTAGACTGACAGATCACTGACCAGGATCGATGCAGCCCGACTTCCTGCTAGAAGAATCGACGCAGCCTCAGATACACAACAGAAATTTCCCCTCATCGCCCACCGGATCGACGCAGCTCCTGTGACTTCATCCTGCATGCCCAGGATTTCTCTGCATTGTCTCAGGGACATCCAAATACCCCGCAACCCGAAGGGACCCAAGCCTGTGCGCCGGAAATCGACGCAAAGCCCTTGCTGCATGGAAAAACAATGACGCATCGTCTGTGTGTGCCCGGAGAAACCTACGCACACCTCCCTGTTTTCCACACAACTCCTCCTCTGCAGTCCTGTATGGATAATTTAGACGCAAACCAGGTACTTTGTGCTTGCAAGGGATACTTAGTGCTTTTTAAGAACTAAAGACTTTATTGATCATTTCAAAAGTGATATTTCAACTTTTATTTATCAAATCTTGATCGTTTTGACCTTAATCTACTCAGATAAATATTCCATATTTTTCTAAACCTGTCTGGTATATTTATGTGGTGTTTATACTGTGTTATTGCATGGTTTATTGCACAAATAATTTACACATTGCCTTCTAAGATAAGCCTGACTGCTCAGTGCCAAGCTACCAGGCGGTGGACACAGGATAATTTGGATGGTGTGTGACTTACCCTGACTAGAGTGAGGGTCCTTGCTTGGACTTGACTGCCAACCAAATACCCTATTTCTAACATAGTACAAATGTGGTTTTCTTTTTTAAGCTTAAAAACGTGTTGTCAAGTGTCTCCATGAAGGTATGCTTGGCAAATAATGTTTCATTGCTTCTAGGAATACTGGGTAAAGTGTTGGGTCATTGGATTCTACCAGTGGAATTGACAATGTGGCAGCATTTCCTCCTAAATATGAAAGGATGCTACTATTGGGGAGTCATCTGGAAATGCAGATGGCCTGCATATAAAGCGCTGCTGGCACTGATTTGGAAATTTGACATACTTCTAAAAATGTCTGTAGAAACTTTATGGGTGGTAAGTGGCATGGATGGTAAGTGGTAACTGTGACAGCCACTGGGGCTGTTGAGGAGGGAGGTGGGTAGGAGCAGGAATTGTCCTTGTCATACTTATTTACATGCCCCATGGTGTGGGGCAGCTCAGGTAGTTACCTTGCTGTGCTGCTCACAGCCACAGGGAAAGGGCAGAGATATCTACATGCCACCCCATTCCTGGTGCACAATGGGCTGCCTAATACCAGTGCAGGCACCCTTACATCATGGTGCAAGGATGCCTGCATCGCAGCCAAGATTGTTTTTGTGCAGGAAGGGACAAGGCTATGAAAAGCCATGCAAACTTCCACCTCGACGACCCCACAGACACCAACTCCACTCTCCTCCAGAAACAAATGGACAACATCAGCCTCACACAGCTGGTCTCAGACCCCACACACAGAGCATGACACACACTGGACCCTATATTCACATACAACAGAGTCAGATATAGCCACACTAAAGAAATCACATGTTATGACCATTTCATCTTACACTTCACCCATGCTGGCCTTCCCCACATTCCTCCCAGCCTCCAGAGCGGCCCCTTTCCACAGCTGGACGTAGGCCACACAGCACCAGTGGACTGACGCCCTTAGCACCAGCCAGATGTCACCACCAACCTTGACCAGTAAGTAGAGAACTTTAATGGCTGGGTCACGAGCACCGTCAACCGAGTCACCCCCACCAAACCAGCCAAAATGCACAGATCCACTAAACAAGCCAGCTGGTACACTCAAGAACTCAGCATGGAAAAATGCAGATGCAAGTGGCTAGAAAGGAAACAGCACACCAGCAGAAATGACGCTGATCAAGATACCTTCAAGTCTGCCCATAAAAACACCATTAATTCAAAGATGCAAAAAAGGAGGCCCTGGTAAATCGCATTGAGACCAGTGCCAACCAGATCAAGGAACTCTTCCTCATCGTCAAATAGTTTAAGTGCCCATCAGTGACCAAAAACACAGTACCCTCCACACAGGAACTCTGCAACGCTTTACCATTTATAGAAAATTCGATCATCTGCCTACTGACCGCCCCAGCCTCCCCAATCCCACAAAGACGCCCATCAACCACCCACTCACCACATAGGAACGGGTAACCACACCGAACACTACTGCTTTAATGAATTCCATCCCTCTGGAGCACCCTCCAACCCATATTCCCATTGTCTCTTCAACTTCACAAGTGATGAGATCAGCCACCATCTCACCCCATCCTCAACACCTACATCACCAAAGGCACTGGAAACACTCAAAGGTCAGACGCTTCCTCAAAAAACCCTCTGCAGACCCCAGCGATCTCCAGAACTACCACCCCATCATGCTTCTACTGTTTCCCCCCAAGATCCTGGAGAAAGCCATCACCCTCCAACTCACTGAACACTTGGAGAGAAATAACCTGCTGAACCCCTCCCAATCAGGATTCAGAGATAACACAGCTCCAAGACGGCCCTGATCCCTGCAACAGACAATATCCGCATCCTACAAGACAGAGGAGATTCAGCAGCCCTGATCCTTCTCAGCCTCTCTGCAGCCTTCAACACCATCCCCCAAAAAACTCTCATCAAATGTCTATACCAGATTGTTATTGAAGAGGCCACTCTCAGATGAATGGCATCATTCCTCCCTGGGGGTACCCAGAGAATCCACCTCCCTCCCTTCACCTCACATCCCAAGATCACCATCTGCAGTGTTTCTCAACGTTCGTCCCTCAGTCCAACCCTCTTCAACATCTACATTATCCTGCTAGCAGAAATCATCAGGACCCACAACATTACCATCATCTCCTATGCCGATGGCACCCAGCTCGTCCTCTTGATCTCAGCCAACCCCTTCACCACGAGTTCCCACTTCCACAACTGCATGAAAAACATCTCAACCTGGATGAAGGATAACTGCCTCAAGCTCAACACAGATGAGACTGACGTGCAACCACACCAGCCTCTGGAATGACTCCTGGTGGCCATCAGATCTCAGACCCACCCGCACAGTGAAAGACAACTCCCACAACCTCATCATCATTCTGGACAGCAAACACTCCATGATGTTATAGTTCAGTGCCATCTCCTCAGCCAGCTTCTACACACTCTACATGCTCAGCGGAATCTCCAAATGGCTCCCCATCAGCATCAGGAAAATAGTGATGCAAGCCCTCATCACCAGCCGTCTGGATTACGGCATCGCACTCTTTTTGGAACATTATCTTCCCACACCTCCAAACCTCACCCTAGATTACAGACTTTAGGAAGAAGCTCAAGACCTGGCCCTCAAAACCACAACCCGCACCTGGATATCCTCAAGGATGTTGTTTATTGGACCTGGCCCTTTTTGCAAGTTCATTCCCAGACTTTTGGCCTCCTTCCTCCTATTTTTGTGACCTGTTGTTGTTGGCTCTGGGACTCTGAGCACTTTATCGCTGCTGAGCAGTGCTAAAGTGCAGGTGCTCTCCCTTAGAAAGTTGGTATGAGTGGCTTATACCTAATTGGTATATTTAATGTACTTTTAAGTCCCTTGTACAGTGGTATCCCTATACCCAGGGCCTGTAAATTAAATGCTACTAGTGGGCCAGCAGTGCTGCTTGCGCCACCCACCGAAGTAGCCTTTCAAACCTGTCTCATGCCTGCTAGTGCAGGGCCTGCATGTGCAGTTTACTGCAACAGGGACCTGGTATCTAAATTTACTTGCTGTGACAAAGTAGCCTCTTTCTAGCATGGTTGCCCCCATTTTTGCCTGTTTGTCTGTGTTTGTCTGTGTGTTTTTACTATGTCACCGGGATACTGCTAGTCTCTCCTCTGGGTGTTTCTTCAGATTCAGATTGTAAGACTCCAGCAGAACTCCTCTGCATTTTTTCTTCACCTTCTACCATCGGTTAAACCGCAGAATTGGTTCAGGAACTCTACAACTTGCATCAAAGTATCCAAGAAGGCTACTGCAACTCTGTAACTGCAGCTCCTGCCAGCAACTGCAACAGTTTCCAGGTCGTGCATGCTCTGAGGACTGCGTGTCTTCACTCTGCACCAGAATGACAGAAGGAATCCCCCGTGGAGTGATGGAGTCACTTCCCTGCTTCAGCAGGCACCTCCCTGCAGCAATGACTGGTACTCTGGGTCCCCTCTCCTGATGACGAGCGTGGATACTGGAACACAGGTGGTGGACCAAAGTGACCTTGACTGTCCAAAGGTCCAACTGTCCAAATTTGGTGGAGGTAAGAGCTTGCCTTCCACGGCCAGACAGTACTTCTGTGCACTGTGTGTTTTGCAGATCCTGGGGCTTCTGTGTGCTTTTCATAGGAATCCTTCATGCACAGTGTATCCCAGGTCCCCAGCACTTTATCCTGTGACGCTCAGATCCTTGAGTTGTTCCCTGGTGGCGTGGGATCTCTCTGTGTAGTGCTGTGATGACTGCTATTTGCAACACCTTTGTCCCCATGTCCTGGGACTCCCGTGAATGCTGCCTGGTCTTCTGAGGGCTCTCTGTAGTGCTGAGAGGCCCCTCTGTCTCCTCAGAGTTGAGACCTCCAGGTCTCTCCTGGGCCTGGGTAGTGCCTTTTCCTACCAAACACATCCCTTGCGTGAGCCAAGGCTTGTTGGCGGAATCCAGTAATGAAAACCAGCCTACATTCATCTCTTTGAAGTGGGACATCACTTGCACCAGGCAGGAACCTGCATCTATCACTTTTTCTTCCAACCGTGGGTTCCACTTTTGCACCTTGATCTGGGTTAGCAGGGGTTCCTGTTACTCCTGGACTCTTCAGCTGTTCTTGGACTTGGCCTCCTCTCTCCACAGGTCTTCAGGTCCAGGAATTCATCATTGATGTCTTGCAGTCTTGCTTGGTTTTTGCATGATTCTTTATTACAACTTCTAGTGTGTTCTGAGGAAATTTGCTGTACTTTATTCCTGCTTTCCTGGGCTCTGGGTTGGGTACTTTACTTACCTTTGTTGTTTTCTTATACTCCCTGCACCCCTCTACATGCTACTCTTGCCTAGGTGGGAAACCGACACTCGCATTCTACTATTTTAGTATATGGTTTGTGTTTTCCCTAGGCCCACAGTAATCCATTGTGAGTTTCACTACTTGCACTGTTTTATGACTGTTTACTTACCTGGTTTTGGTTACTAGTGTATATTGTATGTATTATACTTACCTCCTAAGGGAGTATAGCCTCTCAGATATTTTTGCCTTGTGTCACTAAAAAAGGTACCTTTATTTATGGTAACTCTGAGTATTGTCTTTCTTGTGAGTCAGTAGTGTGTGACTACAGTGGTATTGCAAGAGCTTTCCATGTCTCCTAGTTCACCCTTGGCTGCTCTGCCTACAGCTACCTCTAGACAGCCTGGCTAGACACTGACTATGTTTCACTAACAAGGGATAACTGGACCGAGTATAAGGTGTAAGTACCTGTGGTAGCCACTACAAACCAGACCAGACTCCTACATTGGTGATCCAGCGGTGGGATAAGTACTTGCAATTGCCTTATCACTCTGTCACTGGTGCTTTTCAAAGGAAAGTGTACTCTGTACTTAGAGCTATACATTAGTATACCTAGCAGTCTCACTTGCATTCTATAAATTCTAAAACTTCTAAAAGTTAAATAAAGTAGGTGTTTTTCTTCTCTCAACTTTACTCTAACTTTTCTATCACTATGGCGGTCATTACAACATTGATGGTAAAAGCCGCTTACCGCCGTGCAGAAGACCGCCAACACACTGCTGCGGCCGCGGAATTCCACCACAGCTATTATGACCCACATTTCGGAATCCGCCAAAATTCAGACACCCACACAAGTCCACCACACCAAAGGTCAGTGATAAACTGGTGAAAACAAAACCTCCACCGTCACGCCAACAGAAATACGCCCACACTATCACGACCCACGAATCCACGCGACGGTCTTTCAACCGGGGTATTCCATTGGCGGTACACACCACCACGCTCAAAATACACACACATCTCCAAAACACAGTCACATTGTACAATTCGAAATACACACACCTGATACACATACACACACCACTCCCACACACCCAATACAATATAAAACACACACCCACATCACCCACAAACCCCTACGACAAAAAAGTCAGAAAGACGGCCAGAGAGAGACAGCACCAGCAAGAACAACAGCATCCACAGGCACACAACACCATCACCGACAGAACTTCCACCCACCTCACACAACACACCACTACATATCAGCACACTTATCACCACCCACACCTCACCTACACAACCCCATGGCACGGCAAAGACACCCCAGGTTCTCGGAGGAGGAGCTCAGGGTCATGGTGGAGGAAATCGTCCGGGTAGAGCCACAGCTATTCGGAGCACAGGTGCAGCACACCTCCATTGCAAGGAAGATGGAGCTATGGCGAAGAATAGTGGACAGGGTCAACGCAGTGGGACAGCACCCAAGAAATAGGGAGGACATCAGGAAGAGGTGGAACGACCTACGGGGGAAGGTGCGTTCCATGGTCTCAATACACCACCAGGCGGTTCAGTGGACTGGCGGAGGAGCCCCACCTCCTCCCCCACAACTAACAACATGGGAAGAGCAGGTCTTGGCGATTCTGCATCCTGAGGGCCTCGCAGGAATAGGTGGGGGATTATTACATCCCCCACCCTAGCTGCATGCCAACACATACCCCCACCCTCACCCTCACCGCAGCACCTCAACTCCTCACATATGTTCCAACATCACAAACCACCCATCCCAACACCAAGCCCTGCATGCAACAACAAAACATTGACAACGATCACTAAAGCATGCCCACTGCACATACCCATACACCCCCCTAAACCATCATCACACAAGGTCCCACACAGGAATGCAAGCATTGGGGTACACAGACACCCACCCATTGCACACCATGACACATACGGATGTAATAACCATCATTTTATACCCCTGCAGGACCCCTACCCCAACGTCACCGGACAGGAGGGTTCACACATGTCCACACCACCAACAGAAGAGGCCCACAGTGATGACAACAGCTCTGTCCAACTGGATCAAGATGACCAGCCCAGCCCATCGGGGACCTCTGGACAGTCGGTTCCCATCACCCAGTCACAGGCCACCACAGACCTTCCCCCCTCCGGAAACACCAGCACAGCACCCACCCAGAGGGCCCATACCTCCTTCCCCAGGACACATCAATCAGCTGTGTGTCCACCTCTACAGGGAACCCAGGCTAACCCCCCACCCCAACAACAACAGGGACGTGGGGGCAGTGGGCACACGGGCCAGTGGACGGAGGCCCAGGAACACAGGGGAACTGGGAGGGCTGCTGTGCGACAGGGGGCGGACAGGCCAAGGGAACCCACTCTCCACGAGGCCCTCTCCTCCATCATGGGAGCCTACCACCACTCCCAGGAGGCGATGGCAATGGTACTGGCCAAGTTTCAGGAGACCCCGCGCCTGCAGGAGGAACAGTATATGGGCTTCAGGGAGGAACTTAGAACCATCAGCTCCACCCTGGGCACCATAGTAGGGGTGCTGAAGGAAGTACTCAACACCAGGAGGGACACTGTGGCACTACAAGGGGCCCCTGACACTAGCATGGACGATGAACTGCCCACCACCTCCGCCGGTGCTAGTGGACAGGACGCCCCACCACAGGACCACCACACCAGCACCCCACCCCCTGCAGAGGGAGAACCACCCCGCAAACGGTCCCTGAGATCCAGGACAAAGACAGATCACGATGCCAAGACCCCACCAAGAAATGAGACCACCCTGATTGTCATCCTACTGTCCCACTTTGTCACCCTGTCCATACTTAAACTGCCCCAGCTCCACTTCCTATGCCCATATGGGCAATGCACCTATGAGACTAACAGACTGGACTCTGCAATGGACATTCCTCCGCCATCACCCCTCACCATTTCACTACTCCCTCCAATATTGACACGTAAATAAACACACTTAAAGCATAAAACAATCTGGAGTCTGTCTGTGATTTCGAAATAGTGTATTAGCAATTACAGTGAAAAAATGCTCTTTCAATTGTAATGTCAACATACCTATGTCACACAGCTCTAGTCCATGAGGAATCTAAGCAGATGTCACACAGTGGGACCCACATATGTGAAATCGTAAGAGAAAGTGACAACTCAGTGACCATACCCTGGGTGAAAACGACAGACAGTAGAGAGGTAGTAGTGTTTAAGTACATGTAGTAGGCAGGTCTGTACTCTTACCTGTGTCTCACTGGAAATATTGCTGTATCACTGAGTCGCTGTTGTTCATGTCTTCTTCCTCTGCTTCCTCGTCTTCACTGTCCACAGGCTCCACAGCTGCCACAACACCGCCATCTGGACCATCCTCCTGCAGAAAAGGCACCTGTCGTCGCAAAGCCAAGTTGTGAAGCATACAGCAGGCCACGATGATCTGGCACACCTTCTTTGGGGAGTAGAATACTGATCCACCTGTCATATGGAGGCACCGGAACCTGGCCTTCAGGAGGCAGAAGGTCCACTCGATCACCCTCCTAGTTCGCCCATGGGCCTCATTGTAGCGTTCCTCTGCCCTTGTCCTGGGATTCCTCACTGGGGTCAGTAGCCATGACAGGTTGGGGAAACCAGAGTCACCTGCAAATGGCGAGGGACAACTGTTAGACATGCACTAACCTGTAGGGATATCCCCAGACAACCATTCCCACTGACTTGCTTCCTGGTGCTCACCTAATAGCCACACACGGTGCCTCTGGAGTTGACCCATGACATAAGGGATGCTGCTATTCCGCAGGATGTAGGCGTCATGCACTGAGCCAGGGAACATGGCATTCACATGGGAGATGTACTGGTCGGCCAAACATACCATCTGTACATTCATCGAATGATAACTCTTCCAGTTTCTGTACACCTCTTCACTCCTGTGCGGGGGACCAAAGCCACATGGGTCCCATCAATGGCACCTATGATGTTGGGGATGTGTCCCAGGGCATAGAAATCACCTTTCACTGTAGGCAAATCCTCCACCTGAGGAAAAACGATGTAGCTCTGCATGTGTTTCAGAAGGGCAGACTACACTCTGGATAATACGTTGGAAAACCTAGGCTGGGACATCCCTGATGCTATGGCCACTGTTGTTTGAAAATACCCACTTGCAAGGAAATGGAGCACTGACAGCACCTGCACTTGAGGGGGGATTCCTGTGGGATGGCGGATTGCTGACATCAGGTCTGGCTCCAACTGGGTTCACAGTTCCTGGATTGTGGCATGTGCCACATGCCAAGGATAGGGATGGGGGCCAATCACTTTGACGGTGCAGTTGGTAATAACTTCTCTTTTTCTCCTGTACATTTCATGTAGGTCAGCACCCACCAAAAAAAAGATATTTGGCGTGCCATCGCCAAGGACGTCTGGACCCTGGGGGTCTACCACAGACAGAGCACCCACTGCCGTAAGAGATGGGAGGACATTCGCCAATGGAGCAAGAAGACGGCGGAGGCTCAGCTGGGGAATGCCTCCCAACGTGGAAGGGGTGCCCGTCGCACCATGACCCCCCTGATGTTCAGGATCCTGGCGGTGGCCTACCCGGAGTTGGATGGGCACTTGAGGGCATCACAGCAGACACAAGGGGGTGAGTACACTCTCATTCTGCTGACTTGCGCGCAGTGGAGGTGTCTGGGAGGGGGAGGTGGTCTGTGGGTTTCCCTAGGCCAGCACGAGTTCCGTAGGCAAGGCCCCTCCATAAGGCAGGCCATGTGGCACCCTACCCCACCTCTGTAGAGTGCCAAGTACACCTAGTCATGCCCCTGTATCATCTTTGTGTGCAGATGTCGTCCATAGCCTTGTAGGCCATTTCCCAGGAATTGAATAGTGGACCCCAAGAGCGCGGCGTAGTGCAGGGGGCTTCTGTGTCTGTCGTGTCCGCCAACGGTAGCGGTAATGCATGCACTCAATATGTCTTCTGTCGTCCCCCCCTTTTTGTCGTTTCCCTGTTCTTGTGTGCATTAGCATCATCAGGCGGAGAAGCAGTGGCACCGGAGCACGAGGGAGCTGCATCCCACATGGCCCTGGAGGGCGAGACTACGGACTCAGAGTTCACCAGTGGGACGGAGGGCGAGGGGAGCTCTACGGCAGGGACAGGAGCTGGTGGGAGCTCCCTTGTGGTGGTGGCAACATCTGTGCCCCCGCATCTACAGGTACAGCCGCCACCCCCCCTACCAGCACCGCCCTCCCAGCAGCCCCTAAGCCTTTGCCCCGTGCCCGCTCACCCAGGCGAGTGCACATCACCTTCGCCCCAGGCACCTCAGGCCCTGCACCAGTCACCCCTGCTACCCTTAGTGAGGAGGCCATTGACCTACTCAGGTCCCTCCCTGTTGGGCAGTCTACCATTTTCAATGCCATCCAGGGTGTAGAGAGGCAGTTGCAACAAACAAATGCATTCCTGAAGGGCATTCATTCTGGTCAGGCGGCCCTTCAGCGAGCTTTTCAGACTCTGGCCTCAGCACTGATGGCAGCCATTGTCCCTGTGTCTAGCCTCCCCCCTCTAACTTCCTCCACCCAGACCCAATCCCTTGTACTTCTGCCAATCCCAAGCACACCTACAGACCAGCATGCAGACACGTCAACACACAAGGGAAGCTCTGGCAAACATAAGCACCACACATCCCACATGCACTCACGCAAGCATCAGACACATGCAGACACACCAACATCCAGTGCTTCCACTGTGTCCCCCTCCTCCTCGTATCCCTCCTCCCTCCCAGTCTCGTCTACACTCACACCTGCATGCACTACCTCTACAGCCACTACGTCCCTCTCCAGCACACCCACCACCACACCCCGCTCAAGTGCAGTCACCACCCCCACTACCATTCACACGTCCACTGTGTCCTCTCCCAGTGTGTCTGTGACGCCCCCTCCCAAGATATACAAACGCAGGCATACACCCACTCAACAGCCATCCACCTCACAACAGCCTCCAGCCCATGCACCTTCACCCAAAGTCACCAAACGTACACCTCCTACAACTACAACCTCTTCCTCCTCTCCCAAACCCCCTCCAGCTACCCATCCCAGTGTGTCCCAAAAACTTTTCCTGTCCAACCTTGACCTCTTCCCCACACCTCCCCCACCCCGTCCATCTCCTAGGTCCCAAACTAGCACCTCAGCCACAACATCTCTGGGACCAGTGGTGCCTGTAGTCACCGGAATCTGGAGTGCACCGGCCACCAGGGCAGCCAGTGTGGCACAGAGCCACAGCACAGACAGTCCCCCACCTGTGAAGCATTAAAAGTTGGCCAGTGCCCGGCGGGAGAAGGGGAAGTCTCCAGCCACCAAAGCTGCTCCGAGGGGTCCCGGTGGGAGTGTGCAGTCAGCTGTGACACCTTCCAAGGTGGGGAAGGGCCACAAGAAACCCGGCAAGTCTGGGAAGAGCAGCATGGCGGAGAAGACCGGCATCATCCCCGCTGCCCAGGACAGGACCGCCAGCACCAGCCCATCTGCCCAGGAGGCCACCGCCAGCACCAGACCAGCTGCCCAGGAGGCCACCGCCAGCACCAGCCCAGCTGCCCAGGAGGCCACCGCCAGCACTAGCCCCGCTGGGCCATGAAGGAACTCAAGCAAAAGCCCCGCTGGGCCATGAAGGACTGCCAGCAAAAGCCCCGCTGGGCCATGAAGGACCACCACCAGCTGAGACCCTGCAATGGAGACCGCCATCTCAAGCACTGCTGAACAGGGCACCGCCAACTCAAGCACCGCTGCACAGGACACCGACATCTCAAGCACCGCTGAACAGGGCACCGCCGCCTCAAGCACCGCTGAACAGGGCACCGCCAACTCAAGCACCGCTGCACAGGGCACCGGCATCTCAAGCATCGCTGATTAGGGCACCGCCAACTTAAGCACCGCTGCACAGGGCACTGCCATCTCAAGCACCGCTGAACAGGGCACCGCCATCTCAAGCACCGCTGAACAGGGCACTGCCACCTCAAGCACCACTGAACAGGGCACCGCCAACTCGACCACCGCTGCACAGGGCACCGCCATCTCAAGCACCGCTGAATAGGACACCGCCATCTGAAGCACCGCTGAACAGGGCACCGCGACCTCAAGCACCACTGAACAGGGCACCACCAACTCAAGCACCGCTGCACAGGGCACCGCCATCTCAAGCACCGCTGAACAGCGCACCACCAACTCAAGCACTGCTGCACAGGGCACCGCCATCTCAAGCACCGCTGACCCATGAGCGGCAAGGACACTGACGCAAATGAGTCCGTCACAGGGTGAATGATGCACTCTGGGCACCATGCCCCCTCCAGAACCAGTGGAGAGATCCATCCACTACCTCTGTCCCTAGCAGGATGAAGCACTCTGGGCACCATGCCCCCTCCACAACCAGTGGAGACTGTCATCCACTACCTCTGTCCTTAGCAGGATGAAGCACTCTGGGCACAAGGCCCCCTCCAGAACCAGTGGAGAGATCCATCCCGTACCTCTGTCCCTAGCAGGATGAAGCACTCTGGGCACCATGCCCCCTCCAGAACCAGTGGAGACTGTCATCCACTACCTCTGTCCTTAGCAGGATGAAGCACTCTGGGCACAAAGCCCCCTCCAGAACCAGTGGAGAGATCCATCCACTACCTCTGTCCTTAGCAGGATGAAGCACTCTGGGCACCATGCCCCCTCCAGAACCAGTGGAGACTGTCATCTACTACCTCTGTCCTTAGCAGGATGAAGCACTCTGGGCTCAAAGCCCCCTCTAGAACCAGTGTAGAGATCCATCCACTACCTCTGTCCCTAGCAGGATGAGGCACTCTGGGCACCATGCCCCCTCCAGAACCAGTGCTGACTGTTATCCACTTGAGAGACTGTGGCTTTGCACTCCCCAGGATATGGCAGTGGGCAACCCACCCACTGTAGATACTTGAGAGACTGTGGCTTTGCACTCCCCAGGATATGGCAGTGGGCAACCCACCCACTGTAGAGACTTGAGAAACTGTGGCTTTGCACTCCCCAGGATATGGCAGTGGGCAACCCACCCACTGTAGGGACTTGAGAGACTGTGGCTTTGCACTCCCCAGGATTGTACAGTGGGCAACCCACCCACTGTAGAGACTTGAGAGACTGTGGCTTTGCACTCCCCAGAATTGAACAGTGGGCAACCCACCCACTGTAGAGACTTGAGAGACTGTGGCATTGCACTCCCCAGGATGGAACAGTGGGCATGTGGCCCCCTCATGGATTTGGCATTGTGCACTCATGCGGCTGAGGTGCCCCCCCTCTCCCTCCCCCTGAGGTGCCTGTTTAGTTGCTGTCTGATGCCCCTGCAGTGCCTCGCCCATACTGTGTGGTCCCAGTGTTCCACAGACTTTCTTAGAGCACTACCTGTACTACTATGCTTGGTATATATTATGTACATGGTGTATATATATATTTCTGCCTACTTGCTTTTAATATATCACAATGGTTACACTCATTTTCTATTGTCTTTGCATTCTTCTGGGACGTTTGGTGGGTGTAACTGTGATGTATTGATATGCATTAGTGTGTGTGTTGTAGTGGGTAAGGGTGGGGGTGTTGCGTGTGTGTGTGTCCCTGTTTTTGCCTCCTCTCTCCCCAGTGTCGTAGGTGCAGTACTCGCCGTGGTCTTCGCCGCCGGCGTTCGTGCTCCTGGTAGAGGAGCAGGAAGACTATTGCAGGGAGAATTTGGAGTTCCGGGTCCATGGTGTCCTCGTTTCTGGTGGGGTGTGTAGAGGTGAACCTATACAGGGGGTGACAAAGAAAAGAAGAAAAGAAGAAAGTTGGTGAAAAATCTCAGGAACAGCATGGGGATCAAAATGAACATAAAGATCCTTCTTCAGGTCCACAACACTCCTCGGGGGGGGCAGATAAATAATCTTCCTCTTCTTCACACTCTACACACAATAAACAGCTCTGGTGTTATGAGTGCAGAAGTAAAGGCCATAGACCAGGGGATAAGTCCTGCCCAGGCAAAGCTCCTGACCCTAAAACCACTAATACATCCACTTCAAACTCTTGTGCCCCTAGCAGTAGTAGTAATAGAGGTGGAACTACTGACAATAGTCAAACAAAAGGTGTAGGTGGGTTCATTATAGAAATTGGGATAGGTGTAGAAACCCCCAAGTCAATTTCTGTCAAACCTGGTGGCATTGGCTTTGCCACCATGGCTGATTGTCCCCTTAACATGGACACGTCCAAGCAGTCAATTGTAACAAATGGTGTTGAGGCCCAGGCTTACAGAGACACAGATGCCAGTATTACTTTAGTGACTGAAAATCTGGTGTCACCTGCACAACACCTCCTTGGACAGAAATGCCAGGATACTGATGCCAATAACTCCACTTGTGCTCTCCCCTTAGCTTACTGGCCCAAAGCAGGTGGTGGTATCACCTAGCTTACCTGTAGACTGTCTCCAAAATAATGACCCAGAGGCCTCAGGATGGGCCGAGGTAGAGTTTAGGACCCATGCATCCATGCTAGGTATCCCTGAGGAATTTCTTCCTCTCATTTCAACTGAAATGAAAAAGCAAAGAAGAGAATGAGCCATGAAGCCTCAGGATCTTCCTCACCTTACAGATAAAAAGGGAATTAAAGTATCCCTTCCCCACCCTGCCACTAAGGATACCACTCCTGTGGTAGGAGAAACCCCTTCTGGGGTGGAACCTGTACAAAGGGAGGCCATAGCTGCTATAGCTGAATTCCCAGAGGTAAAAGTCCCTCTCTGTGGAACCACTAAACCAGATAGGCAAAACTGCACTGCTTTAGTAAATTTGGAGCAACCCTCGCAGAGAAACTTTAGTGCAGCAGCCCTGCACTACCTCTAAACACCTAGTACAACAGCCCTGTTCTTGTGTATAGCCTATATGACTGCAGCCCTGTCCTGGTCTAACCACGAGAAACAGCAACCCATAGTTGTTACCCAGCTATGGCCTGGCTGAGACAGCATCCCTGTCTAGCATTCCCATCCTTAGGACAGCAGTCCTGTCTTGACATAGGATCTGTGGAACAGTCCCACTTTAAACCTAACAAATGGAGAATCTTTGTGCACACACTTGCACTGTTTTCTAGGTACAAATCTCCTAACAGGGCAGTTTACCTCCCCACAGGAAGTAACCATAAAGTGGATGATAAAGGGATTAACCATTTGATTGCAGATCTACTCTCCACTTATCACCACTTAGACAATAAAGTCACAACTGGCCAATGTTAGCCTTATTGTCCTTCGTTTGGGGGGGATTGTGTGAAAAAGTAGCCTCTCTCTAGCACGGTTATCCCGATTTTTGCCTGTTTGTCAGTGTGTTTTTATGTGTCACTGGGATCCTGCTAATCAGGACCCCAGTGATCATAGTTTGTGGCCTACATGTCAGTATGTTTTACTGTTTTGTCAGTATGCTTGTCCTGCTAATCAGAAAACCAGTGCTTATGCTTTCTCTTGTTCCAAATTTGTACTTACATACTGGTAACCCAGTATTCCACTCCAAATGGGTATACTGGACCCCCCTTATGAGTTCCAAGTATATGGTACCTAGGTACCCAGGGCATTGGGGTTCCAGGAGATCCTTACGGGCTGCAGCATTTATTTTGCCACCCATGAGGAGCTCATACAATACTTCTTCAAGACTTCCATTGCAGCTTGAGTGAACTAGTGTAAGCACTATCTCACAACCATTTTCACTGCACCTATATTTCTAGCCTTCAGACCCTGAAGGTTAGGTGCATGTCTCCTAGTTCAACCTTGGTTGCTCGGCCTACAGCTACCTCTAGACAGTCTGGCTTCTAGACACTGACTACATTTCACTAATAAGGCATAACTGGACCTGGTGTAAGGTGTAAGTACCTTGGGTAGCCACTACAAACCAGGCCAGCCTCTTACATTTGCCAGGCCCAGAACTCCCCTTTCACTACATGTAAGTCACACAGAAGGTAGGCCCTAGCTAGCCATATGGGCAGGGGGCTATGGATGCTGAAGGCAGGACATGTGCCTGGTTGCGTGGCCTGTCCTGGTAGTGACAAACAGACTATTGGTTTCTCACTGCTGTGAGGGCTGCCTTCTCTTAGGATTGCATTGGAAATGCCCTGCCTTATGACTAGGGGGTATTGTCTGATTTGTGAGGGGTAGCGTAGGCATGTTTGGTATGGTTGTAATGGTAGTGAGAAAAGCTGCTTACTGGTGGGGGTGGATTTTGTATTACCATTATAGAAAAGACACTTCTAGAAAGTGAGCATTTCTCTGTGCTTATGACTTTGGTGTTTTGTAGCTTGACTCCAATCCATGTCTGGGCAGAGTGACAGTTGGACTTTGTGCAAACCTTTTAGACAGCCTGTACACCGGAAGACTGGAGGTGTCACAAAGGTGCAT
Organism: Pleurodeles waltl; assembly: GCF_031143425.1. Lineage (NCBI taxonomy): Eukaryota > Metazoa > Chordata > Amphibia > Caudata > Salamandridae > Pleurodeles > Pleurodeles waltl. The sequence continues at coordinate 538,792,987 of NC_090437.1, forward strand.
CTGCATATTGAATGGTCTTCCTGGCCTGAGAGATGGGGAGGCGGTGCACACTTGCATCTGTAAAGGCTGTGCCCTGGCCTCACACAAAGGGCTTGTTTAGCCCCAACTGATCTTTGGAGCCTGTGCTGGAGGCGAGGGGAGGCACTCCCAGAACTAGTTGTAACTGGTTGGAACCTCCTCTCCTCCTCTTTGTTAAACCTTTACAAAACTGAGAATAAGTACAGTGAATTTTTCCCCACAATTTGGAGACACTCTGGGATTAAACATACCTGTAACTGGACACAGAATGCTGCTGGAGGGACTCACCAGGAACTGCCTTGGACTGCTAATGCTATGCTGACCTGTGACCTGTTTGGTCATTCGGAGGAACTGCCACTGACTGCAACCCTTTGTGCTGGCCTGCTGCTGGGCCCTGCCACCCTGTGCTCCATCTGTATGTCCCCCATTGGCTGGGTGCTGTGGTCCCTGACCCCCCTGCAATTGCTTGTTATTAGCACATGAGGAGTGCTACCTGTACTGCCTTTTCTGGATTATAGCGCATTGCAAAGCTATTTATTCCCTGGTCCATTGGGCCTTGTGAGCGCTTTATTTTCTCACCCCATGTGCTTTGTAAATGCCTGACAACTTTCTGCGGCAGCCTAGGCAGGCTGTTTTGTTAAAGTGCAGTGAAACACGCTGCCTCTGGGGCACGAAGAGAAGAAACTTGGAGCGAGTACACTCCTAGCAGTGCCCCCAAGGCGATGCACACTCCGAGGAGCTTTCCCGGGGCACCAACTGGATTAATCTCCAGCCTGATCACCGCTGCAGCTTGGGAGGGCTGACAAAGGCTTGTGTACCACGTCGAGTGCGCAAGCCCTTGGAGGAGCAACGTGGAGGCCTCGTCAGAGGCCCCCCTCTCCTCCGGGCCCCATTTTCTGTTGGGTGCGCTGTGGGTGGGGAGGAAGCCTCATCGGAGGCTCACCATCCCGCCAGGCTCCCAGTGAGTGTCACAGTAAGGAGGAGGCCTCACCGGAGGCCCACTCGCTCCATCAAGGCCCCCTCTGGCATATAGGAGCCACTAGCGGGGCAGAAGCCTCATTGGATTCCCCCCCATACCACAAGGCTCCTTCCTTTTGCCCCTCCTCAGTGTTTTGGCTTTGCCATCCCCCCGGGAGGGCCAGATATGGCCCGGTGGGCCCAGGTAGGGTATGGGCCTCAGGAGGGGCCCCAATATAGGGAGCGGAGTAGGTGCATGCTGCCCCCCCTCCCCATAATCACCAAACAGTCCCCATTTGAGTGCAGAGGAGCTCTGGGCCCCCCATGTCTTTCCTAGTGGCACTGCAGGTACCTCTCATATATAAAACAGGTACTTTTGGTGGCACATGTTGATTGGGGCATTTTAGCTGAGATGTTTTCTGCTCATGACTTGCCACATATTTCTCCAATGTTCCTCGTATAGGCATTTTTGATTCTTTCATGATAAGTGCATTTCTACAGTAATGTGATGCATCTGCTACTGTTCCTTTCATGGGCAATAAGTTTTCATGACTTGCCATATGCTTTCTAATGTTCCTGGGATGGGCATTTATGATACTATTATTACAAGTGCATTTCTATAGTAATATTCTGCCTGGCTACTGCTTATGTTGCAGAATAATGAATAACCTGTGTGTTATATATGACTACTGCTGGTTTTTGCAGAGTAACAGTACTGTGTAACGTTCTGACAACTGCTTGGGTAGCAGGGTATTATTGACATGTTGTGTTTGGTCCTATGATGTTGTGTACATTTTATTTTTATATAATTTTATGTTTTCTTTACTTTGTGGTGGGGATAGTGCATCACATGCTTTGTAGGTGTTGTGCAAATGCTTTACACATTGCCTCTGGTATAAGCCTGGCTGCTTGTGCCAAGCTATCGAGCAAGTGAGCAGGGGTTATCTTGGGTGTGTACCCCCTTCACCCTGACTAGAGTAGGTGGGTTCTGCCTGGCTTATGTGTATACCCTACCCAACCAGAAAACCCTTTTCTAATATTGCGCTATACAAATACAGCATGATTGATTGAAAGTGGCTTTGAATGGCCTTGTAGATATGGGCAAACAGGGTTTGTAATTAAGCCCATAGGTGCTCCTGTGAATTGCATGATTGAAATGGGACTCTGGAAACCATCTGGTTGTAACATAGTTTGCGGTGAGATTCTGTTAGCTAAGGCAATAGCCAAACATTTTTGTTCCCTCAGCCTTTTCAGCTGACTGACTCATAATCTCTTGCTTGGTTTTCTTGTCACACCACCCCTAATCCTACCTGAATAGTATTCAGTGTCTTTGTTATTTCTTCTGCTGATTGTGCTCGGAATGTATGTATCTCAGGTACAGTTAAGTTTTGTGCTCTTGAGCTTTTGTCAAGGTGTCTAAAAATTAAGGTGGTCATTATGAACATGCTGGGAAAGACGGCACCGCCAGCCGTGGCGAAAACTACCACCAACAGGCTGGAGGTCTGGACCGCCAAATAATGAAGCACATGAAAAACAGGCAGCCTGAAAACCACTCACTGCCAGCAGAGGAGTGCCGACATCAGTGGAAGAGGCTGCCCACAGGCAGACAGAAAGGCCTCACCCACCCAACAAATAATGAAGCACAAGACCGCCGTCAGTTCCGGGGCGGGAACCACCGCCATGCAAAGCCTTGCGGAAATGAACCAAATGAAAGGAAACACTCACAGGAGGCACACACAACACCCCGAAGCAGACATGGAGAGAGTGTCGGAAATCATGTCAGTCCTGTTCCTTGCCATATACTTCAACGACCGTGACTTCCAACGAAGATGACAACGGTAAGTACCGCAACCTACTAAACAAAGGAAGAAAGGGCAGAGTTACATACCCACCCGCTCCACCCACCCCGCAACACACCCCAACTCCTCACAACATCACAAGCCATACACACCTGAGCAAGAGGTACTTACCAGACACAAGGCCAAGACAACCTGCCCAAATTACACACATGTGCACAACACCCCTCCACAATGAAATGATGAACCACGTATCCAGAGTGTGCCAACACCAACACTGGACACACAACTTTATTACGAATGTAATATCAGAATGTGCAAATAAGGCCATTGGTCAGTCCAACACAAAAAGTCTGAAGGGCCCAAATGGGCTGAACTTGACTCCCACATGTGCACAGCACCGAGGACCTCAGGGAACAGGAGCAGAGGGTGGCTGGGGTGGGGACTTACGACTGGGAGGGGGGCTTGGGCTTACGTTTGGGAGGTGAGGGGGTTTGGGTTTAGCCTTGGAAGGTGGTGGAGCGGGCTTGGACCGGGGGGTGGCAGATGGACCAGGGCCAGCAAGTGGCTTCTTGCTCACTGGGGAAAGGGCATGGAAATGGGAATGGTGAACAGGGGCGGACTTGGACGTGGAAGGAGTGGACAGGGCAAGGAGGTGTCCACGTTTAGGGATGAGACGGGGCGGGCCACTGGGTTAAAAAAGGTCAACACAGGACAGGAAAAGTTTTTTAGGGGCAGTCGGGGTGGACATGGAGGAAGGTGTGGGAGTGGACGAAGAGGGAGTGCTCGTAACGGGTGTAGGTGTGCGTGACATGAATGCAGGTGCCTGTACAGTATGCTGAGGTGTGGTGGATGTGTGTTGGGTGGGTGTCTGGGAATGTTTGAGTGTCTTGGGAGGAGGAGGGGTGGACACAGTGGGACAAGACAGGTTGCCAGTGTAAATGGATGTTCTCTGTATGTTTTTTGTGTGTTGAGGTGGGTGCATGGCTGTCTGAACGTGTGCTTGGGATGGGTGAAGGGAGTGGGGTGCTGGAAGGGGTAGAGGTGCTGGGAGGGAGGACGGAAAGGTCTGGCTGCCATCAAAGAGGAGGTTAGAGCCTGAAAAGATCTCTGTAAGCCGGACATGGCACCATGAATGCCTTCCAGGTATGCATCGCACTGCTGCATCTGGGATGCTAGCCCGTGGATGGCATTCACAATGGTTGTCTGCACTACAGAGATGGTCCTCAGGAGGTCAATAGCCTCCTCAGTGAGGGCAGCAGGGCTGACTGGGGCAGGGGATGAGGTGCTTGGGGCTAAGGAGACGCCCACCCTTGTGGTTGAGCGGGCACAGGGCAACTGGGTGGGGAGCAACTAGGAAGGCGGTGATGGTATGGGGGTGGCAGAAGATGGCAAAGAATCGGTGGGCCCACTAGGGTCTGCCACCATCAGGGAGCTCCCATTGGAGGAGGAACCAGAGTCACTACCGCCAGTGGTAGTAGCCTCCCCCATGGTAATCCCCTCACCCGCCAACCCACTGGTCCCCTTGGCGTCGGTTGACTCTGCCTCCTTGGAACCGTGGGCCGCTGCATCTCCACTCGCCGGTGCCACTGCTCCCTCACCAGTTGATGTTGATATACACAGACAACACAAGAGTACAGGGGTGGGGGAGACAAAACAGGAGAGATATATGTTAACACCTGAATGGATGTATATATTTGGTTCACTCATACTCCCACCCAGCAAATACACCAACACCCAGCACCTACAGCTATAGTCGTGCCTATGCCCCTGACTAGTGGCCACAACCCTAGCATACAACTTTCTCCCACATGAAAGAAGGACCTGCCTCTTATCATCTCAGTGCCTATGGGGGCCCTATTGCTGTAAGACACCAGTCAGAGTCCCTGCCACTAGACAGCATATATACTACAGAACCCCCAGACATCCATCAAGGAGGCCTGAAATGGTCTTGGTACTCACCCCATTGTGTCTTCTGTGCAGCCTTCAAGCATCCATCCAAGTCTGGATATGCCACTGCCATAATGCAGCACATTAGGGGGTTAAGGGCCCGATGGGCACCCCTTCCTCGTTGGGAGGACTTTCCTAGCTGAGCCTCGCAGGTCTTCCTGGCCCAGCACCGCAGGTCCTCTCACCGCTTCCTGCAGTGGGTGCTCCACCGGTTGTAGACCCCCAGGGTCCGCACCTCACTGGCAATGGCCTGCCAGAGTCCACTCTTCTGATGTGTGCTGACCTGTAGGGGACACACAGAAAAGTAACACAGAGGTCAGACAATTCCCATTTGATACCGATGGATATACGTCCCGTATGGGATGGACACTTCACAACATCATTTCACCACCTCACTCATGGTACTTGCCAAACATTCAACGCCTGTGCAGTTACAAATCGTGCACACATGCATACAGGCTTCCACCACCATCACACACATCCATGCACATCATCCGCCTACTCACCTGCACCTCTGGTCGCCCATATAACTTGGCATACAGGGGTAGGACCCCGTCCACCAGCTTCTCCAGCTCCTCCGTGGTGAAGGCCGGGGCCCTTTCACCCGTGACTTGTGCCATTTCAGGAACCATAGTCAGGACACAGCAGCACACTCAGTGGAGTTCTTCCATGCACAGAATCCGTGAGTCAACTGAACCTGGGGTGACGAAATGGCATAATCTCCGCGGTGGTGTGCACCGTCACCACCGGTGGCGATCATGAGAGGCCTATATATCCCATTGACAACCATGTTAACCAATGAATGGGTGCACGTCGGTGAACACCACCTTATTCCATAACAACAACCACCTGCGGAATAAGGTCACTTCCACTGGTACATGCCGGGATGGCAGGGGGCTGCCATTTTGCCTGTGCTACACAGATATTTCCTGGTCATGGGCCCCATGCGACCCTATGGAAACTAGCCCTCAGTCGCATGCCCACATGACTATTTTCTGACCACAACAGTCCAGACTTATCAGTTCAAACATGTCACTCTTGTTGTAGATACTAATATGCTTTTGTGTAACCTACATGTTGTGTAGCAGTGTTTAATACACAACAGGTTATGCAAATGTATGTGTGTCCCTCACATGTCTTCTCCACTCCTCCTAGGTACAGACCCATGTGGCGAAGGAGGGCCCCATCTGTGTACAGACCTCTTGTTGATTTGAGACCATGGTGGAACGTCACATCATTATCAACTACAGACTCACTTGTGCTACTATCCATGAGCTTTGTGCATTACTGGATCCTGTACTGAGACTGGCAAATCAAAATCAGCATTCCATCCCCACTAATATGCAAGTGCTCTCTGTACTCCATTTCCTGTCCACGGGCTCATTTCAGGTGACAGTGGGCATGGGTGCAGGGTTCTCACAGCCAATGTTTAGCCTTATCCTGTCCAAATTCCTCGATGCATTTGTGCTACAGCTGCAGACATATGTGAAGTTTCCCCAAAGGCCTGAACTCCCTGCCATCAAGTCAGACTTTCATACCTTTGCTAACATTCCCGCATGTGATAGATGCCATTGATTGCACCCACATAGATCTCATCCCCCCAAGAGTAAATGAACAGGTGTACAGAAACAGGAAGAACTTCCACTCAATGACCATACAATTGGTGTGTACTGCAGACCAGTACATTTCACATGTAAATGCCATGTTTCCTGGATCAGTGCATGATTCATTTGTCCTGAGGAACAGCAGTGTACCACACATGATGGATCAACTACAAGGGGACAAAGGATGGCTCATAGGTAAGTGTGTTTGACACTGTTTCTGTATCTAGCTGACAGCCAGACTGTCACCAACTGATGGCAGTTTGTTACAGTCCTGCTTCACCCACTTTTGCAGGTGATTCTGGCTACCCCAACATGCATTGGCTCCTGACACCAGTAAGGAATCCCAGGACAGATGCAGAGAGGAATTACAATGAGGCCCATGAATGTACTATGATGGTGATAGAGCGCACTATGGGTCTCCTGAAGGCTAGATTCTGTTGCCTCCATCTCTCTGGGGGATTCCTGTGCTATGGCCCTGAGAAGGTGTGTATGTATCTCAGGTACAGTTAAGTTTTGTGCTCTGGAGCTTTTGTCAAGGTGTCTAAAAATTAAGGTGGTCATTATGAACATGCTGGGAAAGACGGCACCGCCAGCCGTGGCGAAAACTACCACCAACAGGCTGGAGGTCTGGACCGCCAAATAATGAAGCACATGAAAAACAGGCAGCCTGAAAACCACTCACTGCCAGCAGAGGAGTGCCGACATCAGTGGAAGAGGCTGCCCACAGGCAGACAGAAAGGCCTCACCCACCCAACAAATAATGAAGCACAAGACCGCCGTCAGTTCCGGGGCGGGAACCACCGCCATGCAAAGCCTTGCAGAAATGAACCAAATGAAAGGAAACACTCACAGGAGGCACACACAACACCCCGAAGCAGACATGGAGAGAGAGTCGGAAATCATGTCAGTCCTGTTCCTTGCCATATACCTCCACGACCGTGACTTCCAACGAAGATGACAACGGTAAGTACCGCAACCTACTAAACAAAGGAAGAAAGGGCAGAGTTACATACCCACCCGCTCCACCCACCTCGCAACACACCCCAACTCGTCACAACATCAGAAGCCATACACACCTGAGCAAGAGGTACTTACCAGACACAAGGCCAAGACAACCTGCCCAAATTACACACATGTGCACAACACCCCTCCACAATGAAATGATGAACCACGTATCCAGAGTGTGCCAACACCAACACTGGACACACAACTTTATTACGAATGTAATATCAGAATGTGCAAATAAGGCCATTGGTCAGTCCAACACAAAAAGTCTGAAGGGCCCAAATGGGCTGAACTTGACTCCCACATGTGCACAGCACCGAGGACCTCAGGGAACAGGAGCAGAGGGTGGCTGGGGTGGGGACTTACGACTGGGAGGGGGGCTTGGGCTTACGTTTGGGAGGTGAGGGGGTTTGGGTTTAGCCTTGGAAGGTGGTGGAGCGGGCTTGGACCGGGGGGTGGCAGATGGACCAGGGCCAGCAAGTGGCTTCTTGCTCACTGGGGAAAGGGCATGGAAATGGGAATGGTGAACAGGGGCGGACTTGGACGTGGAAGGAGTGGATAGGGCAAGGAGGTGTCCACGTTTAGGGATGAGACGGGGTGGGCCACTGGGTTAAAAAAGGTCAACACAGGACAGGAAAAGTTTTTTAGGGGCAGTCGGGGTGGACATGGAGGAAGGTGTGGGAGTGGACGAAGAGGGAGTGCTCGTAACGGGTGTAGGTGTGCGTGACATGAATGCAGGTGATTGTACAGTATGCTGAGGTGTGGTGGATGTGTGTTGGGTGGGTGTCTGGGAATGTTTGAGTGTCTTGGGAGGAGGAGGGGTGGACACAGTGGGAGAAGACAGGTTGCCAGTGTAAATGGATGTTCTCTGTATGTTTTTTGTGTGTTGAGGTGGGTGCATGGCTGTCTGAACGTGTGCTTGGGATGGGTGAAGGGAGTGGGGTGCTGGAAGGGGTAGAGGTGCTGGGAGGGAGGACGGAAAGGTCTGGCTGCCATCAAAGAGGAGGCTAGAGCCTGAAAAGATCTCTGTAAGCCGGACATGGCACCATGAATGCCTTCCAGGTATGCATCGCTCTGCTGCATCTGGGATGCTAGCCCCTGGATGGCATTCACAATGGTTGTCTGCACTACAGAGATGGTCCTCAGGAGGTCAATAGCCTCCTCAGTGAGGGCAGCAGGGCTGACTGGGGCAGGGGATGAGGTGCTTGGGGCTAAGGAGACGCCCACCCTTGTGGGTGAGCGGGCACGGGCAACTGGGTGGGAAGCAACTAGGAAGGCGGTGATGGTATGGGGGTAGCAGAAGATGGCAAAGAATCGGTGGGCCCACTAGGGTCTGCCACCATCAGGGAGCTCCCATTGGAGGAGGTATCAGAGTCACTACCGCCAGTGGTAGTAGCCTCCCCCATGGTAATCCCCTCACCCGCCAACCCACTGGTCCCCTTGGCGTCGGTTGACTCTGCCTCCTTGGAACCGTGGGCCGCTGCATCTCCACTCGCCGGTGCCACTGCTCCCTCACCAGTTGATGTTGATATACACAGACAACACAAGAGTACAGGGGTGGGGGAGACAAAACAGGAGAGATATATGTTAACACCTGAATGGATGTATATATTTGGTTCACTCATACTCCCACCCAGCAAATACACCAACACCCAGCACCTACAGCTATAGTCGTGCCTATGCCCCTGACTAGTGGCCACAACCCTAGCATACAACTTTCTCCCACATGAAAGAAGGACCTGCCTCTTATCATCTCAGTGCCTATGGGGGCCCTATTGCTGTAAGACACCAGTCAGAGTCCCTGCCACTAGACAGCATATATACTACAGAACCCCCAGACATCCATCAAGGAGGCCTGAAATGGTCTTGGTACTCACCCCTTTGTGTCTTCTGTGCAGCCTTCAAGCACCCATCCAAGTCTGGATATGCCACTGCCAGAATGCAGCACATTAGGGGGTTCAGGGCCCGATGGGCACCCCTTCCTTGTTGGTGGACTTTCCTAGCTGAGCCTCGCAGGTCTTCCTGGCCCAGCACCGCAGGTCCTCTCACCGCTTCCTGCAGTGGGTGCTCCACCGGTTGTAGACCCCCAGGGTCCGCACCTCACTGGCAATGGCCTGCCAGAGTCCACTCTTCTGATGTGTGCTGACCTGTAGGGGACACACAGAAAAGTAACACAGAGGTCAGACAATTCCCATTTGATACCGATGGATATATGTCCCGTATGGGATGGACACTTCACAACATCATTTCATCACCTCACTCATGGTACTTGCCAAACATTCAACGCCTGTGCAGTTACAAATCTTGCACACATGCATACAGGCTTCCACCACCATCACACACATCCATGCACATCATCCGCCTACTCACCTGCACCTCTGGTCGCCCATATAACTTGGCATATAGGGGTAGGACCCCGTCCACCAGCTTCTCCAGCTCCTCCGTGGTGAAGGCCGGGGCCCTTTCACCCGTGACTTGTGCCATTTCAGGAACCATAGTCAGGACACAGCAGCACACTCAGTGGAGTTCTTCCATGCACAGAATCCGTGAGTCAACTGAACCTGGGGTGACGATATGGCATAATCTCCGCGGTGGTGTGCACCGTCACCGCCGGTGGCGATCATGAGAGGCCTATATATCCCATTGACAACCATGTTAACCAATGAATGAGTGCACGTCGGTGAACACCACCTTATTCCATAACAACAACCACCAGCGGAATAAGGTCACTTCCACTGGTACATGCCGGGATGGCAGGGGGCTGCCATTTTGCCTGTGCTACACAGATATTTCCTGGTCATGGGTCCCATGTGACCCTATGGAAACTAGCCCTCAGTCGCATGCCCCCATGACTATTTTCTGACCACAACAGTCCAGACTTATCAGTTCAAACATGTCACTCTTGTTGTAGATACTAATATGCTTTTGTGTAACCTACATGTTGTGTAGCAGTGTTTAATACACAACAGGTTATGCAAATGTATGTGTGTCCCTCACATGTCTTCTCCACTCCTCCTAGGTACAGACCCATGTGGCGAAGGAGGGCCCCATCTGTGTACAGACCTCTTGTTGATTTGGAGACCATGGTGGAACGTCACATCATTATCAACTACAGACTCACTTGTGCTACTATCCATGAGCTTTGTGCATTACTGGATCCTGTACTGAGACTGGCAAATCAAAATCAGCATTCCATCCCCACTAATGTGCAAGTGCTCTCTGTACTCCATTTCCTGTCCACGGACTCATTTCAGGTGACAGTGGGCATGGGTGCAGGGTTCTCACAGCCAATGTTTAGCCTTATCCTGTCCAAATTCCTTGATGCATTTGTGCTACAGCTGCAGACATATGTGAAGTTTCCCCAAAGGCCTGAACTCCCTGCCATCAAGTCAGACTTTCATACCTTTGCTAACATTCCTGCATGTGATCGATGCCATTGATTGCACTCACATAGATCTCATCCCCCCAAGAGTAAATGAACAGGTGTACAGAAACAGGAAGAACTTCCACTCAATGACCATACAATTGGTGTGTACTGCAGACCAGTACATTTCACATGTAAATGCCATGTTTCCTGGATCAGTGCATGATTCATTTGTCCTGAGGAACAGCAGTGTACCACACATGATGGATCAACTACAAGGGGACAAAGGATGGCTCATAGGTAAGTGTGTTTGACACTGTTTCTGTATCTAGCTGACAGCCAGACTGTCACCAACTGATGGCAGTTTGTTACAGTCCTGCTTCACCCACTTTTGCAGGTGATTCTGGCTACCCCAACATGCATTGGCTCCTGACACCAGTAAGGAATCCCAGGACAGATGCAGAGAGGAATTACAATGAGGCCCATGAATATACTATGAGGGTGATAGAGCGCACTATGGGTCTCCTGAAGGCTAGATTCTGTTGCCTCCATCTCTCTGGGGGATTCCTGTGCTATGGCCCTGAGAAGGTGTGTAGAATATTGGTGGCCTGCTGCATGCTGCACAACGTGGCTTTGAGGAAATCTATCTCCCTACTGAAGGAGGAAGGTGCTGTATATCCAGACCTGCTTCCTCTGAGCGGGGATGAGAGTGATGGTGAGGTTGAAGAGGGGGAAGATGTCCACTCCATGAACCAACTATACTTCCAGTGACTATGAGGTACTGTTCACTGATGATGTTGTCTGTACTGCATATTGTCAGTCTGACTTAATCACTATGGGGTTGTGGGGTCTGTAGTCTTTGACACTGTTACATGAATTTATGGTGCCATGTGCCATGATAACCACTATGGTGTACATTTCTTTTTACTCCACACAATGTTGTGCGTGGGGTGCGATTCCTGCAATAAAGGTCTGATAATGGAATTTACTGGCAAATGCATTCACACTTCCAATTGATTCAACATAATGACAGGAATTGGTGAACATGTGTTTTATTTGGTGTCAGGAATGCATTTGAGCGCATTACAGTGATAGCGAGTGGGCTAATAGTGGATATCCATATTGGGTACATGGGCTCAGCGATTGGTGGTAGTGGGTATAGGCCCAGCTGTACCTTGCAAGTTGTTGAGTTGCTATTGGCCGGTGAGGATGGTGGCACAGTGGCACACTTGGGACACAGTTCATGTCAAAGTCACTTCTTTGAGGGTGCCTTGGTCTTGGCAGGTGTTCCTGTGCCATATCTGGGTCTAAGGGAACGTTTGAGTGTTTGGTGCTGGGCTGCACGGGTAGGGGTGGTGGTCTCCTGTCTGTCCTTTGCCAGTGACAACTGTTCAGCTGCTGCTGAGGTTGATGGCTGGTCTGTGTCCTGGGCAGTGGTAGGTGCTTCCTGGTTTGTGGGGGTCTCAGGCTGGGTTGGATGGTGGTTCTGCAGCACCCCTGCAATAGTGGACATGGTGGCATTGAGTTGTTTCCACTGCTCCATGGTCTCCTGATGTTGGGCTACCTGCAGCCGTTGACTCTGCTCTAGGGTGGCCAGGATCTGGCCCATCCTGTCTTGTATATGGTGGTATGCTCCCAGGACCTCAGAATCACCTCCTGGGCTGCAGCCTCCATCCTTTGACCTCCCCTGGGCCACTGATAGCCTCCCACTGGGCCTAAACCCCTGTGCCTGTGTCCCCTGCACAGGTCTGGCTTTACCACTTGTACTGGGGCCACCATCATCCTGCCTGTTGGTAGGTGGAGACTCTGGCCTCTGTACTTGTGTTCCACCGGTCTGTGGCCTGGATACACTGGTGTGGGGTTGTTTGGTCTGTGCTGATGTTGGTGGCTGGGTGGTAGGGGTGTCAGTGGTGTCCTGGGTGAGGCTGCTGGAGGGTGGCAGTCCAGGACTGTGTGACAGCCCAGGGTATTCCTCACTGTCCACACTTCCCTCTCCAGTGTCCTGAGTGGTGCCTCTGGGGGTGATTCTGACCTCGGTGGTAAAATGCCCTTACCGCCGGTCAGAAGACCGCCATAACACCGCCGCGGCCGCGGTCAACCGCCACGGTCATTCTGACCCATAACGGCCAAACCTCCAAAAATCCGTCCTCCACTGCAGCCCGCCACATCGGCGGGCAGCGATAAACTGGAGATGACCAAACCTCCACCGTCACGCCAACAGAAATACGCCCATGCCATTACGACCCACGAATCCACACGGCGGTCATTCAAACGCGGTATTCCATTGGCGCTACACACCGCCGCGGTCAGAATACACACACATCACCAAAACACAGCCACATTGGACAATTTGAAAAACACACACCTGATACACATACACACACCACTCCCACACAATCAACCAACTATAAAACACACACCCACATCACCCACAAACCCCTGCGACCCCAAATACTGCGAGAAGGAGAGAGAGACACAGCAGACAATCCAAAGGAAGACACACTGAGGCACACTACACCATCACACACACCACATAGTAGCACAAAGCACCACTCACCAACACACTCCTCATCACATACACCACCCCACACCTCACCCACACCACCCCATGGCACCCCAAAGGCATCCACGATTTTCGGACCAAGAACTCCGGGTCATGGTGGAGGAAATCCTAAGAGTGGAACCCCAGCTCTTCGGCTCGCAGGTGCAGCACACCAGTATAGCCAGGAAGGCGGAGCTATGGCAGCGGATCGTGGACAGGGTCAACGCGGTGGGACAGCATCCCAGGAATAGGGAGGACATCCGCAAAAGATGGAACGACCTACGGGGGAAGGTCCGGTCGATGGTCTCGAGGCACAACATCGCGGTCCAGAAGACTGGCGGCGGACCCCCACCCACCCCTCCCGAATTTACATCGTGGGAACAAGACGTCTTGACCATCCTGCATCCTCAGGGCCTCGCAGGAGTAGCCGGAGGAATGGACTCTGGTAAGTCCCATCTCAACTACTATATCCCCCACACCCCACCAGCATGCCAACCCACACCCCCACCCTCACCCCCAACCCCCCAGCACACATCCTTCCTGACAATGTCTCACCAGCACAACCCACCCATCCCAACACCAACTCCTGCATGCCAACACAAACCATGGGCACCCATCACCTAAGCATGACACTGCACTAACCCCTCCCCCCCACTAAATACCCTCACAACACCTCCCTCCAGGGAATGCCTGCACTGGGGGACAAGGGCACCCACAACACGCATGCTATTGCACACACAGAAACAATAACCAAACTCTCTTACCCCATGCAGGACCCGAACGACAACACACCAGCCAGGAGGGTCCAGAAGTGTCCATCCCACCACCGGAACAGGCCCACACTGAGGATAGCAGCTCTGTCGACAGTGAACCTGATGACTAGCCCGGACCATCGGGGACCTCTGGGCAGTCGGTTCCCCTCACCCAGACACAGGCCACACCAGACCCGACCCCCTCTGCCGACACCAGAACAGCTCCCACCCAGCGGGCCCATGCCTCTGTCTCTAGGACAGCTCAATCAGCGGTGTGTCTGCCACTACAGGGCACCCAGGATAACCCGACACCCCAACAACAACAGGGACCTGGGGGCAGTGGGAGCGGGCACACCGGCCAGGGGACAGAGGCCGGGGGAAACCGGGCAGCTCGGAGGGCTGCTGTGCGACAGGGGGGGGAGGAGAGGCCCAGGGAACCCACTCTCCAAGAGGCCCTCACCACCCTCATGGGGGCCTACCACCACTCCCAAGAAACGATGGCGACGGTACTGGCCAGGTTCACTGAGATCCAGGCACAGCAGGAGGAACGCTACATGGGCTTCAGGGAGGAGCTGAGAATCATCGGGACCGCAATGGGGACCATCGTCCTGGCCCTCCACAGGATAGAGGACGCGTTGCGGCACCATGGTGCACCACACAGGGCCCCTGTCACTAGGCCGGACCAGGAACAGCCTACCACCTCCGCCGGCGCTAGTGGACAGGAGGTCCCAACACCTCGACAGCCCCCCAGAACCCCACCTCCTGCTGAAGAACAACCACCCCGTAAGAGGAGCCTGAGACCAAAGAAAAAGACAGAGTAGGATGTCAAGACCCCCGCCAGCAGGACATACCCCCTCAAGTCTTCCCACTGTCCCACATTGCCACCCTGTCCAACCATGAACTGCCTATGCTCCATCCTTCCACAGGCAAAGGAACAATGCACCTGTGAGACTGAGAACTGGACTCTGCCATGGATATTCCTCCACCCCCACCCATCACCCTTAGAATCACATCTACCGGTATCTAGCACTGTAAATAAATCACTTTTTGCACACAAACCTGTTTTGAGTCATGCTGTATTATTAACAAAGGGATAACATATTACTGTTCAATTTCTGTCCTGTCAATTAGTCATGACAACATACCAATGTCAATACGCTGTATTTCATGGGCGAACCAAGCAGAAGTCAGGTACTGAGTCAGACAGCACTGAGAAGGGAAGGGAAAGGCATAAATTAATAAAAAACATCTGTGGGGAACTACAGAAAGTATAGATGCAGGAGCCTAGAAGCAATTGTGAAATGGCGTGGGTGATTCTTACCTGGGTGTTACTGGAAATACTGTTGTATCACTCTGTCCCTATTGTCTGTGTCGTCCTCAGAGTCTTCCTCCTCTTCACTCTCCACAGGCTCCACGGCTTCTACAACACCACCATCTGGACCATCCTCCTGCAGGAAAGGCACCTGGCGTCGCAAAGCCAGGTTGTGAAGCATACAGCACGCCACGATGATATGGCACACCTTCTTTGGTGAGTACATTAGGGATCCACCAGTCATATGCAGGCACCTAAACCTGGCCTTCAGGAGGCCAAAGGTTCGCTCAATCACCCTCCTTGTACGCCCATGGGCCTCATTGTAGCGTTCCTCTGCCCTTGTCCGGGGATTCCTTACTGGGGTCAGTAGCCACGGCAGGTTGGGGTAACCAGAGTCACCTATTAGCCACACACGTTGTCTATGTAGCTGCTCCATCACATAGGGGATGCTGCTATTTCGCATCACATACGCATCATGCACTGACCCTGGGAACTTGGCATTTACATGGGAGATGTACTGGTCAGCCAAACAGACCACCTGGACATTCATCGAATGATAATTCTTTCTGTTTCGGTACACCTGCTCATCGTCTTTTGGGGGTACCAAAGCCACATGGGTCCCATCAATGGCACCAATGATGTTGGGGATATGTCCAAGGGCATAGAAATCACCCTTCACTGTGGGCAAGTCACCCTCCTCGGGGAAAATGATGTAGCTCCGCATGAGTTTCATCAGGGCAGACAACACTCTGCTCAAAATCTTAGAAAACATAGGCTGAGACATTCCAGATGACATGGCCACTGTGGTCTGGAATGACCCACTGGCCAAAAAATGGAGGACTGACAAAACCTGCACCAGAGGGGGAATCCCTGTGGGTTGGCGGATGGGGGACATCAGGGCTGGCTCCAGCTGGGCACACAGTTCATGGATAGTGGCACGGTCAAGTCGGTATCGAAGGATTATATGGCGTTCTTCCATTGTCGACAGGTCGACATTGTCGGTCGGTACACGCGAGGATTCCTCCTTCTCATCCCAAGTCCCAGCGGACGGTGCCTAGGAAGGACAACATGGAGCACAGAGTCAGCCAAACCACAGGTACGTACAGACAGCTTGCACAGTTAAAGAATGGCAATGGGTTGAAAGGCGTGTATGTGTGGCAATGCAAGGCCTAGGCCTGTGTGTCGAAGTCAAAATTAAGCCATGTGGGCCCTTGAAATGGCGGCTGCCTGACCTGTGAAGTGGAACAATGGGATGTGAGGTCACTGCGCTGGCGGGGCACACCGTGTCGGTAGGCGGTCGAAGACCGCGGCGCAAAGCCGCATTGGTTAACATTGAAGCCTATGGGTTTCAGGAGCCAATAACGAAGTGCGCCGGCGGTCGCGGTACGCACCGCCGCGGTACGCACCGCCGCGGACGTGACCGCCATTTTCTATCTGCTTAATCACTCGAGACCTGATCATCCACAGGAGAGGACCTATACTGCAAGTGCTGCTGTGACCTCGGTCTGGAAGATACAATGGCTGCTGTGACTGGGGAAAGGGCCCCTGCCTTCACGTCTGAAGAATTGGACAAGCTCGTGGATGGGGTCCTCCCCCAGTATGCGCTACTCTACGGTCCTCCAGACCAACAAGTGAGTACCCCGGGTGCTAATGGAATGGGCTATGCCTGTGTGGATTGGGGTGGATGTAAGTTGGTGGGGTGGGGTGGGGGGCGAATGAGGAGTGCAACGCCCGACAGATGAGAGCATGTGCCATATGGCAAAGTGGGTGGGGGGGGGCCAATTACATCTAACATGCAGGCCATTGATGATTTCCTCCTTTCCACCCTGTACATGTCTAATAGGTCAGCGCCCATCAGAAGATCGAGATTTGGCGTGCCATCGCCAAGGAAGTCCGGACCTTGGGGGTCCACAACAGACGGGGCACCCACTGCCGCAAGAGGTGGGAGGACATCCGCCGCGGAACAAGGAAGACCGCAGAAACACTGCTGGGGATGGCCTCCCAACCTAGGAGGGGTGCCAGTCGCACCATGACCCCCCTGATGTCCCGGATCCTGGCGGTGGCCTACCCTGAATTGGATGGGCGCTTTAAGACATCACAGCAGACACAAGGGGGTGAGTATCAGCACATTCTCCTATCTTTCTGCGCAGTGGAGGCGTCTGGGTGGGGGAGGAGGGCTGTGGGTGACATTAGGCCAGGGCGCTTTCTGTAGTGTAGTCCTCTCCCTTAGGCATGGCCCTGTGCCCCCGGCCCCCACCTCTGTAGGGTGACAAGTACAGCCATTGAAGGTCCAGCATCTCCCATGTGCGCGTTTGACGTCTCTTGGCCTGTTGTCTTAGTCAGTAGTACTGAGTAGTGTACCCCGAATGCGCGGCTTAGTGCATTAGGCACCTGTGTCTGTCCTCTCCGCCAACGGTGTTGACATTGCATGCACTCAACCTGGTCTTCTTTTTTCTCCCCCCACCCTTTCTCTTCATCTTCTTGTGCATGTGTGCATTAGCATCATCAGGCGGAGGAGATATGGCATCGGAGCACGAGGGAGCTGCAGGACACAGGGCCCCGGTGGGCCCAGGAACAGACACCGAGGGCACCAGTGATCCGGAGGGCGAGGGGAGCACCACGACGGGGACCGCTGGTGAGAGCAGCGAAAGCGACACGTCCTCGGATGGGAGCTCCCTAGGGGTGGCGGCAACATCCGTGCCCCCCGCCTCTACAGGTACAGCCGCCACCCAGCGCACCAGCCCCGCCCTCCCAGAAGCCCCTCAGTCTTCGCTCCGTGCCGCTTCGCCCAGGAAGGCGCGCGTCTCCTTCGCCCCAGGCACCTCAGCCCCTGCCCCTGTTGCCCCTGCTGCCCTCAGTGCGGAGCTCATTGACCTGGTAAGGACGCTCATTGTTGGGCAGACGACCCTTCTGAATGCCATCCAGGGTGTGCAAAGGGAGGTGCAACAGAGCAATGCGTACCTGGAGGGCATTCATTCGGGTCAGGCTGCCCATCAACGAGCGTTCACTGCTCTGGCCTCAGCACTGACGGCAGCCATTGTCCCTGTTTCCAGCCTCCCTCTTCTGACTGCCTCCAGCCTGTCTCTGTCTCCTGTTCCTCAGCCTATCCCATCCACACCATCAGACCAGCCTGCACACACCTCAACACCCAAGAGCAGCTCATCCAAACACAAGCACCACAGATCCCGCAAACACTCACCCGAGCAACACCCAGATGCAGACATGCCAACAGCCACTGCCACCCCTGTGTCCCCCTCCTCCTCGTCTCCCTCCTCCCTCCCTGTGACGTCTACACTCACACCTGCATGCACCCCAACATCAGCCAGTGCTTCCATCACCACCTCACCCTCCAGTACAGTCCACACTCGTGCACTCACCACCCCCACTGCCATGTACACGTCCCCTGTGTCCTCTCCCACTGTGTCTGTCACCCCCTCTTCCAAGACACACAAACGCAGGCAGCCACCCACCCAACAGCCATCCACCTCACGACAGCCTACAGCACCAGCACCTTCACCCAATGACAGCACACCTGACTCTCCAACAACCACCTCCTCTACCTCCACTTCCATCTCCACTACTCCTACCCTTTACCTTGGCCCTAAAAAACTTTTCCTGGCTAACCTTAACCTCTTTCCCCCCGATGACCCCCCCATCCATCTTCAAAGAGTCCCAAGAGCACCGCAGCCACCACCAGCCCAGCTTCGGGTATCACTGTTGTGCCTGGGTTCTGGAGCCCACCCTTTGCCAGCAGTGACACATCGAGCTGCAGCAAGGACACGTCCAGCCCCCCCCCGGCAAGAGGACCCGCAAAACCAAGGACCGCCGTGCGAGGACTGACAGGGCTGCCCCCAAGGAGCAATGTGCGGCCACTTCACCACCCACACCATCTGGGGGAGGCAAGGGCCCGAGAGCCCGATCAAAGGAGCGGAAGGGCAGCAGGAGCGCGGAGAAGGTGGACCCCACATGCCACATCCCAGCTGGGAAGGAGGACACTAAGGAGGCCAGGAGTCCGTCCCCGAAGGGTCCAGATACGTCACGGTCCGAGGGCGACTGAACAGGGAGTCCAGGCCAGGTCTGGCTCCCTTGACCTGCTGGATGGGCACCGCTGAACAGGGCCCGCGGTGCAGACGAGCACCGCTGAACAGGGCCCCGCCGTGGAGATAGGCACCGCTGAACAGGGCCCGCGGTGCAGAAGAGCACCGCTCAACAGGGCCCCGCCGTGGAGATAGGCACCGCTGAACAGGGCCCGCGGTGCAGAAGAGCACCGCTCAACAGGGCCCCGCCGTGGAGATAGGCACCGCTGAACAGGGCCCGCGGTGCAGAAGAGCACCGCTCAACAGGGCCCCGCCGTGGAGATAGGCACCGCTGAACAGGGCCCGCGGTGCAGAAGAGCACCGCTGAACAGGGCCCCGCCGTGGAGATAGGCACCGCTGAACAGGGCCCGCGGTGCAGAAGAGCACCGCTGAACAGGGCCCCGCCGTGGAGATAGGCACCGCTGAACAGGGCCCGCGGTGCAGAAGAGCACCGCTCAACAGGGCCCCGCCGTGGAGATAGGCACCGCTGAACAGGGCCCGCGGTGCAGAAGAGCACCGCTCAACAGGGCCCCGCCGTGGAGATAGGCACCGCTGAACAGGGCCCGCGGTGCAGAAGAGCACCGCTGAACAGGGCCCCGCCGTCTCAAGCACCGCTCCGCTGGGCCCTTCCTCTCAAGCACCGCTCCGCTGGGCCCTTCCTCTCAAGCACCGCTCCGCTGGGCCCTTCCTCTCAAGCACCGCTCCGCTGGGCCCTTCCTCTCAAGCACCGCTCCGCTGGGCTCCGCCGTCTCAAGCACCGCTCCGCTGGGCCCTTCCTCTCAAGCACCGCTCCGCTGGGCCCCGCCGTCTCAAGCACCGCTCCGCTGGGCCCCGCCGTCTCAAGCACCGCTCCGCTGGGCCCTTCCTCTCAAGCACCACTCCGCTGGGCCCTTCCTCTCAAGCACCGCTCCGCTGGGCCCCGCCGTCTCAAGCACCGCTCCGCTGGGCCCCGCCGTCTCAAGCACCGCTCCGCTGGGCCCTTCCTCTCAAGCACCGCTCCGCTGGGCCCCGCCGTCTCAAGCACCGCTCCGCTGGGCCCCGCCGTCTCAAGCACCGCTCCGCTGGGCCCCGCCGTCTCAAGCACAGCTCCGCTGGGCCCTTCCTCTCAAGCACCGCTCCGCTGGGCCCCGCCGTCTCAAGCACCGCTCCGCTGGGCCCCGCCGTCTCAAGCACCGCTCCACTGGGCCCTTCCTCTCAAGCACCGCTCCGCTGGGCCCTTCCTCTCAAGAACCGCTCCGCTGGGCCCTTCCTCTCAAGCACCGCTCCGCTGGGCCCCGCCGTCTCAAGCACCGCTCCGCTGGGCCCCGCCGTCTCAAGCACCGCTCCGCTGGGCCCTTCCTCTCAAGCACCGCTCCGTTGGGCCCCGCCATCTCAAGCACCGCTCCGCTGGGCCCCGCCGTCTCAAGCACCGTTGATGGTTCATTGTGCCCACCATGCCTCCTCCTTGACCAGTGGAGACTGTCATCCACATGATGGACTGTGGCTTTGCACTCCCCAGGATGGTCCAGTGGGCAATCCACCCACTGCAGAGACTTGAGAGACTGTGGCTTTGCACTCCCCAGGATGGCACAGTGGGCAGCCCACCAACTGTAGAGACATTGAGAGACTGTGGCTTTGCACTCCCCAGGATGGCACAGTGGGCAGCCCACCCACTGTAGAGACATTGAGAGACTGTGGCTTTGCACTCCCCAGGTTGGTCCAGTGGGCAGGCCACACACTGTAGAGACATTGAGAGACTGTGGCTTTGCACTCCCCAGGATGGTCCAGTGGGCAATCCACCCACTGCAGAGACTTGAGAGACTGTGGCTTTGCACTCCCCAGGATGGCACAGTGGGCAGCCCACCAACTGTAGAGACATTGAGAGACTGTGGCTTTGCACTCCCCAGGATGGCACAGTGGGCAGCCCACCCACTGTAGAGACATTGAGAGACTGTGGCTTTGCACTCCCCAGGTTGGTCCAGTGGGCAGGCCACACACTGTAGAGACATTGAGAGACTGTGGCTTTGCACTCCCCAGGATGGTCCAGTGGGCAATCCACCCACTGCAGAGACTTGAGAGACTGTGGCTTTGCACTCCCCAGGATGGCACAGTGGGCAGCCCACCAACTGTAGAGACATTGAGAGACTGTGGCTTTGCACTCCCCAGGATGGTCCATTGGGCAATCCACCCACTGCAGAGACTTGAGAGACTGTGGCTTTGCACTCCCCAGGATGGCACAGTGGGCAGCCCACCAACTGTAGAGACATTGAGAGACTGTGGCTTTGCACTCCCCAGGATTGAACAGTGGGCAGGCCACCCACTGTAGAGACATTGAGAGACTGTGGCTTTGCACTCCCCAGGATTGAACAGTGGGCAGCCCACCCACTGTAGAGACATTGAGAGACTGTGGCTTTGCACTCCCCAGGATTGAAAGGTGGGCATGGTGGCTCCTCGTGGACCTGGCGTCGTGGACTCATGTGGCTGTGGTGCCCCCCCCTTCCCTTCCCCCTGAGGTGCCTGTAGTTTTTACATCTGATGCCCCTGCAGTGTTCTCTCCAAAGGACTCAGGTCTCCTGTGTGGGCTTTGCCCTTGTTTCTCAAGACTTTGGCCCACGGACATGCTGAATTGGTAGGATGTGCAGGACTTGGTACTTCAGTCATACACTGATGTGTATGTCATTAGTTTTGTTGTGGATATCTTTCATGGTTGTACGCTAATTTTCTGGAGCTTTTTGGTACATAAATATTTATTCCAAATATGATTATGTCCTAGCATTTTTCAGGGGTGTTTGGGTGGTGTCACTGTGACTTGGTGCTCTGCATTGGTGAGTACATGATTGAGGGGGGGGGGGTCGCATATGTGTGTGCCCGTAACCTTTCGTCCTCCCCCTCCCGTGTGTCGTAGGTGCAGTACTCACCGTTGTCATCTGCGCCGGACTTCGTACTCGTGGTAGATGAGAAGGTAGACGAGAGCAGGTATGATGTTCAATTCGGGTTCCATGCTGTCCTCCGTCCTCGTGGAGTGCGTAGAGGTGAGCGTTTTCCCGTTCGTAGTCTGTTTCCGCCGTGTTTTTATCGGCGGTGCTCCCGCCCCGGAAAAGATGGCGGATTGGTGAGTTATGATAGTGTGGGCGGTACATTGTCTGCCGCCTGCCTGTTGGCGGTGACCGCCGCGCTGTTTGTCTGTACCGCCGCGGCGGTCGGAGTGTTAAGTTGGCGGGCTGTGTTGGCGGTTCCCGCCAGGGTCAGAATTCCATTTTTTGGACCGCCAGCCTGTTGGCGGGTTGGCCGCCGCTTTAACACCGACCGCCAGGGTTAGAATCACCCCCTCTGTCTCCATGTGGGGCACTGGCACTCCTTGGCCTTTCCGTCAGGGTGGCATGGGTGGTGGTGCCTGTGGGGAGGAATGGACATGTATGTTACATTTACTAATTCGGATGAGGATGCACTGCTATGGCCTATTTTGTGTACTTTTTTACCCTGTTGGGGAATGCAGGGACCTTTTGTGGGGCTGCCATTGCATTTTGCATGGGATGTGGTGGTGCATCGTGGGTGGTGTAGTGCCCTTGTGATACGATGCAGGGGTGGGTGCCTGTGCATAGGGGGAGGGATGTGGGCCTGTTGGTGGGTTTGTGGGCATGCAAGGTGCCTGGATGTGGTGATTGAGGCCAGGGTGGGGTATGGTCCTGCTGGTAGTTGGAGGGGCGGGGTGGTACATGCATTACAGGTGTGGTGGATATGAGGTAATTGTAGTTGACTTACCCGAGTCCATTCCTCCAGTGAGTCCAGTAAGGCCTTCAGGGTGCAGGATGGCCAGTACCTTTTCCTCCCAGTCGGAGTATTCAAGGGGTGTAGGTGGGGGTCCTCCCCCAGTCTTCTGTACAGCAATTTGGTGCCTGGATGCCATGGATCTCACCTTCCTGCACAGGTCCTTACATGTCTTGTGGATGTCGTCCCTTGAGCGTGGATGGTTTCCCACTGGATTGACCTTGTTCACTATACTCTGCCATAACTCCATCTTCCTGGCGATGGGTGTGTGCTGGACTTGTGCCCAAACGATTTGTGGCTTGACCTTGAGTATCTCATCCACCATTGTTCTTAGCTCCCTTTATGTAAAGCATGGGTGCTTAGGGGGTGCCATGGTGTGTGTTGTGGGTGGTGTGTTGTGTGGATATTTGCGAGGGTGCTGTTGTGTGATTGGGTGAGTGAGTTATATGATGTTGCATTCAGTGTCTGCGTGTTGGCAGTCTGGGTTATCCTATTGGCTATGCAAAGGATTGTGTGGTGTGTCTGTGAGTGTTTTATGGTGTTTTGGATGTGTGTCAGGTGTTTGGGTTTCAAACATGCCAATGTGTGCATTTCTTGCTGTTGGGTCCCATAGCTGGCCGAGCTGGCTGTACCACCAATGGTCGTTCGACATCCACTAACTGCCACAGTGATTTATGCATCATTATTTGGAGGGCGGGGGATTTGTCTGCTTGGTGGTGGCGGGGTGGGATGTGAAGTTTTTCTGCCGACAAGGCCCGGCGGTGGCTGGTGGTAGCAGAAATTTTGGCGGATTCTGTTTTTGGCATCTTTATATGCTGGTTTTCTGTTCACCGCCAATGGCAGTCTTCTGTTCACCGTCGCCACGGTGGCCAACGGTGTTAACCGCCATGTTCATAATGACCCCCTAAGTTCAAAATGCCCCTATGGGGACTGACATGCCACTTGACAGAGCCTGCAGGAGCAACATGAGTTTCACCTACCCATACAAAGTATTGCCTCTGTCTGAAGTACCTTGTGTCAGCATTACAGATTTAGAAAGGCAAAGGGGAACTGTCTCTGGAAAAGTTGACAGGCAATGTTGGTCATGTCTTGATTTATCTTCCTCTAAATGGCCACCTCCAAGAAACAGCATATTTGTTATGCTCCCAGGTGGGGACACAACAATCTTCAAGAGGCCTGTTCATGAATTTCCCAGCTGACCTGTTCCAACTAGACATGACCTGGACCCTGCTGGTGGCCTCTACCAGAGTGCGTTCTGACCCCCAAGAGCTGTTCCTAAGATCCTGGAACTATTGGCTGTGCCTTTCTAGACTTCTTGTATCACCCTTGCTGAGTATGATAACTTGTGGGCTCAGGCCTTAAAATACTCATAGCTGGTTTAGGATACACATCTCACAACACACACACAGTATACTGTTCGGAAATGGTCTGCACCCGGCCCTCAGAGGAAGCCTGGGGCATCAGCAGTCATAGCTCTTTTTGAACCAGACACATTTTGCACCACCGTGTGGTCTCCTCGCTGCACAGTAACCATGGTGCTGTGGTTTTTCACCACTCAACAGAACTCTGATTCTCAGGGGGTTTGGAACTTCCACTATGGGTATGTCTCACATAATGACTTTGTCTCCCACTTGGAGGGGCAAGGCCTTTGCCCCTCAATCCAGGCTGGCTTTATCATTGGTGTTCTTTCTTTGCTCCTGAGTGGCCTGAACATCTAGCACTGCAGGCGGCCATTCTGGGCCTGCTGCAATGCTGTCTCTCATATTTTTTTGGAACATTGGGTATGCAGAGGCACAGTTGGTGGTACTATGCGGGGTCTGGCAATAGGCCCTCAGGAAGCAATGCAGGAAGCACTCTGCATCCTCTCCTGCAATGACGCCAATCCTAAGGGCTCATTTAAAGTTCTCATGAACCTTTTGCCTCCCCGTTAACTTAAGGCCACTGAAGGGTTATTTTCTGGTGTTGGATGGCAATAGACGATAGTTAATCTTGGAACTCCTGTCCCTGGAATGGTAGACCATTGTCAGACTTTATTTCTTCAGGTATGCTCATCAGAGAAAATGTCTTCTGCAATACTGGATTTACCTTAGAAAAAGTAAATAATTTAATTATTTCCACAATAGGGAATGTGGTGTCGGAGTTCATAAGGACAGCTGTCAGAAGCCCATCTGTGAAACCTCCGAAGTCCTTGCTTCTTTTGGACCAGAGCTTAAGGCTGGGTTCCTCTGTAAGCACAGGAGCTGTAGGTGGGCCTCCCCAATTGATGCCACTTGAATGGCAAAGTTGTACTTTCTGTTCCAGATGGGCATCCATTCCTGGGAACCACACCTGGATTTGCCTGGCATTTGTTTTCACCATGCTTTGGTGTCATTTATGGGCCGGGTCAATCACTCATGCCCACAGACTCTGGGTTATTACTATTTGTTATCCCCGTAGCATCAGGTCATCTGCACCTTTACTCAGCTCATTACGCGCCCTCCATAACTGTTGCCTATCAGTTTGCTCAACGTGCGTTAGTGAACTAGATCCATTGCGGATCCTCTGCCACTGCCTCTGGGTAAGACAATCATACACCCCGGCAATACTTTCATCTTTCTCAATGGCCTCTAGAATCTCATGGAAGGTGAGTGCTTTCGACCATGATTTGTCATTTGTACAAAGTCCTTGGCTTCCTCATCGTTTTCTGTGTGCTGGTGATCTTCCAGATGCTGGGGGTGCCTTGACAGGTAAACAGCTGGGTTATTAACCCCTGGCCGATAGACAACTTCAAAAGAGTAGAGCTGTACCTGCACAGCCCATCTCTCAAACCTCAGGGGCACTCCGTCTGTCTTTTCTTGCAGAACCACTGTCCCTAGCCCTAAGTGCCTGGCACCAACTACCAACTCTGTCTTTCACTATGGGTCAAAATATGCCATGGTGGCATCACCAAGGGTGGCTTCTTTGATGTCTTGAAATGATGTCTTGACCTCTGGGGTCCACTTACGCTGAGCACTTGCCTTGCATAGTTTTCGGAGAATTTCTGATGGGGATGAAACTTCCACAATATGTTGCCATCCCAAGAAAATTCCTCACTGTTAGAAATGGGGTTTCTGGTTGGCTAGGGTATGTACCTTAGCCAGGCAGAACTTACCCACTCTAGTCAGGGCAAGGGAGTTACACGTCCAAGATAACCCCTGCTCACCCCCTTGGTAGCTTGGCACGAGCAGTCAGGCTTAACCCGGAGGCAATGCGTAAAGCGTCTGCACAACACACACATACATGTGACGCAATATTCCCACCACCAAGGAAACACAACACTAGATTATATGAAAATATCCTGTATTGTACACAACGTAATTATCAGACAAACATCACATAACAGTACTATCCTGCTACCTTAGCAGTTGTCAGAACGTTACACATTAGTTACTCTGCAAACTAGCAGTAGTCACACATAACACACAGGTTACTCAGTATTCTGCAACATAAGCAGTAGTCAGGAAACACGTTATCACATTAGCACACTTGTCATAAGAATATCATAAAACGCCCATAATAGGAACATTAGAAAATCTATGGCAAGTTAAGCAAACATATTAGCAAGTCATGCCCATAAAAGGAACATGTGCACACATATGTCAAAAAACATCAAAGACCAGGTAGGCAATATAACATAATTACAAAAAAGTCTGTAGCAAGAACTTTAAATCAACGTTACATTAGTCCCTTTTAAAGTACCTGAAAATGATGAAAAGGCACCTCCAGTGCCTAAAACGAATAATGGGGCCCCCGGCGCTCCTTTGCGCAAAAACGGGGGCTTCCAAAACATTGCAGATAGAGAGGGGCGGCACGCACCCTCTCTGAATCCTTATCGGGCCCCTTCTGGGACCCGTGATCACCGGGGGCCCCCCGGGCCTCCACCGGCCCTCTCCAGGGGGGGGGCCCCGAGTCAGGGAAATCTTGTGGTTAAGGAGGGGGGCGCCACGCACCCCCTCCAAGCTGTGCACGGGCCCCTCTGGGGGCCCGCAAACTCCTGGGGTCTCCCGGGGCCTCCGTTGGCCCTTTCAGAGGGGGAGACCCCTTTCCGATGGCCTGGGCCCACGAGGGGGCCAACACCGGAGCTGGGGGCCAGGGCGAGCCTCCCGTGAGGCGGCCGCCCGGCAGAGACAGCAGGAGAGTCCTCCGGGACCCCTGCGCACGAGGGAGAGGCGTACTCCTCTCCCTCGATTCTCTGGCTGACGTAGTGGCCCAGGATGGGCCGGCTGGTGCCCCGGGGGCGCCCTGAGAAGGGCGCGTCCCCCAGGAGCACGCTAGGAGCGTGCCAGCTCCGATTTCTTTAAAAATGATCTTTCCTGTGCCCCGGGGGCACAGAGCTGAGCGCGCTCCTCGCTTCTCAGCAACAAACAAAGAGAGAACCCGGCTGCGGCGGTGATTCTACAACACAGGAAAAGCGCTGTAGAGAGCGCACAGACACATTGAGGCTCCCGGGCTGCGGCGGTGATTTCCCTGGGCAAAAGGAAGGCGCTTTCGAAGCGCGGAGACACCTCAGCAGCCCCGGTTGCGGCGGTGATCCTTTTCAAGCGCTTTTCACAGCGCTGGGGCAATTATGCAGCCTGGGCTGCGGCGGTGATTTCTTCTACAGCATGTCCACAAGAGCGCTTTTCCCCTAAGCGCTAAGGCCACATTTAAAGAAGATCAGTGCAGGGGTCAGGGGCCACAGCACCCTGCCCCTGGGAACAATTCAACAAGAGGGAGCACAGGGCTGGTGGGTCCAGCTACAGGCCAGCACAAGGGGTGCAGTTGGTGGCAGTTCCTCCTAGTGACCAGGCAGGTCACAGGTCAGCACAGCAGCAGCAGTCCATGGCGGTTTCCTGGTGAGTCCATTCATCAGCGTTCTGTGTCCAGTTTCAAGTTCCAAGAATGTTCAAATTGTGGGGAAAATTCCCCTGTACTTATAGTCAGTTCTTACAGTGTTTTACAGTGGTAGGGAGAGGAGGTTCCAGCCAGTTACAACTGGTTCTGGGAGTGCCCCCTCTCTCCTTTCAGCACAGGCTCCAAACATCAGTGGGGGGTTAACGACCCTATTGTGTGAGGCCAGGGCACAGCCTTTACAAATGTAGGTGTGCCCCGCCTCTCCCTTCTCTCAGCCCAGGAAGACTATTCAGTATGTAGATGCACCTCAGTGACACCTCCACCCTCCCTGTGTAGAGGCTGTCTGAAAAGTATGCACAAAGCCCCAACTGTCACTCTGCCCAGACGTGGATTGGAGTCAAGCTGCAAAACACCAGAATCATAAGCACAGATAAATGCGCACTTTCTAGAAGTGGCATTTCTGTGATAGTAATAAAAAATACACCCACACCAGTAAGCAGTATTTATTATCACCATCACAACCATACCAAACACGCCTACGCTAGCCCTCATAAATCAGACAATACCCCTACACATAAGGCAGGGCATTTCTAATGCAATCCTATGAGAAGGCAGCACTCACAGCAGTGAGACACCAAGTTAGGCTGTTTGTCACTACCAGGACAGGCCATGCAATATGGCACATGTCCTGCCTTTCTACATACATGGCACCCTGCCCACAGGGCGTACTTTAGGGGTGACTTACATGTAGTAAAAGGGGAGTCCTGGGCCTGGCAAGTAAATTTAGATGCCAGGTCCCTGTGGCAGAAAACTGCGCACACAGGCCCTGCGCTAGCAGGCCTGAGACAGGTTTGAAAGTCTACTTCAGTGGGTGGCGCAAGCAGCGCTGCAGGCCCACTAGTAGTATTTAATTTACAGGCCCTGGGTATAGAGATACCACTGTACAAGGGACTTATAGGTAAATTAAATATGCCAATCAGGTATAAGCCAATCATACCAACTTTAGATGGGAGAGCACCTGCACTTTAACACTGGTCAGCAGTGATAAAGTGCTCAGAGTCCTAGAGCCAACAGCGAAAGGTCAGAAAAACCAGGAGGAAGGAGGCAAAAAGACTAGGGATGACCATGCGTATGGCCAAAAGTCCAACACAACCCCCTACCAGCCAAAATCCAGGGGAGAACAATCAATACCTTGATGTACTTTCCTGATTGGGGCGATAGAACAAGGACCCAGGCCCACAACAGCAGGGGCATGTTCCAGTTCTACGCCTTCCTGACTCCACTGGGATCTCTCTGTCAATGCGTCCCAGGCAGCCTAGACCAACCCACGGGGATTCTCTAGCTGCCAATGGCCAGAACCAGGCCCCAGGCCATCTAGGAGCCTCTGGTCTCTGAAACCATAATGAGTGGGGGGCGGTAGCCCCAGGTGCAAAGCAACCTGTCTCCACTCTATTTCCGATCAGTTCAGGGGCTCTACCCTGCCACTGATCCACCAACCTAGGGTCCGCACCCATAGGTTCTACAGGGGCTAGAGGCGAGGCTCTCCTCCCTCTACCCCTCCTTCTAGGATCCCGCCCTCCTCTCCTAGGAGGGGTATCACCAGAATCCACACTTGCCAGGGTGCTGGGTACAGCAGCCCTGCACAACTTTCTCGCCAGCCCAGGATCACTACCTGGCGACTGACCACCCAACCTAGGGACGACACCCTTGGGTTGCACCGGGGTCCAGGGCGGGCTGCCCCCTCCCTGAACCCCACTTCCAGAGTCCTGCATCTCCCCACCTCGGGAGAAGCCACCAGAAGTTTCACACGGGGAGGTGAGCGCACTAACCGCCCCCCCAACCAGGTCAGAGTTTACCCCCTGAACCTGTCTATCTAGTCCAGGGACGACACCCTTAGACTGGACCATTGCCCAGCGAACCAGGACTTCCTTGGGAGCACACCTACCCCCTACCAGATCAGAGCTTACCCCCTGAATCTGGCAATCCAACCCAGAGTCACTACCCTGCGGTTGAACCACTGCCTGGCGCACCAGGACTTCCTGGGGAGCACACGTACTCCCCATCAGGTCAGAGTTTACCCCCTGAACCTGATCATCCAACCCAGAGTCACCACCCTGCGGTTGAATCATTGCCTGGCGCACCAGGACTTCCTGGGGGGCACACCTACCCCCCACCAGGGAAACACTTTCCCCAAGGGCCACACAAGAGTCTGGCTGGCGCAAGTCTCCTGACCTCTGCCCATCGGACAGAGTCTGGATTCCCCCCAGCCCAGAAATGGTCTCACCAAGGTCATTCCTGGGGGGCTCTGCTCTCAGAGCTGACCCCTGACCCTCCGGGTTCTCCACTGGGGCCCGCAGCCCCCTATAAACCCTATGCCTGGATTTCCGCCTCCTCCGCTGTAGAGCGAGACTACCAGACACCAGGACCGGCGGAACGCTATCACCAGCTACCCGCCTAAGTCCTAATGACAAAATGGGATCCTTCTGAACAGCTGGCCCTACGGCACAGGTTAGGCTCACCTCCTGGCGTTCACTCATGGAACCTTCAGGGGCCTGGGGCGGTATCTTGGGCACCTTGGGCCTCAGCCCAGCCCCATTCCCTCTCCTCAGAGACGGGACATGGGGTCCCTCACCCATCCCAGTCCACTGGGACTTACCTGGGACACTCCATTCCTTTCCCACCACACCTTGTTGGGAAACACCTAGACCACTCTCATAAGGAACACCCCCTAATGCCACACCAGACCCTCTGGTATGCAACCAGAAGTCTGCCTCCTTTGCAAGCTCCCTGGGGTCAGAGAGCTCACACCCTGACAAGTGTTGGCGTAACTCTGAAAAACAACAACGAAACAGGTGCTCTCTGAGAATCAGATTAAACAGCCCTTCAAAATTGTTTACTGTGCTACCCTTCACCCATCCATCTAGTGCAATGCAGCAATCCTCCACAAACTCCTCCCAAGACTGGTGGGACAGTTTCTTACCACCCCTAAACCTTTTTCTGTATTCCTCAGGGGAAAAACCATACTTCATAATCAGTGCGTTCTTCACAGCGCAGTACCCCTCCCTGTCACTCTCTTCTAGAGTCAGTAGGGCATCCCTCCCCTCCTCAGGAACAAAACTCCCTAGGCCAGTTCCCCAATCCTTCTCAGGGATCCTGCGCTCTACCAGAGCCTTCTCATATTCCTTTAACCACTGACGTATGTCACCCCCCTCTTGGAACCTAGGTACCAGATCTATGGGTATGTGAGGAACATCTTTGCTACAGCACTGTACATTGCTGCCACCACTGGACTCCACCTGCAGCGCTGGTGAGTCCAGAACCTTCAGACTGCGCTCTAGAGCGAGTCTTTCTCTGGCAAAGGCCCTCTCTGCCTCTGCCATTCTCTCCTGTACTAAGGCCTTCTCTACCTCAGCCCTTCTCTCCTCAACAGCTAGGCGCGCTAACTGCAACTTCAGGTCCCTCTCTTCCCGCCTATCTCTTAGCTCATCAGGCGTCAAGGAATGAGAGGTAGCCCTGCTTCTTACACTGGACCCAGCAAGGGACTCCCTATCACTGGGGCCTTCCCTGTCAACTGGCGTCCCCAACCGGTCATTCTCACCCTCCTGATCAGTCTCTCTACCACTCTCTAGGGATGAGGTCTGGGAGCCCTCCCATTGGGAACCCTCGCTACACTCAGGATCCTCTGGGTGCCCCCTAAGCACACTCCCTCCCTGGGTAAATGTCACAAACCTTTCAAAGAAATTCAGAGATCTCCTGAGGTCCCCTTCTACAGGCAGCCCTCTCTCTCTACAGAACCCCTCTAATTCCCCCTGCGTGTAAAACGGCAGGTCCTCTAAATCAAAGGTAAGCCCCATCTTGAAAAGGTACAAATAACTCAACTGTGACAACCACAATACCCAAGCGTGAGAACTGAAAACAGGAAAAATGACCAAAGAGAGAAAGTTAAGAGAAGCCAAACATGTGATGGTCTAAACGCAATCCTTGTAGTGAAATAATGAGTCACAATGGTATTGTGCAAGCGCAAGTCCTATCCTCACCGCTGACTTCCAATGTTAGAAATGGGGTTTCTGGTTGGCTAGGGTATGTACCTTAGCCAGGCAGAACTTACCCACTCTAGTCAGGGCAAGGGAGTTACACGTCCAAGATAACCCCTGCTCACCCCCTTGGTAGCTTGGCACGAGCAGTCAGGCTTAACCCGGAGGCAATGCGTAAAGCGTCTGCACAACACACACATACATGTGACGCAATATTCCCACCACCAAGGAAACACAACACTAGATTATATGAAAATATCCTGTATTGTACACAACGTAATTATCAGACAAACATCACATAACAGTACTATCCTGCTACCTTAGCAGTTGTCAGAACGTTACACATTAGTTACTCTGCAAACTAGCAGTAGTCACACATAACACACAGGTTACTCAGTATTCTGCAACATAAGCAGTAGTCAGGAAACACGTTATCACATTAGCACACTTGTCATAAGAATATCATAAAACGCCCATAATAGGAACATTAGAAAATCTATGGCAAGTTAAGCAAACATATTAGCAAGTCATGCCCATAAAAGGAACATGTGCACACATATGTCAAAAAACATCAAAGACCAGGTAGGCAATATAACATAATTACAAAAAAGTCTGTAGCAAGAACTTTAAATCAACGTTACATTAGTCCCTTTTAAAGTACCTGAAAATGATGAAAAGGCACCTCCAGTGCCTAAAACGAATAATGGGGCCCCCGGCGCTCCTTTGCGCAAAAACGGGGGCTTCCAAAACATTGCAGATAGAGAGGGGCGGCACGCACCCTCTCTGAATCCTTATCGGGCCCCTTCTGGGACCCGTGATCACCGGGGGCCCCCCGGGCCTCCACCGGCCCTCTCCAGGGGGGGGGCCCCGAGTCAGGGAAATCTTGTGGTTAAGGAGGGGGGCGCCACGCACCCCCTCCAAGCTGTGCACGGGCCCCTCTGGGGGCCCGCAAACTCCTGGGGTCTCCCGGGGCCTCCGTTGGCCCTTTCAGAGGGGGAGACCCCTTTCCGATGGCCTGGGCCCACGAGGGGGCCAACACCGGAGCTGGGGGCCAGGGCGAGCCTCCCGTGAGGCGGCCGCCCGGCAGAGACAGCAGGAGAGTCCTCCGGGACCCCTGCGCACGAGGGAGAGGCGTACTCCTCTCCCTCGATTCTCTGGCTGACGTAGTGGCCCAGGATGGGCCGGCTGGTGCCCCGGGGGCGCCCTGAGAAGGGCGCGTCCCCCAGGAGCATGCTAGGAGCGTGCCAGCTCCGATTTCTTTAAAAATGATCTTTCCTGTGCCCCGGGGGCACAGAGCTGAGCGCGCTCCTCGCTTCTCAGCAACAAACAAAGAGAGAACCCGGCTGCGGCGGTGATTCTACAACACAGGAAAAGCGCTGTAGAGAGCGCACAGACACATTGAGGCTCCCGGGCTGCGGCGGTGATTTCCCTGGGCAAAAGGAAGGCGCTTTCGAAGCGCGGAGACACCTCAGCAGCCCCGGTTGCGGCGGTGATCCTTTTCAAGCGCTTTTCACAGCGCTGGGGCAATTATGCAGCCTGGGCTGCGGCGGTGATTTCTTCTACAGCATGTCCACAAGAGCGCTTTTCCCCTAAGCGCTAAGGCCACATTTAAAGAAGATCAGTGCAGGGGTCAGGGGCCACAGCACCCTGCCCCTGGGAACAATTCAACAAGAGGGAGCACAGGGCTGGTGGGTCCAGCTACAGGCCAGCACAAGGGGTGCAGTTGGTGGCAGTTCCTCCTAGTGACCAGGCAGGTCACAGGTCAGCACAGCAGCAGCAGTCCATGGCGGTTTCCTGGTGAGTCCATTCATCAGCGTTCTGTGTCCAGTTTCAAGTTCCAAGAATGTTCAAATTGTGGGGAAAATTCCCCTGTACTTATAGTCAGTTCTTACAGTGTTTTACAGTGGTAGGGAGAGGAGGTTCCAGCCAGTTACAACTGGTTCTGGGAGTGCCCCCTCTCTCCTTTCAGCACAGGCTCCAAACATCAGTGGGGGGTTAACGACCCTATTGTGTGAGGCCAGGGCACAGCCTTTACAAATGTAGGTGTGCCCCGCCTCTCCCTTCTCTCAGCCCAGGAAGACTATTCAGTATGTAGATGCACCTCAGTGACACCTCCACCCTCCCTGTGTAGAGGCTGTCTGAAAAGTATGCACAAAGCCCCAACTGTCACTCTGCCCAGACGTGGATTGGAGTCAAGCTGCAAAACACCAGAATCATAAGCACAGATAAATGCGCACTTTCTAGAAGTGGCATTTCTGTGATAGTAATAAAAAATACACCCACACCAGTAAGCAGTATTTATTATCACCATCACAACCATACCAAACACGCCTACGCTAGCCCTCATAAATCAGACAATACCCCTACACATAAGGCAGGGCATTTCTAATGCAATCCTATGAGAAGGCAGCACTCACAGCAGTGAGACACCAAGTTAGGCTGTTTGTCACTACCAGGACAGGCCATGCAATATGGCACATGTCCTGCCTTTCTACATACATGGCACCCTGCCCACAGGGCGTACTTTAGGGGTGACTTACATGTAGTAAAAGGGGAGTCCTGGGCCTGGCAAGTAAATTTAGATGCCAGGTCCCTGTGGCAGAAAACTGCGCACACAGGCCCTGCGCTAGCAGGCCTGAGACAGGTTTGAAAGTCTACTTCAGTGGGTGGCGCAAGCAGCGCTGCAGGCCCACTAGTAGTATTTAATTTACAGGCCCTGGGTATAGAGATACCACTGTACAAGGGACTTATAGGTAAATTAAATATGCCAATCAGGTATAAGCCAATCATACCAACTTTAGATGGGAGAGCACCTGCACTTTAACACTGGTCAGCAGTGATAAAGTGCTCAGAGTCCTAGAGCCAACAGCGAAAGGTCAGAAAAACCAGGAGGAAGGAGGCAAAAAGACTAGGGATGACCATGCGTATGGCCAAAAGTCCAACACTCACCTTTGTTGGGTTCTGAGGTATCATCACCCTGGTAGAGTGCGCTCTCTTGGGGTCCACCTTCAGGCCATGATGAGAAACTATGTAGCCCGAAAAACTCAACAGAGTTCTGATAGAATGAACACTTCCATCAATGTAATATTAGGCTACAGTCTAATAGTAGTTGTAGGATGCCTCTCAGCATCACATGGTGCTCCTCGAAGATTTCTGAGATTGGTATAATGTCACTACTGTTGAGCACTCTAATCAGTCCAGAGAGAGTCTCTCTGATGGTGTTTTGGAACACCTATGCGGCTGAGGAGATACCAAACTTTAGACTGTTGGAACATCTGAGGCCTACGTGTGTGAAAAATGTAATGTATTGGCTGGTTAGGTCAAGCTCTAGCTGATGGTACCCACATTTATTCCCAGCTTCGAGAACCATTATGCACCATTCAGGTCTGCCATTATCTCATCCATGATTGGCGTGATGTGGTGCTCACTTCTAATGGCCTGATTTACTAGTTTCATATCTACACACAGCTGAATCGCTCCTGGCTGTTTTGGCTTCTGTGCAATGACCAGCTGTGACACCCACGGTGTGAGGCCCGTCACCTTCTCAATTAACTCTTTGTGTTTCAGGTCTAGCAATTCCTGCTCCACTGAGGGGCATAGATGGAAGAGGACCCTCCTATATCGCAGGGCTATTGGCCTCATTGAGTCATCAGTGTGTAGTCTGATCTGTTTTCCTTTCAATTTCCCAAGGCTAGTGAATAGTTGAGGAAACTCAGCCTGCACAGTGTCTGAATGCAACTCATGTACTTTGTTTGGCAAAGAGTACCAGCTCCTGATCTTCTGCTGAGTGTCATCCTAGCAACGTGCCAGTACCTCTTTCAGTGATGTGGAACTTAGCGTGAATTGAGCAGCCTTCACTCATTACATCAGCCTCTATCATTGCCTTAAGAGGTAGGGGCACACTACCTCCATAGGTGTTGATTGGCGCATGGCTCTGTGTTAATATTAGTCATGGTGTGATGCAATTTAATTGTTCTGAGTCCATCATGTTGACCGATGGGTGAGTATCAATGAGGGCTGTTACATCTGTGCCTCCAATTTCTACAGTGCACATGGGAAGCAGCCTTTTTCTATTGCCTTCTCTCCCTGCAAATGACATTACGAAGATGTCGTCTTCATCTTGGGTGGTGCCTACTCCAGCGCTACTTGGCACGTCTTTATCTACAGAATAATCCAGTGAAAGCTGTTTTAGGGTCATTTTCTTTTGGCACCCTGTGCTACACCCTTGCCTCACATTTCGGCATACCTTTGCAATGTGGTTCACTTTGCCACATTATGAGTAGGTTTGCCCCTTGGCCTTCATATGTTCAGGGGTGTATGTTCCTTACCACAGTTGCCACATCTGCCACTCTGCAGCTGTGGTGTACTTGCTGGGAGGTGCTGGGAGTTTCTGAATCATCGACCGACTCCTCTTTCATGTTGACACTTTTCTGGGTCCCACCCACTGGCATGCCCTTGCTGAGGGCTCCCTCCATATCTTCAGCCTGGGCTTTTTGAAAATTTGTTGGACTGGGCCAAGACTAGTATGTCATCCAGGGTGAAGCCTGACTGCCATAGGATTAGCCGACAAATCATTGATGACTTCCACCCTTGCATTATCTGTGCCCACATTTATTCCGCACGAGGGAGAGGCGTACTCCTCTCCCTCGATTCTCTGGCTGACGTAGTGGCCCAGGATGGGCCGGCTGGTGCCCCGGGGGCGCCCTGAGAAGGGCGCGTCCCCCAGGAGCACGCTAGGAGCGTGCCAGCTCCGATTTCTTTAAAAATGATCTTTCCTGTGCCCCGGGGGCACAGAGCTGAGCGCGCTCCTCGCTTCTCAGCAACAAACAAAGAGAGAACCCGGCTGCGGCGGTGATTCTACAACACAGGAAAAGCGCTGTAGAGAGCGCACAGACACATTGAGGCTCCCGGGCTGCGGCGGTGATTTCCCTGGGCAAAAGGAAGGCGCTTTCGAAGCGCGGAGACACCTCAGCAGCCCCGGTTGCGGCGGTGATCCTTTTCAAGCGCTTTTCACAGCGCTGGGGCAATTATGCAGCCTGGGCTGCGGCGGTGATTTCTTCTACAGCATGTCCACAAGAGCGCTTTTCCCCTAAGCGCTAAGGCCACATTTAAAGAAGATCAGTGCAGGGGTCAGGGGCCACAGCACCCTGCCCCTGGGAACAATTCAACAAGAGGGAGCACAGGGCTGGTGGGTCCAGCTACAGGCCAGCACAAGGGGTGCAGTTGGTGGCAGTTCCTCCTAGTGACCAGGCAGGTCACAGGTCAGCACAGCAGCAGCAGTCCATGGCGGTTTCCTGGTGAGTCCATTCATCAGCGTTCTGTGTCCAGTTTCAAGTTCCAAGAATGTTCAAATTGTGGGGAAAATTCCCCTGTACTTATAGTCAGTTCTTACAGTGTTTTACAGTGGTAGGGAGAGGAGGTTCCAGCCAGTTACAACTGGTTCTGGGAGTGCCCCCTCTCTCCTTTCAGCACAGGCTCCAAACATCAGTGGGGGGTTAACGACCCTATTGTGTGAGGCCAGGGCACAGCCTTTACAAATGTAGGTGTGCCCCGCCTCTCCCTTCTCTCAGCCCAGGAAGACTATTCAGTATGTAGATGCACCTCAGTGACACCTCCACCCTCCCTGTGTACAGGCTGTCTGAAAAGTATGCACAAAGCCCCAACTGTCACTCTGCCCAGACGTGGATTGGAGTCAAGCTGCAAAACACCAGAATCATAAGCACAGATAAATGCGCACTTTCTAGAAGTGGCATTTCTGTGATAGTAATAAAAAATACACCCACACCAGTAAGCAGTATTTATTATCACCATCACAACCATACCAAACACGCCTACGCTAGCCCTCATAAATCAGACAATACCCCTACACATAAGGCAGGGCATTTCTAATGCAATCCTATGAGAAGGCAGCACTCACAGCAGTGAGACACCAAGTTAGGCTGTTTGTCACTACCAGGACAGGCCATGCAATATGGCACATGTCCTGCCTTTCTACATACATGGCACCCTGCCCACAGGGCGTACTTTAGGGGTGACTTACATGTAGTAAAAGGGGAGTCCTGGGCCTGGCAAGTAAATTTAGATGCCAGGTCCCTGTGGCAGAAAACTGCGCACACAGGCCCTGCGCTAGCAGGCCTGAGACAGGTTTGAAAGTCTACTTCAGTGGGTGGCGCAAGCAGCGCTGCAGGCCCACTAGTAGTATTTAATTTACAGGCCCTGGGTATAGAGATACCACTGTACAAGGGACTTATAGGTAAATTAAATATGCCAATCAGGTATAAGCCAATCATACCAACTTTAGATGGGAGAGCACCTGCACTTTAACACTGGTCAGCAGTGATAAAGTGCTCAGAGTCCTAGAGCCAACAGCGAAAGGTCAGAAAAACCAGGAGGAAGGAGGCAAAAAGACTAGGGATGACCATGCGTATGGCCAAAAGTCCAACACTCACCTTTGTTGGGTTCTGAGGTATCATCACCCTGGTAGAGTGCGCTCTCTTGGGGTCCACCTTCAGGCCATGATGAGAAACTATGTAGCCCGAAAAACTCAACAGAGTTCTGATAGAATGAACACTTCCATCAATGTAATATTAGGCTACAGTCTAATAGTAGTTGTAGGATGCCTCTCAGCATCACATGGTGCTCCTCGAAGATTTCTGAGATTGGTATAATGTCACTACTGTTGAGCACTCTAATCAGTCCAGAGAGAGTCTCTCTGATGGTGTTTTGGAACACCTATGCGGCTGAGGAGATACCAAACTTTAGACTGTTGGAACATCTGAGGCCTACGTGTGTGAAAAATGTAATGTATTGGCTGGTTAGGTCAAGCTCTAGCTGATGGTACCCACATTTATTCCCAGCTTCGAGAACCATTATGCACCATTCAGGTCTGCCATTATCTCATCCATGATTGGCGTGATGTGGTGCTCACTTCTAATGGCCTGATTTACTAGTTTCATATCTACACACAGCTGAATCGCTCCTGGCTGTTTTGGCTTCTGTGCAATGACCAGCTGTGACACCCACGGTGTGAGGCCCGTCACCTTCTCAATTAACTCTTTGTGTTTCAGGTCTAGCAATTCCTGCTCCACTGAGGGGCATAGATGGAAGAGGACCCTCCTATATCGCAGGGCTATTGGCCTCATTGAGTCATCAGTGTGTAGTCTGATCTGTTTTCCTTTCAATTTCCCAAGGCTAGTGAATAGTTGAGGAAACTCAGCCTGCACAGTGTCTGAATGCAACTCATGTACTTTGTTTGGCAAAGAGTACCAGCTCCTGATCTTCTGCTGAGTGTCATCCTAGCAACGTGCCAGTACCTCTTTCAGTGATGTGGAACTTAGTGTGAATTGAGCAGCCTTCACTCATTACATCAGCCTCTATCATTGCCTTAAGAGGTAGGGGCACACTACCTCCATAGGTGTTGATTGGCGCATGGCTCTGTGTTAATATTAGTCATGGTGTGATGCAATTTAATTGTTCTGAGTCCATCATGTTGACCGATGGGTGAGTATCAATGAGGGCTGTTACATCTGTGCCTCCAATTTCTACAGTGCACATGGGAAGCAGCCTTTTTCTATTGCCTTCTCTCCCTGCAAATGACATTACGAAGATGTCGTCTTCATCTTGGGTGGTGCCTACTCCAGCGCTACTTGGCACGTCTTTATCTACAGAATAATCCAGTGAAAGCTGTTTTAGGGTCATTTTCTTTTGGCACCCTGTGCTACACCCTTGCCTCACATTTCGGCATACCTTTGCAATGTGGTTCACTTTGCCACATTATGAGTAGGTTTGCCCCTTGGCCTTCATATGTTCAGGGGTGTATGTTCCTTACCACAGTTGCCACATCTGCCACTCTGCAGCTGTGGTGTACTTGCTGGGAGGTGCTGGGAGTTTCTGAATCATCGACCGACTCCTCTTTCATGTTGACACTTTTCTGGGTCCCACCCACTGGCATGCCCTTGCTGAGGGCTCCCTCCATATCTTCAGCCTGGGCTTTTTGAAAATTTGTTGGACTGGGCCAAGACTAGTATGTCATCCAGGGTGAAGCCTGACTGCCATAGGATTAGCCGACAAATCATTGATGACTTCCACCCTTGCATTATCTGTGCCCACATTTATTCCTGTTGGTTGATGTTCACAGATGTCCTCGCCAGGTTTCTCAAGGGTACATGGAACATTTCGACTGACTCCTTGTTTGTTTGCTTGGCCTAGCACAGCTAAAAGCACTCATAGGGGGTCATTCAGACCCCGGCGGGTGGCGGGAGCCGCCCGTCTGGCGGGAACCGCCGAATGACCGCACCGCGGTCAAAAGACCGCAGCGGCCATTTTGTGTTTCCCGCTGGGCTGGCTGGCGACCGCCAGAAGGCCGCCCGCCAGCCCAGCGGGAAACCCCTTCCCACGAGGTAGTGGGAAGGGTGCGACGGGTGCACTTGCACCCGTCACGAATTTCAGTGTCTGCAATGCAGACACTGAAATTCTATGTGGGGCACGCTTACAGGGGCCCCTGCAGTGCCCATGCCATTGGCATGGGCACTGCAGGGGCCCCCAGGGGCCCCACGACACCCCTCACCGCCATCCTGTTCCTGGCGGTCGGAACCGCCAGGAACAGGATGGCGGTGAGGGGTTCGGAATCCCCCATGGGGGATTCCTCAGGGCATCGGAAAACCAGCGGGAGTCCGCCGGTTTTCCTGATCTGACCGCGGCCAAACCGCCGCGGTCAGAATGCCCTGCGGGGCACCGCCAGCCTGTTGGCGGTGCTCCCGCCAACCCTGGCCCGCCGGGGTCGGAATGACCCCCATAGTCTAGACTGAGCTGTGTGTCAAAATGCCTGTTTCGAGCTGCTATAGCAGCATCAAAGGCAGCGTCCCTTTCAGTATTTGGTAGTGTCTCAAAAAACTCATAGAGCTCAGCGCTGCCGAAGTTCAACAACAGTGATATTTGAAGGGCGCTATCTGTCTCTTGGGTAGTGTGAAAATAATGTTGTAGTCCCCTAACCAAGACCGCCTTCTTGGCGCAGCATGGCCGGGCCCAACAGCTTGCTGAAAGGTGGTAGTGGTGTGACTGAGGTGCACACGTATGGAGTGGAAATGTGGCCTGCCTGCCCCTGCTGCTGCTTGCTCATGCTTCCTTTGTGAGATTACTGGCACTACTGTTACATATGCCTCTGTGCAAGATGTCTTTTTCTCTCCTTTATTCTTGCCCTTTTCTCTTTTTTTTTTGTTCTAGATGTTTGCTTCCACTTCCTAATAGAACACACTCACATCAGGTATGTATGGATTGCAGAATGTCCAACAAACAACCACTCTGGGATTGGAAGCTAGCAGGTATAGCAGCGCTGTAGGTTTCAAGGCACTTCTTGCAGCCCGCTGATGTGCCCTTGGTGGTGAGGCTTGTGGTATCCCCGCACAGTTGAATGTCTCTTGATTCTTAGCTTTAGTAATAGTAGAGTTGACTTAAGCTGTTGTCCAATTTATGTTGTTGTCCTTTTTTCTCTGTAAGTCCCTCTGGGCAGTATAGGCTGCATGGTAGGAAGGTGCACGTGAGCCCTGGGTGAAGGGGGGAATGACGTTGGCAGCCCGGCTAGTTGCTGAGCATGTGCTAAGCAGGAGGCCTTGTTGAGACCTGCTAGGTCCCACGGTGGTGCCGATCTGCCTCTAGGTGGAGCTGCAGATGCTCGTCTCACAAGTGGAGCCATGAACAGGACCCCAGCAAAGACAGCTGATGTCGCTGTAGGGCTGGCACAAGGTGTGGTGTGAATCACCAACCAGGTAGGGCCTTCAGTGTGTAGGAGTGGGGTCCGCTGTGCAGGCCAGTGGTATGCTTCAATGGTAGGCAGCCATAGTGAGATGGGCTGCAATGGTGCACATCAGGCAGCACAACTGCAAGATCCTTGTGGACAGCTCAACCAGTGCAGGGTAGGCTCCCTTCAACCTCATCACCAGTGATGAGTGCAATACCTCATGGACTCAGAGCCTTACTATAGTTATTGTTGGTTCAGGATACACAGCCCACAACACACACAGGCCCATATTTATACTCTGTTTGTGCCAGATTTGCATAATTTTTTTGATGCAAATTCAGTGCAAACTTAACTCCATATTTATACTTTGGCGCTAGACCCGTCTAGCGCCAAAGTTATGGCGTTTGAGTCATTTTTTGTATGTGGAAACCTACCTTGCGCTAATGACATACAAGGTGTGCCTTCCAGTGCAAAAAATGACTCTAAGGCATGTGTGCCTTATTTATCCTCCGGTGTCAAAATGACGCACAGGAGGAGGCTGGCCTTAAACCGGATTTGCACCGTTTTTTAACGCCTGGGTCAGGGCAGGCAGTAAGGGACCTATGGCTTCATTTCCATGGTCAGAGACCATGGAAGCAGTCCACAGGTGCCCTTCCCTGCACCCAGGGACACACCCTGCCATCCTTGCCCACCCCTGGAAGATACCCATGGATGGGGGAGCCCATCCATGGTGAGTGCAGGTAAGTGCAGGTAAGTGTATATATTTTTTTTAAGTGACATGGGCGGGCCTAACTTGGGTTCACTTTCATGCCACTCTGCCCAATGGCTTTACCTAGAGGCAGAAGTCCCCTGGGCATGGCCATTGGGCAGGGGGGCATGACTCTTGTCTTTGCTAAGACAGAAGTCATTTCCATGGGGGGTTGGGCATCAAAAAATGGTGCAAGTCAGGATAGAGCCAATATTTTTGACTCTAACCTCAGTTGCATCATTCTTTGGCGCACAATCCCCAGTCTTCCCTTCGCCTCTGCTGCCCGGTTACCGTCATTTATTTTGACGCTAACCAGGCCGCAGCACCGGCTAATGTCATTCCATAAATAAGGGCCCAGCTGGAGCGTTGAAATAACGTTAGCCGGTGGTAAACTTTTTGAGGCAATTCTGCCAAAGCGCTGATTTGCGTCAAAAAGTATAAATATGTGCCACAGTATACTGTTCGGCCCGAGCAACCGTATGTCCCTTTATTTATCTCCTTGGGCCATGCCCTGACCTCAGAGAGAGAAAACTGCAACATAATATTGTAGAGGCCGGGTGACACTCTACAACTGTGCTAACCTGGGACTTTAAAACATTTTTTAACTTTAGGACCTCCAAAGAAATGGGCCAAACCTGCCAAACCGAATCACTCAATGTCAGTTGACACTATGCTGAAGATTCAGGTTTCCCCCACTCAGAGCAGCAAAACCAGTTCAGCTTGGCCTTACAGATAATACGCCCCACGCACCTTAATGCCTATGTTTCTAAGATCAATGTGGAAGGGAGAGAGGAAGTGGCTAAAAAATGGGGGATACTTACAACACAATGGGAGAGGTTTAAGGGGTTGCAACGAATGTTTAAGAGAGGATTAACAACAGGTTTGGGAAGGAACAAATACCAACCCAAAAAAAGAGTAAACACATTGCTATTCACAAACCATACCTCTAGAGTTAAAAAATAAATTATAAAATTAATTCTATACATAACTTTTAGTAACTTTTAATAGAGATTAAATAAAAAATTAATTTTAATCCAGGTAGGATTTAAAAAAAAAACATCTTGAAATAAATAATTGTATGTTATTTAAGTGTATATAAATAATTCATTATTTTTAATATACTGTGTGCCTGAACATTTGTTATATTTACAGGTTTAGAAAGTTGCAGCATTATTCTACATCAATATTTAACATTAAGATATTTTTAATAAATTATATTACATTTCAATCAGCTCTATTGCTTATTCCTATACTTTACTATAGGGAGATCTTCACCCCGGTGACAAAGATGTCCACCTACAAGTGAAATGTTACTAGTAGCAACTTTACAATTGTAAATGTGGCTCCGCCCCCTGGGTTCATAAGTAGGGAGATGTTAGTCTAGACTTTGTAGCAATTTTACACTCAGAAATGGTTAATAGCCAAATGTAGTAAAGTTACCACAAAATGCAAGACTAGGAGCCTGATTCAGATGTCGGTGCAGGGAATACTCCCCCATAAACATGACAGATATCTCATCTGCCTTATTATGATCCCCTTAGGATATAATGGGATTATAGGGATATCCGTCACGTTTGTGACAGAGTATTCCCCTCCACCGAGATCTAAATCAGGCCCTAAATCTACAAAAGAGTAAATGTACTTGTATATTTTTACTTTTGAGAATAGGGACTATTGAGTGTAAAATATGTATATTGAATATTACATTTCATGTATTACATTCCTTTAGTGAAAACAACATCTACTATATATAGGTGCAGCCGATATTGTGACCTTGTGGCTCCAGCAGCCACCTTACGGCCCACTGGCAGTTACAGCCTACTGAGTTGCCATGGCACTATGTTGTGGGTAAGATTCTCTCTCCCACAGCTTCTGTAATTCTATTGTGTGTGTTACTTCTGCAGTTTGGGACTCTGGAGCCCCCCTCAGTTCAATGCCACTCCTTGGCTTCCTTCTCCCTTTGCATCATCAGTTCTTATTTAGTTTTAAGGTAGCAGTCTTTAATTTCTTTTTTTCCTTACTATTTTCTCATTTCTAAATTGAATACTGTTGGAGCAGATATGCAAATATGAGAAATGTTAATGATTTGCTCATAAATACTAACAAGAAATATTGATAAAGAAACTAATATCTGAAAATAACGTGTATGGATAAAATGTGCCCACAAGGAGTGGTCACCATGTGGTCACCATGTGTATTAACAAGATGCTAAATAATGGGGAGCGCGAGTTTGGCAGCAGCTGCGGCGTTGGTTGGAGGGGCTGCCCCAGCAGGAGGAGGACCTTTAAATTTTACTTTCACGCTCCCATTCGCAGGATGCACGAGTTTGGCAGCAGCTGAGGCAGCGGCGGTGGTTGGAGGGGCTGCCCCAGCAGAAGGCGGACCTTTATATTTTACTTTCACGCTCCGGCTCGCGGG
This sequence comes from Pleurodeles waltl, assembly GCF_031143425.1. NCBI lineage: Eukaryota > Metazoa > Chordata > Amphibia > Caudata > Salamandridae > Pleurodeles > Pleurodeles waltl. Next base: position 538,837,897 of record NC_090437.1, read on the forward strand.
AAGCGTGAGTTTGGCAGCAGCTGCGGCGGCGGTGGTTGGAGGGGCTGCCCCAGCAGGAGGAGGACCTTTAAATTTTACTTTTGCGCTCCCGCTCGCGGAAAGCGCGAGTTTGGCAGCAGCTGCGGCGGTGGTTGGAGGGGCTGCCCCAGCAGCAGGAGGACCTTTAATAAAAGCTTTCCTAGGAGCTGAATAGAGTGAACAAAATATAACGAAGTGACAAGTGCTTCGTTTAGAAAAATTGTCACAATGACAAGGCGGTAGTGTTTTTTGCCACGTACATTTCTTTGGAAAAGCCACTCTAAAATGGATCATATTTAGTCTAAAAAGAATAAGTAGAGAGTACAAAGAAGGAATTGGGAACCAGATAAAGTATGGTTCTATCAAAGTTGAGGTTGAGATCTGCACCTATAAATCAAATGTTTTCAATTTCTCTGCTACTTGACATCTATAATTCGCAATATACTCCATATTTCGAGTTTTAACCATTTCCTTAGCATTGGCAGGCATAAGCTCTGGTTTGAGATACATAATCTCCAGGTCCAATTTCCAAAAATAATTATGTACAAAGGTAAGCCATGAAATCTTATTATGATTGGCTAGTTGAATGCAATCAATTAAACAGTCTTGTACTAAGCTAGCTGCATGATTTAACCATACTTTTATCCATAACAGGAATGGGGCGATATCAATCAAATCCTTAATGTATCGTATTCCCAGCTCCTCATGACAAGTAATATTCGCTACATTCTTGGGTACCAGAAGCAGCCGGTGAAGAAATGTATTCTCTATACGTTGTAAAACGATTGAGTGAATATATCCCCAAAGACCCCCCCCACAAGTTGCTGCAGAAACACATTTAGATTTATAGAGCATGATAATCTGGTGGACTGGTCTGTGTCCTAATTTGTGGTCGAAGCGAAAAATCGCTTCCATATTTCTCTCCATTTGTTGGGCCTTTAAAATAAGATGGGGGTTCCATGACAAAGAAGAACTTAAATGCAGCCCTAAATAACAAAAATCTTTCCCCTTGGTTAAAATATTTCCCCCCATATTAAAACGTTTAGTTCCCGTATTTCTAGGTCCACAAATCATAACAAGTGACTTTTTAAAATTAACTTTCAAATCAAGCTCTTGCATAAAAGTTAGGAAAAGGTCCAATAGATTGTGTAAACTGTTTGCTGTGCAAGCAATTAAAACAGCATCATCAGCGTACAGCAAAATTGGAAGTTGTCTAGGGCCTATCCTAGGAAAATCCTTGCCATTTTTTACTAAGAAGCTATAAAGGCCATTAATATATAACAAAAATAAAAAAGGTGCTAAAGTACAGCCCTGTCTAACCCTCGCATAAATGGGAGGGGATGGAACCTTTCACCATACTGGCCATATTGTACTGAAATAGTAAGATCAGTGTATAATCATTTAATCAGCTCCAGCAGATCCTAATCAACCCCCATTGCATCCATAAGTGACCACAATTTCTCTCTATTCACCAAATCAAACGCACTAGACTAAAATGTCATATTTGAATATATAACCTATGTTTTGTGATACTTCGTGTTCTTAACTTAGCCAAACTGAAGGCCTGGTCTTTGCTGGGCCTTGCTTGCTTTAACGTGGAGACGCAACAAAGCTGCCATGGACTGGGACTGGAGAAAAGGTCCTTGAACTGTACAGAGTTCAGAGAAAGCTCTGCTAGAAAATTCTGCAAATGTACCAGTGGACATGAGATGATGAGGACAAATTGATACAATAATGTGTAGTGTAGGCTAAACATACTTTCCCAGGATTTGAACAATGGAAGCACTGACTAAAAGACTGTGAGCAACAATTTTGTTACCTGAAGAGCCAGATGATGTTCTCATCGACAGAAGAACCAATCAAACTAATGGAACTTGAATTCTGAATGGACGTGTATATGTGGTAAACAAAAACTATAGGTTAGAGTCACAGCTTATGATAAGGTTGACCAATTAGCAATTAGTGGGATGGACTGAGAGACCCTAATAAAAAGTCATGACAAGGGAAGGAAATTGAGAGCGGAGAGGCGAAAGTTGATGACGTCAGGAGACGCTGTCCGAAGTGCTGATAATTGGGCTTACTCTCTGTGAGCCTGATAATTTGCTGATGACTGATGACCTGGAGACAAAGACTGACTCGTTGCTGATCTATCTTGGATAGGTAGTTATAGCAATGTGACTGACTAATGTGTGTTTTTTCTTCTAGGTACCAACTGCGCTGTTTAAAATATTTTTCTCTTTTAGATAGATTTTTCCAAATTCATGTTTTTTTCTAAATTGTTTCGCATGAAGACCCACATGCTAATGCTAATCTGGGTTAGGTAGGTTGACAAGGGTGACTTTAACGGTGACAACTGACTGACTAAATTGCATTGCTGAATTTTTCCGTAAATTTTTAAGGAATTGCTTGACTTATGTTGTTGCTTTGATTGCTCTAGATTTTCTTGATGAACAATTGCTTTGTGATGATTAATAAAGTTTGATTGGCAATAAAGTTGAATAAAGATTTTCCTTAGAATTGTAGCTAATAGGGAATAAAAACAATTAACTAAGTTGAGACTTATGGTATTTCTTATTAGATATGGTTTTTCTTAATGTTCAATATTGATTAAAGTGGTTATTAATGGTCTATTGGTCTACCACTTAGCTGGGATACTCCATGCGATCCAAAAGGTTCATCGACCCATTTGCGTCCCCTTGTAAGTTCACTTACTAAGGACCATGCGCAGCAACAATAACAAGTATGTCATAAAAAATAAATCTTTCCCACTAGCATACCTGAAGAAGAACTCCCAGGATGATATCTTAACTCTACACATAGTGAAGGCAAATTGGAATGTATTAGGTTTCAAACAACCAATGTCACATTTCCCATGCCTCAACCTGCTAGTAACACCTGTATTTGCATATTTAATGCATATAATTCATGACATGCTTAACCAGATAACGTTGATACATTTTTGACTATTTACATATGGGCAAATTAACATATTAGATACATGGAAAACATTTAATCGTAATATCTCTTATCCAGTGCAAAGTGATTCAAGCACTTCCCCGCCCTTAACTTTGCTCTTGTTCACTGGCCATCTTTAATGTCAGATACATCTGGATACCTATGGATTATGAACAATGCCACAAAGCAACATAGTGGCAAAAAGTAAGTTATAATATCCTTCCTGACCCACCCTGTACATCCTCTCTCACAACTCAATTTGCTAATCACGGTTCTTTTATACCCACCCCTAGTGCAGAATGGACCTCCTAATTCTATGCATCCCTCTGCCAAAACAAACAGTAGATTACATGGTGAACTAAGAAGAGGTCCAGCAGAAACAAAACTGCCTCCTTGTTTTTCATGAATAAGTCGGCATTATGGCAGTAAACCTTGGAAAAGCAGTTCACAACAATGTCTAACTTGAAGATTACTTGAGGCCTGAGAATTGGTGTGTGGTTCATATAAAATCCTTGCAGTAAAGTAACAACTTACATTTACTGCAATCTAACATTTCTGATGCAAGCTAGAGATAGAAATGTGTCATCTTTACACAGAGTGTACCACAATATAAACAGAACCTATCAGTGCACAGCTGCCACATTAATTGCAGCTTCAATATTACCACTAGACAGACCTCTAAAACAAATTTAAACCCTGCGAAAACTGCTCTGATGCCTTTGCTGCTAGATGTATGCACCAAATCTAATCATCAAAACCAGCATCGAAACCATACAGCTCTCAATCTCAATGTGGTCATGGCTCACTCAAAGTGCAACTCATCAACCTTATTTGCCCAAAAGTCTGTCCAAGCACCTACTTACCAAAATCATCTCTTAATGGAGTTTAATCAAATTAAGTCTGTGACAACTCAGTGGCCATCCTTGCCCACCTGCTACATACAGTAGGCACAATCACCCATTGGAATAGAGAAACCCTCAGTCAGGGGGTGGCCTATACCTGGTTTACAACAAATGTGCAACATGTGAGGAAGATCACAACCTCTCTTTTGCATCTTTCTTTTAATGCAGTGCAAATTTGCAAGCTGCATTATAGACCTAAACAGGTTCTTCATTACCATGGTGATCTGCTGTCCCCAGGCTAGAGCTCTTCTTCTTTAGACATAGTTTTAGAAGTAACAACCCACTTACAACCTGCTGCCAAGATAATCCTGATTATGAGTAGCTTCTACCAGTTTTTTTTTGCTTTTGTTGCTTTCAGTGGGAAGGGTATGCCCAGATGGTTGTCCCGTGTTCTCTGAGCCACTGGATTCAAGCAAGACTCTCTGATGATGACTGATACCCCAAAACCCATACCACAATGCTTGTTTCTAGTCCAAGGAGGACTTGACTTGGTAGTTTGGGCTGGACTGTTTCCATGGAGAGCAGACTCAAGACTGATTTTCATATGGCTAGGTCCCAACTGGGGTGGCATGGTGGACAAAAAAATTGGCTTGATCCCAGGTCTTTGTGACTGAGGGTTAATGTTCCTCATACAAAGGCAGCATCAAACTTCCTGGTGATGTACAAGCCTTGGGATAACAAGCAATGAATTACCCACATGTTTAGTGGGCATGCATTGTTCTTTGAGTTCAGACACATTGTATAATCTATCAACACATTTATGCATCTCAATTCGTAGACCATGCTCCTATTTTAATCAAACCCCCGTACCTGCTGCATCATCCTACCTTTTGCAAAAACCAGACCCCACTATTTAGCTCATAGAAATTATAAACACATCAGTGCAGAGTTGTTTCAAGGATCCTGAACCTTGCTGAGAAAATACTTTCCAAGCATTGCATCGGTATTAAAGAAGCTGAACAAGGTAAGAACCATTATGTTTACAAATAAATGTTACAATAGGAAAGGGTTGTCTTTATCCTCATTTCTCAGTGTCTCAAATCAATGTGAGATGAAAAAAATGAGAGTTGCCAATATTGTGAAAAGCTTCTGTTGTTATTTGAATCCAAAATAACAAAAAGTCTGGAAATACACCACCAGCAAGTGAGATCCTTTGCCTTAAATCCCAGTACTATTATTTCTTCATTTCAACACACTGTTGAGAAGGAAATGGTCCCATGCATGGCCCTGAGAGCTGTGTTGCTGCCACAAGTTGCCTATAGCAAATTTCAGTAGCTTTAGTATACATGACAACCATGCTTTTGTGCAAAGTCCTACTATGTGACATGGCATGTGTCTGAGAGCTGCGCTCTGTTGTCTGGAGGGTTTCACCATGTGCACCGTCTTTTGTATGAGTGGGAGAGCTGTGAGCTCCTCTGGGTTGTGGAGGACTGATAATAGAGTTAGTGGAATGGTTATAAAGCAGGGATAGGAATTTTTACCTGTGCTAACATAGAGAGACTGCTATCTGGCCAATCCTGTTGAAAGTAGCCTGCCCGTCTTCTGCAATTGAGACCTTTACCTCTTACCTTCATCCATAATGGACATGGATGTTGCCTGTTTGCATGCATGATTCATTTGCAATGTAGTAGGATATGGCTGAAAGTTACGTGTGGTGGTTGTTGTTAGTGTTGGACAATGGGTTATTGGTAAGGGCAGGTAGGTACCTACACTTAGCAATAGGCCACTAACCTCCACTTAGGTCCAGTTAGGTCTCAGTAAATTAAACCCAGCTCAACCCTTGGTAGCTTTGCAATGAGCAACAAGGCTTAACTTAGGAGACAGAGTATAAAGCATTCAAATATCACAAAACAGTAATTAAATATAACACAGGAAACAGTTTAAAATCCAAAACCAATTTATAAAAATAGATTATATATTTATCTTTAAAATGGTACACACATGAGTAAAATCATATAAGGGGAACCGGAGATATGAATTTTTAAATAATTATTATTTTCTAGCGCCTAGAAACAAAAAGCGCCAATCTGGTCATCTGGTCGCACCTCGACCGGGGCAAAGTCAAAGTTGAAGGCTGACCGTGATGGACCCCAGCTCAGCTACAGCCCGAGGGAGGCCCCGGTCAAAAGTTTATCTTCAGACTTAGACGTTTTTCTGAAGATTTTCTTCAGTGGGACGAACCTGCCAGTCCAATCCGACCTCCTGGAACTCTTCTCCAGATACGTGTTGCGGGAGCCCTCAGTGGAGATTTTTACCTTCGGACTTAGTCGTTTTTTCGAGGTGAAAATCCTTCGACCGGCGTAAACCTGGATCTTGATCCGACGTCCTTGGAGCCCTCCTCGGATACGCTGGCTGGGAGGTTCCTATGTTTGGTCTTAGTCTCTTTTTTGGAGATTGTCTTCACGGGGACGAACCTGCAAGTCAGGCCGGGTCGCGGTTGAGGCAAACCGGCTGGAGTTGCCGTGGCAGGTCAGTCCCTCTATGGAGCTTTTTTTCAAAAGTTCTCCAAACTTCTCCAAACTTCTGGATCTTCTCCCATATGTTGCTTTAAGGTTCTTTTGGGGTCCACAGCTCACCCCAAGGTTCCAGAGGCTCTGAGATGATCCTTGAGGGTGTGGACTACAACTCCCAGTATGCACCTGGCGCAAACTCCTTTTTGGCCACTTGACGGTGGTCAGCGGGTCGGTTTCTTCAGGAGTTGGTGCAGGGGACTCTGGTTAGCAATTTTTCACCTGTAGCAAACAGGGAGTCCCTCCTTGAACCAGTTGAAGCCAGGCAAAGTCCTTCTTGTGGTGAAGCCCAAGTGTGCAGCTGGTGCAGTCCTTCAGAGTGCAAGGTCCAGGTGCAGACCAGGGGTCCAGCAGGGCTGTCCTTCTTCTCCTGTGGTTCTTCCTTGTGGAATCTGATGGGGATCTGAGGTGTGGGTGCAGGTCTGCCAGTTTTATCCCTGCTCCTGGGTGAAAAACAGGGGGGTCCTGGTTCTTCAATCAGATGCAGGGTTCTTCCCCCTGTGATGACCACTTCCTGGGAAGTGTGGCAAAAATCAGTCCCAGGGGGCAACATTCCTCAAAAATCCATCATGGCTGAAAGTGATTTTTGGAGGTTACATCTGGCTGAGCCCACCCACTGGTGTGGCTAAAAATCCTAAACACACCCCTCTCCTGTCCTCTCCTAATCTAATCAAGGGGGCACCTAATTGTCCGGGTTTGCAGGATGTGAGGGTGTTGCTGGGTTGCTCCAAATGTCCTTCTCTGCCTTTGAAGACCGGTTTGGCAGCCCTCCCCCTTCCTGCCTCATCATCTGCTGAGGGGAGATCTCCTCCCAGAAGCACATCTCTTTGTGTGAAGCCAGGCCACTTCACACCTCATCAAGGCAGCCTGGCCAGGCAGCCAGAGGCTGGCCAATCAGAGCACAGCAGCAAAAACACTGCAGGGCTGAAGTTGGCAACTTTTCAAGTAAAGTTTAAAACTCTTTACCTGAACAAGTTATATTAAATCCAACAACTGGAAGTTGTGGGATTTATTATAACAATTAATTGGATACCATACTTCTGGTATCTGTTACTTTTAAAATAACGTCCCCCCATTTTAGCCTATGGAAGCCATTCACTACAATGAGGGAAAAACGAATTTGGCTGTTTTACCTCACCAGGGCTTATAAAACTATTTTTATAAGGTCCCTGCTTATAGTTACATGGCACCCAGCCCTAGGAGCACATAGGGCACACCTTAGGGTGACTTATATGTACACATAAGGTAGTTTAAGGCTTTGGAACTACTTTTAATTCCAAAGTCTAATTTGCATATAACTTTAGATTAAAAGCAGCCAGAAAGGCAGGACTACCTTTAAAATTCCACTGGGCACCTCAGCAGTGCACCTATGGGTGCACTACCTATGCTGGGGTCCCTAAACCTACATGCCCTACCATATACTAGGGACTTATGGGTAGGTTGACTAAGCCAATTATAATTAGCCTAATTTGCATACTGATTTTACACAGAGCACAGGCCCTGGGACTGGTTAGCAGCCCCCAGGGCACCATCAGAGTCAGGAAAACACCAGCAAAAAGTGAAAAATGGGGACAAAAAAGTTAGGGGGCCTCTGCAATCAGCCCTGTTCTCTCACAGTTAGCATAATGGAATTCATTCTGATTTACAATACCCATGTTACAATACATGAAGAGATCTGCAGATGTCTATTGTACCACTGAACAGGAATTCTACGTGGAACAATCAATAGAATATAGGAGAAGCCAAAACATAAGCCTTTTGGAAAATTTCTCACAAAAAATCTCTTGAGCATTTAGAAAATGGTTTCAACACTAGAAGAATATCATGTTAGTGCCCATGTGGTGATGCTTAAGCAAGCAAGTAAAAGTTTATTGTATAACATTAATTAAAATCATTAGGGAAATGGGCATCAGGACTAAAATCAAAACAAGCACATGTGATTAATTCAAGATTTAAAAATTAAACCTACAAATTGCATATTACATTAATCTACCGACCAGTCTTAGGAAGAACTCACATCCAATGCCTATCTGCTGGCTTATAGCCATTCATTAAACGTTCTGTAGAAATATTATGGTTGTCAGGGCTCTTTTAATTGGTTACAACCTTTAAAAGTTCTCAGCATTATCTTTAAAAACATCCCATGTTAGGCCTAAATAGTTACATCGGTTGACTTGATGCAAAATGATAGTGCCTCCTTCAAAGTATCTATTCAATGTGCTAAAAACACTTGTTTTAAAAGAATGCAATGAGCAGTCCTAAATTCCGGGCAGCACAGTAGTAGATGTATAAACGATTTTTTATATATGAGCTAAATCAGCAATAGGGTGGTGCAGACTCTCTTGTTCCAGTATGATCGTTGTTCGTTGGTCGGTAAAAATAAAAACCTGGAGAACAGCGTATTCCTCTTCGAGCCCCCACTCAGCTCTTCTTTCAAGTAGTGCCACGGGAGTGGCGGCATCAACATATGGTAATACAGCCATGGAAGGTTCACATGTGCAGAGCGATTCTTTATCTCTTAGCCTAGATCTTGTGTTAGATGCTGCTTGTTCTAGGAGTATCTAGTGTATCCTCTAAATCGGCTCTAGCTTTGTTTGTTTAAACATCTTGTCCAAGTCATTATCTGGGCTGTTAAAAAGTATCTTGTAGTGCCGTTTTAATGAACCCTCCCACGCATATACAATCAGGTAGTAGTACCTAACAAATGGAGATTTGTAGACAATCCATTGTTTTTATTAGGCGAATTCCAGGGATATCTGTCCGGGTCGAATACGTTGTGGTAGCTGAAATACTCGTCTGTGCGGACATTTTCCCTGGAAAAGCCTAATGACCATATTAGATTATTGTGACTAATTTTGATTTTAATGAATACCCTTATGATGGCCTGGGCAAATGGGCTATATACATTTGTGTTTAGATGACAAAGCGCCAATATTAACTTGAAAGCTTTTTTTCAGTAATCGCAGGTGGAATTGTGGTTTAGTTGTATCGTTAGCAAAACTCCCAGGTAATTGTAAGCATTGCTGTAATTGTTTTCCTCCAGCCCTAGTTTCCACACTTTGTTGGCTTTTCCCTTTAATGTAATTAATTTTTTTTGGGGGGTGTTTGCCCGCAACTTGTTGCACAAGCTGTATTTATATTGCTCAATCAGAAAAAGCTGCAGACCCTCTTGTGGACCCTAGATCAGCTCTGTATAAATTAAACAGCTGTGAGGCAAGAACACAGCCCTATTTTATTCCCTTATTGATAGTGATTCTCTTTGTGGTCGTGTTTCCTTGACCCAATTGTATTTGTACCTAGATGTTTGAGTAAAAGTGCCATGATTGCATTGGGCAGATATCGGGGGTCACTGGCTTCTTCCATGAAAGTCTACGATCCATCCCTTCAGACACTGCAAAGCAGACGTAGATAGGTGGTTGAACATGTTTCTTCATGTGGATGGCCAAGTATGATAAGGCAACAATGTTATCTACAGTTGAGGCTTTCTGCCTAAATCCAGTTTGATAGTAAAGAATCAGTATTTCTTTCTCTGCCCAGGTTTCTAGATCTTTTAAGAGATTACTTGCAAATGCCTTCGCCTGTACATCAAGTAAAGCTATTGGCGCACAGTATGTGAGATCCTTCGTGCTTGTGGATCAGATGCAGAATGGATCAGTGCCATGAATCTGGTACCTGAGCGTGTGTAAAAGATTGATACAAAGGTGTGAGGTATTGGCTTCAGAAATCTGTTTCTGACTTAAACAAATGCCCCGGTAGGCCATTTGGTCCTGGAGTCTTGTCAGCTCTTGTTCTCGATAGGGTTTGCTTAACCAGCTTTTTTTATGTGTGTCATACAAGAATCTTGCGATATACAGTTTCCCCTTTTATACATAGATTAATTTAATCTGTTTACAAACTGCCACAATTCTGATTGCTTATTTGGTCTTAATAGTGCATGCACTCTGATCCATTGATCTTCATAATATTTCCTTTAGGCCTCCCAGAGGACCTTCCGGTAGGATCCCCTTGCAGTTATTAGTTTCTTTCATTTCTTTGATTAATGATAAGTATCGAGGAGATCATTATTGAACAGAGTTAGATGTGAGATGGACCTTGGTGTATAGATCTATCATAGTTTACTTGTGGGAACTCAGATTGTCATTGCTTAAACCGGGCTATAGATATAGGCCCATATTTATACGTTTTTAGCTCTGCGTTTGTGTCATTTTTTGATGCAAAAACGGCGCAAACTTGCGAAATACAATTGTATTTTGTAAGTGTGCGCTGTTTTTGCATCAAAAAGCAGCGCAAATGCAGCGCTTAAAATGTATAAATATGGTCCATTATGTCTCATTCATCTGATTGGTTTACAGGTTTCTCAGCCATATGGGCAGTTGATAACTGATAGAGTTGAGATGGTAATCAAGGGATAGTGGTCAGTTTCCTTCTGTTTAGGGGATGGTGAAGCTTCTGTAGTGGTCTCTGAGTGCTTTTTATGCAGATATATAATCTTTGATTGACCCTCTTCCATGAGGGATTTGAATACTCATTGTGAAGATGAGGCCAGGTTCAATAGTCTGCAGCGGGTGCAGGTTGTTGCATGAAGAATGTTGTAGAGTTTATTAAGCTTTCTGTGAGAGCAGTCAGACATATTTGTAGAATGAGAAAAGTTTTTTATACTGATATCACATGTGAGTAAAACTTTGTGTGTAGAGGAGGTGAAAAATAGCTCTTCCAGTTGTTTACATAATTTGTCTAGAGTTTCTTCATGTATGTTTTTTAAAGGGGTATAAATATATGTAGATAATCAGTATTGAGTGTGTGCTACACGTTTCTTGGATACAGATTATGGACCTCATTATGACTTTGGTGGTCGCACCAACAAACCGCCAAAGACACAGGGATGCGGCCACCATCAAGCTGGCACCCTCCCCACCCCATCGTATTATGATGTTTCCACCGGGATGACCAACGGAAGCATCGTATTATGGCATTTGTGCCGGTCAGCCTGATGGAAACATTGCCATGGAATTGGCCTCCACTCCCTTAAGGAAGCCAAGGCCAGTGCCATCGCACAGCAGTACTCTCGCAATGCGCAGTCTGCAGAGTAGACATTGCACATTCCATGGGTGCTGTCAGGCCTCCTAGTGGCCCCTAGCACTGGCTTTCCGCCAGCTTTTCCATGGCGTTAAACTGCCATGAAAAGGCTGGAGGAAAGTGGACTCATAATCAGCTGTAGCTGACCGTGACTTTGACCACCACCACGCCATCGGGATCTGTGATTGCGGCGGTGGCAGCGGACCAACCGCGAGGGTTGTAATCTCTCAGTCACACTGCCAGAGGTGCGGCAGTCTGAACACCATTGCGAGTTTCATAATGAGGCCCTATGTCATTAGATTTTAAAAATTCTAGCATATCCTTGTGTCATATTATTTGCCTAAGTCTTACTGCATTCCAGGAAATTACTGTTAATTTTGTACCTGATAATTTATTTCCATGATCTTTTTGGTGATCTGTGTTAGGGATGCAAATTGATCTTTCAGGGAAGTGTATATGGTAGCCAGCTACAATTTTGCTCAGTCCCTTTTTTATTAGCATTGTATATGATACAATTTCTTTCATTGTTTGTATTCAGTTGTACTCATCGTCTGGTGTTGCCTAAGTGTAAGTGAGTAAGTGAGGATGTTGCACTTTGATGCATGCTGTACCCCATTCCTTTGATGCTGATCCTCACTGTTCAAACTTAGGGGTTTCCTGTAGTACTTTTTTTCCTAATTACTCTGTTTCCCACAATAGTATTGTGGTTTCTCTGCAAGATATGTTTTAGGAGGGAATACAATGTAATCCTTATTCAAGTTATGTTCTCCAGTTTTATATGGGATAGTGATTTTTTTTGGATCACTTCTGCATTACTTGTTTGTTGTGCAGGATGATCAAAGATCAACTCCATGTTTGCAGTGGCAAGTGGGGACATTGTTGTGGTTTTTGAATATTTTATTTTTTCCCTTGGGTTAGTTCTGATGTCAGAAGGTCTTGTTTTATGATTAATTTGGATTGATATCGGAACAGCCCCTCCTTTTCTGTCTGTTTTGCTGTTTGCAATACCTCTGATGTTTGTGTTTACTTGCAGCTCCTCTTGCCCATCCCCCTTGTTAAAGATTGGATAAATATTATTTTCATTTCCTTTGTTGTTTTCTTGGCTCGCTCAATTAATTTGCAGTTGATACCTGACTGGCATTTTCTTACTATTTGTTTTAGCCTCCCCCCAGTTAATATTCTGGTTTCTTGTGTGTGCTGTTTTTTTTTTTCGTTGTGAGGCATTGTGTTGTGTCTGTGCAAATAAAATGTGATGTTTCTTCCATTGGTTGGAATGTCCACTCTCTAACTTGCCTTTGGGTTTTTTCTTATTTGTTATTTCATTGGACCTTGAGCCACTGGTATGCCAATCAGGCTACTCTCAGTACCTAGTACCAGGTACTCCCTATCGCTTTTGGTGTCAGTTTAGGGCTCTCACTTTAGGGGGACGGCGGTGTCCGAGTGAGGACTAGGCAGGGCTCGTAGACTCTGCAAAATGGCCACTTTGTTGTGGCTGAGTGCTGTACTGGGTGCAGAGCCTGTTTCTCACGAGTGGATAGGAGCAGGTGGGAGTACACAGGTATTGGGGGCAGCATTAGAGCGACGAGCAAGAGGTAAATTATAAGGCTCCAATAGTACATTTCTGTGTCACACGCTATCTCCTCCTCACAGCCATGCACCCTTGCACCTCTTGTGCCTCTCCCACATTTTTCTGCCCCTCTGCCACCACAGTTCATCACCTCCGCTCACTGCACCATGCAGCTCACCACGGCGGGCCACCACATCTCAGCTCCCTTCTCAGATCTTTCTGCTTTCTCCAGCCCAGTGCAGTGTGCTGTCACACTTCTGCTGTCTCGATGACTCCTCCTCTTGCCTTGCTGACTTCTGGTAGCTGGATACCTGGTGCTGATGAAACTCTAGCGTCCCCATCATCCCAATATCAAGGCTCTTACCCACCTGCAGGACTATGAGGTATTTGAAAGCTATGCTTATTTCAAATAGTCTGAACAAGAAAAATATTCTCTAATTTCTGAGTTGTTTCATAGTCTAATGTACATATATACCTAATATACATTATATTGAGGTGAGTGTCCCTACGTTTGTTTAATAGAAAAGCTATAGTACTATTGTATAGGACCAGCATGGAACAGATTTTACTAAATTATAAAACTTCCACAGATTCAGATAACAGCACAATGCACTGTACCAATATGCTTTGCAGAAAATTGCCTTATGCAGTTTCTATTTAGATACATCTTATTAAATACATGTTTTGAAATCCATACAAAACAGAAATTTAACATCTGCTCCTCTCATGGCAGGGAATGGATAATGAAATGCCATTCAATGGAATTCATTACTCTACAACTGCCGATTTCCAGAGTCAGCCAAAATACTCTTACAATGGACATAATAATACTGCTATTGTCAATGAAGCCATAACAAGAACCATTGTACATGCCTTTACCGCGTAATTAGGCCCATTCTCAAACAGGGTTTTACAGAGGCTATTTTGCAGATTTTTTTTTGTATGAACATGAAATAGTTCCAGATGCAGCATTTTTCTTTATTTTGCAAAAATTACTTAATAAAAGGCCTGTCATTGTGCATCATGTCACTGTTTTATCCACCAAATACTTATCTGTTGAGATCATACTTTGAATGTGACACCAGCAGTAAAAAGAACATTTGTCAATTAAGCAAATGCAGGTTTTAACTGGGTTGGCAGTAAACGCAGAAAGAAAGCAAAGTACTAGAATAGTCACTATTGTAAGTTGCCACAAGCCAAGTATGAGATTATTAAAAAGAAGTGATGCAAAAATTTGGAATACATCAACGGATTAAAAAAATTTAAAGTACTCAATGTTAATGCTGAGTTTTCCCATGCATATTGGGGCCACTCCCCACCCCAAAACATTTATAATCAATAGAACAAAGCTGTCTGTGTTACAAACAGCTTGGGGTCAGCTTCACAAAGGTAAACTTCTACTTTTATCTATGTTTATTCTTTTTTTCGTATTCACAAACTATGAGTTAATAGTAAGTTTATGACCATGGAGACACCACAGTTTGGAAGGAGAACTGTGCACATAAAAATATATGTCTGTCCTCTCTGTGGACCATTGCACTGCCCCTCCTACCTGTCTGCCATCATCTGTGTTCTGTTCCACTCCTTCAGCCTGCCTTCTGTGGTCGTTGTGCTGACCCCGCCCCTCCTTCCTGCCCAACAAAGTCAATTGTGCTGAGCCTTTCGCTCCTGCCTGCCCTCAATTGACAGCCTGCTTCCCATGCTCCTCCTTCCTGATCTCTCTGGTCTGTTGTGCTGACCTTGTCCATTATGCCTAACTTCCTTTTTCCACATGCTGTCTCTGCTTCTCCCTCCAGCCGTCAATAGTCCCTTGTGCTGCTGATTCCAGTCTGCTGTAATGGCAGCCACAACATTTTGTTCCTAGCTCCAGAAAACCATTCTGCTTACATGGTATCCTGCAACTAGTCCTGATCATGCAGTATGAAAAAAATCTCCAGGGAAGAAAAGGTCCCTGAGCCAATCAAAAGTCACAATTTATTAACCCCATTCCTGCCAAGGACGTAATGGTTGCGTCGGTGGCTGCAGCGCTGAGGCTCCACGGACGTAACCATTATGTCCTGGGACCGGCCCTCACCCCCAGGTCAGGGTTGGAAGGGGAATCACTTCCCCTTCCACCTCCACCTCCCCTCACACCCCCCAATAACATCAGCGTGGGATCGCTCGCTGACATCATCAGAGGGTGCCAGACGTGCTGGAAGCCATTTGCTTCCAGCGTGTCTTCACCAAAGGAGGAAAGTTTCTCCTCTGACCGGGAGGGGGTTGCTGCAAAAGAGGCATCGGGGAAAAGGAAAGGGTTTTCCTTTCCCTCGATGGTTCTTTCAGCATTCCTGCTGCCCTATCACGATGCAATCGTGCAGCAGGAATGCCCACTAGACACCAGGGATTTGTTTATGTGCGTGTGTGTTTACTGTGTGGGGGAGCGACCCCATTGGCAAGGGATGCTCCCCTTTGGGGCCCAATGTATTTATTGCCATTTCTGCCCCCAAGGGGGGCAGATCAGCCTTTTATTTTTAGGTCACTAGAAACCAGGGATTGTTTTTGTGTGTTTTTTGTTTGTGTGTGTGGGGCGGGCCCTTGGGCAAGGGTTGCCCCCAAGGGGCAAAAAGCATTTTTGGGCAGTTCTGCCCCCTTGGGGCTGGATCGGCCTATTTGTTTTAGGCCCATCTGACCCCAAGGGGGGCAGAATCCACTTAGCGCCAGGGTCTTGTGTGTGTGTGCTTTGAGTGGGGAGGTGGCCCCTTGGGTAAGGGTCACCCCCCAAAGGGGGCAATATATTCTATGCCATTTCTGCACCCTTGGAGGCAAATTGGCCTATTTTATATAGGCCCATCTGCCCCAATGGGCAGCAGAAGCCACCAATACGCCAGGGACTTTTTTTTTATTCCTTTGGTTTTTTTGTGTTGGGGGTGTCCCCTTTGGCAAGGTTGCCCCACAAAGGGGGCAAAGCACTGTTGGGTAGTTCTGTCCCCTTGGGGCAGATCAACCTATTTTTGTTTAGGTCCGCCTGCCCCAAGGAGGGCAGAATACACTTAGCGCCAGGGATCATGTGTGTGTGTGTGTGCTTTGTGTGGGGGGTGGACCCTTGGGCAAGGGTTGCCCCCCCCAAAGGGGGCAATATATTCTATGCCAATTCTGTCCCCCTTGGAGGCAGATTTGCCTATTTTTTTTTAGGCCCACCTGCCCCCAGGGGGGCAGAAGCCTTAAAGACGCCAAGGATTTATTTTTTCTTTCCTTTGTCTTTTTTTGTGTTGGAGGGCAAAGCACTGTTGGGTAGTTCTGCCCCCTTGGGGAAAGATCAGCATCATTTTTTTTAGGCCTATCTGCCCCCAAGGGGGGCAGAATCCACTTAGCGCCAGGGATCATGTGTGTTTGTGCTTTGTGTTGCGGGGCGGCCCCTTGGGCAAGGATCCCCCCAAAGGGGGTGATATATTCTATGCCATTTCTGCCCCGTTTGAGGGCAGATTGGCCTATTTCTTTTAGGCCCATCTGCCCCCAAGGGGGACAGAGAACACTAGACACCAGGGAAAATTTATAAATGTTTGGTGGCGGGGTGTTTGTCAACTGGCAATGTATTTGCATTTGTGATTATAACAGTTTATTTCTCCTTTTTGTTCTAGTTCAAAGCTTTTGTTTCCTTTGCTGTGGCTTGTTGCGGTTTTGGCAGTATTTGTCCTGTGGTTTGCGTAGTTGCATGGTTTAGGTAAGTACATAAATTTTCTCCAAAGGAGTATTGTTACCATGCATTAATGACATGTTTGAGGGTGGTGTACTAAATGCAGAATTGTGTGTGAAATTGTCCTTAGATTTATAACAATGATATTTATCTTGTCTTATATCTAATTTGCTTTTCTTTTTTCTTTTTGGTGGGATATCATTGGTGATTGCTGTGGCTGTGCAGAGTAGTTGCTGGTGAGTTCTAGCTTGTTCAGGCAAGTGAGCGGTATAGTTTTGGAGTTTATAACTCGTAGTGATAAAGCTACTCTTTGTTTATTACTTATCTTACACAGTGCTGATTGTTAGTGGTGCATTTGTCCAGTTACTTTTTATAGGAAGGATCATGGCTAGCCGTAGGTTGACCGCTCAGCAGGTTGTTGGTGTGCTTTTCGAGTCATCCTTTGACCATGGTTATGAGACTAACTCTGCATCTCAGGCAGAGTAGTAAGTGGAAGTTAATTTGTTTGTCAGAGAGGAATCATCTGATGATGAAGCCACTCTCAATGCTGATGAAGTGCCTGTTTTAGAGGAGGACACTGATGTGCCAATGGTGCAGCAGCCAGCGGCTGAAATGCTTCCCAATGGAAGACCTAACACCTGGGTTGCACCAAACATGGAGCAGCCACAGTTGCCTGCCTTTACTGGTCTCCCAGGGTGTAGAGTAAATAGGGAAAACATTTTGCCTGTCAACTTCTTTGATTTGTTTATGGACGATGTATTTTTGGAAGAGATTGTTGAGCAGACTAATTTGTATGCAGAGCAATATTTGAGGGACAACGCTGCCAGACTTAGGCCACACTCTAGAGCTATCCGGTGGATATCCACAAACCTGGAAGGGTTGAAAAAATTCTTGGGTTTAACTTTTTGGATGGGGCTGATAAGGAAGCCGTCACTGTCTTCATATCGGTCTACTAGTCCCTTGATGGCAACTGCTATATTTCCTGCAATCATGAGTCGTAACCGGTATGAGCTTCTTCTTCGGATGTTGCATTTTGTTGATAATGCTTTAGCCTTGCCATGAGATCACCGTGATTCTGACCGTCTTTTTAAGATTAGACCTGTCCTTTATTATTTTGTAGATCGGTTTTCAGGGATCTATGTTCCAGGCAACGAAATATCTGTAGATGAGTCTTTGGTCATGTTCAAGGGTTGTATGGTTTTTAGGTGGTACATTCCTAGCAAGAGGTCACGGTATGGAATTAAATTGTGTATGCTGTCTGAAAGTAGAACAGGATATGTTTATAATTGCCGGGTCTACACTGTTAGGGATTCCAGTATTGACCCCCCTGGTTTTCCGCCCACTTTTGGAGTTAGTGAGAAAAATGTGTGGTAACTTGGTAGACAACTGTTTAACAAAGGTCGCCATTTGTATGTAGATAACTTCTACACTGGAGTTAAGGTATTCAAGGAATTGTTCAGAGTGAACAATGTTGCTTGTGGCACAATCCGCTCTAATCGGAAAGGCTATCCAAGAGAGCTTGTCTGTAAAAATCTTGAGAAGGGACAGTGCAGTGCCTTACGGAATGTTGAGCTGCTAGCTCTGAAATTTGTAGACAAGAGGGATGTGTACGTGCTAACTACCATCCATGATGAGAGTACTTCACCTGTGGCTGTTTGGGGGTCAAGTTGCTGAAGTGCGCAAACGTGTGTGCAATTTAGACTACAGTAAGCACATGGGTGGTGTTGATAGAGTAGATCAGAGGTTGGAACCTTGCACTGCTGCTCGTAAGGCTTATGTTTGGTATAAGAAATTAGCAGTTCACCTGTTCCACTTGGCAACTTTTAATGCTTTTGTTGTGTTCAAGAATAGTTCTCCAGAGTCAAGGATGGCATTTGTGAAATTTCAGGAGTCTGTCGTATCGAGCCTTGTTGTACTGGAACAGGCAAGAGTGTCTAGAGAAACAGTGGTGGAGATGTGGCTAGGTTGAAAGATCGTCACTTTGCTGAGCACATTCCCCCCATGACCAAAACTTTCCTGCTAAGAGATGTAGAGTCTGTGCTCGAAGAGGTATCAGGAAGGAGACTAGGATGTACTGCCCTGATTTTTCTTCAAAGCCTGGGCTGTGTGTGGGTGGCTGTTTCAGGAGCTCCCACATACAGAAGAATTATTGAGAAATACCGTGAGCGTAAACTGCTGTTTTCTATTTTCACTTGTTCAGTTTCACGTTTGACATTGCTGTCATGTATTCCGTTAGAGCTTGTGTGTTTGTAGTTTTGTACTTATTTATAATTAGTGGTTTATTTATTGTTTAAAAAAAGTGATGGCGGTGTGCGTGGAGTGGTGCTTAGCTGGTGGTGTGCGTGGAGTGGCTCTTGGCTGGCGGTATGACTGGGGTGGTGCTTGGCTGGTGGTGTGTGTGCGGTGGCGCCTAGCTGGCAGTGTGTGTCGGGTGGCATTTGGCTGGCAGTGTGTGGGGTGCTGCTTGGCTGGCGGTGAGTGTGGAGTGGCACTTAGCTGGCGCTATGTGTGGGGTGACGCTTGGCTAGCAGTGCGGGTGGAGTGATGCTTGGCTGGCTGTGCCAGCCAAACGCCAGTCCACACAGTCCCATCAGCTGGTGTGATTGCTTTATCAGGCATGTGGGTGTATGAAAGTGATGGGCCCTTGAATGGAGCTGTCTGTTGATGTGAGTGTTGTAATGTGCTGGGCCCGCGGCTGGCAGCGTGAATGGTCTTGTGCAAGTCAAGTATGAAAGGTGTGTGAATGGACTTTAAAGCAGTTGGTGCCTAGACTCGGCTTTACTGCTCACAATCTGTGAGTTATTAACAGTGCATTTAACTATTGTGAAATCTCTTGTTAATAAATTTGATCTACTGAACCATCACTCACCCTCGTGCCAAATACAACCAGTATGTGCGGTGAAAATGACAAAACCTGCTCTGCTGTAATCAGGCGTCACGGCACACCCGTGACACGCTAGGTGTCTCTGGTGGGACCCCTATGATGAAGCATGCCACCAACTTGGTTGGCGGGTGATGGGTCTTTTTAACATAAACTAAGTGTGTTTCTTTCAACAATTTTAGTGTTTGAAACATCACAGAAGTACGTGGACACATCTAAATGACCTATGACAAAACTACCTGTGTTTGGGGGGGTACCTATGTTTTTGGTCCCAGGTGCGGCCTTCTTCTAGGGAAAACCTACCAAACCCAGACATTTTTTAAAACGGTGGGTTGCATGGATCTCCCAATATTCCTCAACTCGCTGTGCAATCATCTCCATCTCTAAAGGTTTTTGGCCTTTTTCTGATGCAGGAACCTGTGCCACCCACACAAGTGAGGTACCATTTTTATCGGGAGACTTAGCGGAATGCTGGCTTGAAGGAAATTTGTGGCTCCTCTCAGATTCCAGAACGTTGTGTTACCGAAATGTGAGGAAAAAGTGTTTTTTTGTGTCAAATTTTGAGGTTTGCACAGGATTCTGGGGAACAGAACCTGGTGAGAGGCCCACAAGTCACCCCAACTTCGATTCCCCTAGGTGTCTTCTTTTCAAATATGCACAGGTTTGGTAGGTTTCCCTAGGTACGGGCTCAGCTAGAGGCCAAAATACACAGCTAGGCATTTTGTAAAAAAACAGCTCTGATTTCATTGGGAAAATGTGATGTGTCCACGTTGTGCTTTGGGGCATTTCCTGTCATGGGGACTAGCCTACCCACACAAGCGAGGTGCCATTTTTATTGGGAGACTTAGGGGAATGCTTGGTGGAAGGACATTTGTGGCTCTTCTCAGATTAAAAAACTTTCTGTCACCAAAATGTGATGAAAAAGTTTTTTTTTTTGCCACAGTTTGAGGGTTGCAGGATTCTGGGTAAGAGAACCTGGTGAGAGCCCCACAAATCACCCCATCTTGGATTCACCTAAGTGTCTACTTTTAAAAAATGCACAGGTTTTGTACATTTCCCTAGGTGCAAAAAACACATCAGATTTCAATGTAAAAATGTGATATGTCCATGTTGGGTTTTCATGTTCCGAGCATTAGGCCTACCCACACAAGTGAGGTATCATTTTTATCGGGAGACTTGGGGTAATACAGAATAACAAAACAAGTGTTATTGCCCCTTGTCTTTCTCTACATTTTTTCTTGCAGATGTAAGACAGTGTGTAAAAAAGACATCTATTTGAGAAATCCCCTGTAATTCACATCTTAGTATGGGCACCTCGGAGTTCAGAGATGGGCAAATAACCACTCCTTCGCAACACCTTATCTTGTGCCCATTTTGGAAATACAAAGGTTTTCTTGATACCTATTTTTCACTCTTTATATTTCAACAAATGAATTGCTGTATACCCAGTATAGAAAGAAAACCCATTGCAAGGTACAAATCATTTATTTGCCCAGGGTACCTAGGGTTCTTGATGAACCTACAAGCCCTATATATCTCCGCAACAGAAGAGTCCACCAGACGTAACGGTATATTGCTTAAAAAAATCTGACATTGCAGGAAAAAGTTACAGAGTAAAACGTAGAGAAAAATTGCTGTTTTCTTCACCTCAATTTCAATATTTATTTTTCCGTTGTTATTTTGTGTAGGAAACCCTTGTAGGATCTCCACAAATTACCCCTTGCTGAATTCAGAATTTTGTCTACTTTTCAGAAATGTTTAGGTTTCTGGTATCCAGCATTGGTTTCACGCCCATTTCTGTCACTGACTGGAAGAAGGCTGAAAGCACAAAAAATCGTAAAAATTGGGTACGTCCCAGGAAAATGCCAAAATTGTGTTGAAAAATTGGGTTTTCTGATTCAAGTCTGCCTGTTCCTGAAAGCTGGGAAGCTGGTGATTTTAGCACTACAAACCCTTTGTTGATGCCATTTTCAGGGAAAAACCACAAGCCTTCTGCAGCCCCTTTTTCACTTTTTTTTAAAAAAAACGTAATTTTCACTGTATTTTGGCTAATTTCTTGGCCTCCTTCAGGGGAACCCACAAAGTCTGGGTACCTCTAGAATCCCTAGGATGTTGGAAAAAAAGGATGCAAATTTGGCTTGGCTAGCATATGTGGACAAAAACTTATGAGGGCCTAAGCGTGAACTGCCCCAAATAGCCAAAAAAGGCCTGGCACAGGAGGGGGAAAAGGCCTGCCAGCGAAGGGGTTAATGATGCTATAGAACATGCCATGAGTGATGTAATATGTGAGGCAGTTAGAAGTGCATGGTGAAAGTGAGAGTTATTGTTCATTTAGGGCATAAGTCATAGTTGCTTGAGATAACTATAGCTGGTGAATTTCTGTGTTTGGTTGTATTAAAACAGTATATTTTAACTGGCATTTTTACCTAATACTAATGTCCCTTTAACTTTTGTTTTTTTTCAGTCATTTACTATGGGTTTTTCTTTTAAATGTAACACAGTATTTGTATTCCTAACTATAAATTCACTTTTACCTTAGCTTTTTCAATGAATGTGTATGTTTTTTATTGTAGAGTAAGATGTCGACACCGTGGGCAGCATGGGGTTGGATGCATGGCGTGGCCTGTGGCCTGGCCTTGTGTCCAACTCCTCATTGGCACCCTACTCACACGCAGCACACTCTCTTTGTCTGTGCATGGTGTGGTTTGAGTGCAGTGCTTAGCCTATGGCTGTTAAGAACACCTAGGGGCATATTTATACTCCGTTTGCGCCGAAATTGCGTTGGTTTTTTTGACGCAATTTCGACGCAAAACTAACTCCATATTTATACTTTGGCGTTAGACGCATCTAGCGCCAAAGTTCATGGAGTTAGCGTCATTTTTTTGCGTGAACACCTTCCTTGCGTTAATGATATGCAAGGTAGGCGTTCCCGTCTTAAAAAATTACTGCGATGCATATGCGTCGTATTTATACTCCCGGGCAAAAATGACGCCCGGGAGTGGGCGGGTCTAAAAAACCCGCATTTGCGCCGGATTTTAGCGCCTGGGTCAGGGCAGGCGTTAAGGGACCTGTGGGCTCAGAATGAGCCCAGAGGTGCCCTCCCAAGCCCCAAGGGACACCCCCTGCCACCCTTGCCCACCCCAGGAGGACACCCAAGGATGGAGGGACCCACCCCAGGGACATTAAGGTAAGTCCAGGTAAGTATTTTTTTTTTATTTTTTTTTGTGGCATAGGGGGGCCTGATTTGTGCCCCCCTACATGCCACTATGCCCAATGACCATGCCCAGGGGACAGAGGTCCCCTGGGCATGGCCAATGGGCAAGGGGGCATGACTCCTGTCTTTGCTAAGACAGGAGTCATTTCAATGGGGGATGGGCGTCGTAAAAAAATGGCGCAAATCGGGTTGTGGCGAATTTTTTGCCTCAGCCTGACTTGCACCATTTCTGGACGCCCATACGCCATTTTCCCCCTACGCCGGCGCTGCCTGGTGTACGTCGTTTTTTTTAACGCACACCAGACAGCGCCGCCGGCTAACGCCGGCTAACGTCATTCAATAAATACGGCGCCGGCATGGTGCTTCAGAATGGCGTTAGCCGGCGCTAATTTTTTTGACGCAAAACTGCGTTGGCGCAGTTTTGCATCAAAAAGTATAAATATGGGCCCTAATGTGCTGGGGATTGGGGGTCATAGGCTCAGGCATGGGAGCTGCATGCCCCTCCCCCTTATATAAAAATAAGGCCATGAGGGATGAGGTGTGCAGGGCCATAGTGGTCTGGGGAGAGGAATGGCAAACCCTTTCAGGTTAATAAAAAAGCAAGGCCCAGGATGATGGGGTCCTTGGGTCCATAGAGGATCAGAACAGGGGCCACATGCCTCTCCCCTTGACATATATGTTTTAGCCCTGGTAGATGGGCTACCCAGGCCATCAATGCCCAGAGAGGGGTTTGCATGCCCTGTTCCACTTATTGAAAAAAGGCCTCAAGGTTTAGGTTTCCCTGACCCCAAGAGGGTTGAGATGGGGATCCCTGGGCCCCAAGAGAGTTGGGGGGAATGGTGTCCCCAGGACATGCAAGGGCTGTGTCTCCCCCCCCCCAAATATAAAAAAATGCAGCCCTCGAGGATGGGATATGAAGTGCCTGCAGAGATTCAGGTGGGGGGTCTCTGTGCACTTTTTTTGACAGATAGGCCTCAGGGGATGGCCTGTGTGAGGCCAAGGCCTGCGGTGTGGGGTTGGCTGCCCGTGAGGTTTGGATACAGGGCCTGGCTGTAGGTCAGGCAGTGTAATGGTGTTCCTTGCCTTTAAGGAATTGATCAATGAAAATCCTTGGTTTCTCTAAGGGCACAATAACTTGCACCCTCACCATGCACAGCTAATTACCCCACATATTACATTATTCATGACATATTCCATAACATCATTAATAACATCACTGCAACAGCTGAAATGACTTAATTGATTACAAGACTGTGCATGGTGGGGGCACAAGTTATAGTTACCTTTGAACATGGGTGATAGTTACTAGAGATAACTACAATCGGTGAATTTCAATGTTTTTCTATTTAACACATTATGTTGTTGCTAACGTTTTCCCATGACTATAACGTGACTGTAACTGACTGTAACCTTGCTTTTCTCAGTAAAAACAAATATATATATATATACATTACAGATAGGAAATGGAACTGAAAAAACTGTAGAAATTCACTGAAAAAAACAAAGCTTACTAGGACGTTATAGTTAGGTCCTGAATACCATAGAACTTAAGCAGTTATAGTTAGATGTTCTTTCAAATAACTATAACTTGCACCCTAAGGTAACTATAACGGGTGCCTCCACCAGGCACAGCTTTTTCTTTAAAAATATGACTGCTAATTTTTCATTTATAGCTTTAAGGACATTATAGAAGTTGTCACTATTGCTGTAATAGCTGGTGTAATTAGCAGTGCATGGTGAGGACGCCCCCCTCGATCTGAATTTGAAGAGAACCGCAGGGACGTGGCAGTCCCTGGGGACGCAAGGAGGCTGTGCTGCCCCTGCATCATTTTAACAAGCGCCCCTGAGAGGTGGAAGTCCTGGGGCTGTGGGGGGGGCCGCCTGGCCCCTCGGCATCCATTTCATTAAGTGCCTCGTGGAGGCAGTGGTCTCCGGGACTGAGGTGGGACCAGTTGCCCCACTTGCATCCGTATTAATAAGTATCCGGGGAAGTGATAGTCCCCCCACTTCTAAAATATGAATACCTCTGGGATGTGGCACACCCAACAGGCGTGGGAGCCCACACATTTTTATTTTTTATTTTGTCTACAAATTCATGGCGTTGTCACAAAAACGTGGCAAAAAAATTGAAAAAATCTGGGGGAGGGGGGGGGGGGCCTCCAGACCAGAGTTAAGGGGTCAGGGTGACTACCCTTGCAACTTGTCTTTTTTTTTCCTTTTTGTGGACGGTCACCCACACTTCCTGGTTGAAGTGTTGGCAGCCAATCAGAGCTGTGTATTCGCTGTGCATGAGCTCTTAATCCGTGAAGTCATCACAGCCAGTAATATACAAATGTATTTTCCTTTTAATATCTTCATAACTACTAGACGGATTTATACCAACTAATGGAAAGCATAATCTGTATACTGAAACCTACTTTTCTGCCAAATTTGGTGTAATTCTGTCCAATGGTTGGGGCTGTTGCCTTATTCAAAGGTCCTATTGGAATTAACACGGGAAACACAACTTTTTTGACCCCAACTTTTTCTTGTCACTCCTCAGAAAAGAAGCTCCAGGCATTAACCGCCTTTGTTAAATCAAAATCCTTTATTCCCGCTCAAGTCTGCATGACGCATTTCGGCCAGCACCCTACATATATCAACCCCATCAAATAGCAAAGACTGATTCCTTCAATGTCCTCCATCATACACACACTCATAAAAACCTGTCAGAGTAATTATGCTCAAAAATATAAAGTTATGGAAGATACAACATAATTCTATCCTCAGGCGTCGCATACACACTTTTCATATTGTATTTCCAACAATATTACACACCATATTTCAATTGTACACAACAATAATATGCATAATAAAAATGGATAAATGCAAGATGTGAATAGGTTGTCAGTACTTCAAAAGCGGGCATGTGTCATATTCAAATAAGCTTATACTTACTTTCCTAATTATGTCCCAGGTATTATTTCAGTGTAATCAAGTCAACAAAACATCCATTAACTAGTGAAACAAATCATGGCCAAGTGGCCTACTCTTCACAATCAATGCATGGTGGAGTCATCTCACTCATTGAGGAAAAGATATTTCATACTCATATGAAAAATATAGACATTCAAGAAAAAAGAAATGGAAACTTAGGGCCTGATTTAGATCTTGGTGGTAATGGTCCTGCCATCAGCTTTTCAACTGAAAATCTGCCACCCCCGTATTTAGATGTTGGCAGTCCCATAGATGAAAGCCCACATTTGAACCACTGTCCTTGCCAAGAAAGACCACCAACGTTGATGCCACAATAGTGAAAAGTGGTTCACAATGAAACTCTACACACCTTTTCTGCCATATAGATTCAGAAGTGCCATATTGCCAAGAAAAAAGTGGTGATCCAACCTCTATATCTGAGTTGGCAGATTGGCGTTCAAAGGGGTGAAAACTCACCTTTTTTCTACATTCCACCCCCTCCTTCAACTGGACACTACTGGAGAACACCTCCTTCACTGCTGACACTGACCCGGGGAGAAAACACAACCCCCTTCCATCACCTGACTCGAAGGAATGGATGCTGCATTGCCAAGGTATATTGGGTTGGCACTGCGCAGGAGGTGGGGGGCCTCTGCAGACAACTACATGTCGCTGTAATTGTTTTAAATGACTGTGAAATGCATATGTGGGGATACACAATGGTGTTACACATGGCTGGTGACACACTGGCAAAGCATGCATATCCCACACATGCAGAACTGTCATTGCAAAATGAATGATGGCACCACAATGACGGTACACTCACACTGGACAATGATGTCTATATGTGCGCATTGCAAAGGGACCTGTATGGGTAGGTTTGTGCTGTCAGTTGTGTATGTGTGTCTGTATGTGTGCGTATGGGGGATTGTCTGTTGGAGATGGAGGGAGCTGGCGTGTGTGGTGTGGTTGTGTCTGTATGTGTGTCACTTGCATGTGAGACTGATGTTGTGTATGTTGTGTTGCCGTGTGACAAATTCAGATGAGTGTTGTTTTGTGGTCGTTGTTGTCATACTGTGTGTAGTTGTGCTTGT
Organism: Pleurodeles waltl; assembly: GCF_031143425.1. NCBI lineage: Eukaryota > Metazoa > Chordata > Amphibia > Caudata > Salamandridae > Pleurodeles > Pleurodeles waltl. Next base: position 538,864,742 of record NC_090437.1, read on the forward strand.
GTGTAAGTGTGTTTTTGTAGCTGAGTGTGTAGTTGTGTTGGTTGTTGTGTTATGTGTGAGTGTAGTATCAATGGTGTGTGTATGTTGTGTTATGGATGTATGGCAATATTTGTTTTTGGCATGTACGGGTTGTGCTGTGTTGGAATGGCAATGGGTTATTGCCTGTGTATCATGTGTTGTGTAGTGCAGGGGTATACATGTGGCTGAGGGACAGTGTGTGTGTGTGCGTATCACTTACCCCTATTCCATAGCCCCTGTCATTGTACTAAGTCCATTGGGTTCGCTGCCATCTCCCTCCGTCAGCAATCTTTCACCATTCAATCCGCTTGCAGTACTGCAACATCTAAATATGGCGGACGGAACACAGTTAACTTGTGGGTCTTTTTGGATCCGCCATTGAGGTGGATTGACAGTGCAACCTCCAAGATCTAAACCAGGCCCTTAAACTCTCCCACCAAAATAAAACCTCAAAAAGTACACCAAAACAATTTCACATTCTGAGACTGCCCATACATCCCCTTAGGTGTATGTCTTGTGATCTGTCTGAAAATCAATTAACAGTGAAGTCACAAAATAACTTAAAGGATGCAATGTTGCTTCTGTAAGCAAGGAGAGAGAATGTCTCAATTAGCATTTAAAAACAAAAGACAATGTCCATGGTGATATGCACAAAAAGCTCCTTATCCAGTTTCAGCCCAGCAGGAGCCTTGCTGTTAAGTTTCAAAATATTCTTAGACTGAAAAAGTCATAGTTTTGTCTCTCTGTCTCCCTATCGTGATGTCATGGTGACTCTGTCAATCACAAAAAATGACAAGATATGAGGGTTCTGGTCATGTATCTCGGCCCAACACCTCTCCACAGGGTATTCGGTTCACAATGCCTAACGCTCCTAAGGTATTCCAATTCCTTTTTTTTTCACTGGGAAAATGGTGCTAACCACATATTGGAGACCACAAGGGCACACAAAGGGGCTCATTCTGACCCCGGCGGATGTGGGAGCACCGCCAACAGGCTGGCGGTGCCCCACAGGGCATTCTGACAGCGGTATCCTGCCGGTTTTCCGCTGCCCTGGGAATCCCCCATGGCGGCGCAGCTTGCTGCGCCACCATGGGGGATTCCGACCCCCTCACCGCCATCCTGTTCCTGGCGGTTCTGACCGCCAGGAACAGGATGGCGGTGAGGGGTGTCGTGGGGCCCCTGGGGGCCCCTGCAGTGCCCATGCCAATGGCATGGGCACTGCAGGGGCCCCCATAAGAGGGCCCCACTTTGAATTCCAGTGTCTGCTCAGCAGACACTGGAATTCGCGACGGGTGCAACTGCACCCGTCGCACCTTCCCACTCCGCCGGCTCCATTCGGAGCCGGCTTAATCGTGGGAAGGGGTTTCCCGCTGGGCTGGCAGGCGGCCTGCTGGCGGTAGCCTGCCAGCCAAGCGGGAAAGCCAGAATGGCCTCCGCGGTCTTTCGACCGCGGAGCGGCCATATGGCGGTTTCCTCCAGGCGGGCGCCTCCCGCCGCCCTCCGGGGTCTGAATGACCCCCAAAGACATAAACACAGAAATCACTGCTGCAGGTAATACATTTCTTACACCAACCTGTCCTTCCAGTGGGTAATTGATATGCTCTCCTGTAGTTACCACCCTTGTGGGCCTTGAACCTCCCACATTTTTAAAAGCAATGTTGTGACCTGAGTCACTTTCCTTTGCTACTCAGTTTACCCATGTAACTATTTACCAAAATGTCCCTCACAGATCTAGACCTCCTGTATCTAATTTGAAAATGTTGGTGTACTTCCTGACCTATCACAAGATCTGCTTTGATCAAATGGCAGAGTTTTGTAAGCATGTGTTTTATTTTAGCAGACTCAGAGTTATAGATGGTAATTAGTCTCACCTGGTTAGGCCAGTTTCCTGTTCTGTGCCTCTTACAAGAAGACTATCCCTTGATAGATTACTCGCCTTCTCACTGTCTGCCTTCAGAACTTGGGTAGGTTAGCCTCTAGCTCGTGAAGTATACTTCTTTCCACCCTTTGGTACGACTGTAGTGTGCTGCAGTTGTACTTCACCCTCACAAATTCCCCAAAGGAGATGCCCCATTTCAAATTCCCTTTGGTGTGGCTGTGGGCATGTAGAAGGCTATTACCTGTGGTTTTCTTGCAATAAAGGATAGTGTGCAGAGACCATTTACAATGTTTACATAGATGTCCAGAAATCCATCTCAGTTTTGTGGATCTTGTATGTAAGTGCTAAATGCAATTTATTATCTGAGCTATATTTCAGAAAACCCTGCTATATACGTCTGAAACCAACCCGAATTATAAAAAGATCAGCAATATATTGAGTCCAAAAAGCTATACGCTTGCTCCACCTCTCTTTTGTGGCTGCAAATACATGCTGTTCCTTCCACCACCAAAATCCCAGCATGACTTAGGGAAAAGCAACTGCTTATTGCAGTGCCTAGCTATTGTCCCATGTTTCATTGAAAAGGAAGAAATTATTCTCAAGACAAAACTTCAAGGTCTCCAATAACATCATGCAATGGTCACACATATGGATGCCTTGACTCCGAAAAGTGCCTACAACTTGAGTCCATAACTTGTGATTAGTGCAGGTGTACAAAGAAACCACATCCAAGGTAACCAGTGAATAACTGGTCTTCCAGGTTCTCTCACTAATTTTAGAAATGAAGTCAGTGCTGTCTCTACAGTATGATGGTAGATTTAAAACATGTGGTACAAAGAAAAAATCTAAAGAAACAAGACATGGATTCTAGAAGGTTATTACTGGTGTCAATAATAGGCCTGCCAAGTGGTTCTGTCCTGTTCTTATGCATCTTGGGCATCATGTAAAAACATGGTGCTGCGGGTTTGTTCACATAGAAAAATTGGAACTCTTCAGTACTCAAGAGTCCCCTTTCCCTACAATCCCCCAGAAGGGTTTGGTATTTTACAATGGTCTGTCTGTAAGTGTCATAAGTGATGAGCGCATAATTCCCTGAATTAGTTTGTTGTCTCCCTGCTTCCTGCAAATATTTCTTAACATCCCACAACACCACATTCACATTAGATGGCTTAATAATATTAGGATCTTGTGTCAGGGAATCTATGGCTAATCTCTGCCATTCCTGTAACATTCTCAGCATAATGCTTTTCATTGTTTCACCAGATCTACATAAGATCCCTAATCACCACCTCAGGAAAAGTATCAATGCTATTGTGTGGCATGACAGGGTTTCATCTGGAATTGTGTTTAAAGTGATTTGAGCTATTTCTATCAATCTTAAGGTTTCAATTAAATAAAGGATCCCTTTCCAGTGCCCAGTCAATCTCCCCACACTCCAACTTTCTTAAAGCAGTCAATCACTCAATGTGCCCCAAACATAAATTGTCAAAAGTCAGAGCACGAGCAGCAAGAGAGGATGGCGTTATAATACGTTTATTTTTTTGCATTAACATTTCCAGAATTTAAATTTGCGGAAAAAAATAGATATATCAATATGTGTCCTAGAATAATCCACAATTGCATCGGGATAAAAGTATGACTGCAGAAAAGCATTTCCCATGTACCAAACTCATTTTAGTAACCTATTACCAAATCGCAAAATGGGTTAGCAATTCGGTTTTAGGAGGGGGTCTGTTAAGAGTGTCCCTTCATAATAGCGAGTTGCAGGAGTATGTATGAGTATTTTGCGACTGGAATGCAGTCACAAAACATTCCCATTTTACCACCAACTTCACTTATTTGCAAATGGGAAAGGGCCCCCACGGAACCCCTCCCCCTATGTGGACATATTTGCAAACTGCCACTGCCTGCTCTTGAATATAAGATAAGAAAATATTTCATTTTTTTTTTTTTAAGGCATCATGTTGAAAAATGGCCTCTCTGAATAGTCATCCCAAATATTTGCCTTCCTCTGCTTCTTTTTTTGACCTAATTTTTGCAGGCTTTAGCAAACATGGTAACATTGGCTCATACCCAATTGGCATATTTAATTTACTTGTAAGTCTCTAGTAAAGTGCACTACACGTTCCCAGTGCCTGTAAATTAAATGCCACTAGTGGGCCTGCAGCACTGATTGTGCCACCCACATAAGTAGCCCCATAATCATGTCTCAGGTGGTTTCACTGCCACTTCGACTTGGCATTTAAAAGTACTTGCCAAGCCTTAAACTCTCCTTTTGCTACATATAAATCACCCCTAAAGTAACCCATAGGGCAGGGTGCCATGTAGGTAAAAGGCAGGTCATGTGCTTATGTGTTTTACATGTCCCGGTAGTGAAAACTCCAAAATTCATTTTCCACTACTGTGAGTCCTGCTCCTTTCATAGACTAGCATTGGGACTGCCATCATATACGTTTTGAGTGGTAGATTCTGCTGTGAATGGGGTAAACATGTCATATTTAGTGTGGCCAGAATGGTATTAAATATCCTGCTTATTTATTGAGGTTGGATATAATATTACTATTTTAGAAATGCCACTTTTAGAAAGTGAACATTTCTCTGCAATTAAACCCATCTGTGCCTTACCCTGTCTCCGGTCAACCTCTGGTATGTGCTGGTTGACATCTCCCTTGTGCATTTCACCCTGACAACAACAAACACAGGACACTCAGTCACACCTGCATTCATCTTCATATTGAATGGGTCTTCCTGGGCTGAAAGGGTGGAGGGCCTGACACTTACATTTCAAAGGCAAGTGGCCTGTCCTCACACAATGGACTGCTAAACCCCCTACAGCAACCCTGGCAGACAGGACTGAACTGAAAGGGGAACTTGTGCACTTCAAAACCACTCTTTGAAGTCTCTCCCACTTCAAAGGCTTTTTTGGGTATGTAAACTGGGTTTCTGGCCCCACCAAACCAGACACTTCTGGACCTACACCTTCACCCTGTCAAAGGAGTAGCCTGACTGCCAAAAGGACACATCTGGACTGCTTTGCTGAGAAGAACTTCTACCTGCTATTGCCTGATGGCCCCTGACTTTGCTGAAAAGGACTCTGCCTTCCACAAAAGTGCTTCCCAATCGCTTGGCTTGTGCTTGCCTCCTGTTTTCTGAAGTCTCAGAGCCAAAAAGACTCAAGGCCGTCATTATGACGTTGGTGTTCCTGACCCGCCATGCCTCTGGTCTCTGTCAGACTGCTGAAAGCGTGGTGGTGCAGGACTGCCAAAATATGACAGCGCTAGAGAACTGGCTGCATCACGGCTAGTTCATCACCTGTACCTCCAGGGGGGGTGGGGCTGCCTGGCTGAAGGTTGACCACCATACACCCCGGCGGTCCACCTAAAACTGCCTGCGGTATTTTGAGAATCCTTGCCACCAGGGATTCTGTGGCGGCAGCCCTGCCACAAAATCCCTGATGGTAAGGATACTGGTGACAGGAATACTCATTCCTGTCACCACAACAGGACTCCCCAGCCCCCTCCATAAGGGAACCCTCCACCCCGAACCTATCAGAAGCCTCCTACCCCCCCAAGCAGCATTGCCACCCCTCTCCCCGGTCCCCGTTCTGACCACCCCACACCCGACCCCCCTTCTGACCCCGCATCCTCCATCCATGCATGCACACATCACACTTACATATGTACACACACACATCTACGCTCACTCATTCACACACACATGCACACACAGCCACAACACACCCCACTCCCTGCATACAGGCATTCACGCAAGCACACAGACACTTGCACACATGCACACAAACACACAAACACACACAACACCCCTCCATCCCTCTTCATTCACTCACACAACACTCAGCACCCTCCCCTGTCAGATGATCGCCTTACCTGGTGGTCGTGGTGGTCGTCCGGGAGGGAACGGAGTCCATGGAGCTTGCTCTGCCACTAGCGCCCCACCAACACAACACCGCCTCACCGTTTACAATGTTGTGGTGATGTGGCGGTGGTGACAGAGCAGGCTCCACTAGACCGCCGACCGCCAGTATGGCTGCTGGTTGCTTCCCCACCAAATACTGGCAGAGAGTAGCCAGTAGCCATAATATGGCAGTCTGAAGGCTGTTGGCAGTCATACAGCAGGCATGACTTCAGCAGTCTACAAAACATACTGCTGAAGTTATAATAAGGGCCTTAATCTCCTCAGGAAACTCCTTGTGCATCGAAAATCGGTGCACCGCCTGTCAAAATCGATGCAAAGCCTGCATTGGGACCAAAAAATCACTGCACAGCCAATGAGAGCAATGCAGCCCGACTTCCTGACTGGAAATTTGACACAGAACCTGCCTTGCAACAGAAAATTCAATGCATCGTCAACCGGATCGATGCAGCGCTCGTTCCTTCTTTCAGCACATCAAGGATTTTCCCTGCATCATCCCTGGGCATCAAAGTATCCCTGCACCGCAGTGAAGAACCAAGACTGCATGTCAAAAAATGATGCAAACCCCTTGCAGTGTGAAAAGAAACTACCCATCGTCTTTGCCTCGTCAGAAAATTTGACTCAACACCACATTTCTTGACGCATTTCCTCCTCTGCAGTCTCAGTGCATCATTATTTTTGACACATACAAGGTACTGTGTGTAAAAAAAGAGACAACTGTTTATTTCTAATGATTAAGGGGGTTATTACAACTTTGGAGGAGGTGTTAATCCGTCCCAAAAGTGACGGTAAAGTGACGGATATACCACCAGCCGTATTACGAGTTCCATAGGATATAATGGACTCGTAATACGGCTGGTGGTATATCCGTCATTTTACTGTCACTTTTGGGACGGTTTAACACCTCCTCCAAAGTTGTAATAACCCCCTAAGTCTCTTTTAGACCTTTTAAAAGTGAAATTTCAGCTTGAGCTTATTGGATAGTTGTCATTTTGACCTCCTTTTATTCAGATAAATATTATCTATTTCTCTGAACCTATGTGGTATATTTTTGTGGTGTTTTCACTGTGGATTGTGTGTGACTTACCCTGACTTGGTTGTGGTCCCTACTTGGACAAGGGTGTTTACCTCTGACCCCTGGAGGCCACCATCCCAGTGAGTTTGGTCATTCACAATGGGATGCAAATTGCGACCTGCCTCATGAATATTGATGAGGCAGGTTTATTTGCAACCTATTGAGAATCGCTAACAGAGTCAAACACACTGTTATACATGGAAGTTTGCAATTTCCTAACAGCAAATTGCTCAAATTCACAATTAGGAAATTGCAACCCAGCGATTTTGTACATCCGACCCCAAGTTCTAAAAGAGACTGTTCATCTTTGCTTAATTCATGTGCAGAAAGATTGATAGCAGTCCACCAGTTTTAACCTGTTACTTTTCCTGGTCTGTTGGGTGGTTCTCCCAAGCAGCATGGAACATTTGTTTCTTTCTGGGGTTTCTTTCTTTTTTGTTGCTTGCGTCTTTTCCTCTAGGTAATTTTTTGAGTGGCCCCCTGCCCCATTGTTAAAAACAATATTCATACAAAGCTGTGAGAGCTAGGGTACCCTTCCCAAATTGAGCTGGTTGTTCCTCCGGGTCTCAATAATTTTTCAATCCTGATTCTGAAATTACAAGTTTTTGTTTTCTTAGTGTCCTAAACTGCTTCACTGCACCATCAAACTTCCTGCCAAAGGTCAAAATGCAACTGATCGCATAATCCACTTTATCACACAGAAATGTGCCTCTCCTATTAAGCTGCATTTCCTCTTTATACTTGACCATCCTGGTTTCCAGTTGTGTCATAAAACTACAAATGTATTTTTGACTGAGGTGGTGATCTAACAGCTGCTTAATCTTAATAATTTCATCACAGGTCTGCTCTAATTCAATTTTAGCATGTTTAGATTTTATTTTAGGGCATTGTATTATTTTGTATAGCTTAATGTGAGGTTTTTCCATTCAGCAGTGAGCACATGACAGTTTCAGTATTCCAAAAACGCAAACATTTATGTTTACTGTGGTGTCATGCCCATGTGACTTTATGAGGAGCAAGTAAAATGTTGCGTACAACATTGACCAATGCAGTTGCTTGCCGAAACACATCTGTACAATTTTTACTGCATGAAATAAACAATTTCATGTGCACCTGAGTGCCTGTCATCTTATTTGGCCTACTGGGGGTCATTACAACCCTGGCGGACGGTGTTAAAACGGTGGTAAGACCGCAAACAGGCCGGCGGAAAAAAAAGGGAATTATGACCGCCAACAAAGACAGCCACTTTAACACTCCGACCGCCACGGCGGTACAGACAAGCAGCGCGGCGGTCACCGCCAACAGACAGGCGGGAGACAAAGTACCGCCCACAGTATCACAACCTACCAATACCCCAGCTTTTCCGGGGCAGATTTACCATGGATAAAAACACGGCGGAAACAGCCATTTCAAAGGAAAAATGCTCACCTCAACACACTCCACGAGGAAGGAGGGCACCATGGAGCCGGAACTCCAAATACTCCCTGCGATAGTCTTCCTGCTCCTCTACGATCATCAGCAACTCCGGCGCTGAAGACAACGGTGAGTACTGCACCTACGACATAGGGGAGGGGGTAGGCAAAAGTCAGGGACACACACACGCAACACCCCCACCCCCACCCGACCCTCACCCACTACAACACACACACCAATGCATATCCAAACATCACAGTAACAACCCCCAACCCCCCCGGAAGAATGCAAAGACAAAAGGAAATGAGTTCAACCATTGTAATGTATCAAAATACAGTAAGCTAATATATACAGATATATATATACACATTCAACAAAATATACATCACGATTAGTAGTGCACCATTCAATGTCCGTGGACCACTGGGCCCAAAATGCATGGGCGAGGCCCACATCAGATACCTGACCAGAAACGGAGAGAACACTGCTGGGTCATCAGATCGAAATACAACAGGCACCTCAGGGGGAACGGAAGGGGGGGCACCTCAGCTGGATGACAGCACCGCGCCAGATCCACGGTGGGGCTCCATGCCCATTGATGTATCCTGGGGAGTGCAAAGCCACAGTCTCTCAAGTCTCTACAGTGGGTGGTTTGCCCACTGTACCATGCTGGGGAGTGCAAAGCCACAGTCTCTCAAGTCTCTACAGTGGCTGGGTTGCCCACTGTACCATCCTGGGGAGTGCAAAGACACAGGGGGTGATTCCGACCCTGGCGGTCCTTGACCGCCAGGGCCGGGGTCGGCGGGAGCACCGCCAACAGGCTGGCGGTGCGCCTAAGGGCATTCTGACCGTGGCGGTATGGCCGCGGACAGAACCGGAAAACCGGTGGTGTCCCGCCGGTTTTCCGCTGCCCTGAGGAATCCCCCATGGCGGCGCAGCTTGCTGCGCCGCCATGGGGGATTCCGACCCCCTCACCGCCATCCTGTTCCTGGCGGTTTCGACCGACAGGAACAGGATGGCGGTGAGGGGTGTCGTGGGGCCCCTGGGGGCCCCTGCAGTGCCCATGCCAATGGCACTGCACCCGTCGCACACCTTCCACTCCGCCGGCTCCATTCGGAGCCGGCTTCCTCGTAGAAGGGTGTTTCCCACTGGGCTGGCGGGCGGCCTTTTGGCGGTCGCCCGCCAGCCCAGTGGGAAACCCAGAATGACCGCCGTGGTCTTTTGACCGCGGTACGGTCTTCTGGCGGTTCCCGCTTGGAATGACCCCCACAGTCTCACAAGTCTTTTCAGTGGGTGGTTTGCCCACTGTACCATCCTGGGGAGTGCAAAACCACAGTCTCTCAAGTCTCTACAGTGGGTGGGTTGCCCACAGTACCATCCTGGGGAGTGCAAAGCCACAGTCTCACAAGTCTTTTCAGTGGGTGGTTTGCCCACTGCTTTATCGTGGGGACTGCAAAGCCACAGTCTCACAAGTCTTTTCAGTGGGTGGTTTGCCCACTGCTTTATCCTGGGGAGTGCAAAGCCACAGTCTCACAAGTCTTTTCAGTGGGTGGTTTGCCCACTGCATTATCCTGGGGAGTGCAAAGCCACAGTCTCACAAGTCTCTACAGTGGATGGTTTGCCCACTGTACCATCCTGGGGAGTGCAAAGCCACAGTCTCTCAAGTGGATGACAGTCTCCACTGGTTCTGGAGGGGGACTGGTGCCCAGAGTGCTTCATCCTGTTAAGGACTGAGGTAGTGGATGCTGTTCTCCACTGGTTCTGGAGGGGGACTGGTGCCCAGAGTGCTTCATCCTGTTAAGGACTGAGGTAGTGGATGCTGTTCTCCACTGGTTCTGGAGGTTCTGCCCAGAGTGCATCACTCTCCCCGTGACGGTCCCAGTTCCGTCACTGCCCCTGCTGCACATGGGCTACTGGTGCTTGACTTGGCGGTGCTTGCCCTGTTCAGCGGTGCTTGCCATGGCGGTCTTTGCCCTGTTCAGCGGTGCTTGCCCTGTTCAGCGGTGCTTGCCATGGCGGCCTTTGCCCTGTTCAGCGGTCTTTGCCCTGTTCAGCGGTGCTTGACTTTGCAGTTTCTGACCTGTTCAGCGGTGCTTGCTATGGCGGTCTTTGCCCTGTTCAGTGGTGCTTGACTTTGCAGTTTCTGACCTGTTCAGCGGTGCTTGCCATGGCGGTCTTTGCCCTGTTCAGCGGTGCTTGCCCTGTTCAGCGGTGCTTGACTTTGCTGTCTCTGACCTGTGCAGCGGTGTTTGCCATGGCGGTCCCTCATTGCCCAGCGGGGCTGTGGCTTCCGGGGACCTCCTGGACACTGACTCTGGCGGTGGTCTCCTGACCAGTGACGATGGGACGATTGGACTGCCCTCCTGGGCACTGACTCTGGCAGTGGTCTCCTGACCACTGACGATGGGACTGCCCTCCTGGGCACTGACTCTGGCGGTGGCGTCCTGGCCAGTGACGATCGGGCTGGCGGTGGCCTCCTGGGCAGCGGGGATGATGGCGGCCTTCTCCGCCGTGCTGCTCTTCCCAGACTTTGGCGCTTTCTTCTGCCCCTTCCCCACCTTGGGAGGAGTCACAGCTGAGTCGACACTCCCCCGGGACCCTTGTGAGCGGCTTTGCCAGTTGGAGTCTTCCCCCTGTCCCGTCGGGAACTGTCCAACTTCTGGTGCTTCACAGGTGGGGGACTGGCTGTGCTTTGGCTCCGTGTCACACTGGCTGCCCTGGTGCCCGGTGCACTCCACATACCTCTAACAGGCACCACTGGTACCAGAGATTTTTTGGCTGAGGTGCTAGTACGGGACCTATGAATTGGAGGGGGGGGTGGTGTGAAAGAGGTCAACGTTGCTCAGGAAAAGTTTCTGACGAACACTGGGACGGGTAGCTGGGGGGCTCTGGGAGTGGAGGAAGAGGAGGTGGTTGTAGGAGGTGTAACTTTTGATGATTTGGGTGCAGGTGCATGTTCTGGAGGCTGTCGTGAGGTGGATGGATGTTGGGTGTATGTGTTCCCACGTTTGTGTACTTTGGGAGGGGGTGTCACTGACACACTGGGAGAGGACACAGGGGATGTGTACATGGTAGTGGGGGTGGTGAGTGCAGGTGAGCGGGGTGTGGTGGTGGGACTTCTGGTGCGAGTCCTAGTGGCTGTAGTGGTAGTGCATGCAGGTGAGAGTGTAGACGAGACTGGGAGGGAGGAGGGAGACGACGAGGAGGGGGACACAGTGGAGGTAGTGGATGTTGCTGTGTCTGTATGTGGGTCATGATTGTGTGAGTGCCTGTGGGATGTGTGGTGCCTATGTTTGCCTGAGCTTCCCTTGTGTGTTGAATTGTGTGCAGGCTGGTCTGATGGTGTGCTTGGGATAGGCAGAGGTACAGGGGATTGGGTCTGGGTGGAGGAAGTTGGAGGGGGGAGGCTAGAGACAGGGACAATGGCAGCCATCAGTGCTGAGGCCAGAGATTGCAGGGTTCGATGATGGGCAGCCTGACCAGAATGAATGCCCTCCAGGAATGCATTAGTGTGTTGCAACTCCCTTTCTACACCCTGGATGGCATTCACAATGGTAGACTGCCCAACAGTGAGTGACCTGAGGAGGTCAATGGCCTCCTCACTGAGGGCAGCAGAGGTGACAGGGGCAGGGGCTAAGTTGCCTGGGGCGAAGGTGATGCCCACCCTCCTGGGTGAGCGGGCATGGGGCGAAGGCTGAGGGGCTGCTGGGAGGGCGGTGCTGGTAGGGCGGGTGGCGGCTGTACCTGTAGAAGTGGGGGGCACAGATGTTGCCCCCACCACAAGGGAGCTCCCATCGGAGGACGAGTCCGTGTCGCAGGTTGCTGATCCAGTGACCGCCGTGAAGCTCCCCTCATCCTCCGTCCCACTGGTGTATTCAGAGTCCGTGGTGTGGCCCTCCATGGCCATGTGGGATGCAGCTCTCTCGTGCTCCGGTGCCACTGTACCTCTGCCTGATGATGCTGATGCACAAAATAACAGGGAGAGCACAAAAGGCGGGGGGACTAAAGAAGAAAGACAGGTTGAGTGCATGGCTTACCGCTACCGTTGGCGGACAATACAGACACAGCAGCCCCCTGCACTACGCCGCGCTGTTGGGCTCCACAGATGCTGTTCCTGGGATGTGGCCTACATGGCTATGCTGGACATCTGTACACATAGATGACACAGGGGCATGTATACCTGTACTTGGCACTCTACAGAGGTGGGGTGGAGTGGCACATGGCCTGCATTACGGAGGGGCCTAGCCTACGGAGCTCGCCCTGGCCTAGGGAAACCCACAGCCCTCCTCCCCCACCCAGACCCCTCCACTGCGCGCAAAGTCAGCAGAATGATGTTTGACTCACCCCCTTGTGTCTGCTGTGATGCCCTCAAGCGCCCATCCAACTCAGGGTAGGCCACCGCCAGGATCCGGAACATCAGGGGGGTCATGGTGCGACGGGCACCCCTCCCACGTTGGGAGGTCATCCCCAGCTGATCCTCCGCCGTCTTCTTGCTCCAGCGGCGAATGTCCTCCCATCTTTTACGGCAGTGGGTGCTCCGTCTCTGGTGGACCACCAGGGTCCGGACGTCCTTGGCGATGGCACGCCAAATATCCTTCTTCTGGTGGACGGTGACCTACATGTCATGTACAGGGGAAGAAGAGAAGTCATTACCAACTGCACCGTTGAAGGGAGTGGCCCATATCCCTGCCCTTGCCATGTGGCACATGCATTCACACTCCTTCATGCTCGCAGAACTCTGCCCCCTTCCTTCTTACAACCATCCCTCTCCACCCAGGCATAGCCCATACAACTTGCACCCTATGTACTCACCTGTTGGTCTGGAGGACCGTAGAGCAGCGTGTACTTAGGGGAGGACCCCGTCCACGAGCTTCTCCAACTCCTGTGCAGTGAAGGCAGGGGCCCTTTCCCCAGACGCACGTGCCATTGTCTTTTCCAGACCGAGGTCACAGCAGCACTTGCAGTATAGGTCCTCTCCTGTCGAAGATCAGGTATCGAGTGATTCAACAGATTGAAAATGGCAGTCACGTCCGTGGCGGTGACGTCCGCGGCGGTGCGTATCATCACCGCCGGCGCACTTCGTCATTGGCTCCTGGGACCCATAGGGTCCAATGTTAACCAATGCACCATTGCGCTGCGGTCTTCGACCGCCTACCGCGACGGTGTACAGCGCCAGCGCAGTTACCTCACATCCAAGTGTCCCAGTTTAGAGGTCAGACAGCTGCCATTTCAGGTGCCCACATGGCTTCATTTTCAACTGCGTCACACATAGCTAGGCCTGGACTCACACACTTAAAGACAACTTTTTAGATTATGTTTCGTGTTCTGTGTAGCTGTGGGTACATACCTCTGAGTAGCTTGACTCTGTGGTCGCTTTTGTCCTTCCTAGGCTCCGTCAGCTGGGACATGTGAGGAGATGGCGGAATCCTCCGGTGTACCGACCGCTGGTGGACCTGTTGACAATGGAGAAGCAACATTTAATCATCACCTACAGGTTTGACCGTGCCACAATCCAGGAACTGTGTACCCAGTTGGAACCAGACCTGATGTCAGCAATCCGCCATCCCACAGGAATCCCCCCTCAAGTGCAGGTGCTATCAGTGCTCCATTTCCTTGCAAGTGGGTCATTTCAAACAACAGTGGCCATGGCATCAGGGATGTCCCAGCCTATGTTTTCCAACGTGTTGTCCAGAGTGTTGTCTGCCCTGCTGAAACACATGAGGAGCTTCATCATTTTCCCTCAGGTGGAGGATTTGGCTAGTGTTAAAGGTGACTTCTATGCCCTTGGACATATCCCCAACATCATAGGTGCCATTGATGGGACCCATGTAGCTCTGGTCCCATCCCACAGGAGTGAACAGGTGTATAGGAACCAGAATTTTCATTCGATTAATGTACAGATGGTATGTTTGGCAGACCAGTACATCTCCCAGGTAAATGCTATGTTCCCTGGCTCTGTGCATGACGTCTACATCCTGCGGAATAGCAGCATCCCTTATGTGATGGGTCAACTCCAGAGGCACCGTGTGTGGCTATTAGGGGACTCTGGTTACCCTAACCTGTCATGGCTATTGACCCCAGTGAGGAATCCCAGGACAAGGGCAGAGGAACGCTACAATGAGGCCCATGGGCGGACTAGGAGGGTGATCGAATGCACCTTCGGCCTCCTGAAGGCCAGGTTCAGGTGCCTCCATATGACAGGTGATTCCCTATTCTACTCATCAAGGAAGGTGTGCCAGATCATCATCGCCTGCTGTATGCTTCACAATCTTGCTTTGCGACGCCAGGTGCCTTTTCTGCAGGAGGATGGTCCAGATGACGGTGTTGTGGCAGCTGTGGAGCCTGTGGACAGTGATGAGGAGGAAGCAGAGGAAGAAGACATTGACAACAGGGACTCAGTCATACAGCAATATTTCCAGTGACACACAGGTGAGAACACTTTCTTGACTACTACAAGTACTTTCACACTTCTACCTCTATCCTGTCTGTCAATTTCAACCAGTATTTAGTAACTGAGTTGTACATTTCCATTACGGTTTCACAGGTGTGGTTACCAACGTGTGTCATCTACTTGCATCCTTCATGGACTTGTGATGTGTGACATAGGTATGCTGACATTACTATTGAGAACAGATTTTGTCACTGTCATGGCTAATACACATTTTCTAAATCACAGACTGATTTCAGATTGTTTTGTACTTCAAGGGTGTTTATTGAAGTGCTAATTATTGGAGGGGGTGGTAAAATGGTGAGGGGTGATGATGTAGGAATGTCCATGGCAGAGTCCAGTCTATTAGTCTCACAGGTGCATTGCCCATATGGGCATAGGAAGTGGAGCTGGGTCAGTTCCAATATGGACAGGGTTACAAAGTGGGACAGTGGGATGACAATCAGGGTGGTCTCATTTCTTGGCGGGGGTCTTGCCATTGTGCTCTGTCCTGTTCCTGGATCTCAGGGACCGCTTGCGGGGTGGTTCTCTGTCTGCAGGGGGTGGGGTGCTGGTGTGGTGGTCCTGTGGCAGGGCGTCCTGTCCACTAGCGCCGGCGGAGGTGGTGGGCAGTTTAGCGTCCATGCTAGTGTCAGGGGCCCCTTGGAGTGCCACGGTGTCCCTCATGGTGTTCTGTATGTCCTTAAGCACCCCTACGATGGTGCCCGGGGCGGAGCTGTGTGGTTCTGAGTTCCTCCCTGAAGCCCAAATACTGTTCCTCCTGCAGGCGCTGGGTCTCCTGAAACTTGGCCAGGACTGTAGCCATCGTCTCCTGGGAGTGGTGGTATGCTCCCACGATGGAGGAGAGGGCCTCGTGGAGAGTGGGTTCTCTTGGCCTGTCCGCCCCCTGTCGCACGGCAGCCCTCCCAGTTCCCCTGTGTTCCTGTGCCTCTGTCCCCTGGACCGTATGCCCACTACCACTGTCCCCTGGTCCCTGTTGTTGTTGGGGTGGTGGGTTATCCTGGGTTCCCTGTAGTGGTGGACACACAGCTGATTGATGTCTCCTGGGGACGGAGGTATGGGCCCGCTGGGTGGATGCTGTGCTGGTGTTACCAGAGGGTGGAAGGTCTGTGTTGGGCTGTGCCTGTGCGAGGGGAACCGACTGTCCTGAGGCCCACGATGGTCCGGGCTGGTCATCCGGATCCAGTTGGCCAGAGCTGCTGTCATCACTGTGGGCCTCTTCTGTGGGTGGGGTAGAGATATCCTGCAGGGGTGTAAAAGCATGATTATTGCATCTGTGTGTGTCATGGTGTGCAATGGGTGGGTAAGCGTGTACCCCAATGCTAGCATTCCTGTGTGGGGGATTGTGTGATGATGGTTGGGGGGGTGTTATGGGTATGTGCAGTGGGCATGCTTTAGTGAGGGGTATCCATGCTTTGTTGTGTCATGCAGGGCTTGGTGTTGGGATGGGTGGTTTGTGTTATCAGTACATTAGTGAGGAGTTGGAGTGATGGGGAGGGGGTGAGGGTGGGGGTGTGTGATAGCATGCAGGTAGGGTGGGGGATATGATAGTTAAGATTTGACTTACCAGTGTCCATTCCTCCACCGACTCCTCCCAGGCCCTCAGGATGCATAATGGTCAAGACCTGCTCCTCTCATGTTGTTAGTTGTGGGGGAGGAGGTGGGGGTCTGCCGCCAGTCCGCTGTACCGCGATGTTGTGCCTGGAGACCACAGAACGCACCTTCCCCCGTAGGTCGTTCCACCTCTTCCTGATGTCGTCCCGATTTCTTGGGTGCTGTCCCACTGCGTTGACCCTGTCGACTATTCTTCGCCATAGCTCCATCTTCCTAGCTATGGAGGTGTGCTGCACCTGTGATCCAAATAGCTGTGGCTCTACCCGTACGATTTCCTCCACCATGACCCTGAGCTCCTCCTCGGAGAACCTGGGGTGTCTTTGGCGTGCCATGGGGTGGTGTAGGTGATGTGTGGGGTGGTGTATGTGGTGATGAGTATGGTGATGTGTAGTGGTGTGTGGTGTTTTGTGCATGGATGTTGTGTGGGTGATGGTGTTGTGTGCCTCTCTGTGGTGGGGTTGTGTATTCTGTGCTCTCTCTCTGGCCTTCGTCAATCAGTTTTGGTCATAGGGGTTTGTGGGTGATGTTGGTGTGTGTTTTATATTGTATTGGGTGTGTGGGAGTGGTGTTTGTATGTGTATCAGGTGTTTGTAATTCGAATTGTTCAATGTGGCGGTGTTTTGGAGATGTATGTGTATTTTGAGCGCGGCGGTGTGTACCGCCAATGGAATACCACGGTTGAAAGACCGCAGCGTGGATTCGTGGGTCGTGATAGCATGGGCGTGTTTCTGTTGGCGTGATGGTGGAGGTTTTGTTTTCGCCAGTTTATCACTGACCTTTGGTGTGGTGGACTTGTGTGGGTGTCTGAATTTCGGCGGATTCCGAGATGTGGGTCATAATAGCTGTGGCGGATTTCCGCGCCGGTGTATTGGCGGTCTTCTGCACGGCGGTAAGCGGCTTTTACAGCCAATGTTGTAATGACTCCCACTGTATGCAGAGGGGGCATTCCCCCAATGGGGGGGCTGAAAAAATGGTGCAAGAAAGTCTAACAGATGTCCTTGCAACTTTTTTTCCGTCACTGCTCAGAGCAGGCATTAAAAGGGGCATGCCATCGAATACAATAGGCCCCTACTCTGTACATCAATAGCATCAATAAAAATGATGCTATTGCCCCATACCCTATGCCATGGTGCACCATATTTTAAATACAACGCACACATGGTGGCGGTAGGGGGGGCGCAAAAGGGTGAAAGAAAAGTAGCGCTGCACTGTGTGCAATGCCACTTTCCTTAAATATGCCCCTTAGTCAATGCTGGGCGGAAGGAACTTTGTTGCTCTGTGCAGATTCCAGAACTTTCCATCACAGAAACATGAGGAAAATGTGTTTTTTCAGTCAAAGTTTGAGGTTTACAAGGGATTCTGGTTAAAACAACCTGGTAAGAACCAGACACGTCGCTCCATCCTGCATTCCCCTAGGTATCTAGTATTTTTTTTTTAAATGTACAAGTAACACCACCCTGGATTTCCCCAGGTGTCTAGTTTTTTTTAAATGTATAGGTTTGCTAGGTTTCCCTAAGTGCCAGTTCAGGTAGGGCCCATACACCACAGCTACCCACTTTGAATGAAATAGGTCAGTTTTGCAGGGAAATATTTGATGTATCCATGCCGTTTGGGCCATTTACTGTTGCGGGCACTAGGCCTACCCACACAAGGGAGGTACCATTTTTATTCAGAAACTTAGAGGAACACAGAATAGTAGTATACATTTTATTACTAATTGAATTTTTGTGCATTTGCACCTTCCAAATGTTAGACAATGTGCAAGAAAGAAGTAATTTTGAGAAACACCCTCTAAGTCACATGCTAGTTTGGGTACCCACAAATTCAGAGATGTGTAAATAATCCCTGTTCCTAAACTTCATACTTTGTTCCCATTTTGGAAATACATAGGTTTCCTTGATACCTACTTTTCATAATTTATATTTTACCATATGGATTGCCCTATACTCGATACACAATGAAAAATCATTGCAAGATGTCGCTTAGTTATTGGCTCTGGGTACTTCGAAAAATCCACAAACCACATATATCCCCAAAACCGGAAGGGTCAGGCACATGAAATGGTGTAGAGCTTTTGTAAAACAGCTATTGTGATGAGAAGTTACAAATGAAAATGTTGTCACACATGCCCATTAAATTCCTTGTAATTTTCAATTTGTTTATTTCAACACTTGATTTATTTGGGAAAACCTTGAATGGTTTAAACAAATGACCCCTTGCTGAATTCAGAATGTTGTTTAGTTTCTGGAAATGTATAGCTTTCTAGGATGCACCATGGGTTTCATACCCATTTCCACCACAAACTGGAAAGAGGCTGAAAGCACAAGAAATAGAGAAAATGAGCTATCTCCCAGTAAAATGCAAAAATTGTTAGAATATTTGGTTTTCTGAATTAAGATGTCCTGTTCCTGAAAGCTGAAAATATGGTAACTTTAGGACTGCAAACCTTTTGTTAATGTCATTTGCAGGAAAAAACTGTCACTTTCTTCTGCAGCACTTTTTATTTTTTTCCCCCCAAGAACACAAGATGTAGGTATATTTTGGCTAATTTCTCAGTTCCCTCCAGGGGAATCCTGAAGCCCTGGGTACTTTTAGAATCCCTATGATGTTTGAAAAAAAGGACATAAATTTGTCATGGATAACTTAAGTAGACAAGAAGTTATAGAGGCCTAAGAATGAACTACCCCAAAAAGCCAAAACCAGGCTTTGCACTGGGGTTGGGAGGAGGCCTAGCAGCGAAGGGGTTAAAATATGTTTTGTTGGGAGAAGGGAACTTTATTATTGATGCTGGATGTGGCATTATTGTATGCTAGTATTCACCACACAGATGGCATCAGGGCAGTAGAACAATTACTCAAGGCAAGTCCCATCATATTTTACGAACATACAAACAGGTTACAGAGAATGAATAGTTTCTCAAACACAATGTAGTTTTCTTCAGTCATGACATATTTGAACAGCAGAGAGGGACTACAATGGGCACTTGTTTCTCCCCTAGTTACACAAAGCTCCACATGGGCTGGTGGATGGAACAGGTGCTCTGTGGCCCCCAACTGGACAAATGGAATGAAAACATTGCAGAGAATCAGCTCTAACGTTTGTCTCTGATTTCAACACAATGATTCAAATCTAGGCTTTACCTGCAGTGCAAGTGAGACTGAAGCAGACTTTTTGAATGTCAAGCTAGAGATACAAGAAAACAAAATAACTACAGCTCTCTATAGGACACCAAGGCCCATATTTATACTTTTTTAGTGCTGCATTTGCGTCAGAAAGCAGCGCAAATGCGGCACTAAAAAAGTATAAATATGGGTCCAAGTGTGGGCAACAGTATCCTGCATGCTAGGAGCTTTCATTATGTCCCATTGAAAGAAAGCATCTCCTATGGGGAGCCCTTGAGACCTTTAAAGCAAAGAGGATTTGCAGTACAAACAAATATGTTGCAAAGATTCAGTAAAAGAGGGTACAACAGTGCCACTTTAAACACTGTATGTAAGAAAGTAGTTAGACATAAGAAGAACTACAGAGAAAACATTATTAAAAAGAAGGAACATAGATTTTTAACTACATATCACAATGCACACCAATCTGTCAGAACTCCATTGAGGAAACACAGGCATCTCCTTACTAGTGCCCAAGTGATAGGAGAAGATCTCTCGAAAAGACTGTAAGTCACCTTCAGGAGAGCAAAATCTATGACAGCCTGGTTAGGAGTGACAGCAGGATAGAAAAGACAATGTGGTTAAAACCACTGGATGGCTTCATAAAATGCATGAAATTTAAAGCCTGCAAAAATGGGGAGAGCAGGACAGAAGTTCACATGTTTGGTAAAGGGACTTATAGAATAAAAGGTTGTTATACATGTAGGATGGAATATGTGGTATATATACTTAAGTGCACATGTCCCACAGTTTTTGAAGGGAGTACCACCCTACAGGTGCACAAAATAATTCTTAAGTATTTGAGGGCTATCAAAAAATTGTGCACGTCCTATCTTGTGGCAAGACATTTTCATTCTGTACATACAGGAGATAAAAAGTACAAGGAGTTAAGTACAACGCAATAGATGGTGCCCTAAGTAAGCAAGAGGTGGCAACAGAGAGAAACATTTGAGGACATTTGTGTCAAGATACATAATACCCGTAGACAGTAAAGGGCCTAAAGGCTTGAACTATGACGAGGGGATGCATTTACACCTGTGAACTCCTAGACTAAGAGGGAACACTCTGTATACAGGCAATCTGGGATGGGAGCATGCAACCTCTCTCCCTGAGTCAATTTCAACCCTGTGGACCCCATACCTGAAGTCCGAAGAATTAATGCAAGAGGAGGGGGCCATGTGGGACCTCTTTCCAGGCCCATTTTGGCCGTGAGTACCCCATCCCCCGTGGCCTGGAAAATTAGTGCAAGGGGAGGGGACTGCAAGGACACCCTCCTTGGGCTGATTTATACCCCAGGGACTCCATCCCCAGGGCCTAGCCAATAGCTAAAGGGGGATGGGACCATGAAGCACCCCTCCTCAGACTAATTATGGTCCCAAGGACCCCATCTTCTGGGGGCTGGCAAATTACTTCAAGGGGAGGGAGGCCACATGACTCCTTCCCCAGGCTGATTTCAGCACCACAGAACGTCATCCTTTGGGGTCTGGTGAATAAGCAAAAGGGAAGGGGGCCATGTGGCCCCTTCTCTGGGCCGATTTTGTCCTCGGTACCCCATCCCCTGGTGCTCAGCCAATTAGTGCAGAGGGAGGGGAGATATGCAGCCCCCCTTCATGGGTCAATTTTGGCCCCAGGGTCCCTGTCACCAGGGCCAACCACTTCATGCTGGGTGCCCAGACTCTATCCAGGACACCTAGTGTGTGCTGTTGTGGGCCACAGGAGAGCCTGAATGCCCCCACGGTCGCTGCAGGCATTCTCAGTTTTTCCCAGATGAAAGTCTGCTGTCAGCAACACGAGCAGTTTTCCTGCTACCATCCGCTGAGAGAGGACTTACTATTTGCTCTTGCTTAGTAGGAGGTGACAAAGCTCCCACCTAGCGAAATCAAGCATCTATGTCCCAAAGGTGGACACCATGGAACATAGGGAGCCACTCACAGACACACTCAGACACTCATGCACCCACTCACATACCCACTCAAAGAATTACAGACGCACTGAAACCCTCACGTACCCACACATGCTGACGCACCCACTAAGGCACTGATGCATGTACTCTCACACCTAGACAGAGACTCTCACAGCCACTCTCACCCCCAGATACACCTTCTCATACCTATTCTCTCACCCAAAGATGCAGGCCACTGCCAATTCCTGCCATGCATGGCCAAATGGCCATGGACAGTGTTTAGTTAGGGGTGTTGGGAGCAGGGTCTGGCTGCAGTCCTGGCCTTGCAGCCAACTCCCTGCTGCACAGTTCAAAGGCTGTGCACAAAGCAAGGTTGGGTGATTATAGGGGATTGGCCTCAGGGCCAGAGGCTGTGAATGGCGGTGGTTGGATTAACCTATAGGAATGAAAATTACTGTATGTTAAAAAAAACTATAGAAATTCATTGAAAAAAACAAAGGTTACAGTGACGTTATAGTTAAGAAATAGAATTTGAAAAACAACACATAGAAATTCACTTAAAAAACCAAAGGTTAAAGGGACATTATAGTTAGGCTTACATTTTAAATGTACAAAACCATAGCAATTGACTTGTTATAGTTAGAGTTATCTCAAGTAACTGTATTTCGTGCCCTCACCATGCCTTGCTAATTACCCTACAAATTACGACAGTCATTACACCTTTGATAACATTATTGATAATACCATTGTAATAATTATAGTAACATTTTTGACAAAAAACTGCATTGATGATGATCTGTCATGTAGGGACGGAGAAAGAAAAGGGGGTCAAAAAGTTGTGTTTCCCATGTTAATTCCCATAGGACCTTTGAACACGACTACAACCTTAACCACTGGACAGAATTACACCAAATTTGTCAGAAAGCTAGCTTTCCGTATGCAGATTGTGCTTTTAGTTATTTGGGGTGAATCCATTCAGTAGTATGAGAACTTAAGGAAAATCCAAACTTGTATACCTCTGGCCATGAATTTGTTTGTGAATGCTTGCGCAAATAGAAGTGCTGTAATTGGCTGGCCAAAATCCGTCTAGAAAGTTGCGGCTGCCATTTTATGTTATGAGAGAGGGCCCTCAGGTTTGAAAATAGAAATAATACGTGGTGTGAGGGGTCAGGATGGAGGTACCCTGACCCCAGGGGTGTGAAATAGGGGTGTTTTAGCATTGAATTCTAGGTGTTAAATGATTTTTCATCACCATGCACGAGAATCAAGGATATTCTTGAATATTCAAAGATATTGGGGGTCATTCTGACCCTGGCGGCCGGTGACTGCCAGGGTCACCGACCACGGGAGCACCGCCAACAGGCTGGCGGTGCTCCCGAGGGCATTCTGACCGCGGCGGTTCAGCCGCGGTCAGAAAGGGTAAACCGGCGGTCTCCCGCCGGTTTACCGCTGCCCCAATGAATCCTCCATGGCGGCGGAGTGCGCTCCGCCGCCATGGGGATTCAGACACCCCCTACCGCCATCCTGTTCATGGCGGGAAACCCGCCATGAACAGGATGGCGGTAGGGGGTGCCGTGGTGCCCCTGGGGGCCCCTGCAGTGCCCATGCCAATGGCATGGGCACTGCAGGGGCCCCCGTAAGAGGGCCCCGCAAAGTATTTCAGTGTCTGCTTTGCAGACACTGAAATACGCGACGGGTGCAACTGCACCCGTCGCAACCCTGCAACTACGCCGGCTCAATTCTGAGCCGGCGTCCTCGTTGCAGGGGCATTTCTGCTGGGCCGGCGGCCGCTCTTTTGGAGAGCGCCCAGTGGAAATGTCTGAATGGCCGCCGCGGTCTTTTGACCGCGGTGCGGTCATTTCACGGCGGTACCTTGGCGGACAGCCTCCGCCGTCCGCCAAGGTTAAAATCACCCCCATTATCTAAAATTTGAGAATATGCAAAAAAAGTTTTTACAAATCACAGATTAATGCCCACTCACACACCCACTCAAACACTTATGCACCCACTCTGATCCCACTCGTAGACTCACACACCCACTTTCAGACCCACTCAGACACACACACACCCTCTCACAGGCTGCAGGCTCTGCGACCAACCCACATTGCACACAGTTGAAGGCCATGTATGGCGGTGGTTGGAATAATGTATAGTTACAAGAATTACTTTACGTTCAAATACAATAATAGAAATTCATGGGAAAAAAAACTAAGGTAACAGGGACGTTATAGTTAGGTTCTGAATTTAACTTAAGGAAAATCCAAACTTGTATACCTCTGGCCATGAATTTGTTTGTGAATGCTTGCGCAAATAGAAGTGCTGTAATTGGCTGGCCAAAATCCGTCTAGAAAGTTGGGCTGCCATTTTATGTTATGAGAGAGGGCCCTCAGGTTTGAAAATAGAAATAATACGTGGTGTGAGGGGTCAGGATGGAGGTACCCTGACCCCAGGGGTGTGAAATAGGGGTGTTTTAGCATTGAATTCTAGGTGTTAAATGATTTTTCATCACCATGCACGAGAATCAAGGATATTCTTGAATATTCAAAGATATTGGGGGTCATTCTGACCCTGGCGGCCGGTGACTGCCAGGGTCACCGACCACGGGAGCACCGCCAACAGGCTGGCGGTGCTCCCGAGGGCATTCTGACCGCGGCGGTTCAGCCGCGGTCAGAAAGGGTAAACCGGCGGTCTCCCGCCGGTTTACCGCTGCCCCAATGAATCCTCCATGGCGGCGGAGTGCGCTCCGCCGCCATGGGGATTCAGACACCCCCTACCGCCATCCTGTTCATGGCGGGAAACCCGCCATGAACAGGATGGCAGTAGGGGGTGCCGTGGTGCCCCTGGGGGCCCCTGCAGTGCCCATGCCAATGGCATGGGCACTGCAGGGGCCCCCGTAAGAGGGCCCCGCAAAGTATTTCAGTGTCTGCTTTGCAGACACTGAAATACGCGACGGGTGCAACTGCACCCGTCGCAACCCTGCAACTACGCCGGCTCAATTCTGAGCCGGCGTCCTCGTTGCAGGGGCATTTCTGCTGGGCCGGCGGCCGCTCTTTTGGAGAGCGCCCAGTGGAAATGTCTGAATGGCCGACGCGGTCTTTTGACCGCGGTGCGGTCATTTCACGGCGGTACCTTGGCGGACAGCCTCCGCCGTCCGCCAAGGTTAAAATCACCCCCATTATCTAAAATTTGAGAATATGCAAAAAAAGTTTTTACAAATCACAGATTAATGCCCACTCACACACCCACTCAAACACTTATGCACCCACTCTGATCCCACTCGTAGACTCACACACCCACTTTCAGACCCACTCAGACACACACACACCCTCTCACAGGCTGCAGGCTCTGCGACCAACCCACATTGCACACAGTTGAAGGCCATGTATGGCGGTGGTTGGAATAATGTATAGTTACAAGAATTACTTTACGTTCAAATACAATAATAGAAATTCATGGGAAAAAAAACTAAGGTAACAGGGACGTTATAGTTAGGTTCTGAATTTAACTTAAGGAAAATCCAAACTTGTATACCTCTGGCCATGAATTTGTTTGTGAATGCTTGCGCAAATAGAAGTGCTGTAATTGGCTGGCCAAAATCCGTCTAGAAAGTTGGGCTGCCATTTTATGTTATGAGAGAGGGCCCTCAGGTTTGAAAATAGAAATAATACGTGGTGTGAGGGGTCAGGATGGAGGTACCCTGACCCCAGGGGTGTGAAATAGGGGTGTTTTAGCATTGAATTCTAGGTGTTAAATGATTTTTCATCACCATGCACGAGAATCAAGGATATTCTTGAATATTCAAAGATATTGGGGGTCATTCTGACCCTGGCGGCCGGTGACTGCCAGGGTCACCGACCACGGGAGCACCGCCAACAGGCTGGCGGTGCTCCCGAGGGCATTCTGACCGCGGCGGTTCAGCCGCGGTCAGAAAGGGTAAACCGGCGGTCTCCCGCCGGTTTACCGCTGCCCCAATGAATCCTCCATGGCGGCGGAGTGCGCTCCGCCGCCATGGGGATTCAGACACCCCCTACCGCCATCCTGTTCATGGCGGGAAACCCGCCATGAACAGGATGGCGGTAGGGGGTGCCGTGGTGCCCCTGGGGGCCCCTGCAGTGCCCATGCCAATGGCATGGGCACTGCAGGGGCCCCCGTAAGAGGGCCCCGCAAAGTATTTCAGTGTCTGCTTTGCAGACACTGAAATACGCGACGGGTGCAACTGCACCCGTCGCAACCCTGCAACTACGCCGGCTCAATTCTGAGCCGGCGTCCTCGTTGCAGGGGCATTTCTGCTGGGCCGGCGGCCGCTCTTTTGGAGAGCGCCCAGTGGAAATGTCTGAATGGCCGCCGCGGTCTTTTGACCGCGGTGCGGTCATTTCACGGCGGTACCTTGGCGGACAGCCTCCGCCGTCCGCCAAGGTTAAAATCACCCCCATTATCTAAAATTTGAGAATATGCAAAAAAAGTTTTTACAAATCACAGATTAATGCCCACTCACACACCCACTCAAACACTTATGCACCCACTCTGATCCCACTCGTAGACTCACACACCCACTTTCAGACCCACTCAGACACACACACACCCTCTCACAGGCTGCAGGCTCTGCGACCAACCCACATTGCACACAGTTGAAGGCCATGTATGGCGGTGGTTGGAATAATGTATAGTTACAAGAATTACTTTACGTTCAAATACAATAATAGAAATTCATGGGAAAAAAAACTAAGGTAACAGGGACGTTATAGTTAGGTTCTGAATTTACTTATACAAAACCATAGAAACCCGCATCCCTGCCATGAATAGTTTTCTCATCAATAATTTCATAGCAAACGTTGCAGTGATAGTATTAATTATGTAATAGAAGATGTCATCAATAATGTAATATGTGGTGAAATTAGCTGTGCATGGTGACGGTACGAGTTATAGTTACCCTAGGACACAAGTTACAGTTACTTGAAATAACTCTAACTGTTCCAGCTGAATTTCCATGGTCTTGTGCAATTAAATTCAAAACGTAACTATAACATCCCTGAAACTTTTGTTTTTTTTAGTGAATTTTTAAGGTTTTTCAGATGCTAATTTCTAACTATAACATCCCAGTAACCTTTGTTTTTTTCACAGAATTTCTATTTCTTTTATTGCAGGGGTGTGCTGGCAACAGGGCCTAGCCCCAACTCCCCTCATGCATGTAACCCTGTGCTGTGCTCGGCCTTCAGCCTTGTGCAACAGGTGTTGACTGCAGGGCCTAGCCAACCCCTCATAGGCATACAACCCTGCTCCCCAAATATTTTCTGTGCCTTCTCCTTGCTTCCCCCTCATTTTTATTGGTTTCTTCTCACTTCCCCCCATATTTTGTGTGACCTCTCCTTGCTTTTCCCTCATTTTCACTGCTTTCTTCTTGCTTTTTTCTGAGTATTTTGTAGGTTTTTTTCTTTGCTGTTTTCTCATTCTCACTGTTTCTCCTTACTTTATCTCCTTTTTTTGAGTGCCTTCTTCTTGCTTTTCCTTTGTTCTCACTGCTTTCCCCTTGTTTTTCACCTTTTTTGGTGTGCACTTTCCTGGTTTTCCCTCGATCTCACTGCTTTCACCTTGCTTTTTCTTCTGTATTCTCTGTACCTCTCCTTGCTTTCCCCTCATTTTTACTGCTTTTTCTTCACTTCCCCCATATTGTGTGCGTCCCCTCCTTGCTTTTCCCTCATCCTCACTGCTTTCACCTTGCTTTCCCACCGACGTTTTTGTGTGCCATCTCCTTTTTGTTTGTCACATTCACACTACTTTCTCCTTGCTTTTTCATCTATTATTTGAGTACCCTCTGCTTGCTTTTCCCTCATTCTCTCTGCTTTCACCTTTCTTTTTTCACCAGTATTTGGTGTGCCTTCTCCTTGCCTTTCCCTTGTTCTCACTGCTTTCTCCCTGCGTTTTCACCCCCTGTAAATCTTGAATATAACAATACATAGTGAGTAACCTGTGTAATATGATCCTATATTGCCACTAATCCTCCAATGGCAATATAGGTCCATGTTGCACAATTACTGGAAGATGACGTTGAAAGCGAGAGAGAGAGAGAAATAGAGAGAGAAAGGGAGAGAGAGAGAGAGAGAGAGAGAGAGAGAGAGAAAGAGAGAGTATAATATACATTTTTAAACCAAGAATACACATATAACATGTCCTTGGAATGCACGTGGGTCACTCTACACCTCTGTGGAACCGAATGATTCAAAGTTGCTTGGACATCATAAAGTTGAAATATAGAGATAAAATGATTAACAGCAAAGAATGGTGAGACCAGGAACAGGGTTATTCTTGTCTATACAAGGGATGGAGGACAAGCGAAAAAAAAAGTGATTGGAGACAAATCCATCCTCTTGGTGGTGCATCAATAATGGTAGAGAGCTGCTGTGGTCATCAAAGTGCTTGTACGGAGACTTATACTTGCCCAGATCATGCCACTTCATCATTGAATGTGTTAGCAAGAACCACTGACTGTCTGATGAACAAGAGTGGCCTATATGATGGCTCTCTGGGGCTTGAAGAACAAACGTTTATCGGACTTGGTGAGTATGCGTTGTTTTGTAAATCAGTTGTGGAAAATTTTAAGGCAATTTTTGGGTGCTCGTTTGTTTGTTTTCCCTAAACCCAGAAGCTGGTGAGTTCCCTCTGTAATGAAAGATGTTGTTGAAGACACGCTCTGCCTATACACACATTGCTTCAGGCACCCTGATATCCTTCACAAACAAACAAACATACGCACACACTCAGAACTGACTGGAAAACAAATCAGCCCTGGAAAAAAATACACAATCAAGTCCCACACCACGGGAGGCATTGACTTTACTGCCTACAAAGGGTCTGTGGTAACATGGTTGTGCCATGGTACCCTTTGTGTTCTAAAAGCAGGTCCAGAGCTGTCAGCCTGTCATGAAAATACATGAGCAGCAAAAGAGCCACTGAAGCCCTGCACACACTTTTTTGCTTCTTGCACGTCTACTCTCTTTCTGACACAAATACACACAGTTGCTTATTTTCATACCTATAAACACTTGCATGCCCTATTCCTCTCTTTGAAATACATTTTTGCCACATCAAAACCTTTTATGCACAACACACACCTGTCCAGGCCCTCACACTATCCTTTATTTGCAGTTACACTCAAATACACTTGATGAAGAAATATAAACCAATGCACCTAAAAGGACATCCTTATTATCCCGATTTACAGGCAGTGATCTGTGCGACGGGTGCTGCTGCACCCGCCACACACTAACATTGTCGACGGCTCCATTTGGAACCTCTGTCAATGTTACAGCCCCTTTCCCCGCTGGGCTGGGGGGCGGAAACACTGTTTCCGCCTGCCGGCCCAGCATGGAAAACATTATACGGCCGGCGGGGGTGTAGTCGCGCTGGCGGTCTTCTATTGATCGCCAGCGCGGATCTCATTGGTTTTTACTGCCGAGATCATAATGAGGGCCATAGTATTTAATCATGCAAGCCATCTTAACTGTCTCACTTAGTATATTTATGTGTTTGTATTTTTTTTTTATTCCTCCTACAGCTGAGTAGGAGAGTTCCCATATTCATTGTGTTTAAATGTTTTCCACTTTCAGTTTTACCTCACAGGCCAATAGCTGCCTGACCTAAGCAACCGCCTATCACTGTCTCCAACCCTCAGCTGGAGCTTTGGACCTGAGTGTTTTTCACTAATTTCCAGATTCATTATATATGCACTAAAAATCCCTCATTCCTGCTGCTGGTCCCTGGCATAGCACTAACAAAATTGGGAAAATGTGGGTAGTTGGCAGGCTTCTTGCTCATACCAGGGAACTCTCCTTCAAGAGCCCATACAGCACAGTAGGTGACCCCAAAGATGTCATCAGGCCACATGTGCAGTTTGTGGTTTGTGGCACAAAAGTGGGCCTGAGAGGTCAGGTTAGTATCTTCTTCCATTGGCTGATTAAAATACAGGACAGAAGCCATGGGGTGCTCTTGGTAGTGGTACTTTACATGATTAGCTATTCCTTCACTCCTTCTGTGACTCAATTATTCAGTCTCTTATGTCTAGTCTCATATTTCTTCTGCTACGTGAGGTTTTGAGTTGGTGAATGCTTTAGAGATGGAGAGATGTTCTGCATGGTGGTTTTAAACACACTGCTGGCCACTGGGCAGAAAAGACAAAATTATACTCCTCCCACTTAAGGTGGAGCTCCTATTCAATTACAGGCATGTGAGGGTAATATGACTGGACTACAGCAGCTATGGTTCAGATTTACAAACAGCTTTATGTGGGTTTACATTACTTTAAAAAGAAAAACAGATACAAAGTGTTGTAGTGCAATTTGCAATCCAACATACATTGCGATTTGTGTACTGTTTCAACCTAAAATTAGGCAAAGCTGTGCAATGCACTCCCTTGCATTAATTTTGCTTCAAGAGTTTTTTCCATGGGTGGTGCAAGGGCGGTCAAAAGCAACTACCCATGTTGTTTGACATGAGTATCTATCTATAAAGAACTATAGACAGTGATTTACATCTAAAATCATGTACCTCCTCGAGGCATTAGTAACATTTCTCTTCGTTATTCCCTCTTTGCATGGGTGCTGAATTCTACAGCACACCTACAAAGTGGGAAATATCTTAAACCGTAGTTTTATACTTGAAGGGGCCCCTTCCAGTTCCGTATCTATGCTAACACAAAGCAGATACCCTTGCACTAAGTTGCAGGGTGTCTGCATTGGAGCATGGTTGCCAAAAGCAAAATAGCACCACATCTTAGTAGGAATGGGGCTGTTCTGCTCTCTCCCAACTATGCAATGCAGCACAGCCACATACTGACTGCACAGCTTTACATGAATTGTGCTTAATCTGAGCCTATGTGTTGAAGACAGGGGAAATCATCCTCTATAAAACAAACATTGGCACTGTCAGTAGGTATGTATTATAAATTAAAGTGCCTTTTGTGTCACTGATGAGTGTAGACATTCATTAATTCATCATAGACACATTTTCATCTTTGCACTCATGCATTCATTCATTAATCCACTGATGCATCTTTCCATTCACCCTCTGATACAACTGCAATAAAATACAAACTCAACAACATGTTTGAGATAAATTAAAAGAATACAAGTAGAACAACAAAATTATGGTGGCTTCTAAACATAGCGGGCATACGTTCACAGCACCATAACCAAACATGGCAGCCAATGTCCATTTTGCATAGGTAGTATACATGGTTTATCATTGTTTTAAAGTTAAAGCATGGCTGTCACATTTTGAACCAACGTGTTGGATACCTTGAAATGGTATAGCAATGATACACTATGAACAACAACATTCCATTATGATCTGCACATGGAATGTCGCACACTGCAGATGAAATGAGCAGCAAGCAACCCATTAGCACTGGCTGGACAGGTGTAGTGTCATTTTAAGAAAAATTTTAAGAAAAAACAAAGAAATGAACAAGGATATACAAAAGGAGAAAATGTAAAAAATAAAGCCTGGAAGGCAGCCCAAAAAGTGGAACCTGCTCTTTTTCATTTGGATGTACATGTGTAATCAGAAAATGCCATCATTCACAGGGCAAATGACTGATGCAGACTGAACCATTATCCCATGTGGTTCAGTGTTCTGCATGGAAGTAGAGTGTAAATGACACTCAGACAGACCAATGGCAGAACAGGTTGCACCCATAGACCCTCTCTGTATCTATGTGGTTATATTTATATATATCTTTATTACAAGATCCTGGCAGACATCCAAGAAAAGATTCTAGCAAGAATTATTCCAGTGAAAATCTTCTCTCTTCAGGGCTTGTCAGCAGTAGTAACCAATACCAAAATCATTTCCTAGAAAGTTAATCTGGCATGTAGTAAAATAGAAATCTGTAAGGGGTTTATCAGAGAGAAATGATAAACCACCCTTACATGCCTGTTGATTTTAATGTATGCTTTTTCATAATCAATATGTCAAGCCTAATGTATTTACCATAAATTTACAGAAAAATCAAAGCAGACCTATGGTAACAAAAATATTTTTTCCTAGTAAACCTATCATGCCTATGGTTTCTAGCGATAGCTCATCATCATAACCAAGGCCTTGTGTTCTCAAAATCTGGCTTCTCAAAATACGAGCGAAAGGCATACAGTCATACAAGCAGATAGTATACAAAGTTACAGTTGGCAAAGCCAAATATTAAGAGAGCTTGCAGCGTATGCTCACAGAACAAATCTTTTATACCCATGGTTTGTCAGAGAGGATTACCAGCACTGAAATATTTACTATGGAAATCTGTGAAATTCTATATAACAAAATATTTATCTGTAGGTTTTAATGCAAAACAATAGCAATCTACCCTTAAATCTCTATTGACTTTAACATATGCTTTTCACAATCAATATTTCAGGCCTACTGACTTTATTGTAACTTTTCATTATAAACAAATAGACACAATACCTTTATCATTGGCCTGTCACCATAATCAATTTAAGGCCATTTTACTGAGTGTAAGCTTTTTACAAGCAACCATGTGGCATATAGTCATACGTGTACAAATGTATACAAAATTACAGTTGGCTAAGCAAAATACTTTTGCTCCTAAGAAAGCCTAGTAGGGATCATAGTAGTACATATCTTCTATTGCCACAGTTTGTTTTAAGGTAGATCAAAATACTATAGCCTTTGCCTACTACAGAAATATGTGAAATTCCATGTAGTAAAGTAAGTGCTGTGATAACAATTCATCCTGAAAAGCTTATTTTCTTTAACACATGCTTTTCAAAATAGATAGATGAGGTCTTCTGGCTTTATCATAACATTATATAGTAAAGATCAAACCTATGAAATCTTGCATGCATTTTCCCAGTGAACTAATGAAGCCATTAACCTTAAACATTGGCTTTACACTTTATCTAACACCAGCCAATTCAAGTGCACATAAACTGGCCACCAACATTTATACAGTTACAAAATGGAAAAAGTAGGAAATTGCAGCTAGCAAAACAATACACAATCCCTATCAACAGTGCCTGGCAAGAATCATCTTAGTGAAACTCCTGATGGTTGGTCAGAGTGGGTGATGAAACTCAAAATTCTTGCCTACTATGGTAATCTGTGAGATTCCATCCAACAAAATACCAATCAGTAAGATTTAACATAGAATAATACAAATTCACATATAAATGCCTATTAACTTTAAAATATGCGTTTCAAGGTAAATATGTCAGGCCTCATCCATTTTCAATTCACAATAAACAGTATAATGTTGCCTCAAGCCAAAAAATTCAATTGTAAAAGTTTTCCTTAAAAATAAAAAATAAAATAAAGTTCAAATAATCAATTAACCAGACTGCTTGAAACCAGACCTAACCAAAGCTGCCTTTTCAAAATTGTGCACTTGTTTTAAACTCTGCATGATCTAGGTTGCCTGACTTGCTCAAGTGTTAACCTTAACACATTCCTAAAGCTTACATTTCCGTTCTAACCTTTGCATGTCTATGCCTGAAACAAAATGTCTTCGTAGTCTAACAAAGGAGGTTGTATTATATTATTCTTTTCTGCCTTACTGACCTGCCTTG
Organism: Pleurodeles waltl; assembly: GCF_031143425.1. NCBI lineage: Eukaryota > Metazoa > Chordata > Amphibia > Caudata > Salamandridae > Pleurodeles > Pleurodeles waltl. The sequence continues at coordinate 538,897,759 of NC_090437.1, forward strand.
CAATGCGGACAATAATCCATAAAGTGCATCTTTTATGAATGGCCTTACAGTGAGAAAGCTGTATGAAAGGATATGATGATAAAAAAACGTTTACAAGTATTTTATTTTACAGAAGAAAATATACATGGGATCAGCTGCACATGCTGCCACTGCATTATTGAGTTTGAGCTGTTATTGTTTTGGAAAAAAGATACAATGCATTGAATCCCTCCGTTCCCGGGAGATTCTGCTACATTATAACAAACATTGTGTTAAAAATTGTATTGAATGAATTGTATTATCAACGTGCCTGAGGGAAAGAGCGCATTAAGGGCGTTAGAGATTCCAGCACAAGAGAGAGAGATCCCATTGTTAGAGAGAGAAGAGATAGGACAGACAATCCCAGGGAAGAATAGTCTGACGGGACTGAACTTAGAAGCTGTGATAGAAACATATTGACCTGATAGTCTGTGAGGCTTAGTAAGAGGAAGATAGCATAAAGAATTACTTTTGTATTTTGTTCAAGCAACAGCATTTCTTAGACTATCCTTAGCTGATGAGCCCTGAAAAACTTTGCTGACTAGACTGAAGTGATTAGAGAAGGGACAGATTTCAGGGCAAGCTTTGTGCAATGTTCTGTAAAGGTATGGACTGTTAAAACCATTAAAATGATTTTAAATAAACAATTTACACTACTTTAAACTCTCATCATTGACTCTTAAAAAAATGTATGTATCACTGAATAACTCATATTGCAGCCTTATTTCTTCTATTGACCACTCCCAAAAATCATTTGCCTAAATGGCCCAAGGCAGAGTAAAGTATTTATGAATTTAGTCTGGTGGGAGAAGACCACTTTGGCCCAATCAAGTACTCAGGGGGGGGCAACATTGGAATGGAGTCAAAGCCTATCTCCCACTAGGACTCTGAAATGTTTTTTTGTTGATCACACAAGGTTAGGTGACTGCCCTCCTCGCATTAGTGCTTCTGTCAGCTTACAACATTGTACACTTTGGCCCTCATTCTGACCTTGGCGGGCGGCGGAGGCCGCCCGCCAAAGTCCCGCCGTCAGGTTACCGTTCCGCGGTCGAAAGACCGCGGCGGTAATTCTGACTTTCCCGCTGGGCTGGCGGGCGGTCTCCTTCAGACCGCCAGCCAGCCCAGTGGGAAAGAGGCTTCCACGATGAAGCCGGCTCGGAATCGAGCCGGCGGAGTGGAAGCTGTGCGACGGGTGCAGTTGCACCCGTCGCGTATTTCACTGTCTGCGCAGCAGACAGTGAAATACATGTAGGGGCCCTCTTACGGGGGCCCCTGCAATGCCCATGCCAGTGGCATGGGCACTGCAGGGGCCCCCAGGGGCCCCGTGACCCCCCCTACCGCCATCCGGATCTCGGCGGTCCGACCGCCGGGATCTGGATGGCGGTAGGGGGGGTCGGAATCCCCGCGGCGGTGCAGCAAGCTGCGCCGCCGTGGAGGATTCAATGGGGCCGCGGTACACTGGCGGGACCCCGCCAGTGGTGCCGGTCCGACCGCGGCTTTACCGCCGCGGTCGGAATCCCCATTGGAGCACCGCCGGCCTGTCGGCGGTGCTCCCGCGGTCCTCCGCCCTGGCGGTCAAAGACCGCCAGGGTCAGAATGAGGGCCTTTGTGTTCAACTAAGTTTGATAACATTACAGTGTCGTGTGAGTGCTCCGCAAATTTCACGCTCAGGCAACTGGATACACAAAATGATCACAGCTGCATGCAGGCAAGCATTTTTGTTGAGGAACCACACAATATCTGTCCAATCAAAACATGTACTCCTGACTCAACAGGTGAGCAGGTCCATGTCCATTTCCCAGTGATACTCATTATTCTGTTGACAATTATGCTGTCAAGCCAGACATAAAAAGGACCATTCCAAACACAGAAGGTATTGCCAATAGGAACAGAATTGTCGCTCTCCTTTACATGAACAAAGTCATTTAGAAAGCTGTTGCTTTCCAATATCACAAAAACATAAGACTACTGTTTGGCATCAGTTGCTGCTTTAAAAGATATAACCAAACCAGGTTAGTGCATGATTATGCATTTTGAGTTGTCTATTTTTCCATTAACCTTTATTTCTGGCAGATGCAAAGTGAGAAAAGCTTTATATTTCGGTTGCAATTTTAGGGCAGACGAAGTGACACCGAAAGGAGTCTTTCAATTGTCCTACTTTCTGAGCCAAGACCATAATAATCATTGGTTAACCATAACAATTTTAATAGCACACTTGGGCTTTCTTCTGCCAATGTTGGCAGCATTCTTGTGTCAGTTTTCTATTTCAGCAAGATGTGATTTTTTATTGATGTAAAATCGTTGATTGCTCTAACCTCTTCCAGGCTTTCACCACTGAATTAGGTCATTATGCAGACAAAAAGTGCAAACCACAAGGCATAAGAAAAGGGAATCGAGAATAAAAATATGTATCCCACATGGCAAAGGTGGCTAGCTTGGATATAATAGATGGATATACTTGCTCAAGGGATTAAACGTATAACTGGACAGAAACTAGTTGCTGAACATCAATAGGCGCTCCCAAAGGGAGCTTTTGGGGCTGTGGAGTGGGCAATTTCAATGTAAAGACAACTCTGTTGTTGTTCACAAAATGTTTAGTGAGCGTATATAACAGCATTATATCAGGACCGGTTAACTGAAAAATTCCTGGAGACTGAAAGTGCGGTGATTTTGCTGTGCTGGCCATATAGTTTAGTGTAAACGTTTAGGATAGTATTATATGCTGGCTCGTTCATGAACTCAGGCGCGCACATACACACAGGCACACATAAAGATATATAGGTGTATATATTCTATCATATAAAAGTCATGGAATACCAGTGACATCTTGAACAAATCAGTCAGCTCCCAAATCCCTCTCATAAATTCTTGACCTCCAATGAATTCTAAGGAGGTTAAACTTCTTCAAACGTGCAGGGCAGTGATGAATTGTAGCGAGTGAACGAATAAGACCACGGTGTCTCATAAAAAGTCTTGACCCGTGAATGCTCAACACTCCGCTTTTCGCAACAAAGCAAGAATGCTGCTGAATTTAAAGTACACCAGCTCGGTGATTAAAGCTTTTATTTCTAACACGGACACGTGTGTTGGATGTAACTAGTATTCGAATACACATATTTTTCACCTTCCACTTTCCACAGGGCCATTTTTCAAGAATGTGGCACATTCGGTTTACATGATATATAGCAAAAGCTCGGAATAATGCAAGGGTATACAATGCAGCAGAAATGGAGATGTAATAAGGGGGAATAGAGGAATTCAATTACAAGAACACCACATAAAAACATTTAGCACAAGTTGGCTAGCAAGGTAATGTTCTCTGTAAGATGGAGTTTCTTGCTTATTGTGCTGTTGTAAGTTGCATTATCAGAACTAAATTAAAGTAAAGAAAGAACATAAGCTTACCAACGCTTCAGAATAAGAAAACAAAACAAGAATGCAACATAAAGTGCTAAGAACCTAATCAGAAGAACATTTAGACTTTTTTTTATTGAGGTGCGCGGATGGGCATGTTGGTTGCACTAAATTGAACCTACTTTTTGTACGAACAGCTGCAGCAGTTAGGTTAGCACTGAAGATGTGTAATGGGAACAACGACACATAATTATAATAATACTAATAAGAATGCGAAAACGAATATGAATAACTACTTTTGTTCTTCATTTAATGCTTCATGCTGCACTTTTTTTTCTAAGCACTGGAAATAAGTGTCTCTGCTGGGAGCCTGCTTCTTGCCCTTAAGTTGGACAGCCTTAACTTCCTCAAAACCCATAGCACATATTTTAGTCTACCTTCTTGATTTATTATGGTAAACCATTTCACTGTGGCATGATTTGCTACACAGTATCTCTGTGAGACATTGTCAAAGCAGTGTTATATTCCTTACGATCTTGGCATATTCTGGTAAGGTAGTGCCGAACGACTATAAAATAGAAAATATTCATCCAACATATTCTCAGTCAGTGCTGACTTTAGGCTTGAGCAAACGAGTTTGCTGAACTCCAGTTGTTGTTGTAGGAGTGACAATGACATGAATACATGAATACATTGTTGTTGGTATAAAGTTTTTTAAAGTGGTGACCTTTTCAAGGCCCTGGGCATTGCTTAATTTCAATGGATTGTCCAACACTTTCTTGGGGACCTGCACTTATTTTTCCTCTTCAGAAGCGGAGCAAGCCAGAGAAAGACATAGAAGGGGAAAGAAAGGGGGAACAGAAAGTCGGAAAAAGCGTAAGAAAGAAAACCTGGATGAAATCTAACATCAGCGTCCGGTGGAACATCAAAGCGGCATGAGATGGACTCCAGACTATCAGCCTGGGTAATTAATTTAAGGGAGTGGGAGAGAAGGTCAGTTAGGATCCCCCAGCTTCCCTGAAATAACTGTATATAAATCATAACAAGCAAAACAAGCAAATACTGACATACTGAGACTGCCCAAATGGACTAGAGCCCAGTCCATCTGGGCAGTCCCAATATGTGAGTGATTTTCCTTTAAACTCTTCCTCTTCATGAAACCCAGAACGCATGCTTCATCATAGAGCTTTCAAGATGGAGTTTATTACGTCCACCACAGACTTCAACCTGATCTCTTCCAGGACACACTTACAGATAATTCAAGGGATCCTAGCACTAAATGGTTAAAAGGCTGCCTGAGGCATACCTGCGACAAACCTTATTATCAGAATATTGCCTTGGCAGTGTTAAAAAGAAACACAGACACTTTGTGGGGTCTAATTGCCCAAGTATCCTTTCTCGTAGTCGTAACCTTGGTAGTCATTACAATAGCTTTAAAAAGGGCCAGGCACAGGGTTGGTCCCCAGCACTTTTTCTTTTATAAAGTAGGCACTGGTACTGGGTACTCTTCGCTGGTGTAAGAGAAGTTTGGTGTCAACAGCATTTCTTCTCAGAGGTCAAATAGACAAGAATAGTTCTCCTGAGAATAGGAAACTCCACATTTTTGTGCTACAATGATGCAAGTGGAGCAAATCTTTTACTGAAATTGACTGAGAGGCGCACCGGGTATGTACTTTTTGGCACTACTGTAAGACAATAAAGTATTTTTTGAGGTTCATAAATACACTAAGCAGCAGCGGCTCCTCCGAAATGGCTGAGGAGCATCGACCTGCTCCGAACCAGCAGCAGAAAAATAAAACAATATTTCATTATAGTTTTATTTTTCTGCTGCTGGCTGAGTATTTTGCAGGGATGGGCCATCAGAGATGAAAAGAAGGAGGGGGAAGTGCAGTGTGCCCTTAACTGTGCATGTCTGTTTGGCTGGCCGTTCTAGGCCTGCCAAATAGACACATGCAGTTAGGTTTCTCCAACCCAGCTGTAATTGACAGCTGGGTTGGAGAAACAGCACAGACTCCTTTTGCCTGAGCGAGCACCAAACCAGCCTGCTCAGGACAATCCCTGTGCTGCTCTCATGCTAGGTAATAGCATGAGAGCAGCATAGGGATTGCACAGAGAGTCTTTGGTGCTTTGACCAGGAAGAAGAGGAGTGCGGGCGGGCGGCAGCACCAGATAAGTTCTTCTTTTTTTAAATTAATCCCCCTCATCCCCTACACTCCCCCTACACCCACCCCACTCCCCCCCCACTTTTAATTTATGTCAGCTGCCACTAAGCAGTTCAAACTTTCTGATAGTCGAAAAAATCACAGAAGAAAAACTTCTCATGAGAGAGATGTTGAAGAGAGTCCTTTCTCAAGATAGCTCACAAGAGTAAGTTCTTCTTTTTTTAAATTAATCCCCCTGTTAGAAATGGGGTCTTTGGTTGACAGTCAGGTTACCCCCTGTTCAAGCAAGGACCCTCACTCTAGTCAGGGTAAAAGAGAATCACCCTAAGCTAACCCCTCCTTACCCCCTTGGTAGCTTGGTAGAGCAGTAGGCTTAACTTCAGTGTGCTAGGTGTAAAGTATTTGTACCAACACACACAGTAACTTAATGAAAATAGGAAATGTTTATCTAAACAAAACAAGACCAAAACGACAAAAATCCGACATACACAAGTCAAGTTAGGAATTTGTCAAATTAAACTAAAAAAATGGCGCTTAGAAACACAAAATGTTTCGATGAGGTGTTAACACGCCGTTATGACGGAGTCGTTCCCAACAAGCCGTCACCAGCGGCACCGAGTCGCGTAGACCCCCAAGTACAGTACCTTTGGTGAAGAGTGAAAACAAGTCGATGCGCGAAGTCGGGAATCGCGGCATCTGTGCGAAAGTTGAATATGCGCTCGTCGAGCGGCATCGGTCACGACGTGGTGCGGCGTCTTCCACAGAGTCGCGGACTTCAGCGGGGCTGCAGCAGCGTTGGGCTGCGAAGGTCGTCGCGTTGCACGAAGATCACGGAGTACGTTGCAGGCAGCGTCACCGGATCCAGCAGCAGCTTCGGTCCGAAAACGTCCAAAGTCGATTTCCTTGGATTTCCACCAGCTTTCCTTTCAAGGGCCCAGGGACTGGATAGGGCACCACTTGTCAGAGCAGGAGTCTATCCAGAGTCTTTGCTGTCCCTGAGACTTCAAACAACAGGAGGCAAGCTCTAAATCAAGCCCTTGGAGATTTCTTCACAAGATGGAAGGGACACAAAGTCCAGTCTTTGCCCTCTTACTCTGGCAGAAGCAGCAACTGCAGAATAGCTCCACAAAGCACAGTCACAGGCAGGGCAGCTCTTCATCCTCAGCTCTTCAGCTGTTCTCCAGGCAGAGGTTCCTCTTGTTTCCAGAAGTGTTCTAAAGTCTGTGGTTTTGGGTGCCCTTCTTATACCCAATTTCTCCTTTGAAGTAGGCCTACTTCAAAGTAAAGTCTCTTTTGAATGTGAAATCCTGCCTTTCCCAGGCCAAGCCCCAGACACTCACCAGGGGGTAAGAGACTGCATTGTTTGGGGAGAGGCACAGCCCTTTCAGGTGTAAGTGACCACTCCTCCCCTCCCTCCTAGCACATATGGCTTATCAGGAAATGCAGACTACACCCCAGCTCCCTTTGTGTCCCTGTCTAGTGTGAGGTGCAACCAGCCCAACTGTCAAACTGACCCAGACAGGGAATCCACAAACAGGCAGAGTCACAGAAATGGTATAAGCAAGAAAATGCTCACTTTCTAAAAGTGGTATTTTCAAACACACAATCTTAAAATCAACTTTACTAAAAGATGTATTTTTAAATTGTGAGCTCAGAGACCCCAAACTCCACATGTCCTTCTGCTCCCAAAGGGAATCTACACTTTAATCATATTTAAAGGTAGCCCCCATGTTAACCTATGAGAGGGACAGGCCTTGCAACAATGAAAAACAAATTTAGCAATATTTAACTGTCAGGACACATAAAACACATTACTATATGTCCTATCTTAACCATACACTGCACTCTGCCCTTGGGGCTACCTAGGGCCTACCTTAGGGGTGTCTGACATGGAAGAAAAGAGAAGGTTTAGGACTGGCAAGAGGGTACACTTGCCAAGTCGAATTTACAGTTACAACTGCACACACAGACACTGCAATGGCATGTCTGAGACATGATTACAGAGCTACTTATGTGGGTGGCACAACCAGGGCTGCAGGCCCACTAGTAGCATTTGATTTACAGGCCCTGGCACCTCCAGTGCACTTAACTAGGGACTTACTAGTAAATCAAATATGCCAATCATGGATAAACCAATCAACAATTTACACAGAGAACATTTGCACTTTAGCACTGGTTAGCAGTGGTAAAGTGCTCAGATTTAAAAAACCAACAGCAACAGGTCAGAAAAAAATAGGAGGCAAAAAGATTTGGGATGACCCTGCATAAGCAAAAAAATCCAACACAACCCTCTACCAGCCTAAAGCCACGGGAGAATAACCAATACCTTGATGTACTTCCCTGTTTGGGGTGATAGAACAAGGACCCAGGCCCACAACAGCAGGGGCATGTTCCAGTTCTACGCCTTCCTGACTCCAGTTGGATCCCTCTGTCCATACTCTCAGGGCCCACTAAGCTAACCCATGGGGAACCCCTCTTCACATCTGCTGATACCGTCTGTGCAGCACCTAACTTTACTTTGCTCACTGATGTATCCCAATGGGCAGATGGTACCTACAGGGCCAACACAGTGGTGTTGCCCACTCCATCCCCGGGGTGTGACTCTCGTCCCCCTCGCAGGGGCAACTGTGTCCACCAGGACAGCAAGCTACAGTGACCCCTGACAACTGTCAGGGATGAGAGCCCGATCTCAGGCCTCTCCAATCACTGTGACTGTGGAGAGTGGGGGGTGGCAGCCCCAGGTGCCTGGCACCTTTTGACCACTCTCTCTTCCACCAGGTCAGGCATGACAACCTGACCCTGGTCCTCCCCTCTGGGGCTCTGTACTCTCCCTCCAGGAGCGGCACCCCCAGAGTCAAAAACTGTCAGGGTGCTTGTAGAAGCAGTCCTGCACAATTCTTCCACTAGTGCAGGGCTGTTAACCTGCAACTGGTCCTCCAACCTGGGGTCTGTACCTTCAGGTTGGACCAGGGCCAGGGGTGAGGCTTCCCTCCCCCTGCCCTCCCTTCTGGGGTCCTGAACCCCCCAACTAGGAGTGACCCCCCCAGAACACAACATGGTAGGGGCACTGCTAGCAGTAGCCCCTTCCTCCAGGTCGGGGGAACACCCTGAACCTGGCCTTCCAATCCAGGGCCTGTACCCACAGACTGGACCACCACCAGGAAACCCAGGACTTCCTGGGGGGCATACCTAACCCCCACCAGGTCAGAGTTTACCCTCTGAACCTGGTCATCCAACCCAGAGTCACCACCGTGCGGTTGAACCATTGCCTGGCGCACCAGGACTTCCTTGGGAGCACACCTACCCCCCTCAAGGGACACACTGTCCCCAAGGGCCACACAAGAGTCTGGCTGGCGCAGGCCTCCTGACCTCTGCCCATCTGACAGAGTCTGGATTCCCCCAACCCAGAAATGGTCTCACAAAGGTCATTCCTGGGGGGCTCTGCTCTCAGAGCTGACCCCTGACCCTCCAGGTTCTCCACTGGGGTCCGCAACCCCCTCTCAACCCTCTGTCTGGACTTCTACACCCCCTCACTAGGAGTGGTACTGCCAGACACCAGAACTGGTGGGACGCTGACTATAGCCAACCCTCCAAGTTCTCCTGACACTGTGGGGTCTCCCTCAACAGATGGCCCTAGGGTCCAGGCTAGACTCCTCTCCTGGTGTTCCCTCATGGAACCTTCCAGGACCTGGGACCGATCTCGGGCACCTTGGGCCTCAACCCATCCCCATTCCCTCTCCTCGGAGACTGGACATGGGGTCCCTCACCCATCCCACTACACTGGGACCTACCTGGGACACTACAATCCTTCCCCACCTCACCTGGTTGGGAAATACCTAGACCACTCCTCTCAGGAGCACCACCAAATGCCTCTTCAGACTCTTTGGTACTCACCCAGAGGTCTGCCTCCAGTGTAGGTTCCCTGGAGTCAGAGAACTCACACTCCAACTGGTATTGGCGTAGCTCTGGAAAATAAGGACTAGACATATGCTGTCTAGCAATTACATCACTCAGCCCCTCACATGAATTAACCAAAATACCCTTCACCCAACACTCCAGTGACTCTGCTTTGAAAAAGTACCCCACATCACCCTCCTGAGACTGATGAGACAGTAGCTGACTGTCCCTGACACTCAACCCACACTCTTCTGGGATGTCTTCACGCTCCATAACCAGGACTTCTACCTGCAGGGAACCCCTCTAACTGTCACTCTCATCTAGAGTCAGTATAGTGTCCCTCCCACCAGTAGGAATATGACTCCCCATGCCAGTTCCCCAATCCACCTCAGGGACCCTGTGCATCACTGGAGCTACCTCATACCCCTGAACCTCCTGGTGTGTGTTAACTCCCTCCTTCAAGTAGGGCACCACATCTCTGGGCATGTGCACTTCTTCAGCAGCACTGGATATAAAATTGTTGCTGCCACCATTCCAGCTGGACTCAGTCCTCATGACTTCCAGCTCCTTCATTTTGAGCTCATGGGCCCAAATCCTCTTTTTGAACTCTAAGTCCCTCCTCCTTTCTTCCAACTCCTTCTCCCTTTGCATCCTCAACTCCTTGAACCTCAACCAGTGAGCCCTCTCTGCCTGTCTGTCCTGTAACTCTTCAGGAGTCAGACTCTTGGCTGACACCCTGCTGCTCCTCCCGGGGATCCTTCCCACAGGTGTAACAGGTACCTCCACTACACCACTGTGTATCCTCTGCACTTCCCCACCCACATTCTCCTCCTCTCTGTGCCCTCCAGCCTTCTTGACTGTCACCCAGGCCCTCTGTGCCTTTTGCAGCTCCCACTCCATGGTGGAGCTCTCAGTGGGACAGTCAAGATCTTTAAGGAACTGTTTCAATTGAGAAACTGAATACTCATTCAGTTTCTCTATTTCAAAGGCAGCTCCAGCTGTTGCATCTCCAGATTGAGACATGATGGTCACAAGTGCAAAGTTCAAAAGGCAGAAAAAAAGTTCCCAATGAAGTAAAAAGCATCAGTCAAGAATCAGCAAAATCATGGAAGTAGAACAAAAAGGAGTCCTTAAGAGAAAAAGCAAAAGATCACCAAACAAGTAGTATGTGTTCACATACTGGTCTGAACTCAAACTATAGTGTACACTTAATCACTGTATGTCAAGTACAAATACAAGTCCAAACCCCAACTGCTGATCACCAATGTTAGAAATGGAGTCTTTGGTTGGCAGTCAGGTTACCCCCTGTTCAAGCAAGGACCCTCACTCTAGTCAGGGTAAAAGAGAATCACCCTCAGCTAACCCCTGCTTACCCCCTTGGTAGCATGGCAGAGCAGTAGGCTTAACTTCAGAGTGCTAAGTGTAAAGTATTTGTACCAACACACACAGTAACTTAATGAAAACACTACAAAATGACACACCAGTTTAGAAAATTAGGAAATATTTATCTAAACAAAACAAGACCAAAACGACAAGAATCCGACATACACAAGTCAAGTTATGAATGTTTAAAGATTAAACTCAAAAATAGCGCTTAGAAACACATCTGCTTTGCTGAGGTGTTAACACGGCGTCGTGACGGAGTTGTTCCCAACAAGCTGACACTAGCGGCGCCGAACACAGAGTTGCGTAGACCCCCAAGTACAGTACCTTTGGTGAAGAGTGAAAACAAGTCGATGCGCAAAGTCAGGGCTCGCGGTGTCTGTGGGAAAGTTGAATCTGCGCTCTTCGAGCGGTGTCGGTCATGACGTGGTGCGGCGACTTCCACAGAGTCGCGGACTTCAGCGGGGCTGCATCGGCGTTGGGCCTGCGAAGGTCGTCATGTTCCAGCGAAGATCACGGAGTCCGTTGCAGGTGGCATCACCTGATTCAGCTGCGGCGTTGGTCCGAATTCATCCGAAGTCGATTTCCTTGGATTTCCATCAGCTTTCCTTTCAAGGGCCCAGGGCCTGGATAGGGTGCCACTTGTCAGAGCAGGAGTCTCTCCAGAAACTCCAGGTGCTGGCAGAAAGAAGTCTTTGCTGTCCCTGAGACTTCAAACAACAGGAGGCAAGCTCTAAATCAAGTACTTGGAGATTTCTTCACAAGATGGAAGGCACACAAAGTCCAATCTTTGCCCTCTTACTCTGGCAGAAGCAGCAACTGCAGGATAGCTCCACAAACACAGTCACAGGCAGGGCAGCTCTTCGTCCTCAGCTCTTCAGCTCTTCTCCAGGCAGAGGTTCCTCTTGTTTCCAGAAGTGTTCTAAAGTCTGTGGTTTTGGGTGCCCTTCTTATACCAAATTTCTCCTTTGAAGTAGGCCTACTTCAAAGTAAAGTCTCTTTTGAATGTGAAATCCTGCCTTTCCCAGGCCAGGCCCCAGACACTCACCAGGGGGTCGGAGACCGCATTGTGTGAGGAGAGTCATAGCCCTTTCAGGTGTAAGTGACCACTCCTCCCCTCCTTCCTAGCACAGGTGGCTCATCAGGAAATGCAGACTACACCCCAGCTCCCTTTGTGTCACTGTGTAGTGTGAGGTGCAACCAGCCCTACTGTCAAACTGACCCAGACAGGGAATCCATAAACAGGCAGAGTCACAGAAATGGTATAAGCAAGAAAATGTTCACTTTCTAAAAGTGGCATTTTCAAACACACAATCTTTAAAATCAACATTACTAAAAGAAGTATTATTAAATTGTGAGCTCAGAGACCCCAAACTCCACACGCCCATCCGCTCCCAAAGGGAATCTACACTTTAATCATATTTAAAGGTAGCCCCCATGATAACCTATGAGCGGGACAGGCCTTGCAACAGTGAAAAACGAATTTAGCAATATTTCACTGTCAGGACATATAAAACACATTACCATATATGTCCTATATTAACCATACACTGCACCCATCCCTTGGGGCTACCTAGGGCCTCCCTTAGGGGTGTCTGACATGGAAGAAAAGGGAAGGATTAGGCCTGGCAAGTGGGTCCACCTGCCAAGTCGAATTTACAGTTAAAACTGCACACACAGACACAGCAATGGCAGGTCTGAGACATGATTACAGAGCTACTTATGTGGGTGGCACAACCAGTGCTGCAGGCCCACTAGTAGCATTTGATTTACAGGCCCTGGCACCTCCAGTGCACTTTACTAGGGACTTACTAGTAAATCAAATATGCCAATCATGGATAAACCAATCAACAATTTACACAGAGAACATTTGCACTTTAGCACTGGTTAGCAGTGGTAAAGTGCTCAGAGTTCAAAATCCAACAGCAACAGGTCAGAAAAAAATAGGAGACAGGAGGCAAAAAGATTGGGGATGACCCTGCATAAGCAAAAAAGTCCAACACCCCCTGATGCTCATCCCCTATACTCCCCCTACACCCACCCACTCACCCCACCACTTTTAATTTATGTCAGTTGCCACTAAGCAGTTCAAACTTTCCGATAGTCGACAAGATCACAGAAGAAAAACTCCTCATGAGAGAGATGTTGAAGAGAGTCCTTTCTCAAGATAGTTCACAAGAGTAAGAATAACAGAAAGATCATTTTGAGGTTGGTGTTAAGCAATATTCATAAAAACATGTTGCTTTCTATACATTTCAATTTACTGAATCAGCTGCTGGTATGTGCTGACTGGTTCTGACATTTAGAAAGATGTGTGATACCCTTGGTAGTCAGATTATGGTTTTTCATATTTAGTAATCATAGCTTCTTGATCATTTATTGTGCACTTATATACTTAGATGCAATCTTTTCAAAGGGTGTAGCAACAACTTCATGCATAGCTTCACAGTGGAGTTCTGCTATTTCTTAGTGCTGAATATGACAGACATTAAAATTATACCATTTAGTTGTATTGAGCGTGCCAGGTTCAGAAATTATATCACTAGCAAGTGTTAAAAATGGTGAGTCGTTCTGTCAGCAAGTTACGAATCAATGGATGTTTGTTACTTCTATCACTGAGTGAAATTCAGAATTTCAGATTTACCTTTGTGGGGTGGCCTTTACAATCAGTTGCACTTCTTGGTGTGTGTTGGAAATTGACCTTTTTGCATGGCCATCCTTAAACCTTTTGCCTTCCTTCTATCTCCTCTGACCTGTTTTTTGTTGGCTTTAGGACTCTGGGCAGTTTACAGCTGCTGACCAGTGCCAAGGTGCAAGTGCTTTCTGTCTAAGTTGTATTGGTAATTGGATTATCCATGATTTGCATGTTTGTCAATTACTATTAAGCCCCTGGTACAGTGCACAGTATGTGCCCTGGGCCTGTAAATCAAATGCTACAAGTGGGCTTGCAGCCCTGATTGTGACACCCACAAGAGTAGCCCTGTAAACATGTCTCAGACCTGGCAAGCAGTGTCTGTGTGGGCAGTTTTAACTGCAAGTTCGGCCTGGCAAGTGCACCCACTTGCCAGGCCCAAACTTTTCATTTTACTACAAGTAAGACACCCCTAAGGTAGGCCCAAGCAGCCTTATTGGCAGGGTGCAGTGTATTTAAAGGGCAGGGCATGTGATGGTGTGTTTTGCATGTCCTGTAGTGAAATAGTGCTAAATTTGTTTTTCATGAATGCAAGGCCTATCTCTCCCTTAGGTTAACATTGAAATATCTTTTATGTGGAATTTACCATTGGGAGTAGATAGAGATATTGAGTTTGCGGTCTCTTAACTCACAATTTTACTTTGGTGAAGTTGGTTTTAATATTATAAGTTTGAAAATGCCACAATCTGTGCCTGGTTGTGGAATACACCTGTGGGTCAGGATGACAATTGGGTTGTTTGTGAATTCACTCTAGACAATCACACAGTTGGAGCCGAGGTGTGCCCTGTATATCCTGATGGGTCTTCCTGGGCTAGAGTCGAGGGAGGAGCTGACATTTACACTCAAATAGGGCTGTGCCTGTCCTTATACAAAGCTTTCTCCAGCCCCCTGGAGTGTGTCTGGGGCCTGGGCAGGAAAGGCAGGGTTGTATGCACTACAAGGACTTTCCTTTGAGGTTTGCCTACTTCAAAGGCAGAAATGAGTATACGTATTGGGCCTTTGAGACCACAACTTCAGAACACCTCTTGACTGAGGATATTTTGCAAGGAAGAGCAGCTGGATGCCGTAAGAGGGGGTGCCAATCTGCCTTTGGCCTTGTTGTGTTGACCTGCTGCATCTGTCCTAGGAGTAAAAGGACTGGGGTTTACTTTCCACATCCGGCTTTCCAAGGTTCTCCAAGGGCTTGAACTGAGCTTGCCTCCTGTTAGAAGTCTAAGATACATCAAAGACTTCATCTGCAAGTACCTGGACTCTTCTGCTGAGAGTCCTAATTTCCAATTGGTGCCAAAACCAGCCCCTGTGCCCCTGGAAGTGGAAAATGGTGTCCTGAAGAAGAAAATCCATGTATCTGATTGCCTTGGCTGAAGATCCACGCAAAAACCTGGCTTGCAGCAGAAGAATCAACACAGTACCTGCCTTGTGGTGGAAGAATCAACGAAGTGCCTGTAGGATCAACACAGTGCCTGTTCCACCACAGCTCTTTCATCACAGTGCATCTGGATTTTCTCATGTATCATCCCTGGGCTTTGTTTTTACACTGACCCCGCACCGCAGCAAGGAACTAAGGCAGCGTGACTGAAAACCAATGCATCTTCTCTCCTGCAGGGAGAGGACCTAGGCTACATTTCCCCTGCCAGTAAGGAACCGACACATCTCCTCTCCTCCGAGGAGACAATCAATGCATCACTTCCCCTGTCATTAAGGAACCTACGCATTGCCTCTGCTGTGCACTAAGGGACCAATGTATTGCTTTGTGTTCCGGCACCGCACCTCCTCTGCACCCTGCATTGTCTTTTGTTTTGATGCATCCTGTTAGAAATGGTTGGCAGTCAGGTTACCCCCTGTCCAAGCAAGGACCCTCACTCTAGTCAGTCAGGTTACCCTCTGTCCAAGCAAGGAACCTAACTTTAGTCAGGGTAAGTCACACACAATCCAAATTATCCTGTGCCTACCCTCTGGTAGCTTGGCACTGAGCAGTCAGGCTTAACTTAGAAGGCAATGTGTAGAGTATTTGTGCAATAAATCATGCAATAACACAGTGGAACACCACAAAAATACACCACACAGTTTTTTGAAAAATATATGATATTTATCTGGATAAATGCATTTCAAAAACTATTAAGATGCGATAAGTATATGTTGAGATATCACTGTAAAAATGAGATAGTGTCTTTAGTCTCTTAAAAACAATACATGTCTCTTGCAATCACAAAGTAACTGGTTTGCGTTCAAAATCTCTGCATAGAACTGCAGAGGAGGAGATGCGTGGAAAATACGGAGGTGTGCATCGATTTCTTGGGCCGCACACAGCGATGCATCGTTTATTTTTCACGCAGGGAAGACTTTGCGTCGGTTCCTCTCAGGAAGTCAGACTGCATCGTTCTGGCTCAGCTTTGCGTTGATCCAGTGGGCCGTGCATCAGATTTCCAGACGCTACATTGGCACTGCGTCGATCTTCTCCTTGCGAAGTCAGGCTGTGTCGGTCCGGTCCGGCGTGTGGTGAATTTTTCACAATGATGCAGGCGGTGCGTCGTTTTCTGCCAGCTGTGCATCGATTAGCACCACACAGGGAGTTCTTCTTGCATGAATGAAGTCTTTTTGGCCCTGAGACTTGAGGGAACAGGAGGGAAGCTCTATCCAAGCCCTTGGAGAGCACTTCTCAGCACAGTCAGAGATCAGCAGGGCAGCAGGGCAACAGCAAGGCAGCAGTCCTTCTCAGAAAGCTGTCAGGTGAGTCTTTTGGGCAGCCAGGTAGTTATTCTTGGCAAGTTGCAGGTTCTGGTTCTCTTCTCCAGGAAGTGTCTTGTCAAGAAGTGTCTACGTTGGTAGGGTCAAATACCTGCTTAAATACCCAGATGTGCCTTTGAAGTGGGGGATACTTCAAAGAGTGGCTTAGAAGTGCACAAGGTCCCCTTTCAGTTCCATCCTGTCTGCCAGGGTCCAAGTAGGGGGTGTGGCAGTCCTTTGTGTGAGGACAGGCTACTGTCCTTTGACATGTACGTTTCAGGGCCTCTACCCTCCCAGCCCAGGAAGACCCATTCAATATGCAGATGTATGCAGGTGTAACTGAGCATGCTTTGTTTGGGGTTGTCTGAGTGAATGCAGAAGGGAGCTGCCAACTAAGCCTAGCCAGACGTGGATTGGAAGGCACAGAAGGATTTAAGTGTAGAGAAATGCTCACTTTCTAAAAGTAGAATTTCTAAAATAGTAATATAAAATCAAAATTCACCATTAAGCAGGATTTGGATCACCATTCTGGCCATACTAAGTATTACCTGGCTACCCTTTTCAGATCAGGACCTACCACTCAAACAGTATATGAGGGTAGCCCTAATGCTATCCTATGAAAGGAGCAGGCCTCACAGCAGTGTAAAACGAATTTAGGAGTTTTACACTACCACGACACATAGAACACACATGTTCATGTCCTGCCTTTTACCTTCATTGCAGCCTGCCCTATGGGCTACCTAGGGCCTACCTTAAGGGTGACTTGTATGTAGAAAAAGGGGAGTTTAAGGCTTGGCAAGTACTTTTAAATGCCAAGTCGAAGTGGCAGTGAAACTGCACACACAGGCACTGCAGTGGCAGGCCTGAGACATGGTTAGGGAGCTACTTATGTAAGTGGCACAACCAGTGCTGCAGCCCACTAGTAGCATTTAATTTACAGACCCTGGGCACATGTTGTGCACTTGACTGAGGACTTACAAGTACATTAAATAAGCCAATTGGGTATGAGCCAATGTCACCATGTTTTAAGGAGAGAGCATATGCACTTTAGCACTGATTAGCAGTGGTAAAGTGTGCAGAGCCCTAAAGCCTGCAAACATGAGGTCAGAAAAAGAGAAGGAGGAAGGCATAAAAGTTTGGGCGAGACCCTGCAGAAAGGCCATTTCCAACACATCCTAGGTGCTGTGTGTAAAAAAGAGACTCTGGATTAAGACTCTTTGCAACATTTTAAAAGTGATTTATTTGCTTGTGTATGTTGGATTTTTGTTGTTTTGGTCTTGTTTTACTCAGATACATATTGTCTATTTTTCTAAACTGGTGTGGAGTACGTTTGTGGTGTTTTCACTGTGTTACTGTGTGTGTGTGTGTGTGTACAAATGCTTTACACATTGCCTCTGAGATAAGCCTGACTGCTTGTGCCAAGCTACCATGGGGGTTGAGCAGACATTATCTTACCTGTTTGACTCCCTTGCCCTGACTAGAGTAAGGGTCAATTATTGTTCAGGGTGCAAACCACTGCCAACTAGAAACCACATTTCTAACACTGGTGATCAGCGGTGAGGATAGGACTTGTATTTGTACTTGACATACAGTGATTGGTGTACACTACTTCCATATCGCAGACCATTGCATAACCACGACCTGTTTTTTTTCTTTTTTGGCTGTTTCTTTGTGCCTTCCGGAGGTTTTTTTTCAACCTCTGAGTTGCATCCAGTATCATGTCTCAGTGTGTTGAGCTAGCAGCGGTTATTGCAGATTTAATGTTTGAGCAGGAGAGACTAGAAACCAATATGGTGTCCTTTTAGAGGCCTCACTAGAAAGGAGGAGCTCATAAAGGCCTTGAGTGTCTGGTTGGAAACCAGGGAACCTGGTGAGCATGCAGAGCTGAACAGTATGGATCTGGAGGAGCAGAGGCTACATGGTGATTTTGTGTAGGCCTGGGCAAAAAACTTTACTCCGCTGATGGAGTTTGCAGAATTTGGCAACTCCACATTCCGCAGAGAACATGGAGTTACTGATACTGATGGCATGCACCAGAATTTATCAATTTTTATAATTTATTGTGGTGGGTGGCCTGCATTTGGGGCCTAGTTATAGTTTTACTTGTAACTTTTATTCTATAAAGGACAAATGTCTTACATTTGACTACATTTTCCCCATGTATTGTTTTGTAAATTTGCAAAATTATTTTAATTCACTACGTTAATGTTGAGTGTCCTAGTCTGCTAATGGAACAGATATTCCAGCTGTAGGCCCAGTACTAGTCATGGGGCATGATCAAACAACTATTTGTGGTATCTGTTGAACTGAAACGCCATGGATGGCATTGGATTAATGATAAAATCTTGTTGGGTGTATTTCACATTTTTTTCTGTAAACAGTGTATGGTAGGGTACTAGTACTTAATGCCTTTGTATGATGAGTGTTGTTGCAGAATTTGAAGCCGCTTTAATTTTCAATTCTGGAATTACTGACAATGCTGTTTTTTCTCCTCTACCAATGCCTTCTTTGCATGGGCAGTGTGTGAGAGTGTTTGTCATAGGTCACCATTTGTCTTTTTTCCACATGCCATGTGGCCAGGGGCCCATTTTGTATAGTCAATAAATTATAGTCCATACCTATATGTATTTTTTTGTTTTCCATTCATCCTGCTTGTTGGTTGACCATGTGTGGCCATTTTGTGCATGCAGCCAGTGTGCTTTTAGGCCTGCACATGTTCTTTGTTGTTGTGCCAGTCATGCCTCCTTGCTGGTTGTTGTTTGACCATGTGGCTGGCAGCTAATTTGTGTAGGCAGCCAGTGTGCTTTTAGACCTGCACATGTTCTTCTTTGCTGTGGTGGCCATGCCTCCTTACTGGTTGTTTTTTTACTCTTTTGCTGGCGGTCATTTTGTGTAGGCAGCCAGTGTGCTTTTAGGCCTGCATGTGTTCTTCTTTGATGAGGTGGCCATGCCTCCTTGTTGGTTGTTGTTTGACCATGTGGCTGGCAGCCATTTTGTGTGTTATTCACACCTAGTAGGTCAATGCTTATTACTAACTGTACTGTATGAACAATGTTTTATATTTTATTATATACTTTTTTTTTGCATTTCTCACCTCCACCACTCCTTGCCTCCTAAATCCCTGTGGTTTTTCAGGGTAATCCCCTTTCCCTAGTACATCAGAAATTTAATTCTATTGTTTGAAAATGTTATTCTTTTCTGTAATTTGTTTCACAAACTGTATTTTATTTAGTTGGTATATAACAGTATAATAATAATATTTAAATATTTATTTTCTTGGTTTTAGAATTTTTTAAAAATAAATTACATTTTTTTATTTTCTTTTTTTTAATGTTTTTTTCCATTGTCACCATTAACCCATGTCTACCATAGGTGTACAGTTGCACTCTATTACATTATTCAAGGATCATTATTCCATTTGTCACCAACACCTTCTTGAGTGTCACATGCCAACTTGATTCAGATAAAGCTAACAGTTACATTCTGTATATTGTAGTGGTTGAGCTTTCTACTATTTAATTAGTGTACATGATAATGAAATTTAATGTTGGTGTGGTTTTACAAATGGATGCACTGTATTGTTTCATAATTACTTTTAAGTTTAGTTAAGTAACCATTCAATTATATTGTTTCCACTACTAATGCAACTGCAACAATGCCATGTTTCACTGTTTTAGGTGCACGAAAAGAAAGAGACATCACTCACAGTTCTGCAGACAGAAGGCCTGGGTAGGACGTGACGAACGACCACATTCACACAGAAATCTCCTCTGGTTGTGAAGCTAGGTGCTACTTCCAACTGACAGCTTCAAGATGGCCCCAAAGAAAGCTTCTACCAAGAAAATGGCAAGTGATAAGAAGGCGCTTGGGCATGTCACCCCAGGCCTTTTTTGGGCAAAAACGTATGCCTGTCGCACCAGCCTCTGGGGAGCAAGCTAGGAGCAGCACTCCCACATTAGGGGCCCAATTTCAAACTAGGCCCAAGCCCATGTCTGGCATAGAGGCAGGCTCTCTAATCACAGGTACACTGTTGAGCAGTGACATTGAATTGGACTTAACTCTTTCTGCAAGTAGCACCCAGTCGTTGCCAGAAACTCAGGCCAGTGGACAACAACAGCCACAGCCAGCAATAACAGTTCCTCCTGAAGTAGGAGTACATCAGGTTACTGAGCTTCATGGTGCGGAAGCCTAAGAAGCTCCCCTTTCAGAAGATCCACTGTCTTACATATTTCTGTCATCTTCTTCTTCACACCCCCTTCTGATGATCAAGACTCCAATTGGGTCCCACCTCACTCTGAGACATACCAGGAGAGGCATGGAGGGAAAAGGAAGGTTCCTGAAAGCCTTAGAGTTATGGATGAAGAGGAGAAGGACAAGTCTGAAGATGAATCATGGATGTTAGCCCAGCCCCAGTGGAGTCAAACATTACCCCATCTTCTCAACTTGCTCCCTGGTTTGAGGCACAGATCCCACCTCCACCAGCTTCCATGTTTACAAGGCCCGGGTGCGACCTATATCCACAGCCACCTCTGTAGAAAAAGGCACTGCAGAGAGGCAAATGTCATCAAAACAACATCCACCTACCGCCACTTCTTCAGACGTTGGTAGTGGACCCAGTGTTAGAAAGTTGTCCTGCCCAGTTTGGGACTTCTTTATGGTTAGTGGAAAAAAGCCAAACATTGCCATATGCTCCATTTGCCAAGCAAGTGTTAGTTGAGGTAAGCTTGGTACAAACTATGGAACCCGAGGCCAAACAATTTGAGAAAACACCAAGCAATCCGCTGGGAGGCTCACCTTAGCGTCCAAAAGCCTGCAAGTGGAGTTAGTGAAGGTGTTGAAAGCAGGGAATCTGATCCAAAAATGGTGGAAAATTAAGATGAAGAAGAGGTTGACATTTTTGTCACACAAACCATCCATGTACCAAGTAGTGCAGTAGTATTGTCTCCCACATCAGCAACATCGACAATGGCACAGAAAGACTCAAAGTTAGGTTGAAACACCAAGGCAGGAACATACCGTAGCTTCCCCCCTGAGACGCACATTGAGCCTACCACCACCTACTAAGTCACTCGAATAATTGGCACCAGCAAGGAAACAAAATCCAGGCTACTATTACTGTCATGTTTAGGCAGGAGGGGAAGTACGAATGCAACCACCCAATAGTACATTTGTACAATGGGAAGCTGGCTAAAATGTTTGGGTTGGACCTCCTCACTTTTTCTTTTGTGGAAGGAGTTGGTTTTCTTGAATTTGTGGCGGCTACCTGCCTGAAATAGAAGGACCTATTTCACCAGAGTTGCGGTTCCAGAGTTACATCAGGATGTGCTAGAATGGGTTGGACAAGCTTTGCAGCAGAGTATTGTCCACTCAGTCCACCTGACTACATACATGTGGACCAGTTGCCAAGCCACTGATTACATGTGCATCACTTCACACTGGGTATCTTTTGTGGGGGTTAGAGATATGATATCTGCAGGAGTTGACACAGCTGAAATTTGTAATTGTGCTCGGAAGCATACAACAGTAAATATTTTCACCATGGAGAAATTCTATACAGCTGCAAACATCTTGGATGACTTTAACAACAAGGTCTTTAAATGGCTGCACCCCAGAGGGTTAACATTGGATTTGTTGTCACAGACAATGCCAGTAACAAAGTTATGGCCATGTCAGATGGTGGCTATTTCAGGGTCCTCTGTTTGGCGCACTGCATAAACCTCACTGTACAGGACTTCCTCAAAAAGAAACCCTAGTCAGCAATTACTGTCCACATGCAGATGCACTCATTTTAGCCATTCTTTTAAAGCCTGCAAGTTTTGAGGATTATCCAGCATGCTAATAGAATGTTAGTTTAAGCCCTCATACTGGAGGCGCCAACATGTTGGAATTCTATTTATTACATGTTATAACATCTGTTTGAGCAGTCCAAACCGGTCAATGAATATGTCATTCAAAGAGGGGATGCAACTGTGAAAAGCACAATCATTGAGATGGACCAATAGAGCCTGGTGAAATGCTTGACAGAGATGCTACTTCCCTTTGAAATTTTCACATGGAAATTCAGCAAGGAGGACTGTAAAATAGGCCAACCTATCCCATTGGTGCATATGCTACTGAAACAGCTAAAGGGCGTATCTGAAACATGTGAAGGTGTGGATTATTAAACAGACGTGCAGGAGTTGGCAGAAAACCTAATCACTTTTTCTCTGTTAATACAAGGCTTCAAAGAGACATTGTGTCATCTCAACATTACATCTGTGCCACAATTCTTGACCCATTGTACTAACAATTACTGGCCACTTTCATTCCCTTTTCAGATGGGGATGTTTCAACCTACAGGATGTGGATTGCTGAGCAAGACAGAGACCTACAAAAAGAACAGCTGGAAATTAGAGGCCCACTCACATGCAAAAGTTCTGGGGTGCAGCTTACAACTTCCATAGAGCCTGCGGACAGTGCTGTTGGCTCACAGCAACCAAAATCAACACCAGCAACAACAAAAGGAGCAGGGGGGAGCCCCAGAATCTACATTTGATTAGTTTCTATGGGCAGGGCTTAACTCCACTGCAGAGGCAAAGGTAAAAGAGCTTGCGAAAGGTGGAGCACCAATGACTATTAAGAGGACAGTCCAGGACTACCTGGATGACCTAACAGAGGTCTCACTGGATTCAAACCCACTGGGGTATTGGTATGCAAAGAGGTGCCAATGCCCAGTGCTCTGCAGGCTGGAAATAAAGTATCTTGCTTGCCTGTAGCCTGTGTGTCTGCTGAGCATGTGTTCAGTGCAGCTGGTGCAGTTGTCACAGTGAGAAGGACCAGTCTCTTGCCCCAAAATGTCGAGATTGACCCTGGTCAAAATGAATCAGCAATTCATGCCACCAAATTACAAAATACCTAAAGTACAACAAGAGGTGGATGAGGGTGATCGGTCAGACTCAGGTCATGGTAGTGTGTTAGCTGACCAGCTTGTAGGTGAACCACCTGAGTTTGAGGATGAACTCTACTTCCCTGACTAAACCTGGGGCACCATAGAACTTTCTACTTTCTACTATTGATTAACTGCTTTGAGAAAAAAAAGAATAAAGCTAGCTTGGGGATCCTTATTATTTTATATTGTTTGTTTCTGCCTAAATGACAAATGAACCGCAACTGTTTTAGGCACGTGTATGGCGGGATTGGAGTTGAACTAGTGTGCATTGGAGAAGCCTCCAAAGCCCCCAAAAAACACTTCAAGGAGATTTGAGAGCCAGTATCTGCCTCTATTCTCTGCCGATCCTTCCTCTTTGTCCCCTAGCAGGACTGCCCTAGACATTTAATTTACAAATTACTGGCCAATATGTGTTTCATTTCCTGAATCAAAGAAGATCAGCAATATGCCACTATGCTTGATTGGAACAGGTAAGTAATGCTATATGTCTCAATGATTGATATGAGGGATACTTGTTTCAATGTTGAGATGGTCTGTCTGAGTCATGTCTAGTGGTGGCACATAGTGGGTGTTTTTGTTTAATTATATTATTATGCTTGCTTGTGTCATGACTGATTTACAATGTTGGTGGCCTAATAATAATGTATAATAATTTTTTCCTGAAGTTGATTTTTTTTCCCTTCCCCTTTGACAGTTAGCGAAATTTGTTTTCTGGCGTTTTCACACTGCTTTGTTCTCTGGTGCTTTGTACTGTGGTTCACATTTATCAAAGAAGACTGACTAGAAAAATATGGCACAAGCAAAGATTGGATTTTTCAAAGTATTCAGAAGTCTGGAACAGAACTTAAGGAAGATTAAAGGAGTCGAGTACTAGGAAGCGACTGACCCATTGGGAACTGGGAGGAAAGGGAAACACACCTTGTTTTTGCATTGCCATGCATTGAACAGTGTTTCACACATTAATTGAACTTAAGTAGACAGACGCACATTACACAGCCAACATTGCAGTGCTGATTCTGCCGAACTGAACCATCTAGCTGTTAGGTCATTATGGGTGGCACTGGTGAGAGACCATAGCGAGGGGGTGAGGTGATGATTACTGAATGCTCAGATACATATTATCTATGTTGCTTGAAAAATACTGTGAGTCAATGGAATATTCGGAAGTACCATCCAACTGTTTAAATCAAACCTTTGATAAAAGACATTCTTAGCAAATAAAGTAGGTGAGAACACCCCAATCCAGAAGAGCTCCCTTGTTTCTTCATTCCAGGCATGTATCTATTCATCATTGCAAATTTGTTCTTCTAGTACTCTTATTCTTCACACTTGGTTTTGATACACGCCATTTAAGCTTTACATCCCCTATCCAGTCCTTCGCCATTTGAACCCATCCAAATTCTAAACATGGCTCTCTACTAACCTTTCACTGACATTCGTTTCCCAATAACCACCCATGCATCCTTTCACCCATTTACCCACCCAAGAGAACTAACCCACCTGAGGAGTCCTTTCACCCTTACAGGAATTGAATCCTTTCACCCATACCCTTTCACCCACCCGGGCTGGCATCCTTTCACCCGTGTAGTCTTTCATCCATCCTTCACCCACCCATGCATCCTATCATCCTCATCATCACCCACCTATATGATTATTATGCACCCTTTCATCCACACATCCTTTCACTCAGATTATATTTTACCCATCCTTTCTCCTTCTATCCTTCTTTCAATTTACTAAAACATATCATAGTTCTAGATCATTTTATGAACCTCAGGGGCATATTCATACTCTGTTTTGCACCGAATTAGAGTCATTTTTTTTTACTCTAACCTTCCTAACATCATTTTTTGGTGCAAAACCCCCTTCTTCCATATCGCCAGCCCCACCCGATTAAAGTCATTTTTTTTTTACACTAGCCTACCCTTTGCACCGGCTTGCACCATTCCATAAATATGGTGCCCGGCTGATGCACAGAAAAGGTGCAAGCCGGTGCTAACCTTTTTGGTGCAAAACTGCGCTAGTGTAGTTTTGCCCCACAAAGTATAAATCAGGGCCTTAGTCTGCCTAGTTGCAGATAGAAGAGACCATTAATACTTAATTCCTGCTGCATCTGCTAAAGCAGGGTGTTGATGAGTGAGTCAAACAACACTAGTACACCCTTGTAGTGACTACATTGCTAATTGTTAATAAGCAATCAATAGGACTTACCCCCACCCACCCACTGCCACTGCGGAGGCTCCCCCCTCAACTGCTCCCTCAGCCACGTGTGCACTGCTGCTGTCGCTGTTGGCCCTGGCACTCGTCATTGGTGCGCTAGCAAAAACATTACACAATTTAGACGCCAGATACACCTCCCCTATTTTTTTGTAATAGCAAAATACAACCGAAAAACACCAATATATGTTGGTTCTATTCTATCAAAATATCCAGTGGGCATTTTGTTGGCTGGCAATTTTTTAAATATCTGGTAGTCAAGTAAAAAAAAAGAAAGGTTTTGGTAATGGAGGGGAAGAACTAGTTATTGATGAATCTGTGTTTTTCAATAGAAATAAAAGGGTGCAAGAATTGGTCAATGAAGGATATATGGTCTTCGTTGGTTAATACAGTGGGGCCATCCCCTTCATATTCCAACCATGGTGCACAGTCATCAACTGCTGGTATACAAATAGACACCATTGGAGGGTACAAACAATTGCATGACCATGTTCAAAAACACATTCTTTTTAAATGACTGAGCTGCAGCAAGAAAAAGAAAGCCTTCTCATGAAACATGTGTTGAATACCTTACATGGACATGCAATCTTCAGTACATGGGTTCTCTGAGCCTTATCCCCACTCCACAAGATAAGATACATAATGGTAGAGGGAAAGCTCACTGATAAAGCAGAAGAAAGGAAGCTACAGACAGAGTAGTACAGTTTAAAGTAAGGAAAGTTGAAATATAGAAAATAAGTAATAGGATAATGCAGGTATAAGACAAATTTACGAAATAGATAAATCCAAGTGGAGTTAGAAAAAAATTAGGAGACGGGCACAGTAAAAAAGATAGAAAATAATTCTAAATGTGGAGTGATAAAAGTTAGGAAAATAAATATGCATATTAACAATAACCTGAGGACTTACAGGGTCCAGCAGAGCCATCTGTCCGTGAACTTGTGGAGGGGCCACCTTCAGCTACGTCACCCGCCTCACCAGCCATCTTCCTGCCCCTGGATGCTAGATGGTATAAGAAAAAATTTGAAAAGATTAGTGATACTGTTAATAAATAATCTCTCCAAGAATATTAACTTTTTTAAAGGAAAAGGCAAATGCAGAAACATTTCTACATCAGAGGTTTAGAGGGCATGGATAATATTATTGATACTAGCATCATGGACCATCCTATTCCAAATGTCCTAACCCTATTCCAAATTTCCTAAACTACATTTTGGAATTACTAATAGATTGCAATTAATGATTTCTACAGTGTTCATCTCATTCTCAATCCCTCAATGCATAGATTGGATGCATGCATGCAAAACTTCTACACATCATTGGGAAACTGCTTGGCAGTTGGTACTGTATGAACTAAAAAAAATAAAGGCACAGAAAAGTGAGAGAACATGCTAGCTCATTCATACTAATACTAACTATGACTATCTTAGACAGGGCACATGAGGAGCCTCTACATAACTTCTTAATGAGCACAAACAAGTGTCAAAAACAAGTACAATTAGGTAGTCTAGATGACTATCACATAATACGATGTTCGTCAAAAATACCAGGGAGTTTGTTTTTTTGTTGAAATTAGCATAAGGGGAGGGACTTCTTTGGCAAGGGTCGCTACCCATGGGTGGGGGGCATTTTTTTAAGGCCATTTCCGTCCCCCCTGGGGACTGATCGGCATATATTATTTAGGCCGATCTGCCCCCTGGGGCACAGAAACCATTAGACACCAGGGATGTTTTGTTTTTTGTTTATGTTTATAAGGAGAGCGACCCCTTAGGCAAGGGTTGCTCCCCAGTGGGCAATTTATTATTAGGTTTTGGATTCGCCAATATTAATAAGGACAATCTGCCCCCACGGAGGGCAGAAGCAACTAGACACCAGGGATGTTTATTAGGCTTTTTCTGCCCCCGGGGACAAATCAGCCCATATTAATTAGGCTAATCTTCCCCAAGGGGGGAAGCCACTGGACACCAGGGATTTTTTTTTTATATTGATAAGGGGAGCGGCCCCTTAGGCAAGGGTCGCTCCCCAGGTGGTAATTTGTTTATTAGGCCTTTTCTGCCCCCCTGCCCCTAAATATTGTTTAGGTTGATCTTCACCCAGAAGGGAAGAAACCACTAGATACCAGGGATTTACCATTTGTATCACGAGACTTGGAGGAACACAGTGTAGAAGAACAAGTGTTATTGCCTCTTGTCTTTCTCTACATTTTTCCTTCCAAATGTAAGACAGTGTGTACAAAAGACATCTATTTGAGAAATGCCCTGTAATTCACATGCTAGTATGAGAATTCAGAGATGAGCAAATAACCACTGCTTCTCAACACCTTATCTTGTGCCCATTTTAGAAATACAAAGGTTTCCTTGATACCTATTTTTCACTCTTCATATTTCAGCAAATGAATTGCTGTATACCCAATATACATTGAAAACCCATTGCAAGGTGCCACTCCTTTATTGGCTCTGGGTACCTAGGGGTCTTCATGAACCTACAAGCCCTATATATCCCTGCAACCAGAAGAGTCCAGCAGACGTAACAGGATATTGCTTTTGAAAATCTGACATTGCACGAAAAAGTTACAGAGTAAAACGTGGAGAGAAATAACAGTTTTTTTCACCTCAATTTGTTATTTTCTGTAGGAAAACCTTGTAGGATCTACACAAATGACCCCTTGCTGAATTCAGAATTTAGTCTACTTTTCAGAAATGCTTAGCTGTCCGAGAGCTAGTATTGGTTTCACACTCATTTCTGTCGCTAACTGGAAAGAGGCTAAAAGCACAAACAATAGTAAAAATGGGTATGTCCCAGTAAAATGCCAAAATTGTGTGATTCAAGTCTGCCTGTTCCTGAAAGCTGGAAAGATGGTGATTTTAGCACCGCAAACCCTTTGTTGATGCCATTTTCAGGGAAAAAACACAATCCTTCTTCTGCAGCCCTTTTCTCCCATTGTTTTTTTTTTTTTTATGATTTTTTTGCTGCATTTTGGCTAATTTCTTGGCCTCCTCCAGGGGAACCCACAAACTCTGGGTACCTCTATCTAGAATCCTTGGATTTTGGAAAAAAATAATGCAAATTTGGCCTGGGTAGCGTATGTGGAAAAAAGGTTATGAGGGCCTAAGCGCAAACCTCCCCAAATAGCCAAAAAAAAGGCCTGGCACCTAAGGGGGGAAAAGACCTGGCAGCGAAGGGGATTAATATCATTTAACCGTGGAGTCAGTGTCACAAGGGTGCAGTGCCGCAGGTCGTTACTAGATGTCCCTTTAGAGTCAACAGCAGAAGGTGCAGTACCACTGGTCATGGCTAGATGTCCCTGTACAGTCAACAGCAGAAGGTGCAGTACCATTGGTTATGACTAGATGTCCCTGTAGAGACAACAGCATAAGGTGCAGTACCACTGGCCATGATTATATGTCCCTGTGGAGTCAAAAGCACTCAGAGTACAGATCCACAGAAAGCTGCCAGAAATTCTTCTGATGTTAGAAGGTCAGAATATTCCCCCAACCCAGAAACGGCTGGAGAAGTATCAGGTCCTCAGTGAAATGACTGAAATATATAGCCATGCCGCACATTAAACCTTTCTCACAAATAAACTGTGTTTGTGCATTCCTTCATACACTTGGCATTAGACTGTAATGGTCCAAACTGCTCCTACAGAGCACCACATTGAAAATAGCATTCGGAAGAAACATGGGCCCATATTGATACTTTTTGACGCAAAACTGCGCTAACGCAGTTTTGCGTCAAAAAAATTAGCGCCGGCTAACGCCATTCTGAAGCGCCATGCGGGCGCCGTATTTATTGAATGACGTTAGCCGGCGTTAGCCGCCGGCGCCGTCTGGTGTGCGTTAAAAAAAACGACGTACACCAGGCAGCGCCGGCGTAGGGGAAAATGGAGCTTTGGCGCCAAAAAATGGGGCAAGTCAGGCTGAGGCAAATTTTGCGCCGCCACCCGATTTGCGCCATTTTTTTTTTACTCCCAACCCCCATAGAAACGACTCCTGTCTTAGCAAAGACAGGAGTCATGCCCCCTTGCCCAATGGCCATGCCCAGGGGACTTCTGTCCCCTGGGCATGTTCATTGGGCATAGTGGCATGTAGGGGGGCACAAATCAGGCCCCCCTTTGCCACCCAAAAAAAAAAAAAATTATACTTACCTGAACTTACCTTAGTGTCCCTGGGATGGGTCCCTTCATCCTTGGGTGTCCTCCTGGGCTGGGAAAGGGTGACAGGGGGTGTCCCTGGGGGCATGGGAGGGCACCTCTGGGCTCCTTCTGAGCCCACAGGTCCCTTAACGCCTGCCTTTTGCAGGCGCTAAAAAACGGCGCATAAGCGGCCGTACGTCATTTTTTTGACCCGCCCACTCCCGGGCGTGATTTTTGCCCGGGAGTGTAAATACGGCGCACATGCCTCTGAGTCGATTTTTTAGACGGGAACACCTACCTTGCATATAATTAACGCAAAGTAGGTGTCCACGCTAAAAAATGACGCAAACTCCATGGACTTTGGCGCTAGACGCGTCTAACGCCAAAGTATAAATATGGAGTTAGCTTAGCGTCGGAATTGCGCAAAAAAAACGACGCAATTCCGGCACAAACGGAGGATAAATATGCCCCATGGTCATGTAACCATATAATTAGGTCCTAGAGGGCATAATCACATTAAAAAAGAATGACAAAGAACATTGCAGTGTAACCAAATAACCAGCCCCTTGAGAGTATAGTGTATTACACATTTTCAGGCCTAGCAAACCTTTTAAATATTTAACTGTGAAGTCAGCTGCAAAATAGTGCAGTGCCGCAGATCAGTACTGGGGGCCATATTTATACTTTTTGACGCAAAACTGCGCTAACGCAGTTTTGCGCCAAAAAAATTAGCGCCGGCTAACGCCATTCTGAAGCACCATGCGGTCGCCGTATTTATTGAATGGCGTTAGCCGGCGTTAGCCGACCGGCGCTGCCTGGTGTGCGTGAAAAAAAAACACGTACACCAGGCAGCGCCGGCGTAGGGAAAAATGGCGTTTGGGCGTCCAAAATTGGGGCAAGTCAGGCTGAGGCAAAAAAATCGTCTTAACCCGATTTGCGCCATTTTTTTTTGGCGCCCAGACGCCATTAACATGACTCCTGTCTTAGCAAAGACAGGAGTCATGCCCCCTTGCCCAATGGCCATGCCCAGGGGACTTCTGTCCCCTGGGCATGGTCATTGGGCATAGTGACATGTAGGGGGGCACAAATCAGGCCCCCCTATGCAACAAAAAAAAATTAAAAAAAATACTTACCACAACTTACCTTTTCTTCCCTGGTATGGGTCCCTCCATCCTTGGGTGTCCTCCTGGGGTGAGCAAGGGTGGCAGGGGGTGTCCCTGGGGGCAGGGGTGGGCACCTCTGGGCTCATTCTGAGCCCACAGGTCCCTTAACGCCTGCCCTGACCCAGGCGTAAAAAGAGGGGCAAATGCGGGTTTTTTTGCCCCGCCCACTCCCGGGCGTCATTTTTGCCCGGCAGTATAAATACCACGCACATGCCTGGGAGTCATTTTTTAAGACGGGAATGCCTACCTTGCATCTCATTAACGCAAGGAAGGTGTTCACGCCAAAAAATGACGCTAACTCCATGAACTTTGGCGCTAGACGCGCCTAACGCCAAAGTATAAATATGGAGTTAGTTTTGTGTCGAATTTGCGTCGAAAAAAACGACGCAAATTCGGCGCAAACGGAGTATAAATATGCCCCTGGATGTCTCTGTAGAGTCTTGGGATAACAATCATCCTTCGACCCTTGTAGAGCATAGCGCATGGTACATTTGCAGGCTGGTCATTGTCATTAGAATATTATTACAGGCAAGGCCCTTGTAAACAATGGTTGGAAATGGAGGCAAAGACACGGCCATAGAGGAAAGAAAAATGTTCTTTGCACACAAGCTGAGTTTAAAGGAGGTGGACTTGAAAGGCAAGGCAAGATGGTGGCAGCATTTCTCCAGTGTGGCCTGAGGAGAAAGGGCAAATACCCAAAAATGTGGTGAAAGATTTTGTTTTGGGTGATGACATTGAGCAGTGGTTCAGTGGGTATGCGATGGCACTGAGGAGGAACAGGATCCCTAAGTGAGATTTGGAGGGCAGACCTGTGGAAGTATTTGTCAGTGGAGGGGAGAGACACCTTGTTGACCTTAGAAGAAGTGGATCAGATGAGGCACCCTGCTATGAAGGACATCCTGACCTGGAGGTATGTCTCACCCCAGAGAGTTAGAGGGTCAAGTTTAGGGAGAGTGCTAAACTTGGATCACAAACTTGGGTGTAGTATGTTGATTATTTCTGCAGAGCACTAGATGGATGGGTGAAGGGTAGTGAGATAGCAGCGAGGTAACAGACTATCAGGGGCTGTACAATTTGATTGCATGGGAGCACTTGTCTAGGCATTGTTTTTCAGAGCTGTACCAGCACTTGATTTACAGCAAGCTTACTGACCCCAGGAAGCTTGCCAAGGAGGCATACCACTGTCTCAGTATCAAGGTACAAAAGAAGTTGTATGTGGGAGACTCAGGCAAGGGTGGGCAGGGTCCACCACAGAAGAAGGAGGGGGAGGTAAAGGGAGACACAGACAAGTCCCACGATGAGTGGTTAGAAAAAAGTTCCCATGTCCCTTCTGACAGGAAGGAGGGAGGTTCTGGTGAGTGGTGGCCCAGAGAACCCCATTTTCAACCCCATTGCTTTGAGTGTTCCCATCTAGGACACAAGAAAGGGGACTCTGTCTGTCCTAAGAAAACATCCACTAGTGGCCCCTGCACAGGGATGGCCAATATGGCCATAGGGGTAGATAATCCCCAGGGGCAGGACATGGACCATGTCGTAATCTCCCTTAGTTGGGAGGTGAACTCAGAGGATGAGTTGGTGATCCCAGAGGGTAGGAGTCATCACTTCCACCAGGCGAAAGTATAGGGGGTCCCAGTCCTTGCTCCGAGGGAAAATGGGGCTAGCCAGACAATGGTTGTGGAAAAGCTATTTTCTCCAGAGCAGTACACCAGCCAGGTGTGTAGAGTGACTCTAGCCCATGGGCAGGACTTTTTCCGCCCTGTGGCTCTGGTGTCCCTACAGTGGGGTGGGGAGGTGACCAGGAGAAGTGTCATAGTTAGTCCCCATATGCCTATTAACTGCATACTGGGGAATGAGTTGCCCCCGGTGTCAGGGGAACTGGAAAGGATGGCTACCAATGGTGCTCTAACAGTTCAGTTTTCTAGGGGTACCATTACAAAGCAGAAGGTAAAGGACCCCAGCAAGAGAGATAGAAAGAGAGAACCCACACCAGTCCTCTGCTCAGCATGAGGGAACATGAGGGTACAGACCGTAAGGTGAGTGACCAATCTCACAATACTGAGTGCAGGAGTCCAGATGGAGGATCGAAAGGGGGAGACAGTCCATAGTGGAGAACCTGGAGGGCCAGGTGTCATCTCTAAGGCCAGAGATCCCCAGAAATGACTCTGGTGACACCACTTCTGTTTGGTGGGGGCTTCTCACTCTGTCAGGTGGGCTGAGGTCGGAAGACAAGCACCAGTCAGACTGTTGCTCGACACCTGGAGAAGGTGATTCCCTTGGGGGGGTAGAAATACACCCCAGGAGGTCTAACTTGCCAGGTACAGGTCCAACCTAGGGAACACACCCTAGGTTGGAGAGCCAGGCTCAGGGTGTTCCCCCTGACTTGGGAGGGGTGACTGCTGACAATTTCCCTACCATTTTATCTTCTGGGGGTACTGACCCCAGGTTCAATCCAAGGGTACAGCCTCTGGGTTGGGATGACCAATTACAGGGTGGTGGCACTGCACTGGTGGGAGAATTGTGCAGGTCAGCTAGCACCAGCACACTGACAGTTCTGGAGTCTGGGGGCACTGCTCCCAAAAGGAAGATACAGAGCCCCGAGGAGGAGGGCAGGGAGAGGAAGGACTCACGACTGGCTTCTGTCGAGGCCAAGGGAACCAACCCTGGGCTGGAGTGTCAGTCTCAGGGTACCACCCCTGAACTGGTGGAAAGGTGAGTAGACAAAGGGTGCCAGTCACCTGGGCTACGGCCACCAACTCAACCACATTGACTAGAGAACCCTGGAAGGCCAGAGAACTGGCTCTCATCGTTGGCAGCTGTCAATGGCAACTGTGGGTTGCTGTTCTTGTGGACAAGTTGTCCTTGAGTTAGGGACAGGAGTCACACCCGAGGGTGGATTTGGCCACACCACTACATTGGCCATGGTGGTACTGTCTGCCCACTGGGTAATGTCTGTGAGCAAAGTAAGGTTAGGTGTTGCACAGGTGTGGTACACAGGTGAGGAGAAGAATTCTCCGTGGGCTAGCTTAGTGGGCCCAAAAATTATGGACCGAGGGATACAAATGGGTTCAGGAAGTCATAGAACTGGAACGTGCCCCTGCTGTTGCGGGCCAGGGTCCATGTTCTAGTGCCCCAATCAGGGAAGTCTATCAAGGCAATGATTGCTCTCCTCTGGCTTTAGGCTGGTGGGGGGTTGTGTTGGACCTGGCCCTTTTTGTAGGTTCATCCCCAAACTTTTTGCCTTCTTCCTTCTATTTTTTCTGGACTGTTTTTGTTTGCTTTGGGACTCTGAGCACTTTACCACTGCTGACCAGTGCTAAAATGCAAATGCTCTCTGTCTAAATTGTATTGGTGATTGGTTTATCTATGATTGGAATATTAGATTTACTGGTAAGTCCCTAGTAAAGTTCACCAGAGGTGCCCAGTGCCTACAAATCAAATTTTACTAGTGGGCCTGCAGCACTAATTGTGCCACACACATATACAGCCCTATAAACTTGTCTCATACCTGCCACTGCAGTGTCTGTGTGGGTAGTCTGGAACTGCCAGTTCAACCTGGCAAGTGCACCCACTTGCCAGGCCCAAACCTTCTCTTTCCCTACATGTACGTCACCCCTAAGGTAGGGCCATGGCAGCCCCATGGACAGGGTGCAGTGTATTTTAAAGTTGTAACATATACTGATGTGTTTTATATCCTGAAAGTGAAATACTGTCAAATTTGTTTTTCACTATCGCAAGACCTATCTCTCCCATTGCCTTTTAATACCTTTTAAGTCCAGTTTACCATTGGGAGCAGAGCGATATGGAGTTTGAGGTCCATGAACTCCCAATGTAAAAATACATCTTTTTGTAAAGGTGGTTTAAAGATTGTAAGTTTAGAAAATGCCACTTTTAGAAAGTGGGCATTTTCTTGCTTAACCATGCTGTGCCTCTGCCTGGCTATTGAAAACCGCCTGGGTCAGGCTGACAGTTAGGTTGTGAATTCAC
The DNA here is from genome assembly GCF_031143425.1 of Pleurodeles waltl. Lineage (NCBI taxonomy): Eukaryota > Metazoa > Chordata > Amphibia > Caudata > Salamandridae > Pleurodeles > Pleurodeles waltl. Next base: position 538,932,419 of record NC_090437.1, read on the forward strand.
TCTAGGCAGTGACACAAAGGGAGCTGGGCTTTGTCCTGCATATCTTGATGAGTCTTCCTGGGCTAGAGTGGGGATGAGGAGCTGACATCTGCACTTGAAAGTGCTGTGCCTGCCCTCAAACAATAGAGTCTCAAGCCTCATAGAGTGTGTCTGGTGCCGGGCAAGGAAGAGGCAGGGTCTTGTGCACTACAATCTTTCCTTTGAAGTTGCCTACTTCAAAGGCAGACATGAGTGTAAGTATTGGACTGCTGAACCCACAACTTTAAATTACTTCTGAGTCAAGAGGAACCTCTGCCAAGGAGAAGAGTTTGATGCTTGAGCAGGACCTGGCACTATGCCTGTTTTTTTGGTGTGCTGGCCTGCTGCTGCTGCTGCTTCTGTATTAAGAGGAAAGGAACTGGGCTTTGCTTTCGGAAATCCTGTTTGTGCAGTTTCTCCAAGGTCTTTAACTAAGATTGCCCTCTGTTCTGAAGTCTCATGGACATCAAAGACTTCGTCTGCCAGTACCTGGGCTCTCTTGCTGGGAACACCTACCCAGCTATGTGGTGCCACATCTGGTCCCTGGGTGCTTGAAAGGAGAAACTGGTGAATCCAAGGTGAAAATCCATGCACAGGAGCTGAGCGGCAGAAAAATCTATGTAACGTCTGCACCGCAGCCAAAAGAGCAATGCAGCCTCAGTGAAATCGATGCATCGTCAGTTCAGCGCAGATTCATTGCTGCCATGTGTCCGGATTTTCCATGCATCGTCCCTGGAGCCAATTCTTCAACATCACCACACAGATCTGAGGGTGCCTGCCCAGAAATTGACACATCCCTTCCCTGCAAGGAAAGAATCAAAACATTGCTTACCTGGAGGAGAAAGAATTGATGCATTGCCTCACTTGCGAGTAAGGAATTAATGCACTGCTTGCTTTTCCAACACACGCTTGCCCCTGCGGCTTTATCATTGATGCATACCAAGTACTTTGTGTTAAAACAGCGCATTCATTGATTCTTATGGATTAATACTATTTTTACTTCAAGATTTGATAACTTTACTTGTGTACGTTGGATTTTTCTCAATCTGATTAATTTAGATAAATATTGGCTATTTTTCTAAATGGGAATAGAGTCCTTTTATGGTGTTTTCACTGAGCTACTGTGTGTTTGTACAAATACTTTACACATTGCCGCTGAGATAAGCCTGGCTGCTTGTGCCAAGCTACCAAGAGGGTGAGCAGGGGTTATCTTAGATGTGTGACTCCCTTAACCAGACTAGAGTGAGGGTCCCTGCTTGGAAAGAGCATAATTTGACTGCCAACCAGAGAACCCATTTCTAACAGCCTGCAGCACTGACTGTGCCACCCACATGAGTAGCCCTGTAAACATGTGTCAGACCTGCCACTGCAGTGTCTGTGTGGGCAGTGTTAACTGCCAGTTGGACCTGGCAAGTGCATCCATGTGCAAGGCCCAATCCTTCTCTTTTACTACATGTACCGTATTTTCCGGCGTATAAGACGACTTTTTAACCCCTGAAAATCTCCTCAAAAGTCGGGGGTCGTCTTATACGCCGGTATACGGTGTGCTGAAACTTCAGGGACAGGCGCCCTGTAGCTGAGCCACCGTGCGTTGCATTTGGAAATCGATTCCAAGTGTATGATGGGTTCCGCATCCCACAAGATTCAGCTACTTGTGGACACAGAGCTGATTGGTCAACCGTGAGTTGAGCTGTCCTTACCGTGTGCCACAGTCCTCGCTGGCAGTTGTCTGGACAGGCACGTATTCCTGCATGTGCTCCAGGCTATTCCACTTGCACTGTTTTATGATTACATGTTTGATGACAAACAGCCTTCTGTTTATAAGTGACAGTTTTCCTACTAAGTACCTGCATGTCATAAGCATTTGAATTAAAATTACCATGTTAAAATCAAATCTGATGTTTTTAAATTTTTATTTGGTGTGCGTTGGAAGAGGGGTAGTCTTATACAGCGAGTATAGCCCAAACCCTATATTTTAACAGGAAAAGTAGGGGGTCGTCTTATACGCTGGAAAATACGGTAACTTACCTCTGAGACAGGCCCAAGGCAGTCCCATGGGCAGGGTGCAGTGTATTAAAAGGGTAGGACATGTACTGGTGTGTTTTACAGGTCCTGATAGTAAAATACTGCTAAATTCGTTTTTCGGTATTACAAGGTCTATCTCTCCCATATATTGACATGGAGATTGACTTGGGATCGGATAGTGACCAGACAGAGGGTTAAACTTTTGACCTCACCTAAAACCTCCTTGAGGATCTTAAATTGGAGGTTCTCTATCCCGCTTCACTACCACAGTTAGAAAATGGTGGCGGCCATACCGTATAATACCCTTGGCGTTCGGCGAGAAGCTCAATATGGAATTACATCTCGAGGCGCCCATTCACCAAGAAAATTTAAGGTACTGTCTGCCACACATAATGAGCAATTCTTTGATGTTGGTGAGCCATGTTTTAACCTAACCTGTCTGGATATTGGTGCTGCCTGACCCTAAAATGGCAGCCAAAAGGTACGGTCTACAAAATAATTCTCAAGACCCTTGAATCATCGTACTCAGCATGCGTTAAAATAAAAACATCCCCTGTACTGGAAAGCACTGCAATGTCATAACAATACCTTGATTAATGCAAGATCACTTGAAAAGCTCATTTGGAAGTCTTGTTCTGAAACATCACAGCATCCACAAAATAGCGACCACACCTAATGACAATAAACGTGCAGTTTGACTTAAACATCTGCAATTTGTGCGAGTGATTCGTGCAAGCTGTGTGAATTCTGTGATCCAATCCTATGAGACTAAGCCTCTAATTGCCCTGAACCGCCAACAGCAGTGCCTGACACTAATGACAACCAAGAGACACCGCTTCCAGACTTGTGTCTGACATTTGATCTCAATGTAAGATCAGTACACCACAATATTGGAGGAATAGAGCAGTCACACTGAAAATATTAAGCTCTCCACTAGTAGCTTGCCAATTGCAAGGTCTCAGGCTCCAAGTTACAACAAAACAAGTTGTTATACAAGTTATGACAAGTTACAGCACGTTACTGCAAATAACAATACAAGTTACAATACAATTTAAATTAAAGTGCTCAGTACAGTGTTCAAACAGTTCAACAGTCCAACAAGCTCAACAAACTCTGCAGTTCTGTGCTAAGTCATCCTCACCCATCACACTGGTTTGACAGAATAACCCTCTCAGTTACTTGACAAGCTAATAATACCATCATTGGAGTGACACAAGTTTCTCCAATCAGCCACAAACCTACAGTCCCACTTTATATACCCACTGCCAAGGAAACCCAGTGCTCACGGATCACATCTATAAATGCCCAGCAAGACAAAGCAAGATGAAGGACAAAGAATCTAAACATCACTTCAAATGGTCAAATGCTGAGCTGCCTTCTTCATGGTCTCCTTGTAAGAACAAGATGAACATCAATAGTACAATAGACATGATACTCAAAAAATTGGCCAAAGTACATGACCTGGTGAAGTCCACGAAACAAAATACTGACTCCATACAACTAGAATTGACGGTGATAATAGCAGCTATCAATACCTTGAACATCAAGATAACAGATCCAGAACAAAGGATCAATCTGGTAGAAGAAGATTCTACTCACCAAATAGCGAAAAATCTGCAATAACTCCACCTATCTACGAGACTTACGAAAAGAGAGATTGCCAAACTCGTGGATCAAAATAGAAGGGGAACCTAAAATTGTTTGTTACTCCAGAGAGGTCTGAGCAGGCCTTTAATTCCTGCATAACCTTTCTCAAGAGCTGGCTTCCGCAAACCACTCGTATAAATTCACCAAAGAGTTTGAACTTGAGAGAGCTCATAAGAGTCCCGACTTTCAAGCCACCAAATACAAACACAAAGACTGATAGTCTGCAATTCTCCAAGTTTTCAAAATACTGAAACTATACTATCTTACATGCTCAAGAACAATCACATCACTAGGAATGGACGCAGAATTCACATCTCGCAAGACTACTCCAAAACAACAGTGGAAACCAGGAAAGGATTATTGGCCTTACACTACAAACTGAAAAATATGAATCTTCAATTTTCCTTTGCAGGACCTGCAAGATTCAAAATCCTGATGAAAGGCAAGTTCCATACCTTTGAAGAACCTAAAGACCTGTCAAACTTCCTGGACATGATCACGGTACAAGAATTGTTACACAACAATACTTCTCTTCTAACCATTTATCTGACACCTGAAATACACCTGCTTTAATATTATTCACTAAAATGCTATGCCTGATCTGATCACAACACATAACCTTAACATAATTTCAATGAATGTATAAGGATTAAGCCACCCTGTTAAAATATGTAAAATAATGGACTACCTCTGCAAAAAATTAGAGGCAAAGAAGGTACTTCTCTCAGAAAGATTTGGATCTCTGATGCCTACTCCTCACTGCAATACACCATTGGAGTAATCACTGTAATCTCTAAAAGCTCCAACATTACACTTGAAATTAGCTATTTAGATGAGGAAGGCAGATAGATCATCACTACCATATGCCGAAGGAATTTAATATTTGATGTAATTAATGTGTATGGCGCTAATAAAGATGACTCCTCTGTTTTGACCAAACTATCAGATTACATAGGTTCCTTACCTCCCAACAAACTCATCATTGTAGGTGGTGACTTAAACTTCCCGCTTGATACAACACTAGACCGTCAAACCACTTGGAAGTACTACAAACCTAAATAACTTTAATTTTAACATACATATGCTCTGAATATGATATCAAAGTCTCTTTGCCCCTGACTCAAGAGAATATGCCTTCTACTCTACTCCACATAACTCATACACAAGAATTGATGACATACTCATTTCCAGCGCCTAAACACATTTGATAGATCAAACAAATATTTTGCAGCGGCTGCTCTCTGACGACTCCTGTATAAATACAGTGGTAGCCCCACTAAAATCTGGCGCTTCAATAATCATGTTTTAACCAATCCAGACAACATAACTTAAATTGAGGAAACTTTATCAAATTATATCACTGATAACACCTCTCCCGACATAAACATACAAACACTTTGGGATGCCCAAAAAGCAACACTAAGAGCAACCTGGGCCTGGGGGCTGTGGGTGCAGTGCTTCTCCAGGCATTGGATATGTTCGTCCCGGGCAGTGGCGGTCAAGGGGATCCTCTGGATTCCCTCTGCAGGCGTGGGGGTACAGAGAGGTCAGCCCAGGTTGGACAAGTTGTTGGTACCTGTTACTATCGGTTAAAGTCATATCTGCTGACTGACTGACCAATTGGAAATTAGGGGGTTGGACTGGGAGACCCTAATAAAATGTCATGACAAGGGGCTAAAAGTTCAGATGCAGGAGAACAGGAGTGAGACGTTGATGACGTCAGGAGACGCGGTTCGAGATTCTGTCGTTGGGCTCCAAACTCTGAGAGCCTGATACGTTGCTGATCAATTTGATGACCTGAAGATGAAGACTGGCTTTGTTGCTGATCCATTCTGTGGATAGGTAGCTAAGAAAATGTGACTGACTAACTTGTGCCTTTCCTTCTAGGTACCAAATGTGCCGTTTTTATAGATTTTCACTTAGAAAGATGTTTTCCAAATTCATGTTTTCCTAAATTGTTTTGCATGAAGCCCAACATGCTAATGCTAATCTTGGTTAGGTAGGCTTCTTAGGGGTGATGTTGACAGTGAAAAATGACTGACGAGCTAACTGCTGAACTCTGCTATTGATGCTGGAAATCTTTATTAACTTATGTAGGAGCATTCAAGCATATGTTTTCTTCAAGTTCTGATTTGTATTATGTCATTGACGTTTCATTAATGAACTAATAATTGAGCAGATTGAATAAAGGTTGATCTAACAGATGATTTAGTATTGTAATCATTAGGGAAATAAGATTGTTTAACTCTTCATTGAGTTGTGGAAATTCATGAATAGATGGTTTTAGTTGTCATCATTAAAATGTTATTGATTGGTGATGTTGATTACTGATTTAGTGGTCACTACGTGACTATGATATTCCATGCGATCCAAAAGGTTCATTGACCTATACGCGTCCCCTTGTAAGTTTACTTACTAAGGTCCAAGCGCAATAACAGAAGTGTGCATGTGTTAGGTGAGGGGTCCCTTAGGGTGGCACAACAAATGCTGCAGCCTTTAGGGACCTTCCCTGGTCACAGGGCCTTTGGTACCACTGGTACCTTTTACAAGGGACTTATCTGTGTGCCAGGGGTGTGCCAATTGTGGAAACAATGGTACATTTTTAGTGAAAGAACACTGGTGCTGTGGCCTGGTTAGCAGGGTCCCAGCACATTCTCAGTCATAAAAATGATTATGGCCCTATACAGAAACTCAATCACCTGCATCTGTTCCAATGGATCCCTTTCCCAATCACTCAAACTCGAAAAAGGTACCAGACAGGGGTGTCCACTCTGCCCATCCCTCTTTTTGCTGACCCATGAACCAGTTCTCACAGGCATGAAAAACAATCCTAATATAGCAGGGTGAAACTGCATATGCAGATGATATAATAATTCTCACTGAAAAACCTAAGTCCTCTATCCTTGCTCTTATGGAATCTATTGAACTCTATTCAAAAGTCTCTGGTTATAAATTGAACAAGTCATAAGTTAAATCCCTCTATTCTTATGACTTCAACAACATATTAGGAGACTCAAATTTGTCTTGGCAACCCCAGTATATCAAAGACTTTGGATATGACTTGATAGACATCATTAAAGCCAATGAAAAGTTCATACTTCAAAAATCATCAAACCTATTAGAGAACTGGTCGCCCAAATTCACTACCTGGTAGGGCCGAATCAAAACTATAAAAATCATGATCACCCCAATAAGAAATGAACTACTCAATATGCTACCACTATTACTTTCTGATGATTTCCATTGCAAACTGGGTAAAATAATCACACATTTTATCTGGTAAGGTAAAAATTCAAGAACATCTCTATAAAAACTCTCCCCAATACCTTAAGTGGAGTCAATCTCACCAACTTTAGAAACTATCAAACAGCCTTTCTGGCCAAACAAGGATTTTACTGGTTTTATAAACCCAATCAATATACTCCCACTTGGCTAGAAGTTGAGAGGTCCATTTTGAACAACTCAGACCCAACAACCCTGCTTACAATCAATGGCAAATATCTCACCACCTCCAAGTACATATTCAACAATATCGGAAACACCATACTATCTTTTGAGAAAAAATTACCTTCTTGAATGAAACTTTCTAACTTAGCTTCTATCTGGCCCAATCCGAATATCACAAATGACGGGCATATCCTCTATTGGTAGTCATGGATCTCCAAAGGTATCTTTTTCCACAACAACTAGGATCCAAAACTTCTCCCCTGACATTCTCAAATTTACAGTCACAATTCCATCTTTAAGTCCAAGAATTCTACAACTTCCTTAAAATCAAGACTGCCATTATCAAATCTAGCCAACACTACAAGATCACTAGGTCACCAGGTATCCAAAGACGGCCATTTCCTACAACCTAAATCAACAAAATTAAACAACAAAACAACAGAGTATTGGGACACCCACTCCTCTAAACCCACACCTGAGACAGACTGGAATGCAATATGGAAATCAGTCTCCACACACAAAGTAACACCAGTGCTTTCCCAAAGCTTATTGGACACCCACACTCTTACATGCTCTGAAAATTCTAGAAAGCCCCTGCAATAAATAAAATAGAGACCTTGCCCATGTAATTTTCCACTGCAATTCAGTAAGCACCTTGTGGAGCTTTTTCACATACACCCCAAAAAAAGAATTTAGAAACCTAATCAAAGGCTTCCTTATATTAAGAACTCTGCCGATTACCTCATACTTGATCTCTTATTAACATCAGTAGTTAAAACAATCACCGCTAACTGGAAGGACACACATAAGGCCTCATTCCATACCTGGTTAAATTGGTTATCTCACATTCGGGGTGCTGATAACGTCACCCCCGTGGAAGCCACAACATAGACTCCTGTGGAAAACCTTAGATAACTACTACACTTCCAAGAAACCATCATAAATTGCTAATCCTTGACCCACCCCCCAGAAACTGACATGGATGTCTCTGCTAAGAAGGATTTAAAAACATCAACAACATGGCTGACTACTTCAATTGTCTCCATACCTTCCCTTTTCTTTTTTATTTATATACCAAATCCAAAGTATTCATCCTCTTCAATGCTATACTTGGATCGACATTTATTTTGTTCATATCAATACACTTTAATTTCTATGTGACAAATAACACTTTTATTTTTCCTATGTTGGTTGCTTTTTTATTTTATTTAAAGTTATGTACTATTACTGTTATGTTCTAAAATCAATAAAGTTCATTTGAAATAGAAAATGACACTTTTAGAAATTGGGTATTTTCGTGCCTAACCATTCTCTGCCTCTGCTTGGCTGTAGAGCAAATGTCTGGGTGAGGATGACAGTTGGGCTGTTTGTGAATTCACTTTAGACAGTGACACAAAGGCTCATATTTATACTTTTTTAACACCACGTTTGCGTCATTTATGTATGCAAAAGCGGTGCAAATTTACAAAATATAATTGTATTTTGTGAGTTTGTGCGGCTTTTGCGTAAAAAAATAATGCAAATGTAGTGCTAAAAAAGTATAAATATGGGGCGAAGGGAGCTGAGGTGTGCCCTGCCTATCCTGATGGTTCTTCTTGGGCTAGAGTGGAGACGAAGCACTTGCACCTGAATAGGGCTGTGCCTGTCCTTACACAAAGCAGTCTCTAATTCCTTGGAGTGTGTCTGGGGCCAGGGCAGGAAACACAGGGTCTTTTGCACTACAAAGGCTTTACTTTGAAGTTTGCGTACTTCAAAGGTAGAAATGAGTAGAACTATTGGGCCTCTGAGACCACAACATCAAAACACTTCTGAACTGAGGACATTCTGCCAGGAAGAGGAGCTTGATGCCGTAGCAGGGACTGCCACTCTGCCTGTTGCTTTGTTGTGCTGGCCTGCTGCTTGCTGCTTCTGTCCTGGGAGTGAAAGGACTAGACTCTGCTTTCAACATCTTGATTTCCAAGGTTCTCCAAGGGCATGAACCGCGCTTGTGTCGTGTTAGAAGTCTCAGGGGAAATCAAAGACTTCTTCTGCTGATAGTGCCTGGACTCTTCTGCTGAGTGCCTACTTGCTAAGTGGTGCCAAATGCAGTCCCTGGGCCTTTGGAAGTGGAAACTGGTGTCCTGAGTGTAGGAAAGTAACCTCTTTCCAGCATGGTCACCCCCACTTTTGGCCTGTTTGTTTGTGTGTGTCAGAGCTCATAGATAAAATCCTATATGTCAGTGTGTTTTTCCTGTCTCACTGAGATCCTGCTAGCCAGGACCCCAGTGCTCATAGTTTGTGGCCTAATAGGTATGTCTGTGTAGTGCCTAACTGTGTCACTGAGGTTCTGCTAGCCAGAACCTCAGTGCTTATGCTCTCTCTGCTTTTAAATTTGTCACTGTAGGGCAGTGACTTCATTTACCAATTTCTATTGGCATACTGGACCCCCCCTTATAAGTCCTTAGCATATGGTACAGAGATACCCAGGGTATTGGGGTTCCAGGAGATCCATATGGGCTGCAGCATTTCTTTTGCCACCCATAGTGAGCTAAACAAACCCTTACACACTATTTCACTGTCATTTTCACTGCACTTAAGTAACTTATATGTCACCTATATGTCTAACCTTCACTTGCTGAAGGTAAGGTGCAAAGTTCAGGACCATTTCCCCGGACTTTGTGAGTGCGGGGGCGCCATTACACATGTGCACTACATACAGGTCAATACCTATATGCAGCTTCACAATGGCAACTCCGAATATGGCCATGTAACATGTCTAAGATCATGGAATTCCCCCATTCCAAATCTGGTATTGGAGAGCCAATTCCATGCATCCTGGGGGTTCCACCATGGACCTCCAGCACTGCCAAACCAGCTCTCTGAAGCTGCCACTTCAGCTACAGCTGCTGCCCCCTCACAGACAGGGTTCTGCCCTCCTGGGGTCTGGGCAGCCCAGTCCCAGGAAGGCAGAACAAAGCATTTCCTCTGAGAGCAGGATGTTACACCCTCTCCCTTTGGAAATAGGTGTTACAGACTGGGGAGGGGTAGCCTCCCCCAGCCTCTGGAAATGCTTTGAAGGGCACAGATGGTGCCCTACTTGCATAAACCAGTCTACACCGGTTCAGGGGCCCCTTCTTCCCTGCTGGGAAACTGGACAAAGGAAAGTGGAGTGACCACTCCCCTGTCCATCACCACCCCAGGGATAGTGCCCAGAGCTCCTACAGTGTGTCCCAGACTTCAGCCATCTTGCTTTGCAAGGTGTGGGGGCACTCTGGAGGGCTCTCAGTGGCCAGTGCCAGCAGGTGATGTCAGAGACCCCTCTTGATAGGTCCATACCTGATAAGGTAGCCAATCCCCTTCTCAGGGCTATTTAAGATCTCTCCTGTGGGTTCTCTTCAGATTCTGCTTGCAAGTTTCCATCAGGAATCCTCTGCAACAACTTCAGAATCTTGTGACTTTGGATCAACCACAGCCTGCTCCAAGAAATGGTGCAACTGCAACAAAGTGTCTACAAGAGACACTTTTCTTCAGCAACTTCAGCTCCAAGTCAGCAACTGCAATAGTTTCCATGGTGTGCAAGGTCTGGGGACTCCCTATCTTCCTCCTGTACCAGAAGGACCGAAGTAATCTCCTGTGGAGTGATGGAATCACTCTCCTGCTCCAAGCAGGCACCTTCCAAGATGACGACCGGTACACTGGGACTCTTCTCACAGCGACGAGCGTGCTCCTAAGGACACAGAGGGTGGCCAACATTGACATAGACTATCTTGAGGTCCTGTTGACGCAATTTGGAGGAGGTAAGACCTTGTCTTTTCCAAGAGCCACGGTACCCCTGTGAACATTGTCTTCTTCGCCTCCTGAGGCCTCTGTGCACTCTTCATGCACAGCCTGGCCCAGGTCCCCAACACTCCATCCTGCGACGCTCAACTCGCAGAATTGTTCTCCAGTGGCGTGGGACCTTCTTTTGTTGTGCTGCAGCAACTGCATTTTGCACCTCCTTTGAACCAGGGTCCTGTGGCTCCTGGGGGTGCTAGCTGGCATCCTGAGGGCTCTCAAAAGTGCTGAGAGTCCCCTCTTCCTCCTCACACAGAGTTGAGGCCCCCAGGTCCCTCCTGGGAACATCCAGCGCCATTTTGATGCAAAATGCACTTTTGTCGTAGCCAAGGCTTGTTGGCGCCTTCCAACACGAACTCTCATCTGCAACGATCTTCACACCATGTGACATCTTTTGCATCATGCAGGAACCCGCTGGCATTTTCCTAGGGTGCATTCCTGCAGTCTTCGACGAACCGGGGACTCTTCTTTTGCACCCTCTTCTGGGTTGGCAGGGGCTCCTGTCCTTCCTGGAACTTCTTTTGATTTCTGGACTTGGTCCCCTTCCTTTGCAGGTCTACAGGTCCAATAATCCAGCAGTTGTTCTTTGCAGACTTGGTTGGCTGCTGCCAAATCCCAAAAACAGGGTGTAGTGTGTCCTAAGGAAACTTGCAGTACTTTACTCCTGCTTTTCTGGGCTCTGGGGTGGGGTAATTTACTTACCTTTACTGTATTCTTACTCTCCCAGCGATTCTGCACACACTACACTTGTCTAGGGGGGTATTCGTGATTCGCATTCCACCTTCTTAGTATATGGTTTGTGTTGCCCCTAGACCTATTTTCTTCCATTGAATTCTACAGAATTTCCTGCTGTTTGCATTGTTGTATGACTATTTACTTGTCTAATTTTGGTGTCTAGTGTATATATTGTGTATAGTACTTACCTCCAGAAGGAGTACTGTCTCTAAGATATTTTTGGTACTGTGTCACCCTAAATAAATACCTTTATTTTTGGTAATACTGAGTATTGTCTTTACTTGTGTATAAGTACTGTGTAACTATAAGTGGTATTACATGAGCTTTGCATGTCTCCTAGTTCAGGCCAAGCTGTTCTGCTATAGCTACCTCTATCAGCCTAAGCTGCTAGAACACTACTACTTCACTAATAAGGGATAATAGACCTGGTATAATGTGTAAGTATCAAGGGTACCCACTACAAACCAGGCCAGCCTCCTACACCGAGGAAGAAAATCCATGCATCAGATCCCCGTGGCCGAAAATCAACATTAACGTCTGGCTTGCAGCAAAAGAAATGATGCAGTGTCTGCCTTGCGTCTGACGATTCAATACAGTGCCTGCCTTGTGGTGGAAGAATCAACGCAGCGCCTGTAGGGCCGATGCAGCACCTGTGCCATCAGGGCTCTATCATCAGAGTGCATCTGGATTTTCCAACACATCATCCCTGGGTGTCACTTTTGCATCCACCCAGCACCACAGCAAGGAATAGTGGCAGTGAAAAATTGGCTTCCTTCCTGTGTTATGTAGCCTGACATTAGCAACTTGAACTGACACCTTTTGACAGGTAGGAAAACCAGCTTTCAAATATTAAATAAACAGCTCATAAGCACAGCTTGCTGCCCAGAAGGTGGGATTCATAATATTCAAGAGTGGAACATATGTGACATTAGAAATGGCATGGTCCTCTAGTGACTAGACCCAAATCGGCTGTGTCACTGATCAAGTTGCCGCTGGCACATAAGAAACAAAGTCAAACTATAGTATGCACTTTAATCCATACCTTTTGACCTCTATCAGCTATAGACTCCATTCAAAGGTGTTGTTATGCTTAATAAAACTTAGCTCTAATGGTGGAATTTGATTTTTATTAAATATAATTGAAATGTGACTTTCAGAATGGTATATTTATCTTAGCTGAAGCTGCTGCAGGCTAATTTGCATTACCTCAGCAGCAAACACCAGAATGTTCTTGGCCTGATTAAGGTGTGAAACTGCTCTCAGAGCAGAGACAATGGCATAGATGTGTGGAGGTGTTTTTCTTTCACTTACGAGAAGAGCGGTTTGGTTGAAGCCCAGAACTTTATTACCTTGAAAGTAGATCTGCCCTATCATAAGTAAATGTAGGAAAATACTTAGAAAAAAACAGCCTTTTGTACTTATAATGAAATTGGCAACAAGGCCCTGCTTTATACTTGTTTTTGTGCAGCACTAGCATAATTTGTTGATGCAAAAGGGGCGCAAACGTACAAGATACAATAAGTTTGCACCACTTTTGCATCAAAAAATGATGCTAATGCGGTGCAAAAAAAGCATAAATCAGGGCCCGAGTGTGGTGCAAGAGGAGTTACCCCTGCAATGGATTTTGAGTGACTACAGATGAGGGGACTTCTTATCACCTTAGTCACACATCTAAATGGGCACACAGGCTCTTCACAAGGGAAGAATGTTTTCCCCATTCTAGATTTTGGGAATAGGGTGTGCTATGGGGTTGCTTGTTGTAGGGCAAACAGGAACTGCTGCAAAAGTGGGTAGAGCTGCCCCTGGGATGTTTTGTCCAATTTTGTCAGAGAGGAGCTAGGAGTCAATCCCACCCACCAGCTGGTGCCAGGCATAAATGTGTCACCCCAACAATTTGTAGACCTGCAGAAGATCATAAGAGTGTAGGACCTGTTGTCTGTGACCTAAGAGAGCCCTGAAGGGTTGGACTTGCTCCCTCTTGTATTGAGAACAAAAGCATGGACTTCAAGAGTCAGTGGAATGACTTCCTGTGTCACCAGAGAAACCTTTGACCCTGCTACTGCAGGCAGGTCGCTCCCCGCTCCGCCTTCTGCGCCACCTCCACTCCGCATTTTTTGCTCACTCTTTTCCCCACCGATGTGTCCCCTGCAGCCCCTCCCACCTCCCCCTCCTTCTCACCGCTTCTTTCCTGATTTCCCACCGCTGTGTCCCCTGCGGCCCCTCCCACCTCCCCCCTCCTTCTCACCGCTTCTTTCCTGATTTCCCGCCACTGCATCCCCTGCGGCCCCTCCCGCCCCCCCACTCCTTCTAACCACTTCTTTCCTGATTTCCCGCCGCTGCATCCCCACCCCCCAGCCCTCTCGCCTCCCAGCTGCCACTCCCACCCTCCCCTTCTCTTATGGCAGCCGCGGCGCGGCCTCGCCACCAGTGCGCCGAAGGTGCGCCAAAGGCAAGCCCGTCTGCGCCCGTCCGTGCCTGGACCGCACCCAGCGCCAGAACCCCTGGCCCCAAAAACAGCCACCCCGCCAGCATTCGCTACGATGCCAACACCCTCCACGCACTCAACACCAGCCGAGACACCACCTGCTTCCAGGCCTCTCCAAAGAGCAGGCACGGACCCTTCTCCTGCCACAACTGTAGCTTCACCTACAAAAGAGCCCACATACCTCCCAGGAGCAAGACCAACCACCTCTGTTGCATACTCGTCAACACCCGCTCAGCACGTAAGCACGCCATCGAAGTCTGGGACCTGCTCGACTCCACCTCCCCGGACGTGGCCTTTCTAACTGAAACATGGTGGAACGACTCCTCAGCACCCGACATAGCCATCCCGAACGGATACAAAGTCGCTCGCCAAGACCGCACCAAGAGAACCGGAGGAAGCATAGCCATCGTCCACAAAGCCACCCTCGAAGTCAAAACCACCCTGGGCGACTCCTTCAGCACCGCCGAACTCCTTCACTTCCAACTCCGCTCAGACCCCAACACCACGCTCAGAGGAACACTCATCTATAGACCCCCAGGATCCAGGGCACCTTTCAGCAACGCCATCTGGCCAGCAACCACGCACTTGCCTCCATGGACTACATCCTCCTCGGGGACCTGAACTTCCACCTCGAAAACAACAATGACACCAACTCCAACACCCTCACCGAAAACCTTGCCAACCTCGGCTTCCCACAGCTCGTCAACACACCCACCCACACAGCCGGTCACACCCTTGACCCCATCTTCTCCACAAGCAACCACGTCACCTTCAACCATACCACAGAACACTACTTGACCAACCACCACTGCGTCCATTTCACCTTCAAGAAGCAGACAGAACACCACCTCATCGAACAACCGCCCCGCCGACGATGGGGTAAAGTCACCGAACTTCAACTAACCAACGCCCTAGCCCAGAAACCACCCGTCAACCACACCAACCCTGACATCGCCGCACACAACCTCAAACTATGGATCACCGACTGCGTCGACCGCCTTGCTCCACTCAGAAAACCCTCCAACAACCACATCAACAAAAAAGCCACCTGGTTCACCGACGACCTCCAAGTCAACAAGAGGATTACCTTCAAGCTCCTCACCCATGCACACAAGGCACTCCACAACACCGGACCAACATACCTGAACAACAGACTCAGCTTCTACACCCCCACCCAGCAGCTCCGCTCCGCCATCCTCGCCCTCGCCTCCATCCCCCGCATCTGACGCAAATCTTCTGGCAGCAGATCATTCTCGTACCTCGTCGCCAAGACCTGGAACACCCTCCTGTCAGATTTACGACAGACCCAGGACCTTCTTTCCTTCAGAAAACTCCTCAAGACTTGGCTCTTCGAGCAGTAGCAGCACCCTCCCCCCCCCCAGCGCCTTGAAACCCTCACGGGTATGTAGCGCACTTTACAAATTGATTAATTGATTGACAACAAGCTTCAAAAGGCCTTTTTTCTTATGTGTCGAGCTGACCAGAGGCTGGTGGACATGGACTGGAATTTACCATTACACGAACAGTCTCTAAGGGCCACATGTACAAACAACTAGTTTTGCATCTCGCAAATTGTGCTAATTAGTGACTCACAATCAGTGAGTCGCAAAACCTGATGTACAACAGTGCCTCAGACACTACTTGTGATTTGCAAATGGGTCACAAGGGACCTGCCTCATTAGTATGCATGAAGCAGGTTACAAATTATGACCCATTTGGGAATGGCCTCACCCACAGGGATCGTGGCCTGCTGGGTCGCAACCCATTTTGTGATTCAGTAACAGGTTACTGAATTTCAACATAGGGTTTTGTACATAGGAAAATGCTTTTTTGGTCACAAATGTCCCAATTCTGTGAATCGTCCTGTTTGTGACCAAAAAAAAGTTACATACATGCGGCCCTAAGTGCCTTTCTCTGAGGCCCTGAGAGTCTTAGAGCTATGCTCATGTGGTTGTTTGGGTGCCAGAAGAAAGTTTGTAAACTTTTAAACATTGTTTTTATGTTTTACTCTATTTTCCAATGCAGTTTGGGATTATTATTTGAGGTTTTGGCTTTATTACTGCTTCAGTACTGTATCAGTACTTTACACATTGCCCTAAGTAAAGCATTTCTGCTCTGTGCTACACTACTAGGGTTTGAGCAGTGTAAGTTTAATGGCTTTTGTGAGTTCAACCTGACAAGAAGTGCTATTATTCTTAGTGGTAGGCAGTCACTCACCTCAAATATTAACCCACTATTTTACATAAACTATTACAGCACATAACATAACGTCTAATCGTACTACAAAAAAGACCCTGCAGGAGGTCATTTGTCTTAATAGCTAATTATGACTTGTGTCTCCTTCAATAGCTCATGAAAGTGGTTAGTGGATTAATTTGTTGCAATTGTCTAAGACTTAAAAGTGGAAAGGTGGGTGTAGGTTGCAGATGATGAGACCAATATTTTTGCCTTGCAATTTTCACATGTGAAGACGGGCCCATGCCCTGCTCCACCTGTGACCGTTTAGAACCTTAGCTTTAGAATCAACTCAACAATCCTGTTAATAGGCTAGTTCAATTCTCCCTTCTCTGCTTTTTTAATTGAAAACAATCTTAAACCAATCCTCCTTTTCTGATTTTGGAGGGCAGAAAGCAGCTTTATTGGTGAATATCATATTTGACTTTGTCTATAGCAAAGCCTTGCACTTTGGCTCAACCAATGTTATACTGAAAAACTTTAAATCTATCTAGAACGAGGCAGCTATCAAAATAGAAAGTCAGACAATTAGGTTGTCATCACTCTTCAATCTATACTTTATTACTGCATGTGGAAACCAGAATTTATTTCTCTTGTTCATAGGTACTCTGTGATGCTTCATGTGCACTGAAGTAGTTAAGACCAACTAACAGTGATGTGATTTCATCATCAGGGCTTACGTGGAGTCAGAATGTCATGCTTGTTGCTATAAAATGCTGGACTTAGTTGTCTTCTGTAGAATTACAAAGATATTGCCCTTTTCACAAAAGCTAGCATTCTAGTACCTTCCAATCAAAGATGACCTCCTTTCCTGTAGTCCTAGAAGTAATTTGGATTTTAGTGCACTCTATAATAGGTGGTTACTATAGAGGTGCTGGTGGGGAGTTTTATGTCTGCTTGTCTCCTAGATCAGTTGTGGGTTCACTATTGACATACCCATCAGTCAATTATCTACTTCCTTACAGAGAAGTAACAGTTGATGCTAATACCTTCTTGCAGCAGTATGTTAATATGATTATCAAAACACCTTGATGTCCCGGAGAGGAGGATTTCTTCATCATTACATTGTAATATTATTGCAGACTGACTAAAAAGGGAGTGGATCAACAGTAATTGAAAGGGAAAGGTAGCTAATGTACAAATACATGGCTTCTTGGATGAAAAAAACTGCATTTGATATCATTGAATGGTTGAAGACAGTTTTGTGAGAAATTAAGAAATCAGACAATGAAAGTGAACTAAATCATTTTTTTGTCAAATTGCTCATTCTATCAGTTTAAAGGTGACATGTCCTAAAAAAAATACCATTCTCAGCATTACACGTGTCAAGTCCTATTTAACATAGGGATGTAGTTGGAGGTTTTTTTGGTGGATGCCATAGTCAGGGACCACAATATCCTAAAATCTTGTGGTGGACTCACATGCTTTTGTACTGGACTCTGAATTTCTGTGTAACTATTTAATGTATTGATAGAACTATATGGATTCCAAAACTGATCATGATCATTTATCATTAATATCTCTATCATAGCCAGTTGGTGGACAGGTATGTCTTGTAACCATATCTTTTGGCACTGTCTGCCTCTAATGATTGGGAAAAAGCAAAAGTACATAGTCTAATTCTATCCAGGCAATAGGTTGTACCACTACCAAAAGGGGGCAGGTAAGACCTGTGTACTGGCTGGCACGGTATGAAGCCTCATTGCTTGTGTGTTTTATCTGCCAGCCCAGCCAGGAGAACAACTAGTAGCTCTGTACTCATCTTGTGTAGCAGCCATTTGGGGACCCTGTATCTCTGAAGCCCCTTGTTTTTTGTCTTAACAACCTGCTTAGCAATAGGCCAATCAAATAGACAGTTCCAACTCCATATATCCTGGGCATGGAGAATAAATGGCCTTTTATGTATGAGCAGCCAGAGAGGGAGAGCTTGACCAGCTCCACTAGTCTTGTTCCTAGGTGACAGACAGCATTTTTATAGGTTGACTGGAACTGTGACGTATAAATCAATATAAGATCCCTAGCCAGTGTGTATTTATCCTTTTCTTTTCATATTAGATTGTGCTAGATTAGTTTGTGTTTCTCTAGAACATTTTGAATTAATCTGACTTACTCCAAAGCCATTCTTGCAGTTTCATTTTTATGGCATTTGCTCATTAGTCTTAGAGGTACTCCACTATCCTCAAATGCAAACACTGTTCTAAAAGTAGTATCTAATTGAATTAATTTGCCTCTTAGATATTTATTTATTTAACAAATTAGAATTGTTCAATGTCTAAGGATTTCAATCTTTTTAACTTTTAATCCAATTCTCCCACAGTCTAAATGTGACTGGTGTAATGAAGCAGTATGGGTGGTTTATATTCTTAATGCTGACAAATATTAGATGGGGAGATTCATGAACAAACAGTGTGAGGGATGTTTGTGCTAATTTCACATTAAATAGTCCTGAATGTGTTTCCTTAAGGACCCCCATCAAAAATATAATTATTTTTATGTATTTAGAAAGCTTGCAACACACACAGACACAATATATTGTTTCATAGAAAAAAATCAAACATTCACTGTGAGCCATGGTTCCTGATGAATACATTAAATGTAATCTCATTATACATATGCATAGAGTATTCACAAGGAATGTCATCCTGCAAACATTTTCCCCATAGTACGCAAATATCCCTTTAAGACTACACTGCCATGCTGTTAGACATGAGCAACTTTTGCCTTATCTTCATATTTGAACAGGACTTATTCAGAAAGACCTCAGGAACTGTGATGGGCATCTGTTTTTCCCCAAGCTATGCAAATTTAAGAGGAAGTGTGGCCAAGGACGCATGGTGTCAGTCACCAGAAGCCCATGCTCTGGCGTCATGGACAAGTAAAAACATTCATCATTCCCCCCACGGGACAACAAAAAATCATTATCTGCTAGCCTTGGAGGAGGATATGGCTGTTGTGCTGCCAGCAACTGCAAGGGTCATTCCCCACAGCATTTAGCACTAAAAACTTGAAGGAGCACAGCCAAGCTTAGGAAAATAAGATGACAGCCCTGGCCTGGACTTGAGGCCAATGGCAAACCGCCTGCAGCAGCGAGAGGCATACCAGTAGAATGAGACCTCTTGCAAAGCAGACTTAAAGCAGTAGGGGGAAAAGACAGTGATCAATCAATCAGGTGTTAATTGTATAGCGCGGCTTGTCACCTGAGTGGATATCTAGGTGCTTGATGTGGATGTTTATTTGAAAAGCTAGGGTTTAAGTACCTTTCTGAAGTGGGTAAGAAAGAGTGTGGTGTGGAGGTGGAGGAGGCTTTGGCAGTGAGGTGGGAGAAGGAACATCATCCAGTGTGACAACAGCATATGAGTGGTATCTTTGCAAGGATGATATGTGCTGAACAGGGGTTCCTGGTAGGTTGATGAAGGTGAAGGCAGAAGTTCAGATAGGTAGCTACTTGGTTATAGAAGGCTTTGTAGGCATGAGTCAGATGCTTGAAGTTGCATCTTTTCTGGATGGGAGCCAATGGAGGTCCTTCAGGTGCTAAGTGATGTGTGTTCTTTTGGGCAGGTTGAGAATCAGTTCGACAGCTATGCTATGGATCATCTAGAGTCTTTGCATGACTTCGGTGATGGTGCCTGTGTAGAGTGCACTGCAGTAGTCCAGTCGGCTGGTGATGAGGGCCTGCATCACTGTCTTCCTTGTGCCAATGTGCTGTCACTTTAAGATATTGCAGAGCATGTGTAGCATGTGGAAGCAGGCTGAGGAAATAGCATTGACCTGGCATTTCATGAAGGGTTCATGGAGAGGTTACAGTTATGATCTTTCGGTGTGGGGATGGGTCTGAGTTCTGCTGGCCATCAGGAGTCATTCCAGAGGGTTAATTGTCTGCCAAAGATCAAAACCTCCATTTTGTCCGTGCTGAGCTTCAGGCAGTTGTCCTTCATGCAGGTGGATGTGTTCTTCGTACAGTTGTGGAAGTTGATCTTCTTGCTGGGATCTGTTGAGAGCAAGAGGATGAGCTGTGTGTGGTCAGGGTAAGAGATGATGTTGATGTTGTGCTATCTCACAATGTCTGTGAGTGGTCTCATGTGGAGGTTAAAAAGTGTTGGGCTTAGGGAGGAGCCCTGGGGGATGCTCTAGATGGTGTGCTTGACCTGTGAGGTGAAGAGGGGAAGGTGGACTCTCTGGGTGAGTCTTGTGAGGAAGGTTACCATCCATCTGAGTGCATCATGTGTGATCTCTATCTGGAGTAGTCAGTCAATCAGTGTGTGGTGGGAGACAGTGTCGAAGGTGGCAGAGAGGTCATGAAGGATCAGGGTGGTTGCTTCTTCTCTGTCGAGCAGGACAGGAATGTCATCTGTCGCAGCGATCAGATCTGTCTCAGTGTTTTGTTTGGCTCTGAAGCCTGATTGGGAGTGGTCTACCAGGTATTTCTCTAAAGGGTGCTTGGTGAGTTGGAGGTTGATGGCCTTTTCTGAGACTTTGGTGGGGAACGGGAGCAGAGAGATCAGGTGGTGGTTTAGGAGCTCTCTGGGGTCTACAGATGGTTTCTTGAGGAGGAGTCTGATCTCTACGTGTTTCCAGGCTTCTGGAAAAGTGGCCATGGTTAACAAAGCATAGAGGATGGTGGTGAGCTTGTAGCAGATCTTGTTTCTTTTGTGGTTGAAGATCCTGTAGGGGCAGGAGTCATTGGGTGCTCCCGAGGGGATTGGAGCTCATGAGTGTGATTGTGTTCGGTGTGCTGAGTTGTCTCCATGTGGTGAGCAGGTGGTCATCAGTGAAGGTTTATGGGATGTTGGGGATGTTGGGGATGTTGGAGGCTGGCTGAGAATAAAGAACCTACAATGCACTCCATTTCCATCACTTCCATCCATGACAGCACATCACGTGGCCATCAGCAATTTGGCATGTGGTGTGTGTGGCAACTTGAAGGGCAGAGTGAGTCTGGATATGGATTCCAGACAACAGTTTGGCAAGGCCAGATGTGGGTTGAAAGACCTGTGGTATTATACACATTCTTTACAAGATCCTCAGCTGACTCATACAAGATGAATACACAGCTCATGCTGTCATGCACATACATGTTGTTCAACAATTACAACAATCATGAAGAAAGAGATGTCATTGGATGGAAGTAAAGTCTCCTTAACTAGTTATGTGCATATAGCACAAGGGGGATTTGGACCCCAAAAACCTCACACAACACAATGTGACTGAACGTAACGTATGGCACTGGCCACCAATACCTGCACATTGTACATTCTATTGATGCCACACAGACTTAGGTGCACAAGAAGTATAACTGTCGCACAGGGACACACTGTAGCATGTGAGGAGGGAAAGGATGGTGAAGTACAAAGAAAATTGTGCAGATGAGGTACTTACCTGCTCCTCCGGTGAGCCATAGAACTTTCCATACAGGGGTTGGACCTCATTGACAAGCCTCTCCAGCTCCTCTGGAGAACAGGCGGGGGCCCGATCACCTACTGGATATGGCATGATTGCTCCCAGAGGTGTCATTCAGCAGCTCAGGTCGTGGAGGTGTTGCTGGCAGCAGTGTCTGGAGTCAAGTTAGTGAATGTGCATAACATGGCAGTAACATCTGCCATGTACGCGGTTGTCTCCACCGGCGACCACAATCATTGTGACGTGACTGCCACTGCCAACGTTAGCCTATGGCTATGTCTGCCCCGGTTTCAACTGCCTACCATCATGACAACTTCCACTGGCGGTTCCTAATTTCCAGTGCAGTAGGTCAGGCATCTGCAATTTTGGCAGCCTGAAATGCTGTATTGGGCTTTTTAAACTGTTTCACACCTATAATACATGTTTTGTTGCATCACAAACATCCTTATCATATCTTGTCATGTAGGTCCTTCTATTCAACCACCATTGTAGTATGTTACAGGGCACAGATGGCATTTTACAGTGGTGCACGGTCCACCACCACTGATGGTTATTTTGGTGGTCAGACTACATAGTCGCATTTTCAGGGGAAATTATGTTGCACATCTATGAGTTTTGTCCAAATCCATGTTTAGGGCACATGTGACCCTTTTGTAGCTGGCAGATGTGATGTGCACTGGGTGTCATGTCTATCTAGTCATAAATGCTTTGTCACATGATATCATTGGCATGCATCATGTATGCTGCTCTGGACACACTGGCTAATGTTACAAATCATTCCTTGTCACACATAGGTACCCTGGGAGAGGGAGGATGCGAGAACCTCCTGTCTACTGTCCACTGCCAGACCTTCAAACTTTCAGAACATGGAAGAACACCCTATCATCATGTACTACCGCCTGTTAGGCAAACAATAGTGGATGTATACCATCAGTTGGAGCCAGATCTCATTCCAGCTATTAATTATCACATCTGAATACTACCCATTCCACAAGTCATGTCAGTATTGCACTTCCTAGCCACAGGGTCTTTCCAATATACCGTGGGCCTATCTGCTGGTATGTCCCAACCCATGTTCAGTCTGTTTATTAAAGATTTCCTCTCAGCAATGTTGAAACACTTTGACAGCTATATCAGGTTCCCCCGAAATGAGGATTTAGCAAATGTGAAGGCTGTCTTCTATGGTTTTGGCCTCCTTCCACGTGGTGGGGGCCATTGATAGCATGCATGTTAGATTTGTGCCACCGCAGTCCACTAAACAAGTTTATCCCAACAGAGAGCACTGCCATTTCATCAACCTACAAGTTGTCTTTTTTGCAGATCCCTATATTTGTAACATTTGTGACCAATATCCAGGTTCAGCCCATGATTCTTTCATTATACAAAAATGCACCATACCCCAGCTTATGTCACAACTGCACCTAGAGAGGGCCTGCCTTGTTGGAAAGACACTTCTGTTGTGATTGTGTGTGAGCAATGTCAGGTGCTATGATCATGAAGTGAGAGACTCATTGTTGCACTTCAGTTCCATTCCTTGACAGGAGACTCAGCATCTAAACCATCCTTGGTTGTTGACGCCACTGAGGAATCCAATTACTCCACAAGAAGTCCACTTCAATGAGGCCCATGGAAGGACACAGAGGCCAGTGGAGTAGACTTTTGGGCTCCTGAAGTACAGATTTCGCTGTCTTGACCAAACTGGTGGAGACCTCTTCTACTCACCCAGAAAAGAGTGTCAGATCACTGTGGCATATCTGCATGCTCCCCAACATTACCCTGCAGAGGAATATCCTGTACGTCCCAGAGGAGGGGGAGCCTTCATTGTCACCAGGTGAGTCTCCTAAAATCCAAGTGAAGATGACAGTTGTGAAGAGGAAGAAGCTGAATTGCAGGAAGATCTATCTCATCAACAGCTATATTTCATGAGTGTAACTATGTCATGTGATGTCGAGACTGTGACTGTACAATGAACTGTAATTGTGAGAATGTGTGAAAGTGAGTGTTTTGAAAACAGCTAGGGAGCTGATGGTCTGCAATATTCAGCCAAAGGCTGCTTGATAAGATAGCTTTTGACACATCCCCACTTTGATAATTCTGCCTTGTTTGTGTCAGTTTCATTCCAAAGTGCTTTGTTTTCCAGTTGCTTGCTATGTGATTTGTGCCATAAGTAGGGTTGCAGGCATATACTCCATATGTTGTTCTTTGTACAGATTCCCTCACCATTTCATCTTCATGTGGGTATTTCAGAGTTGTGGCATTGGTAGGTATCCAATGCTGTTCTTACATACAAAATGGGCATGGATTGTCCCAGATAATGTTGTTTGCAGAGTTTAGATGAATGAGACCTGCACCAAAAGAATTTGTGCCGTGTTTGGGTGAAGGTACAGACGTGCAGATTGTTCTTGTTTTGTGTCTTGTGGTGGGCCTGATGCATCATTTGTGTCATCATGTGGTCAGAAAATATGTAGTTCTACCTTTTGACCAAGTAATTTTACTTTCACTTTGGCTAAACACTCTTTTTTCTCTGACTTGGATATATCTGTAGAAGTGTGCCATCATTGCAGGCCACAGTGCTTGTGCCACAACACTGACATATGTTTGTGTCATACAACCAGATGCATGTGCATTGGATTATGATGGAGCTATTATCAGGGACTGTTGTACTGCCATGTGTTTGGAGATGAGACCATTGGTCTGATGTTTGGAGTTATAGAAACAGTGCCTCCTGGGAGATGCAGTTATGTCAGTCCCTGATAACATTATATAAATGTTATCTCACCAGGTGAGCACACTTTAATTGGGAGTTGCCAAATAAGGGTCTTTGGACTGGTGAGTGGAATGATGGTAAAAGTGTCAAAAGGTGATCTATGAGCATGCATGACATTGCATTTTTGTGACATTGATTGTGTTGTGGTTTACCAGACTCCACTCCACCAGATATTCCTGTCAAGCCCTCAGAATACTGGGAGGCCAACACCTTCTCCTGCCAGGGAAAGAGATGTTATAGGGCACTGGGAGGGCCAACCACAGTCTTCTTGACTAGCACATGATGTCTGGAGACTAGGGAAAGGATTTTGTTCCAAAGTCATTTCACCTCTTCCTGATGTCCTCCTTTGTGCGCAGGGTGGTGCCCACAGCATTCACTTTGTCAGCGA
Source organism: Pleurodeles waltl (assembly GCF_031143425.1). Taxonomy (NCBI): domain Eukaryota; kingdom Metazoa; phylum Chordata; class Amphibia; order Caudata; family Salamandridae; genus Pleurodeles; species Pleurodeles waltl. Next base: position 538,957,376 of record NC_090437.1, read on the forward strand.
TCTTAGCTCACATTTCCATTTTCCTACTGAGAGGAGTACGCTGGACTTGTGTTCCAAACAGTTGTGGCTCTACTCTTATGATTTCAACCACCTCTTAACTCATCTTCTGAAAAACTGGGATTTTTAGAAAGTAACATGGTGGGAACAAAACTACAGGTGACTAACTAAACAAGGAAAGTGTAACAGGGTGTTGTTAGAACTGGGGTCTCTGGTTGGCAGTAAGTTGGCACCCTGTCCAATCAGAGACTGTCATCTAGTCAGGGTAGGGCTATACACGCCTAAGATAACCCCTGCTCACCCCTTAATAGCTTGGCATAAGCAGTCAGGCTTATCTCAAAGGCAATGTTTAAAGTATTGGCACCAACAGACACAGTAACACAGTAAAAACACAACAGAAGGACTCCACACCAGTTTAGACAAATAGCCAATATTTATCTGAATCAAACAAGACCAAAACAACAACAATGCAACATACACAAGCAAAGATATGAATTTTTAAACTAAAAAGGGCCTTAATCCATAGAAATAAAGGGTTGCATTTTTGGGCACAAAGTACTTGGCAGGTGCCCAAAATATACCCGCAAGGGTGACGGTGCATCAGAAAAGCAAGTGATGTGTCGATTCTTTACTGGCAATGTGCGTCGATTCCGTGTACGCTGCCTTGGGTATGTGCAGTGAGATTGAAGATTCTGTTGACCAGGATCCGTGCGTGGACATTTCTGACGCGTTGTGCGAAGGGTCTGCATTCAGAACAGACACTGTGCCGTTTCTCCAGCTGCGAGGCAGGCGCTGTGTCGAAATTTCAGTCACTGGATTGGCGGTGCGTTTAATTTTTTTTGACATGCACACAGTGGTGCATGGATTTGTCCTGCAGGTCACCAGCTTCTACTTCTAAGGGCCCAGGGTCTGGATTTGGCACCACTTAGCAAGTCAAGACTCTCAGCAGAAGAGCCCAAGTGCTGACAGATTAAGTCTTTGATGGCCCTGCAGGGGGCAGGCTCAGTCTAAGTCCTTGGAGAAACTTCAAAAGTGGGATACACAGGAAAGTCCAGTCTTTGTCCTCTTTAAGGCAGAAGCAGCATCTGCAGGCCAAGCCAGCACAGCACACACAGCAAAGGGGTAGTACTCCTCCTCCAGCTCTTCTACATGGAAGAGGTTCCTTTTGATACAGAAGTGTTCTAAAAAGCTGGTATTTGTGGGTCCACTACTTATACTAATTTCTGCCTTTCGAAGTAGGCAAACTTCAAAGGAAAGTCTGTTGTTCACAAAATCCTGCCTCGCCCAGGCCTGGCCCCAGACACACATCAGTGAGTTGGAGACTGCATTGTGTGAGGACAGGCACAGCCCTTTCAGGTGTAGGTGACAGCTCCTCCCTCCCCACTCTAACCCAGGAGACTCATCAGGATATGCAGGACACTCCTCAGCTCCCTCTGTGTCACTGTCTAGAGGGAATTCACAAACAACTCAACGTGGATACCACAGGCAGGCAAAGGCACAGAATGGTTAAGTAAAAAAATGCCAAATTTCTAAAAGTGACATTTTCAAACAGACAATCTAAAAACCAACTCTACCAAAAGATGCGTTTTTAAATTGTGAGTTCAAAGAACTCAAGCTTCACATCTCTAGCTGCTCCCAGTGGAAAACTGCATGAAAAATATATTTAAAGACAATACGCATGTTAACATATGGAAGAGATAGGCCTTGCAATAGTGAAAAACGAATTTGGCAATATTTCAGGATCAGGACATGTAAAACACACCAGTGCGTGTCCTACCTTTTAAGCATACTGTACCCTGCTCATGGGGCTATGTAGGGCTTAGCTTAGGGGTTGTAAAACGGAAGGTTTGGGCCTGGCAAGTGGGTACACTTGCCTGGTCACACACAGACACAGCAGTGGCAGGTCTGAGACATGTTTACAGGGCTACTCATGTGGGTGGTACAATGAGAGCTACAGGCCCACTAGTAGCATTCGATTTACAGGCCTTGGGCACTTCTAATGCACTTTACTAGGGACATGCTCGTGAATCAAATATGCCGATCAGGGATAACCAATCATAATCACAATTTACACAGGAAGCACTTGCACTTCTGCACTCGTCAGCAGTGGTAAGGTGCCCAGAGTACCAAAAACCAGCAAAATCAAAGTCCAGCACACAGTCAAAAAACACAAAAAGGAGAGGCAAAGAGACAGGGGAAACCACACCCAGGATGCCAGGTTTAACATGTGTGACTGGACAAAAGTGTGTGCAGGGTGTTCTAGGGGATGGTGAAAAAAGGTGTGCCTAATCTATGGAGTGTTTGTAAAAAAGTCACTCTGGCTTTTGTGTGTTGCGTTAAGAATGCAAAGGATTGTGGTCTGTGAAGGTTTGTGTTTAGTAGTGTGATTTACAGGCGTGTTCACTGTGACAATGTGTGTCAGCTGTGTTGTTTTCAAATTCATCCAATGTGCAGTGGTCTATTGCTTTGCTGACAGTGAACTGATGTCGTTCAGACTGCCTTTGGCTAACTGCCACGGCGATTGTGTACTTGTAATATACTGAGTGGTTGGTTGTAGTGCTGTTGGCTCTGGAGGTCGGACCACCTATATTCAGGCTGCCACGCCATTGGCAAACAGACATTTTTACTTGGTAGTCAGCAGTCCTGCCTGTATAACTTGTAATACAGCCTGAAAGACCACCTATATGGCAATATTTTTGTACCGCTAACGTGGCGGTCTGGCGATCCGACCACCAAACTCGTAATGAGACCTTTAGTCTCTCAATGATATGGTCACTGTATTTGGGTCTCATTATAGTCAGTGGGTGAGGATGTAAGATAAAGGAAATGTGATATACCGGTCCTGGGAGAATGCTGATGTGTTGATCAAGCTCCTAGGTTTGATACCTCATTTTTAATTTGTTTCCTTCTAGTACAATTTCACTGCAATGACTTAGACTGCTGTTTGGAATATTGCATGTTCGCACACTTTAGTTAGTTTGGGTCTGATTTAGGGTTTGGGTGGTAAAATCCTTTTATTTCCAGGGAAAATCTAAAATCTGGAGAAGAATATACTCATGGAAATTCTCCACCAAAGATATAAAATAGGGGTGTCATGCCAACAAAAGCGTCAAAGATTTGTTCAGAAAACATCAAGGGTAAATCAGGTAGACTCCTGCTTACTTGAACATTTGTGTAAATTCATACACATACATTCAATTCTGTTACCCTTACCTGCAATTCCAAATGTTCTTATGAATGACATTTGTAGGGGAAAAGCGCAAAGGTATTTCACATTTTGAAGGGGATATCGAGAAATTCGGAGTATTTCATGTAAATTAATGGTTGATACATTCGTTAAAGGAAAGCTATATATTACTACATTTTTTTTCTAATTTCCTGACCTCATACTTGCAGACTGATATAAATGTTGAGAATGAGCACACATGCCATTAGGAAGAGGATGTAAATACCAAAAATGTATGTGAATAGAATATGGTTGTATTTAGAACATCCAGAACATCCAGAACGTATTCCGAAATTACAGCAATTACAAGATTGGTTGATTAAACATTAGAAATTTGCCTTGTAAGTAAATTTACCACGCCTCTCTATTTGTCCCCTCTTTGCTCAAGCAATTTTGCAATCATGGCAACTGGTGTCTGCAGTGCACTACATTCTGGTTCCCCTAGAACAATATGATTATTTGAAATATTAAATAAGAAGACCTACGGTAAGAACAAAGAACGGACGCGTAGAGTGAAAATAGTATAACGCCTGATTTAAATAAAAAGAAAGAAATTTATAAGCAAGTTTTTTTTTTCTTAATGAACTGTGCCAAAAAAGTAGAGTATATCGGGTTTTGAATTTGGTAGACACAAATTTGTAAAAACGGATGCCTGAGTGGGAGTAAAGTCTGCTTTTCACTATTTACCATTTCTTAGGCAATCGCTAGATCACACTTATTTTCAGAATTGCTATAACACACATGGATGACCAAAAATTTAAATCATTCCAAAAACTCTACTGGATTGCAGATTTATCTCAAAAGTGAGGTTAACGGCATCCCTTGTATGTGGAACAAAATTCTTCATATTTTACGAAGTCCTAATATTTCTAAGAAACTTCATCCCTTGAACATAATAAATTGCACCGGAACATGGCCTTCATGCACATACTTTTCGCAAAGCAATCAAGTGTTCATAGGTTCAGAAGGAGAATAGATGATAAAGAGAATGACAGCTGGAATTTTTCATTTCTTCGATCAATATGAGGAAAAGATATTCATTTGTTGCTATTTATTGCCTACATAAAAACGACTAAACCTACTTTATGAAGGGAACTTCAAAAGAGGAAATCATGCATCAATTTACCCATGTATAAATTGTCGAAAACAAAAAAGTTAATATTTTATAATCATGCAATCATTTTTAGTGGCATTACTTGTTACATATTTAGATGAACGTTTGAAAACTATTAAAGCCTGGTGATTTTTTCGGCTTATGTTGAACAGTCCTAGGTAAACCAGAACAATCAATAAATGCCGACTGCTGCATTGAATCTTCTACTTTTCAGGACAACACACATTGTTATATCATATTTATTTATGACAACATCAAATGGAAAAGGTCATACATCCTAAAATACATTCAACTCACTTTTCCTTCCCACACTGCACGTTTCTATCATATTCTTAGAATGTAAGAGGGCAGGTATAGCGGATTACATATACAAGGTTCTAGATGTATCATGCACCTATTGTGCGAACTACAGTATAACATATTTTAGGAAATTGAGGTTTTGCATCCTCGACCATTGCGATTTGTATTGCACTTTTTTATTCTGCTTTCACGTGATAGCTTCCATGCAGTTGTTAGCAATGATGGGTTCTCAATTAATTAGATGCATTAATTAATTAACAGAAGCGCGGGAGAAGACCACTGCCCAAAATGCTATTCGCACACATTAGAAGACATGATTTTAACAAAGAATCATAAGGTTAATTCATGTATTGGTCTCACACAGAAACTGCAAAGAGATAGAAAGGTGTCCCTCAGAATTTGCATTGTTGGGCAGGATGAGGTTGGGGTGGCACTCTAAAGTCAAACAGCCGATAACTTCATGTCACTGGAATAATAAGTTTACCATTTTATTTCCTTTTGTAAATTATTATTAGGTGAATTCGTCCTTTTGTTTTCAATCAAAATGAGCAAATGCAATAGTTTGCAGGATGATCCCGATAAATACAATTCCTAGGTAGAAATATGTTGTCCTGATGATGTTCGTGCAATCATGAGTCAGTCAGAACCGACTTACCATATTGATTTCCACATTGCCTGATTCTGAATGGCCAGTGTTCCAATACCCGGCTGTAGGAAAGTACCATCTTTCTTGGCATGTTACCCCCACTTTTGCCTGTAAATCAGTATGTTTTTGCCTGTCTCACTGGGATCCTGCTGGTCAGGACCCAGGTGCTCATAGTTTATGGCCTAATGTGTGTGTCTGTATAGTGCTTAACTGTGTCACTGAAGGCTCTGCTAATCAGAACCTCAGTGCTTATGCTCTCTCTGCTTTTAAATTTGTCACTACAGGCTAGTGACTTCATTTACCAATTTCAATTGGCTCACTGGACCCCCCTTATAAGTCCCTAGTATATAGTACCTAGGTACCCAGGGCATTGGGGTTCCAGGAGATCCTTATGGGCTGCAGCATTTATTTTGCCATGCATAAGGAGCTCAGACAAACCATTCCACAGGCTTGCCATTGAAGCCTGCATGAAATAGTGCACACACTATTTCACAGCGATTTTCAGTGCACTTAAGTAACTTATAAGTCACCTAAATGTTTAACCTTCACTTGCTGATGGTTAGATTCAAAGTTACTAAGTGTGAAGGCACCCTTGAACTAGCAAAGGTACCCCACATAGTTCAGGGCCAATCCCCGGGAATTTGTGAGTACCAGGACGCCATTACACGTGTGCACTACATATAGGTCAATACCTATATGTAGCTTCACAATGGTAACTCCGAATATGGCCATGTAAGGTGTCCAAGATCATGGAATTGTCCTCCCTTTCCAAATCTGGTATTGGGAGTGCCAATTTCATGCATCCTGGGGGCTCCACCATGGACCCCTAGTACTGCCAAACCAGCTCTCTGAGACTTGCAATGCAGCTACAGCTGCTGCCACCTCACAGACTGGGTCCTGCCCTCCTGGGGTCTGAGCAGCTCAGTCCCAGGAAGGCAGAACAAAGCATTTCCTTTGGGAGCAGGGTGTAACACTCTCTCCCTTTGGAAATAGGTGTAACAGGCTGGAGAGGGGTAGCCTCCCCCAGCCTCTGGAATTGCCTTGAAGGGCATAGATGGTGCCCTCCTTGCATAAACCAGTCTACACCGCTTGAGGGCCCCCTTATCCCTGCTCTGTAACAAAACTGGACAAAGGGAAGGGGACTGGCCACTCCCCTGACCATCACCACCCTAGGGGTGCTACCCAGAGCTCTTACAGTGTGTCCCAGACTTCAGCCATCTTGCTTTGCAAGGTGTGGGGGCACTCTGGAGGGATCTGAGTGGCCAGTGCCAGCAGGTGACGTCAGAGACCTCTCCTGAGAGGTCCTTAC